>NC_134357.1:572338624-572938624 GCF_048569485.1 Anomaloglossus baeobatrachus | reverse complement strand
AGTTATGCAATGCGGGGACGGCACACAGGGAGAAATAGTGGCGGCTGTGGACCGAGTAACGTGGGACAGCTGCCACCATCAGTTCGCGGAATGCTTCTGTCTCAACCAGCCTAAAAGGCAACATTTCCAGCGCAAGCAGTCGCGAAATGTTAGCATTTAGAACTGTGGCATGTGGGGTGTTGGCAGTGTATTTGCGCCTGCGCTCAAAGGTTTGCTGAATGGATAACTGAACGTTGCGCTGGGACAAGGACGTGCTTGATGATGGTGTTCTTTCTGCGTAGGCAACTGCAGGTGCAGGAGTGGAGGAGGCTTGTTCGCAGGCAGCATGGACAGGGGATTGGCTCGCATGCACAACCAGCGAAGACGTAGCAGTGACATCAGCAAGCACTGCTCCTCGACTCTGTTGTACTTCCCACAAAGTCGGGTGCTTGGCTGACATGTGCCTGATCATGCTGGTGGTGGTCAGGCTGCTAGTTTTGGTACCCCTGCTGATGCTGGCATGGCAGGTGTTGCAAATGGCCTTTTTAGAATCATCTGGAGCCAACTTAAAAAACTGCCAGTGTCAGAGTTCCTGGTTTTCCAGTTTTCTTTTGAAAGAGCTTGCCCTTTGTTAACATGGAGTTTTCTGTTATGTTGCCCTACTTCCTGTCCATCTGTTTAAAAGCCGCCCCTAAAGCTTAGTCCAGTGCCTGAGTATACTGCTTCCTGTGTGCTCCTGCCCTGCTGCTTTTGGTTCCTGATTGTTATTCGGATCCTCTTGGAAAACAACCGACACCGACTCTGGACTTCATCTGGTATCATCTAGCTGTACCTGGACTCCGTTTGCCGTCTTTGGTCGGAACTTCTGCCCGGTTCCTTCCGTTTAATACCACTCTGGACTCACATCACGTACAGACATTTTTCGACTTACCTATTGCCCTTTTGTGTCCCGGCTGCTGCGCATTTAGGGCTTCTGGGGTGATTGCCAGACAGTCCCTGTATAGGGGTTTGCTGTTGGTGGTCTCCCTGGGGGAGTCCGGTGCGCGGTACCGGGAATTCCCTTTCGCTCAGTCCCTGGAAGGTATTTCCTGTATTTATGTTCTACTGTGTTTTTGTTCCGTTTATGTACATATTTGCTGGTTGCATATTATAAATGTCTTGCACCAAGAACTCGTCTCTGGTTGTCATTGCCCTAACGCAATCGAAATCCTCAATACATACAATAGTATTACAGCCAGACTCGGGAAGACCTAACATTTGTACAGGCACCTTGTGTCGTGTTGTTCCGGGGAACAGTTGACTGACGTCTGCCTGGGGCCACCACTCTGCTTCTTACTGCCTGTTGTGATGCTACGCCTCCCTCCCCCTGTGCACTGCTGTCCTCGCTCTGCATATCCTCCTGCCAGGTTGGGTCAGTTACTGGATCATCCACCACGTCGTCTTCCTCTTCCGCACCCTGCTCCTCCTCCTGACTTCCTGACAATTGTGTCTGATCATCGGCCACCCCTTGTTGAGACACGTTGCCAACTTCGTGAGAACGTGGCTGCTCAAATATTTGTGCATCTGTACATACAATCTCGTCATGGCCCACTTCAACAGGAGCTGGCGAGAGGCCAGAATTTGTGAATGGAAACGTGAACGAACAGCTATTCCGAGTGTCCAAGTGTGGGATCAGTAATGTCCGTGGACGTGTACTCGGCCTGGTGGTAGGAAGGAGGATCAGGTTCTGAAATGTGCGGTGCAGTATCACGGCTACTGACACTTGACCGTGTGGAAGACAGAGTGTTTGTGGTGGTGCCAATCTGACTGGAAGCATTATCCGCTATCCAACTAACAACCTGTTGACACTGGTCTTGGTTCAAGAGGGGTGTACTGCTGCGGTCCCCAAGAATTTGGGACAGGACGTGCGAGCGACTAGATGTGGCCCTTTGTTGTGGCGAAATTAGAGCTTGCACACAACCTCGGTGTCTGCCTGCACCACCATCACGTCCACTTCCTTGTTCGTTGACAACGCCCTTGCGCATTTTGCAATGCTGTGCTGATGTGTATTCACTAGACTTGTGTGTTATATCCAAGTTTGTGCAAAACTCACACAAATGCAGCGGAAAGCTGCCACCAACAGGCACACACGTGCGGTTTTTAAATGCAAGCACGGAGGCACTAAGAACCTAACAGGTCTCTATCCAGGGACAACGTAGAGCCTCCCAATGTTTGGCTTCCCTGCCTAAGGGCTATACTATAATACACCCACTTCCTTCCAATGGGCACTTCAGGTTTACAGGCCTTCATGCACGTCTCTATCCAGGGACAACGTGGAGCCTCCCAATGTTTGGCTTCCCTGCCTAAGGGCTATACTATAATACACCCACTTCCTTCCAATGGGCACTTCAGGTTTACAGGCCTTCATGCACGTCTCTATCCAGGGACAACGTGGAGCCTCCCAATGTTTGGCTTCCCTGCCTAAGGGCTATACTATAATACACCCACTTCCTTCCAATGGGCACTTCAGGTTTACAGGCCTTCATGCACGTCTCTATCCAGGGACAACGTGGAGCCTCCCAATGTTTGGCTTCCCTGCCTAAGGGCTATACTATAATACACCCACTTCCTTCCAATGGGCACTTCAGGTTTACAGGCCTTCATGCACGTCTCTATCCAGGGACAACGTGGAGCCTCCCAATGTTTGGCTTCCCTGCCTAAGGGCTATACTATAATACACCCACTTCCTTCCAATGGGCACTTCAGGTTTACAGGCCTTCATGCACGTCTCTATCCAGGGACAACGTGGAGCCTCCCAATGTTTGGCTTCCCTGCCTAAGGGCTATACTATAATACACCCACTTCCTTCCAATGGGCACTTCAGGTTTACAGGCCTTCATGCACGTCTCTATCCAGGGACAACGTGGAGCCTCCCAATGTTTGGCTTCCCTGCCTAAGGGCTATACTATAATACACCCACTTCCTTCCAATGGGCACTTCAGGTTTACAGGCCCTCATGCACGTCTGTATGCAGGGGCATTGGTGAACCTCACAATTTAGGACTGCCCTGGCAAAGGAAAATACTACAAAGACTCACTTCCTCAAAATGGGCACATTAGACTCAAGAGGCCTTCATGTACGTCTCTTCTCAGGGACATCGGAGTGCCACACAATGTTTTCACGTAAAATCTTTCATGTATTGATCTCAAAAAGTAACATACACCAGCTCTATCTCACTATTGGGTATGTGCCCTTAACATTTCCGCCATGAAAAATCATTTTGGGGTCATTTTGGAAGGTTTTCTGGTGAGTCCGTAAAAATGGCGTAAAACGCGGACAAAATTGTTCACAGCTGTGACTTTTGAGTGATAAATGCTTCAAGGGGTCTTCCCCATGCTGTTGCCATGTCATTTGAGCACTCTTCTGAGACTTTTGTGACATTTTTAGGGTTTCTCCATGCTGCCGGGAGGTCATTTCACAAAAATACTCGGGTCTCCCATAGGATAACATTGGGCTCGTTGCTCGGGCCGAGTACACGAGTATCTTGGGAGGCTCGGCCCGAGCTTCGAGCACCCGAGCTTTTTAGTACTCGCTCATCACTACTTACAGCAAGATGGAATTGCAGCTGTATATTGCTCAGGCCAAAAGACTACTACTACTCCAGCAGGATACAGCTAAACCCCCACTAGGTGGAGGCAACACAGGTGCAGGTGGAGCCATTCACACGCACTTCCAAATATGGAGGAGGTGATGGCTGGATGGTAAAACTGCACACTGGTGGCTTGCATAGAGCACTGTTCACACTAGCAGACGCACAGTCACAAACCCGCAGCCTATTAGGTGACGCCCATACTATTAGATCAGGCGGGCTGCCAAGCCGTACCCCCACTGCGCGCTACGTAGGGACAGAAACTCTGATAGCAAGGCCTAACAAAAAGGGGCCTGGCTGTATCCTGTACAAAAAAGTTTTTGAGGTTTTTTGTTAGCGTTATGGCCATAAGACGTAAGCCTACAACCCTCGTCACGGGAACCTCATGCTTGTAGGTCCCTACACTACATATGATATAAAAAAGCAAAAAGAAAATATCATTACTTACAGCAAGATGGAATTGCAGCTGTATATTGCTCAGGCCAAAAGACTACTACTACTCCAGCAGGATACAGCTAAACCCCCACTAGGTGGAGGCAACACAGGTGCAGGTGGAGCCATTCACACGCACTTCCAAATATGGAGGAGGTGATGGCTGGATGGTAAAACTGCACACTGGTGGCTTGCATAGAGCACTGTTCACACTAGCAGACGCACAGTCACAAACCCGCAGCCTATTAGGTGACGCCCATACTATTAGATCAGGCGGGCTGCCAAGCCGTACCCCCACTGCGCGCTACGTAGGGACAGAAACTCTGATAGCAAGGCCTAACAAAAAGGGGCCTGGCTGTATCCTGTACAAAAAAGTTTTTGAGGTTTTTTGTTAGCGTTATGGCCATAAGACGTAAGCCTACAACCCTCGTCACGGGAACCTCATGCTTGTAGGTCCCTACACTACATATGATATAAAAAAGCAAAAAGAAAATATCATTACTTACAGCAAGATGGAATTGCAGCTGTATATTGCTCAGGCCAAAAGACTACTACTACTCCAGCAGGATACAGCTAAACCCCCACTAGGTGGAGGCAACACAGGTGCAGGTGGAGCCATTCACACGCACTTCCAAATATGGAGGAGGTGATGGCTGGATGGTAAAACTGCACACTGGTGGCTTGCATAGAGCACTGTTCACACTAGCAGACGCACAGTCACAAACCCGCAGCCTATTAGGTGACGCCCATACTATTAGATCAGGCGGGCTGCCAAGCCGTACCCCCACTGCGCGCTACGTAGGGACAGAAACTCTGATAGCAAGGCCTAACAAAAAGGGGCCTGGCTGTATCCTGTACAAAAAAGTTTTTGAGGTTTTTTGTTAGCGTTATGGCCATAAGACGTAAGCCTACAACCCTCGTCACGGGAACCTCATGCTTGTAGGTCCCTACACTACATATGATATAAAAAAGCAAAAAGAAAATATCATTACTTACAGCAAGATGGAATTGCAGCTGTATATTGCTCAGGCCAAAAGACTACTACTACTCCAGCAGGATACAGCTAAACCCCCACTAGGTGGAGGCAACACAGGTGCAGGTGGAGCCATTCACACGCACTTCCAAATATGGAGGAGGTGATGGCTGGATGGTAAAACTGCACACTGGTGGCTTGCATAGAGCACTGTTCACACTAGCAGACGCACAGTCACAAACCCGCAGCCTATTAGGTGACGCCCATACTATTAGATCAGGCGGGCTGCCAAGCCGTACCCCCACTGCGCGCTACGTAGGGACAGAAACTCTGATAGCAAGGCCTAACAAAAAGGGGCCTGGCTGTATCCTGTACAAAAAAGTTTTTGAGGTTTTTTGTTAGCGTTATGGCCATAAGACGTAAGCCTACAACCCTCGTCACGGGAACCTCATGCTTGTAGGTCCCTACACTACATATGATATAAAAAAGCAAAAAGAAAATATCATTACTTACAGCAAGATGGAATTGCAGCTGTATATTGCTCAGGCCAAAAGACTACTACTACTCCAGCAGGATACAGCTAAACCCCCACTAGGTGGAGGCAACACAGGTGCAGGTGGAGCCATTCACACGCACTTCCAAATATGGAGGAGGTGATGGCTGGATGGTAAAACTGCACACTGGTGGCTTGCATAGAGCACTGTTCACACTAGCAGACGCACAGTCACAAACCCGCAGCCTATTAGGTGACGCCCATACTATTAGATCAGGCGGGCTGCCAAGCCGTACCCCCACTGCGCGCTACGTAGGGACAGAAACTCTGATAGCAAGGCCTAACAAAAAGGGGCCTGGCTGTATCCTGTACAAAAAAGTTTTTGAGGTTTTTTGTTAGCGTTATGGCCATAAGACGTAAGCCTACAACCCTCGTCACGGGAACCTCATGCTTGTAGGTCCCTACACTACATATGATATAAAAAAGCAAAAAGAAAATATCATTACTTACAGCAAGATGGAATTGCAGCTGTATATTGCTCAGGCCAAAAGACTACTACTACTCCAGCAGGATACAGCTAAACCCCCACTAGGTGGAGGCAACACAGGTGCAGGTGGAGCCATTCACACGCACTTCCAAATATGGAGGAGGTGATGGCTGGATGGTAAAACTGCACACTGGTGGCTTGCATAGAGCACTGTTCACACTAGCAGACGCACAGTCACAAACCCGCAGCCTATTAGGTGACGCCCATACTATTAGATCAGGCGGGCTGCCAAGCCGTACCCCCACTGCGCGCTACGTAGGGACAGAAACTCTGATAGCAAGGCCTAACAAAAAGGGGCCTGGCTGTATCCTGTACAAAAAAGTTTTTGAGGTTTTTTGTTAGCGTTATGGCCATAAGACGTAAGCCTACAACCCTCGTCACGGGAACCTCATGCTTGTAGGTCCCTACACTACATATGATATAAAAAAGCAAAAAGAAAATATCATTACTTACAGCAAGATGGAATTGCAGCTGTATATTGCTCAGGCCAAAAGACTACTACTACTCCAGCAGGATACAGCTAAACCCCCACTAGGTGGAGGCAACACAGGTGCAGGTGGAGCCATTCACACGCACTTCCAAATATGGAGGAGGTGATGGCTGGATGGTAAAACTGCACACTGGTGGCTTGCATAGAGCACTGTTCACACTAGCAGACGCACAGTCACAAACCCGCAGCCTATTAGGTGACGCCCATACTATTAGATCAGGCGGGCTGCCAAGCCGTACCCCCACTGCGCGCTACGTAGGGACAGAAACTCTGATAGCAAGGCCTAACAAAAAGGGGCCTGGCTGTATCCTGTACAAAAAAGTTTTTGAGGTTTTTTGTTAGCGTTATGGCCATAAGACGTAAGCCTACAACCCTCGTCACGGGAACCTCATGCTTGTAGGTCCCTACACTACATATGATATAAAAAAGCAAAAAGAAAATATCATTACTTACAGCAAGATGGAATTGCAGCTGTATATTGCTCAGGCCAAAAGACTACTACTACTCCAGCAGGATACAGCTAAACCCCCACTAGGTGGAGGCAACACAGGTGCAGGTGGAGCCATTCACACGCACTTCCAAATATGGAGGAGGTGATGGCTGGATGGTAAAACTGCACACTGGTGGCTTGCATAGAGCACTGTTCACACTAGCAGACGCACAGTCACAAACCCGCAGCCTATTAGGTGACGCCCATACTATTAGATCAGGCGGGCTGCCAAGCCGTACCCCCACTGCGCGCTACGTAGGGACAGAAACTCTGATAGCAAGGCCTAACAAAAAGGGGCCTGGCTGTATCCTGTACAAAAAAGTTTTTGAGGTTTTTTGTTAGCGTTATGGCCATAAGACGTAAGCCTACAACCCTCGTCACGGGAACCTCATGCTTGTAGGTCCCTACACTACATATGATATAAAAAAGCAAAAAGAAAATATCATTACTTACAGCAAGATGGAATTGCAGCTGTATATTGCTCAGGCCAAAAGACTACTACTACTCCAGCAGGATACAGCTAAACCCCCACTAGGTGGAGGCAACACAGGTGCAGGTGGAGCCATTCACACGCACTCCCAAATATGGAGGAGGTGATGGCTGGATGGTAAAACTGCACACTGGTGGCTTGCATAGAGCACTGTTCACACTAGCAGACGCACAGTCACAAACCCGCAGCCTATTAGGTGATGCCCATACTATTAGATCAGGCGGGCTGCCAAGCCGTACCCCCACTGCGCGCTACGTAGGGACAGAAACTCTGATAGCAAGGCCTAACAAAAAGGGGCCTGGCTGTATCCTGTACAAAAAAGTTGTTGAGGTTTTTTGTTAGCGTTATGGCCATAAGACGTAAGCCTACAACCCTCGTCACGGGAACCTCATGCTTGTAGGTCCCTACACTACATATGATATAAAAAAGCAAAAAGAAAATATCATTACTTACAGCAAGATGGAATTGCAGCTGTATATTGCTCAGGCCAAAAGACTACTACTACTCCAGCAGGATACAGCTAAACCCCCACTAGGTGGAGGCAACACAGGTGCAGGTGGAGCCATTCACACGCACTCCCAAATATGGAGGAGGTGATGGCTGGATGGTAAAACTGCACACTGGTGGCTTGCATAGAGCACTGTTCACACTAGCAGACGCACAGTCACAAACCCGCAGCCTATTAGGTGACGCCCATACTATTAGATCAGGCGGGCTGCCAAGCCGTACCCCCACTGCGCGCTACGTAGGGACAGAAACTTTGATAGCAAGGCCTAACAAAAAGGGGCCTGGCTGTATCCTGTACAAAAAAGTTTTTGAGGTTTTTTGTTAGCGTTATGGCCATAAGACGTAAGCCTACAACCCTCGTCACGGGAACCTCATGCTTGTAGGTCCCTACACTACATATGATATAAAAAAGCAAAAAGAAAATATCATTACTTACAGCAAGATGGAATTGCAGCTGTATATTGCTCAGGCCAAAAGACTACTACTACTCCAGCAGGATACAGCTAAACCCCCACTAGGTGGAGGCAACACAGGTGCAGGTGGAGCCATTCACACGCACTTCCAAATATGGAGGAGGTGATGGCTGGATGGTAAAACTGCACACTGGTGGCTTGCATAGAGCACTGTTCACACTAGCAGACGCACAGTCACAAACCCGCAGCCTATTAGGTGACGCCCATACTATTAGATCAGGCGGGCTGCCAAGCCGTACCCCCACTGCGCGCTACGTAGGGACAGAAACTCTGATAGCAAGGCCTAACAAAAAGGGGCCTGGCTGTATCCTGTACAAAAAAGTTTTTGAGGTTTTTTGTTAGCGTTATGGCCATAAGACGTAAGGCTACAACCCTCGTCACGGGAACCTCATGCTTGTAGGTCCCTACACTACATATGATATAAAAAAGCAAAAAGAAAATATCATTACTTACAGCAAGATGGAATTGCAGCTGTATATTGCTCAGGCCAAAAGACTACTACTACTCCAGCAGGATACAGCTAAACCCCCACTAGGTGGAGGCAACACAGGTGCAGGTGGAGCCATTCACACGCACTTCCAAATATGGAGGAGGTGATGGCTGGATGGTAAAACTGCACACTGGTGGCTTGCATAGAGCACTGTTCACACTAGCAGACGCACAGTCACAAACCCGCAGCCTATTAGGTGACGCCCATACTATTAGATCATGCGGGCTGCCAAGCCGTACCCCCACTGCGCGCTACGTAGGGACAGAAACTCTGATAGCAAGGCCTAACAAAAAGGGGCCTGGCTGTATCCTGTACAAAAAAGTTTTTGAGGTTTTTTGTTAGCGTTATGGCCATAAGACGTAAGCCTACAACCCTCGTCACGGGAACCTCATGCTTGTAGGTCCCTACACTACATATGATATAAAAAAGCAAAAAGAAAATATCATTACTTACAGCAAGATGGAATTGCAGCTGTATATTGCTCAGGCCAAAAGACTACTACTACTCCAGCAGGATACAGCTAAACCCCCACTAGGTGGAGGCAACACAGGTGCAGGTGGAGCCATTCACACGCACTCCCAAATATGGAGGAGGTGATGGCTGGATGGTAAAACTGCACACTGGTGGCTTGCATAGAGCACTGTTCACACTAGCAGACGCACAGTCACAAACCCGCAGCCTATTAGGTGACGCCCATACTATTAGATCAGGCGGGCTGCTAAGCCGTACCCCCACTGCGCGCTACGTAGGGACAGAAACTCTGATAGCAAGGCCTAACAAAAAGGGGCCTGGCTGTATCCTGTACAAAAAAGTTGTTGAGGTTTTTTGTTAGCGTTATGGCCATAAGACGTAAGCCTACAACCCTCGTCACGGGAACCTCATGCTTGTAGGTCCCTACACTACATATGATATAAAAAAGCAAAAAGAAAATATCATTACTTACAGCAAGATGGAATTGCAGCTGTATATTGCTCAGGCCAAAAGACTACTACTACTCCAGCAGGATACAGCTAAACCCCCACTAGGTGGAGGCAACACAGGTGCAGGTGGAGCCATTCACACGCACTCCCAAATATGGAGGAGGTGATGGCTGGATGGTAAAACTGCACACTGGTGGCTTGCATAGAGCACTGTTCACACTAGCAGACGCACAGTCACAAACCCGCAGCCTATTAGGTGACGCCCATACTATTAGATCAGGCGGGCTGCCAAGCCGTACCCCCACTGCGCGCTACGTAGGGACAGAAACTCTGATAGCAAGGCCTAACAAAAAGGGGCCTGGCTGTATCCTGTACAAAAAAGTTTTTGAGGTTTTTTGTTAGCGTTATGGCCATAAGACGTAAGCCTACAACCCTCGTCACGGGAACCTCATGCTTGTAGGTCCCTACACTACATATGATATAAAAAAGCAAAAAGAAAATATCATTACTTACAGCAAGATGGAATTGCAGCTGTATATTGCTCAGGCCAAAAGACTACTACTACTCCAGCAGGATACAGCTAAACCCCCACTAGGTGGAGGCAACACAGGTGCAGGTGGAGCCATTCACACGCACTTCCAAATATGGAGGAGGTGATGGCTGGATGGTAAAACTGCACACTGGTGGCTTGCATAGAGCACTGTTCACACTAGCAGACGCACAGTCACAAACCCGCAGCCTATTAGGTGACGCCCATACTATTAGATCAGGCGGGCTGCCAAGCCGTACCCCCACTGCGCGCTACGTAGGGACAGAAACTCTGATAGCAAGGCCTAACAAAAAGGGGCCTGGCTGTATCCTGTACAAAAAAGTTTTTGAGGTTTTTTGTTAGCGTTATGGCCATAAGACGTAAGCCTACAACCCTCGTCACGGGAACCTCATGCTTGTAGGTCCCTACACTACATATGATATAAAAAAGCAAAAAGAAAATATCATTACTTACAGCAAGATGGAATTGCAGCTGTATATTGCTCAGGCCAAAAGACTACTACTACTCCAGCAGGATACAGCTAAACCCCCACTAGGTGGAGGCAACACAGGTGCAGGTGGAGCCATTCACACGCACTTCCAAATATGGAGGAGGTGATGGCTGGATGGTAAAACTGCACACTGGTGGCTTGCATAGAGCACTGTTCACACTAGCAGACGCACAGTCACAAACCCGCAGCCTATTAGGTGACGCCCATACTATTAGATCAGGCGGGCTGCCAAGCCGTACCCCCACTGCGCGCTACGTAGGGACAGAAACTCTGATAGCAAGGCCTAACAAAAAGGGGCCTGGCTGTATCCTGTACAAAAAAGTTTTTGAGGTTTTTTGTTAGCGTTATGGCCATAAGACGTAAGCCTACAACCCTCGTCACGGGAACCTCATGCTTGTAGGTCCCTACACTACATATGATATAAAAAAGCAAAAAGAAAATATCATTACTTACAGCAAGATGGAATTGCAGCTGTATATTGCTCAGGCCAAAAGACTACTACTACTCCAGCAGGATACAGCTAAACCCCCACTAGGTGGAGGCAACACAGGTGCAGGTGGAGCCATTCACACGCACTCCCAAATATGGAGGAGGTGATGGCTGGATGGTAAAACTGCACACTGGTGGCTTGCATAGAGCACTGTTCACACTAGCAGACGCACAGTCACAAACCCGCAGCCTATTAGGTGACGCCCATACTATTAGATCAGGCGGGCTGCCAAGCCGTACCCCCACTGCGCGCTACGTAGGGACAGAAACTCTGATAGCAAGGCCTAACAAAAAGGGGCCTGGCTGTATCCTGTACAAAAAAGTTGTTGAGGTTTTTTGTTAGCGTTATGGCCATAAGACGTAAGCCTACAACCCTCGTCACGGGAACCTCATGCTTGTAGGTCCCTACACTACATATGATATAAAAAAGCAAAAAGAAAATATCATTACTTACAGCAAGATGGAATTGCAGCTGTATATTGCTCAGGCCAAAAGACTACTACTACTCCAGCAGGATACAGCTAAACCCCCACTAGGTGGAGGCAACACAGGTGCAGGTGGAGCCATTCACACGCACTTCCAAATATGGAGGAGGTGATGGCTGGATGGTAAAACTGCACACTGGTGGCTTGCATAGAGCACTGTTCACACTAGCAGACGCACAGTCACAAACCCGCAGCCTATTAGGTGACGCCCATACTATTAGATCAGGCGGGCTGCCAAGCCGTACCCCCACTGCGCGCTACGTAGGGACAGAAACTCTGATAGCAAGGCCTAACAAAAAGGGGCCTGGCTGTATCCTGTACAAAAAAGTTTTTGAGGTTTTTTGTTAGCGTTATGGCCATAAGACGTAAGCCTACAACCCTCGTCACGGGAACCTCATGCTTGTAGGTCCCTACACTACATATGATATAAAAAGCAAAAAGAAAATATCATTACTTACAGCAAGATGGAATTGCAGCTGTATATTGCTCAGGCCAAAAGACTACTACTACTCCAGCAGGATACAGCTAAACCCCCACTAGGTGGAGGCAACACAGGTGCAGGTGGAGCCATTCACACGCACTTCCAAATATGGAGGAGGTGATGGCTGGATGGTAAAACTGCACACTGGTGGCTTGCATAGAGCACTGTTCACACTAGCAGACGCACAGTCACAAACCCGCAGCCTATTAGGTGACGCCCATACTATTAGATCAGGCGGGCTGCCAAGCCGTACCCCCACTGCGCGCTACGTAGGGACAGAAACTCTGATAGCAAGGCCTAACAAAAAGGGGCCTGGCTGTATCCTGTACAAAAAAGTTTTTGAGGTTTTTTGTTAGCGTTATGGCCATAAGACGTAAGCCTACAACCCTCGTCACGGGAACCTCATGCTTGTAGGTCCCTACACTACATATGATATAAAAAAGCAAAAAGAAAATATCATTACTTACAGCAAGATGGAATTGCAGCTGTATATTGCTCAGGCCAAAAGACTTCTACTACTCCAGCAGGATACAGCTAAACCCCCACTAGGTGGAGGCAACACAGGTGCAGGTGGAGCCATTCACACGCACTCCCAAATATGGAGGAGGTGATGGCTGGATGGTAAAACTGCACACTGGTGGCTTGCATAGAGCACTGTTCACACTAGCAGACGCACAGTCACAAACCCGCAGCCTATTAGGTGACGCCCATACTATTAGATCAGGCGGGCTGCCAAGCCGTACCCCCACTGCGCGCTACGTAGGGACAGAAACTCTGATAGCAAGGCCTAACAAAAAGGGGCCTGGCTGTATCCTGTACAAAAAAGTTGTTGAGGTTTTTTGTTAGCGTTATGGCCATAAGACGTAAGCCTACAACCCTCGTCACGGGAACCTCATGCTTGTAGGTCCCTACACTACATATGATATAAAAAAGCAAAAAGAAAATATCATTACTTACAGCAAGATGGAATTGCAGCTGTATATTGCTCAGGCCAAAAGACTACTACTACTCCAGCAGGATACAGCTAAACCCCCACTAGGTGGAGGCAACACAGGTGCAGGTGGAGCCATTCACACGCACTCCCAAATATGGAGGAGGTGATGGCTGGATGGTAAAACTGCACACTGGTGGCTTGCATAGAGCACTGTTCACACTAGCAGACGCACAGTCACAAACCCGCAGCCTATTAGGTGACGCCCATACTATTAGATCAGGCGGGCTGCCAAGCCGTACCCCCACTGCGCGCTACGTAGGGACAGAAACTCTGATAGCAAGGCCTAACAAAAAGGGGCCTGGCTGTATCCTGTACAAAAAAGTTTTTGAGGTTTTTTGTTAGCGTTATGGCCATAAGACGTAAGCCTACAACCCTCGTCACGGGAACCTCATGCTGGTAGGTCCCTACACTACATATGATATAAAAAAGCAAAAAGAAAATATCATTACGTACAGCAAGATGGAATTGCAGCTGTATATTGCTCAGGCCAAAAGACTACTACTACTCCAGCAGGATACAGCTAAACCCCCACTAGGTGGAGGCAACACAGGTGCAGGTGGAGCCATTCACACGCACTTTCAAATATGGAGGAGGTGATGGCTGGATGGTAAAACTGCACACTGGTGGCTTGCATAGAGCACTGTTCACACTAGCAGACGCACAGTCACAAACCCGCAGCCTATTAGGTGACGCCCATACTATACGTAGCGCGCAGTGGGGGTACGGCTTGGCAGCCCGCCTGATCTAATAGTATGGGCGTCACCTAATAGGCTGCGGGTTTGTGACTGTGCGTCTGCTAGTGTGAACAGTGCTCTATGCAAGCCACCAGTGTGCAGTTTTACCATCCAGCCATCACCTCCTCCATATTTGGAAGTGCGTGTGAATGGCTCCACCTGCACCTGTGTTGCCTCCACCTAGTGGGGGTTTAGCTGTATCCTGCTGGAGTAGTAGTAGTCTTTTGGCCTGAGCAATATACAGCTGCAATTCCATCTTGCTGTAAGTAATGATATTTCCTTTGCAATGGGAACAATGTTTTGAGGCCCTCATGCACGTCTCTATCCAGGGACAACGTGGAGCCTCCCAATTTTTGGCTGCCCTGCCAAAGGGCTATACTACAATACACCCACTTCCTGACAATGGACACTTCAGGTTTACAGGCCCTCATGCACGTCTCTATGCAGGGACAACGTGGAGCCTCCCAATTTTTGGCTGCCCTGCCTAAGGGCTATACTACAATACACCCACTTCCTGACAATGGACACTTCAGGTTTACAGGCCCTCATGCACGTCTCTATCCAGGGACAACGTGGAGCCTCCCAATATTTGGCTGCCCTGCCTAAGGGCTATACTACAATACACCCACTTCCTGACAATGGACACTTCAGGTTTACAGGCCCTCATGCACGTCTCTATCCAGGGACAACGTGGAGCCTCCCAATTTTTGGCTGCCCTGCCTAAGGGCTATACTACAATACACCCACTTCCTGACAATGGACACTTCAGGTTTACAGGCCCTCATGCACGTCTCTATCCAGGGACAACGTGGAGCCTCCCAATTTTTGGCTGCCCTGCCAAAGGGCTATACTACAATAGACCCACTTCCTTACAATAGGCACTTCAGGCTTACAGGCCCTCATGCACGTCTCTATCCAGGGACAACGTGGAGCCTCCCAATTTTTGGCTGCCCTGCCTAAGGGCTATACTACAATACACCCACTTCCTGACAATGGACACTTCAGGTTTACAGGCCCTCATGCACGTCTCTATCCAGGGACAACGTGGAGCCTCCCAATTTTTGGCTGCCCTGCCTAAGGGCTATACTACAAAGACTCACTTCCTCCAAATGGGCACATTAGACTCAAGAGGCCATCATGTACGTCTCTTCTCAGGGACATCGGAGTGCCACACAATGTTTTACGTAAAATCTTTCATGTATTAATCTCAAAAAGTAACATACACCAGCTCTATCTCACTATTGGGTATGTGCCCTTAACATTTCCGCCATGAAAATTCATTTTGGTGTCATTTTTGAAGGTTTTCTGGTGAGTCCGTAAAAATGGCGTAAAACGCGGACAAAATTGTTCACAGCTGTGACTTTTGAGTGATAAATGCTTCAAGGGGTCTTCCCCATGCTGTTGCCATGTCATTTGAGCACTCTTCTGAGACTTTTGTGACATTTTTAGGGTTTCTACATGCTGCCGGCGGTCATTTCATAAAAATACTCGGGTCTCCCATAGGATAACATTGGGCTCGGTGCTCGGGCCGAGTACAGGAGTATCTTGGGATGCTCGGCCCGAGCCTCAAGTTTTTAGTACTCGCTCATCACTATTGTCTACGTGTTTTTTGTGAGCCTACTGGTATATAGGTTGAGGGCTCTTCTAAGACTGGCTCCTCTGCAACTTGTGGAAATGTGAGGACTGGCACAATAATAGCTCCGTTGCGCTTATGCCAAGTCTCTGGGAAGACTCCCAAGATGGTATGAATCACTCTATCTCTTCTTTCTTCGACTTGAGGTGTAGCCGGTGCTTCTCCTCTTGGTTTTAGTGATTCTGGGCATTTTTTAAAGTGGTCATGTGAGACAGTGGATGTGGTTTTCCCTTGATCCTTGCTGATTAGGCAGGTCTTCTGATTGTCAAAGTTGGAAGGGAGTACAACGTAAGGTTCCTTCTCCCATTAGTCATCAAGTCTTCTCTTTCTCTTGAGGACTATCTCTCCAGGCGTGAGAGGGTTAGCTTGCGACTTCTTGTTGAAGTCCTTTCCTTGTCTGGCTTGACTACAGTTTAAGTTCTGCTCAACATAGCCTTGGATTTTCCTGTATTGGGCTTGGCGGTTAGTGTCCCAGTCACCATCTGGTAAGCTGTTTTTGGGTATCTCGACCTCCATTTCCAGATCTATTGGTAGCCTTCCATGTCTTGCTCTCATGAGGTAAGCGGGGTAGAACTTACTGGGATGTTGTTGTACATGTCAACCAAATCGGGTAACTTCTCAGGCCACAGGTTTCTCTCCTCGAGTGGCAGGGTTTTCAGCAGATTGATGACAAATTGGTTCATCTTCTCACACATCCCATTTGTTTGTGCAGGGTAAGGTGTGGTACATATCTTTTTACATCCGTACAGATTGTGAGACCTTATAATCCCTCCACCGAGTATAGGCATATAACTCATGGAGAGAGAAAGTGACCGAAAGAGACGAAAATATAAAATATAGAATTATTTTATTAGATTCATTTTTTAAAAATCATATAACAACAATACACAAAGGTGATAAAGGCAGGGAAATTCCCAGATGCTAGCAGCGGAACAAATCCAAAGTGACAGTGCATGTATACAGAACCTTAAATATTGCCATACAACATACACATATAGTAGAAGTGCAGAAAAGTGGTCTGCAAATATCGCAATACGAGGATATATTGATGGCCATGGTATAAAGAGTAGTGTGCTATGCCAAAATATTATGCTTAGTAGAAAAACTGCAAGACTAGTATATGGCTACAGGAAAAATTGAATAGCAGCAAATCATGAGAAATGTCTGCTGGTAATGGCTGGCAAATCACTAGATGAATAGGAAAGGAATATACCTCGGTAAGAAGGTCTCTATAGTCCAAGTGATCGGTGTGTCTGCTGTCGACCACGACACTCGTTTTGTGACTTCCTCAGGGGGTTCTGGGTGAAGATATGACAGTGCGTGCTGTCTTATAAAGGTGGAGGCCGGTTTTGAAAATTAGCGCGCCGTAAAATCCGGAAATGTCGGCGCATGAGTCACATGACCCCAATCGCATCATGTGACCTCTGGCTGCCGGACTGTGGAGCGCAAGTGCAAAACGCCGTCATAGTGATTGTCGGCGGAGTGCGCCAGCGCATCCTATTGCCAGCAGAACATGGAGGTCAGCGGCGAAACACGGTTCTCATGCGCACATCCAGATAATGAAGGGGTATTACAATCATTGTGGATAGTGTAAAATAGACACTAAGGCGGGCTTTGCACACTACGACATCGCAGCCCGATGCTGCGATGCCGAGTGCGATAGTGCCCGCCCCCTCGCAGCAGCGATATGTGGTGATAGCTGGCGTAGCGAAAGTTATCGCTACGCCAGCTTCACACACACACTCACCTGCCGTGCGACGTCCTTGTGGCCGGCGACCCGCCTCCTTGTTAAGGGGGCGGGTCGTGCGGCGTCACTGCGACGTCACACGGCAGGCGGCCAATCAGAGCGGAGGGGCGGAGATGAGCAGGATGTAAACATCCTGCCCACCTCCTTCCTTCCGCATATCCTACGGAAGCCGCAGTGAGGCCGGTAGGAGACGTTCCTCGCTCCTGCGGCTTCACACACAGCGATGTGTGCTGCCGCAGGAGCGAGGAACAACATCGGACCGTCGCGTCAGCGTAATCATGGATTACGCCGACGCTGCACCGATGATACGATTACGACGCTTTTGCGCTCGTTAATCGTATCATCCAGCCTTTACACACTGCGATGTCGCATGCGATGCCGGAAGTGCGTCATTTTCAATTTGACCCCACCGACATCGCACCTGCGATGTCGCAGTGTGCAAAGTGCCCCTAAGCATTAAATACATAGAAAAGATGAAATATGTAGAGATGAAGACCAATATAAGGATCAAATGTGTGTGAAATAAAATAAATAAATAAATAAATTGTGAAAAAGTGTGAATGAGCCAGATGTATTGGTGATAAGATGGACAAAATAAGTGACACTGTAATAAGAAATAAATAACAATATAATGCCAAAAATGGCAAACTTTAGTGATGTAATGTATAAAAAATATAAAGGTGTAAAATAGAATCGTGTGACCAATACAAAGCACGAAAAAATATATAAATGTGTATGTAGTATCCATAATGCAGATAGAGACTAAAGGGGGCTTTACACGCAACGACATCGCTAACGAGATGTCGTTGGGGTCACGGAATTCGTGACGCACATCTGGCCTCGTTAGCGACGTCGTTGCGTGTGAAACGTACGAACGACCGCTAACGATCAAAATTACTCACCTAATCGTTGATCGTTGACATGTCGTTCTAATCCCAAATATTGTTGCTATTTCAGGACGCAGGTTGTTCGTCGTTCCTGAGGCAACACACATCCGCTACGTCGGCGCATGAGTGTCGGCGCAATGAGTCGGCGCATGAGTCACATGACCTCAATCGCATCATGTGACCTCCGGCTGCCGGACTGTGGAGCGCAAGTGCAAAACACCGTCATAGTGATTGACGGCGTAGTGCGCCAGCGCATCCTATTGCCAGCAGTACATGGAGGTCAGCGGCGAAACACGGTTCTCATGCGCACATCCAGATAATGAAGGGGTATTACAATCATTGTGGATAAAGCAAAATAGACACTAAGCATTAAATAATGAGATGAAGACCAATATAAGGATCAAATGTGTGTGAAATAAAATAAATAAATAAATAAATTTTGAAAAAGTGTGAATGAGCCAGATGTATTGGTGATAAGATGTACTAAATAAGTGACACTGTAATAAGGAATAAATAACAATATAATGCCAAAATTGGCAAATTTTAGTGATGTAATGTATATAAAATATAAAGGTGTAAAATAGAATCTTGTGACCAATACAAAGCAAGACAAAATATATAAATGTGTATGTAGTAATAATGCAGCGAGACATTTCCATCAATCCAATTCCAATGTCCTCCGAGTGAGGGGAATTGAGCAGGTCAGTATGGGCTTCAGAGGTGCCAACTGTCATGATGTATTTTACCTTCTCACTGTATTTGCTGTAATACTATGTCTTGGGATGTAAATAACCATACCTTCCCCCCCATCTCCTGTGTCTCTGGGCCCATAATGCAATTATCTCTTGTCCACACAGCCAGGGGAACTTCTCATTGTTTCGTAAGCAGTGGATAACGCCAACTACACAAACCTGTAGACATCTCGGAGCCAACCTTCTAGAATCTTCTAGTGGGCCCAACCATTGCATAGACCCCTACCCTTGAGGGGCGGGCCCACGAGCTCAGACAATTCACTCATGTTTCTAAATGCAGTTGGGAGCTGAGTTTTGAAGAGGAAGGGAGCGAGATCTGATTCTGCGGACAGATCTCGCCGTCCAGTGGATTGTGTGGGATTTCTGGGACTCTGAAGAGGACTATTTCGTCGTGATCTGGCACTTTGGATTATCGGGAGGTGCCCCCGAATCTGTTTTATTTGGACTTGTCGTGTGCTGTTCCTGTATTCCTGTTAGTAAACCTGTTGGATCATCCTCGGCCTGTTGTCTCTCTTTGCTCTGATGTACACCCCGTCACAAACTGGTGGCAGCGGCGGGATCAGAGCAGAAGAAATGGAGGACAACGGCCAATCAACGTCTGAAACCAGAACCTCAGGATACAGGAACTGGACTGTGGTGAGCCTACAAACAAAGGCCCGTGAATCAGGTGTCGGCTACAAAGGACTCTCTAAGGAGCAACTAATTGAGGCATTGGAAAACGCTTGCCTGCAAGATGGCACCGAGGAACAATTTCCACAGCAAGGGGAGCAAAGACGGGAGCCGGAGGTAAATACCCAAAAAAGTCAATGGGTTGTGTGGTACGAGGAGGAGATGGCCTTGCTGGGAGAGGAGACCACCATAGAATATAAGATGGAGGTCATGCGTGGAGCTAAAGAGAAGGAGCGCAGGATGGAGGAGATGGCACTGCTGGATAAGCAGCTCGCTGTGGAAGCCGCGAGAGGTTCCAGACAGACTGTAACCCCAGCACCCATCATGAGGGAACTTCCCAGGGTGTCCCGCAAAGACTTCAAGCAGTTTAATGAGGCTGCTGGTGACATTGAGGGCTTCTTCCAGGACTTTGAGCATCAGTGTCGATTAATGGAAGTCCCAGAAAGGGAGCGCGTCCGGCATCTGGTTGGGCTCTTAGAGGGTGGTGCTGCTGCAGCCTATAGAGCTATGGACCCTCGGTGGAACTGTGAGTATGCGGATATTAAACAGACTATTCTAGAACATTATGCTGTAACGCCAGACACTTACAGGACTCAGTTCCGTACTTTAGCATGTGATGAGGAAGTGTCCTTCAAGATGTATGCCCACAAACTCAAACATCTGTGGCATCGTTGGCTGGAGGCAGAGGAGGCCTTAACCTTGGAGACCGTCCTCCAGGTCCTCCTAAAAGAGCAGTTTTACTTCAAGTGCCCCGCTGAGATCCGGGAATGGGTGCGTGAAAGGAGACCAGCTACTGTGGAGGAAGCTGCAGCTCTAGCTGATGAGGCTCTCACCATCAAGCCTCAGTGGAAAAAACTACTACCCAGTGAGAAAAAAACCACCAACCCCCCAACGCTGGCGGTCCCTGGTCCTTCTGGCCCCAATGTTCACCATCACCCTAGACCGTCAACTCATGGGGACCTTCGTGTGACTGTGCCTCGCATTACTCATGCTCCACCTTTGGGAATACGACGTGGAGGAAGAATCCCAGAGCGCAGATGTTATGGGTGTGGGCAGCCTGGGCACATGCAATTCCAATGTCCAGGTGTTCGGAGACAGAACAGCTACAGACCGCCTTTGCCTGTTCATTATCTACAGACACCTTCACCAGGAGAAGAGCTGGATTCTGTGCCTGATGACTTGCCAAGTGACTCAGATATCCTGGCTCCCCTACCCGGAGTCTATGGGGTGCGAGCTCCAGCCACCTGTTCTTCTGATCTTCAGGACAAACATCTACAGGAGGTCGTGCTGAATGGCCAAAAAGTTGTTGGCTTCCGTGACACTGGGGCTTTCCTCACCATAGCCGATCCCCGAGTAATTCAACCACAAGCAATTCAAAAGGGACCAGGAATTGCCATTGAACTGGCAGGAGGTACCCAGAGATATATTCCAAGAGCAAGTGTGACCCTGGATTATGGCTTTGGGGCAAAACAATGTGTGGTCGGTGTGATGAGCGGCCTCCCTGCAGACGTTCTTCTAGGAAATGATGTGGGGAATCTTCATTGCCGCTTTGTCGGTGCGGTAACCAGAAGTCAAGCCAAGAGAGCAGCCCATGTGGACGTGTACAACCCATCCATGGAAATGAGGCCACCAGAACTGCCATTACAGCCGGTGAGTGATTCTTCTTGTGGGGATAATATGAATGTTACTTGGGATAAAGTTCAGTTTAGACAAGAAGTAGAGACTGACCCCACCCTTGCTAGTTTTAGAGCCCGAGCTGAAATAGGGCAGCTAGGGGAGAACGGAGAAAGAATTATCAGAGAAAATGGACTTCTGTATCGGGTTGCCAATGCCGACTCCCTAGATAAGCCCTGGACTTATAGCAAACAGCTGATTGTTCCTCAGAAGTACAGAATTCCCCTATTACACCTGGCTCATGACATTCCTACGGCTGGCCATCAAGGCAAAACCCGCACCGAGAGACGATTGACTCAAACTTTTTATTGGCCGGGGATTTCCCAAGCAGTGGCGCATTTCCGCCGAACTTGTGACATATGTCAGCGTAGAGGGCGACCCGGAGATCACCCAAAGGCACCCCTGCAACCGCTCCCTATAATAGAAGAACCCTTTCAAAGAGTAGCTGTTGATATCATTGGACCTCTGGCTAAACCAAGTAAATCTGGAAAGCAGTACATTCTCACTGTTGTGGATTATGCCACCCGATATCCAGAAGCCGTGGCCTTGTCAAGTATCTCTGCAGCCAAGGTGGCCGAGGCCTTGGTTATTATTTTTACCAGAGTAGGATTCCCCAGTGAGATCTTGTCGGACCAAGGCTCCCAGTTTATGTCAGAGTTGGTCCAGTGTCTGTGACGCACCTGTGGAGTACGAGCGATCCGAACGACCCCGTATCATCCCCAAACAAATGGACTTTGTGAACGATTCAACGGCACTCTGAAGAATATGCTGAGGGCCTTTGTGTCGCCCTGGACAAGCCAGGGGACACAGGTAACAGCACACACCCCCACCCCCAGCAGTTCACAGCAGACATCCCCTAAGTGACCTGCTTTCTGACTCGGGCTCAGACTGACACACCAGGTGGGCGGAGTGAGGAGAGGGGGACGCCCACCCTGGAGTGAGCTGGCTGGAGGCAGGAAACAAGCCCAGTCTAGTCCTAGGAGAGGAAGAGTGAAGGTCTGCAGAGAGGCAGACGGAGCCAGGGGCCTAGGTTGGAGCCTAGGGCCTCGTAGAGAGAGTCCGGCAGACGCTAAGTGCCGTCTGCAGGGAGTCGGGGAGACAGCTGGTGGAACCGCAGGTAGCCGGGGCTGGGCAGTGGCCCCCCGGTACGGAGTCGGGGAGCCAGCTGGAAGCCGGAGTGCAGGAGAAAGGGGCACGGAAGTGGACGAAAGGACTTACACCATCAACTGGGTCAGGGGAGAAACAACAACCGCAGCCGTCTGGGGGTACCCGTCCATCCAGCCGAGTGTTTTACTAAAAACTGTGTCGTGTTTACTGGCTGAGTGAGTACCACAGTGCCGCACGGCACAGCGTGGCCCCTGCGCCCCTGCACCTCCACAGGCCCCATACCCGCCTGCCCACCATCACAAGTCCATCCCTGGGCCCCGGGAGCACCACCACCCCTACCCACGGAGGGGCTCATCAACAACTGGCTGCTCCGCACCACCACTCCCGGGCTTCCTATACAGAGCAGCGGTGGTGTTAACAAGTCACCACAACCGTGGGTGGCGTCACGGACAATAAATCCCCAAACAACACCCCTTTTCACTCACGGGCGAGGAGCGCCGCTCGAGAACCCCCGGGATCCGGCCCACCGCTCGAGCCACCACTGAGCAGCCGCAGCCGGACCCGAGCAGTGGGGGTGAGCGCAGTGCTGACACCCTCCTCCCCGCCCGCGACAACTTGGCGTCACGAACAGGATCCTACCGCTCTGCCGTTGGGTAGAGGTGCGCCTTGTGACCGCCGGAGGTATCCGGCTGAAAAATTGTAAAACCGCCATCTTGGGCGCGAAAATTTCCCGCTCGAGCGTCTTCCCCGAGCAGGAAAGGCGTGAAAGTGGAGCCCCGCCCCCTGAAGTAGGAAGTGCTGAAAAGAAGCTAAGGGGGACGGGATGGCGTCCGGCCGCATGTGAACCGCGGCTGTGGAAGCAGGGACGCCAGGACTCTGCCAGCATTTGGTTCCTGGAAGAGGCCGCCGCAGTGATGCACCGACCCGTTACCCCTGTTACCGGTAGCGGAGCCCGCAGCGTCTGTGGGGGAGGACCCAGACCTGGGGTCCCCAGGCCTCACCTTTGTCACCGCCCTGCCACCGGCCCCGGCAGTCCGCCCGGCCGCGACGGAGATGACGACGGCTCCGGCAGTCCGCCCGGCCGCAACGGCAGCAAAGTACCGGTCTCGTTGACCAACCTGGAGCCGTTTCTGGACTGGGGTCAAGGGGTGCTGCCTGGGTTTTAGGGGCAGCACCAAGGCTAGGTTGATTGGGTGGGTGACTGAAGGACCCGTTACACTGTTACTATTAAAAGTGTTTGACTGTTATTGCAACGTTAAAGTAATGTGCATCCCGTAGTGGGAGGATTGCAAATGCTGTGTTTGATGTTTTGATCTTTTGCAGTTTAAAAGAAAAATAAAACCGGTGATGGACGGGCAGCCCGAGGACGGTCTGCATTTTGCTAAGGGGGAATGTGTTGCCCTGGACAAGCCAGGGGACACAGGTAACAGCACACACCCCCACCCCCAGCAGTTCACAGCAGACATCCCCTAAGTGACCTGCTTTCTGCCTCGGGCTCAGACTGACACACCAGGTGGGCGGAGTGAGGAGAGGGGGACGCCCACCCTGGAGTGAGCTGGCTGGAGGCAGGAAACAAGCCCAGTCTAGTCCTAGGAGAGGAAGAGTGAAGGTCTGCAGAGAGGCAGACGGAGCCAGGGGCCTAGGTTGGAGCCTAGGGCCTCGTAGAGAGAGTCCGGCAGACGCTAAGTGCCGTCTGCAGGGAGCCGGGGAGACAGCTGGTGGAACCGCAGGTAGCCGGGGCTGGGCAGTGGCCCCCCGGTACGGAGTCGGGGAGCCAGCTGGAAGCCGGAGTGCAGGAGAAAGGGGCACGGAAGTGGACGAAAGGACTTACACCATCAACTGGGTCAGGGGAGAAACAACAACCGCAGCCGTCTGGGGGTACCCGTCCATCCAGCCGAGTGTTTTACTAAAAACTGTGTCGTGTTTACTGGCTGAGTGAGTACCACAGTGCCGCAAGGCACAGCGCGGCCCCTGCGCCCCTGCACCTCCACAGGCCCCATACCCGCCTGCCCACCATCACAAGTCCATCCCTGGGCCCCGGGAGCACCACCACCCCTACCCACGGAGGGGCTCATCAACAACTGGCTGCTCCGCACCACCACTCCCGGGCTTCCCATACAGAGCAGCGGTGGTGTTAACAAGTCACCACAACCGTGGGTGGCGTCACGGACAATAAATCCCCAAACAACACCCCTTTTCACTCACGGGCGAGGAGCGCCGCTCGAGAACCCCCGGGATCCGTCCCACCGCTCGAGCCACCACTGAGCAGCCGCAGCCGGACCCGAGCAGTGGGGGTGAGCGCAGTGCTGACACCCTCCTCCCCGCCCGCGACACCTTCACGGACCAAGATTCAGACTGGGAGAAGTACCTACCCCATCTCTTGTTTGCCTCTTGTTTGCCTATCGGGAAGTTCCCCAGGAGTCCACTGGGTTCTCCCCCTTTGAACTACTCTATGGAAGAAAGGTCCGAGGACCCTTAACCCTCCTCAAGGAATACTGGGAGGGGCAAGTTGAAGATACAGGAACCCCTGTTGTCCCTTATGTCCTAAAGCTGCGAGAAACCCTGGCCTAACTTGCTAGTTTTGCCCAGAGTCATTTGCATATGGCTCAAACCAGACAGAAGACATGGTATGACCGTAAAGCACGCTATCGGGAGTTTGTAGAAGGACAACAAGTCTTAATGATTGTTCCCCATCGGCAGAATAAACTGCAGACCACATGGGAGGGTCCCTTCCGGGTTCTCAGAAAACTGAATGATACCAATTACCTTCTTGCTTTAGATGATCAGGGGCTAAGGCAAAAGACTGTCCATGTGAATATGATTAAGGAGTACCATGACCGGAACATTCCAATGATAGCAAGCTGTCGGTTGGCTTCAGAAGATGGTCAAGAGGATGAGGACTCTCTACCTGATCTCGTGGAAGCAGCGAGAGCCCCATCCACTGTGGAACAGGTTCCCCTGGGAGATTACCTGGACTCCTTACAGAAAATCCAGATGCTGGAAGTGCTTCAACAGAGACGGGCTGCTTTCTCATCCCAACCACGTCGAACCACCGTCACCCAACATCATGTGGAAACTCAGGGCATCCGTCCCATACAACTGGCTCCTTACCGGGTACCTGAATCAGTTCGAAACACCATGCAGCACGAACTGGAGGAGATGTTACAGCTTGGGGTAATCCAGGCCTCCCATAGCCCTTGGGCCTCCCCTGTGGTGTTAGTACCCAAGAAGGATGGGAGTACTCGATTTTGTGTGGACTATCGGTGACTAAACGACCATACCGTCAGCGATCCTTACCCAATGCCTCGTATTGACGAACTTCTAGACCGACTGGCTGGGTCCCGATATGTCACTACCTTGGATCTCAGTAAGGGATACTGGCAGATCCCTCTAACGGATGAAGGGAGAGAACGGTCCGCTTTTATAACCCCCTTTGGTCTGTATGAATTTCTAAGCATGCCTTTTGGAATGAAAAATGCCCCGGCCACCTTCCAGAGAATGGTGGATCAGATCCTCCAGGGATGTGGTGACTTTGCTTGTGCCTACTTGGATGATATCGCCGTCTTCAGCCACACATGGGAGGAACATCTGAATCAAGTAGCCATTATTTTGGACCTGATTCTTGCAGCCGGCCTAACTATTCGACCCGATAAATGCCAATTGGGGATGGGGGAAGTCCAGTACCTAGGGCATAGAGTGGGAGGAGGGAAGCTCCGTCCTGAGCCTGCCAAAATCCAGGCTATTAGAGACTGGCCTGTACCCCAAACTAAGAAACAAGTTATGGCTTTTCTGGGCACTGCCAGTTATTACCGAAAATTTGTTTCTCATTTCAGTACTGTGGCCAAGCCTCTTACCGACCTGACCAAGAAAACAATGCCCCGGCTGGTGATCTGGACTCCAGCCTGTGATGAGGCTTTTAACTGGCTGAAGGACGCTCTGGTCTGCGATCCTGTCCTGGCTGCTCCAGACTACAAGCGGAGATTTATTGTGCAAACGGACGCCTCTGCTTATGGACTGGGAGCTGTCCTCAGCCAGGTGAATGCAGCTGGGGACGAACACCCCATTGCCTACCTCAGCAGGAAACTGCTGGACCGAGAAGTGGCTTATGCAACTGTTGAAAAAGAATGTCTGGCTGTAGTGTGGGCCCTTAAGAAACTACGGCCGTATCTGTATGAACGGGAATTCACTGTGGTTACTGATCACAATCCCCTCACCTGGATGAACAGAGTCTCTGGGGACAATGGACGATTACTGCGATGGAGCCTAGCTCTGCAGCCCTATAACTTTACCATACAATATAGAAGGGGCAGCCAACACCAAAATGCAGATGGACTGTCCAGGCAAGAGGAGCCTTGAGTCCTGTCAGCCATGCCTGCGTGTACTTAACCAGCGACCTGTAGAGGTCCCTAGTACGTACACAAGTTGGGAGGGGAAGGAATTGTCATGATGTATTTTACCTTCTCACTGTATTTGCTGTAATACTATGTCTTGGGATGTAAGTAACCATACCTTCCCCCCCATCTCCTGTGTCTCTGGGCCCATAATGCAATTATCTCTTGTCCACACAGCCAGGGGAACTTCTCATTGTTTCGTAAGCAGTGGATAACGCCAACTACACAAACCTGTAGACATCTCGGAGCCAACCTTCTAGAATCTTCTAGTGGGCCCAACCATTGCATAGACCCCTACCCTTGAGGGGCTGGCCCACGAGCTCAGACAATTCACTCCTGTTTCTAAATGCCGTTTTCTGGGACTCTGAAGAGGACTATTTCGTCGTGATCTGGCACTTTGGATTATCGGGAGGTGCCCCCGAATCTGTTTTATTTGGACTTGTCGTGTGCTGTTCCTGTATTCCTGTTAGTAAACCTGTTGGATCATCCTCGGCCTGTTGTATCTCTTTGCTCTGATGTACACCCCGTCACACCAACCTATCCAGGAACCTCGCACGGATAGAGAGCAAATGGATATATCGTTTGAATAGTATTGCGCCTTATGGCCTCAATGAGAATTTTGGTTTTAGTGCTTTTTTTGTAAAATAATTCTAATGTTTTTCTTATTCTCTCCCCCATTTTTTCTTCTCTCCTCCCTCATTTTGAATGATCTTATCTATCTTATCTATCTCTTGTGGGTCTATTCCATCTACCCCTTTTAGCGATAATTATTATAGGGCAATGGTAATACTGTAGATACTGAAGTAACAGATAAGTCAGGTGAAGATAATATTTAATTTGCTCATTTCTTATCTTTTTAAATTCCTATTTTAACTTTTGTTATATTTATTCTGATTTTAGTACACACCTCTCTATGTGCCATGATTATCGGCCAGTTTTGGATCTTTCCGCTGAGACTCCTGTGAGGATCTGAACGTGAATGCTTCAGCATGCCAGGAAATCATCCCCATATTATGTTAGGGATGCATCATCAGAGATATCATATTGCTGATCCATTTCATGGATCCATTTATTATCAATATTTACTCACGTTTGTTGTATACTTAATTCTTTTGGTGATGATATACCATATTCTAGCTATATAATACTGTACGTTACTCTGCTCAGCGGATTTTGTTATTCATTCCCTGTATATTTCTGACACCTCTTAAGGCTGCTTTACACACAGCGACATCGCTAGCAATGTCACTGGTGAAAGCACCCGCCCCCGTCGGTTGTGCGTAACGGGCAAATCGCTGCCCGTGGCGCACAACATCGCTAGTACCCGTCACACATTCATGCCTAGCGACGTCGCTGTGGCCGGCGAACAGCCTCCTTTCTAAGGGGGCGGTTGGTGCGGCGTCACAGCGACGTCACACGGCAGCCGTCCAATAGAAGCATAGGAGCGGAGAGCAGCCGAAAGAAAGTGACCCCCACCTCGTTGCCGGTGGACACAGGTAAGGAGATGTTCAACGTTCCCGGGGTGTCACACGTAGCGGATGTGTGTTGCCTCAGGAACGACGAACAACCTGCGTCCTGAAACAGCAACAATATTTGGGATTAGAACGACGTGTCAACGATCAACGATTAGGTGAGTAATTTTGATCGTTAGCGGTCGTTCGTACGTTTCACACGCAACGACATCGCTAACGAAGCCAGATGTGCGTCATGAATTCCGTGACCCCAACGACATCTCGTTAGCGATGTCGTTGTGTGTAAAGCCGCCTTTAGTCTCTATCTGCATTATGGATACTACATACACATTTATATATTTTTTCGTGCTTTGTATTGGTCACCCGATTCTATTTTACACCTTTATATTTTATATACATTACATCACTAAAGTTTGCCATTTTTGGCATTATATTGTTATTTATTCCTTATTACAGTGTCACTTATTTTGTCCATCTTATTACCAATACATCTGGCTCAATCACACTTTTTCAAAATTTATTTATTTATTTATTTTATTTCACACACATTTGATCCTTATATTGGTCTTCATCTCTACATATTTCATCTTTTCTATTTATTATTTAATGCTTAGTGTCTATTTTGCACTATCCACAATGATTGTAATACCCCTTCATTATCTGGATGTGCGCATGAGAACCATGTTCCACCGCTGACCTCCATGTACTGCTGGCAATAGGATGCGCTGGCGCACTCCGCCGTCAATCACTATGACGGCGTTTTGCGCTTGCGCTCCACAGTCCGGCAGCCGGAGGTCACATGATGCGATTGGGGTCATGTGACTCATGCGCCATTTCCGGATTTTACGGCGCGCTAATTTTCAAAACCGGTTTCCACCTTGATAAGACGGCACGCACTGTCATATCTTCACCCAGAACCCCCTGAGGAAGTCACAAAACGAGTGTCGGGGTCGGCAGCGGACACACCGACCACTTGGACTATACAGACCTTCTTACCGAGGTATATTACTTTCCTATTAATGTAGTGATTTGCCAGCCATTACCAGCAGACATTTCTCATTGTGATTTGCGGCTATTCCATTTTTCCTGTAGCCATATACTTGTCTTGCGGTTTTTCTACTACGCATAATATTTTGGCGTAGCACATTACTCTTTATACCTTGGCCATCAGTATATCCTCGTATTGCGATATTTGCAGACCACTTTTCTGCACTTTTACTATACGTGTATGTTGTATAGCAATATTTAAGGTTCTGTATACATGCACTGTCACTTTGGATTTGTTCCGCTGCTAGCATCTGGGAATTTCCCTGCCTTTTATCACCTTTGTGTATTGTTGGTATATGTTTTTTTAAAAAATGAATCTAATAAAATAATTGAATATAACCAAGAAAAAAGAGTCTTTCAGTTTGCCAGGTAGCAAATATACCCACACAAGCCATATTATGAAAATATATATAAATATTTATTATAGAGGCTGTAGGGGAAAACAATACATAGGCATACATATATAAACATAGGACCAAGGGAATTAGTGCTGGAGGGGAAAACCCCACGTGTCCCAAGCATTCATTCAGGAGAACAGGTCTCTACTGAGTAACGGCAGACATACCATAAGAGAGTGACACCAGGCAGACACAGCTCAAAAAGAGTAGAAATGGCCAAGGAGGCAAAAAACAGTTGTTAGCAAATGCCGAGCAAACCTACCAGGAGGATATGACGCCGAAGGCCAGGGTAACACGTGGGGACCAAACGTCCCAACACGTGTTTCGCTCCGTGTGCTTCGTCGGGGGACGATTGTTGTTATATGATTTTTAAAAAATGAATCTAATAAAATAATTCTATATTTTATATTTTCGTCTCTTCCGGTCACTTCTTCTCTCCACGGATTATATGCCTATACTCGGTGAAGGGATTATATGGTCTTGCAATCTGTACGGATGTAAAAAGATACGTATTACACCTTACCATGCACAAACAAATGGGATGTGTGAGAAGATGAACCACCTTGTCATCAATCTGCTGAAAACCCTGCCACTCGAGGAGAGAAACCTGTGGCCTGAGAAGTTACCCGATTTGGTGGACATGTACAACAACATCCCAGTAAGTTTTACCAAATGCACCCCCGCTTACCTCATAATAGGAAGACCAGGAAGGCTACCAATAGATCTGGAAATGGAGGTCGAGATACCCGAAAACAGCTTACCAGATGGTGACTGGGACACTAACCGCCAAGCACAATACAGGAAAATCCAAGACTATGTTGAGCAGAACTTAAACTGTAGTCAAGCCAGACAAGGAAAGGACTTCAACAAGAAGGCGCAAGCTAACCCTCTCATGACTGGAGAAACAGTCCTCAAGAGAAAGAGAAGACTTGATGACCAATGGGAGAAGGAACTTTACGTTGTACTCCCTTCTAACTTTAACAATCAGAAGACCTGTCTAATCAGCAAGGATCAAGGGAAAACCACATCCACTGTCTCACGTGACCACTTATAAAAATGCCCAGAACCACTAAAACCAAGAGGAGAAGCACCGGCTACACCTCGGAGACTTCCCAGAGACTTGGCCCCAGCACAACGGAGCTATTATTGTGCCAGTCCTCACATTTCCACAAGTTGCAGAGGAACCAGTCTTAGAAGAGCCCTCAACCCATACACCAGTAGGCTCACAAAAAACACGTAGACAATTGCCGAGTCCACCTGCAGACAGTAGGGAGACAAATTCCCCGTTAAAGAAAATATGAATTGAGGTTTTATGAACTGCATCGATATAATAGATAGGAAAGCCTTATTTTCCGCATCATTGGGTGACGGCAGGGGTCCCACCAAATAAATATCGGCCACACAGGTGAAAATATCCATGCAATGTCTCCTATCTATGAACAGATAAAATCATGATAGGAAAGATGACGGTAATATTTCCCGCTTGGGACCTCCAGGGGTGAAGATATTGTAAAAGTTGGGAATCTCATAATTTTCTAAGACACATCCTATGATTATCTGAAGTCCAGCCCTCTTATCAGTCACCAGAGGGGAAGTATATGGGTATAACTTGTGTTAATAAAAAGCTAATGTCAATTATGATCTTCATTCAAGGAACAGAAAATTGCTTTGAAGGATTGTTCCATATTCCATTGAAGTCCTTACCTCCATAAATTTGAAGCCATTTCAGATTCAGTAATTTTCTTGTTATTTCCTTTTATCCAATGTAATTGTATATATTATACTGTTTTATTCCCCTTTGCAACATTTTTTGTACATTTTTATAAACACTGCCTTCTTTTCAGATTACATTTATGACAATTAATAGCGTACGGCTTCAGGATGTGGTTTATAGATTAAGAGGAATAAAGCTACCTGTAACATGTGTCCAATGGACCTTTATAAGCAGAAACCCTGATTTCAGCGATATGTCACTTACTTGGCTGCTTGCTCAAGTTTTGACAAAAATCAGTTTTATCTGCTTGAGATCTACCAGTTCTCGAAATGCTCCTCTGTGTATAACCTCACACACACCACTGATTCGCAGCTGTGTACAATGAGCATAGACAGAAAGCTGCCAATCGCAGGGGCGGGGTTATAGAGAGCTAATGGAGATAGAGGATACATGGCAGCAGGTTTACTAGTTCTCTAGTGATAATCCCCTAGTGATAATACAGTAATTTTATCAAAACTACAGCAAGCAGCCCAGTAAGTGACACATCATTGGACTCAGAGTCCCTCTGCGTCATGGGTGACAGACAGTCCTGTGGTGTAAGGCAATATAAGGTCACAGCGTTTGGCTGTGCAAAATGCTCCCTGACTATCTATTCTTCCTGCTGTCAGTATTCAGTGTACTAGGAATCTCCTCTGTTGTTTTTTTTTCCTTTTCCCTTTAGAACCCAAGGGATCTCCTCTTCCCTTCAGCTGCTAATCATCTGTATTTCCCCTTGGGTTTAAATACTCTCATTTTCCTTGGATTTGTGCTGGTGATATTATTCAGTTCCTTCACAAGGTCTTGATGCAAACAGGTGGCTTGCACGCATCAGTAGGATTGTTGCTGCTCTTTACTGAACTTCTTACTGAGTCATCAAGAGATAAGTTGTTTGTTTCCCCTTGTTTGTTATCCCTGTTTGTCCTTTAGTACTTAGTGGGTTTGACAAAAGAGCTAATCCAATCTGCTCAGTACCTAGTGCCCAGATCAGGGTTAGCCTAAGGTCTAGTATCCGGCTCGGCGCATAGGTGTGGAAATCCCTGACCAGACCCAGTGGTAGGCTTAGTCAGGGGTCACCATCTCCCCCTACCCTAGACACAGGGTTTCCCTTCCCTTTCACTTGGTACTTCCCTGTACCTAGTGGGAAACTGTCTTTTTACTTTACATTACCCTGATTTTTAATTAAGGGATAACACTTAGTGACAGAATCTCATTAAATTCATTAAACACCACTACACCAAGAAATAGACTCCTTTCCATTCTAGACTCTTCTACACCCATAATCCAAATTCAAACTGTAATAAAGGTTCATGTGCAGAGATAAGTGAACCCGAACAGTAAAATTTGTACCGAACACAGACGTAATAAAAAAAAAAAAATCAGTGTTTGAGTTCAGAATTCGGGTGCTTTATGTATCCTAACCACTCGATCTAGCTTCAATGTGCTTGGGTATGCTCGGTGCTCAGCCCAGTGTGAGCCGCTTGCAGGGTTTGAATCGCTTTTATTGGGGGTAAAAACATTGTTATAGGATGTAGTGTTTAAACCCCGAATTCACCCCCCCAGAAATGCTCTGTTTATAAGACTGACATACCCAATCAGCAACTTCCAATGGGGTTCAGGTCAAGTCCCGGTCCTGAACTGAACTTTATTTAAAGTCGGGTCCGTTCATCTCTATTTGTGGGTAGCCCCATCAAAAAAATAACCACTTGAATATCAGACATATAAAATCATTTGTTTTTTTAGAACAACAATTATCCTTTGTAAAGGGATTGTTGTTATAACATAAAGGCCCAATTTATGCAGGGGCCACTCCTGATTCATGAAGTGGTGCATGACTCTCCATGAATCTGGAGCATTTGACGAGTGGTATGTGCCTCCAGGTTCCGCTGCCGGGATTGGTGTGGGCAGCTCGGCATCCGCCGAGGATGGGGTAGGTGTCGTGGAATGCTCGCCGCGAGCGGGGGCGGTCCAGATCCCTCAGCCGTAGTGGCCGGATTAGGGCAATCAACAGGGACTGGGTAACCGCTTACCCTCTCTTCTCGTGGGACTTCCATCTCACAAGCTCGCACCGCCATCGCCAGGCTCCTCATATCTTCCCTCCAGTGATTCAATATGAAGAGGAACTGCGTCCGCATTCTCCTGCACAGTTGTTCCGTCTCTTCCTCTATCCATGTCGCGGTCCCAGGAACAGCATGTTCCGGTGACCAGTCTCGCTCCACCATCTTGCCTCTGTCCAGGAACGTTATGGCAGAGTCCTGGCGTCCCTGCTTCTCTTCCGCTCTCGTTACATTCCTGCACGCCCCCTCGGTTTTCACTTCGCACTCTTTCGCGCACTGTGGCCCTCTAGGAACTTTGGTTCCGGCCTCACAAGCAAAAAGAAGGGCAGGGCTTAGGCTTCGCACGCTTTCTTGGGGAAGATGGCGTTTTGGCGCGAAAAGATGGTGGAATTGTCAGGAAACGGAATCTTGGCTCGCGGTTTTCTTTTTTCAAGGCGCACGTCACCCAGGTAAGAGGGTCCTGCTCATATCCTGTTCGTGACGCCAAGTTTTTCGGAGGTGTACCATCCCAGCGCCAGCAGCCGAGCTGCTGCTCGTATCCGGATCCGCGGTGGCTCGAGGGGTCTCCGGACCCAAGAGGGGCCACGCGGACACCCGAAAATAAAAAGGGGGTATTTACAGGGGAGTTTGTTACGCCACCCACAGTACGTGGTAAGGTGGGATACCACCGCTGCTGTTAGGGGCACCCGGTGGCGGTGGAATGGCAGCTAGATGTTTAATCTCTCCGTGGGTAGGGAGATGATGCCCCAGGGCTTGGTGATGGAGGGTTGAGAGTGCCGTTGGGGAGGAGAGGGTCACTGCGTACTCACGCAGTCCAATAATGCTGACACCGACAACTTGTAAACCAGAATTCATAGCACCTCTGCAGCCAGGAGGGAGCATGCCAGGATCTCGTGCCTGTAGGTGTTGCCTGTTAGCCTGTGACCTTGACCTTGGCACCGTTTTCTTACTGTTGGTCCCTTTCAGCATGGAACTGAACGGGTCTCGCTCACCTGTATGGCTAAAGGAGTGAACTTGCTCTCAGGGTTCATGCTTGGGATTTTCTGGACTGTGTAGTGGTAAAGTCGTATCCCTCTCGTTGCGCTAGTACCCCGATTTTGGAGTGGGTGGAAGGCGAGTCTTGAAGGCCTCGTCCTCGTTGGGTAAATTACCAGGACGCGTGAAGCTACTTCCCGGCCTAGGGTCTACGTACCCCGCCGTGCCCTGGCCCCTGCCCGGAGAAAGCTCAAGGCCGCCTGCTGCCCTGCTCGGCAGTTCCGTGCCTCTTGACACAGTCCCTTGCGACCAGGGTTCCAGCTCCTACCAGGCCTAGACCAACGTCTGCCACCTAGTAATTGAGGAGCCCAGCTCCCTGACCTCTCCTCACGAGAGTCACTCCACAACTCCCCGTCTCCTAACACTCCTGACTTCCTTAACCAACCCTTAACCAACCCCCGAAGTGGCCAGCCATATTCCCTTCAGGCTGTCCACTGGTGTGTCTGGTGGGTGTGGTGCAGAGTGTTTCTAGGATTTTGATTAGCTTGTTCTTGGCAACACCACAGGCTAGGGATCCGTAACCAAGGAGGATTGGATACTGTGCTGATGGGCAGATTACACAATACCCTGTGACGACCTGATAGGCCAGGGCGTCACCACTGCCCCCTTTCAGCCACCACCACTGCCCCCCCACCCATTACTACAGGATGGGGACATTACTATAGAATAATGACAAGATGGGCACATGACTATAGGATGGTGACAAGGCTGGGGACATTACTATAGGATTGGGACATTACTATAAAATGGGGCAAGGCTGGGGACATTACTATAAGATGGGGACATTACTATAGAATGGGGACAAGGCTGGGGACATTACTATAGGATGGAGACATTACAAGGATGGGCACAATACTATTGGATGGGGACATTACTATAGGATGGGGACATTATTATAGAATGGGGACAAGGCTGGGGACATTACTATAGGATAGGGATTAGGCTGGGGACATTACTACAGGATGGGGACATTACTATAGGATGGGGACAAGGTTGGCACATTACTATAGGATGCGGACAAGGATCAGGGGACTAGGATGGGGCACAGTACTACAGGATAGGGACATTACTACAAGGGGACAAGGATGGGAAACATTACTATAGGATAGGGATTAGGCTGGGGACATTACTACAGGATGGGAACATTACTATAGGATGGGGACAAGATTGGCACATTACTATAGGATGCGGACAAGGATCAGTACATTACTGTAGGATGGGGAATAGGATGGGGCACAATACTACAAGGGGCAAGGATGGGCACATTACAACAAGATGGGGAACATTACTAAATGATCTTGGCCAAAATTTCTATACAGTGCTAATTGTAACACTATTAAGGCCCCATCACACGAAGCGACGTATCTAATGCTATATCAACGGGGTCACGGATTCCGTGACGCACATCCGTCATCGTTAGCGACGTTGTTGCATGTGACACGCACGAACGACCGTTAACGATGTAAAATACTCACCAAATCATCCATCATTGACACGTCGTTCCTTTTTAAAAAATCATTGATTGTTGAGCACGCAGGTTGTTCGTCATTCCCGGAGCAGCACACATCGCTACATGTGACACCTCGGGAACAACGAACTGCAGCTTACCTGCGGCTGCCGGCAATGCGGAAGGAAGGAGGTGGGTGGGATGTTACGTTCCACTCATCTCCGCCCCTCCGCTTTTATTGGGCAGCCGCTTAGTGAGAAAGGAGGCGGTTCGCCGGCAACAGCGATGTCGCTAGGCAGGTAAGTATGTGTGATGGCTCCTAACGATATTGTGCGCCACGGGCAGCGATGTGCTTGTGACGCACAAACGACGGGGGCGGGTGCTTTCACCAGCGATATCGCCAGCGATATCGCTGCATGTAACACCCCCTTTAGTTACAAGAAAGGGATAAAATGAAAAAAAACAAAACTCAAAATAAGGCATGACTTTTTTTTACCATCAACATTTTTTTTTTTATATATATTTAAACAAAGAATGTGCACATTTATTATAATAAACAAGTGAAAAATGTTCAAAATCAGTGATCCCAAGGTGTGTAAAAAAAAAAAATATATGGTACCAATAAAAATGTCACTTTGTCCTGCAAAGAATGCGGCCCACCAAATTATTTTTTTTCCTCTGTGCGGCCCATACACCCAGCCGAGTTTGAGACCCCTGCCCTAGAGGGTGTTGTCGACTGCCATGTTCTTGAGTGAGGATGCCAGATGCATGGCCAGTCTGTTCGTGACCGTAAAGAGTAAAAGACTTGTCATACTTTGGGATATCAAGAGCTGGTGAAGCAGAAAGGGTGGACTTGAGGGTGGGAAATGCATCAACTGCTTCAGGGCTAATAGTAAAACGTTCCGTTTTAAGGCTTTGGAACAATGGGGCCATGACACTACAGGCATTTCGAATCCAAAGCCGGCAATACTGGACTAGGCCTAAGAATGCTCTTGGGAATTAGTAGATCTGGGAAGAGGTACTTTTAGTATCGCCTCAATCCTCCCAGGGCTTAGATGCTTGATGCCTGGAGACAGGCAATGCCCCAGAAAGATAACTGTGGACTTACACAATTGTAGTTTGTCTTTTGAAGCTTTGCACCCATTTTCTGCTAGAAATATCAACAGAGATCGGGATTCAGTTTGGCATAATTGATCTGTGGTACAACAAAGGAGGAGGTCATTCACGTATTGCAACAGAACGGTAGAAGAATCAAGGGGGCACCAGTTATCTAAGACGGTCTTGAAGGACGTAAAGAACAAAGAGGGTGAGTTAGCTTCTCCCTGAGGAAGGACTGTCCATGCATACTGGGTACCTCTGTGTGAATGTAGCACCCAGGGGACAGGGGTTTGTCAGGTCATATCTGGTACCTGTTTTACTCATAACTGGGCTGGTGTAGAGGTCTGTGATGGTGGCCTGCCCGGCTTTGTGCCCCAAGGTGTACACGAATAAAGAGGGAGGATGATGGTGGTTGTAGTAGGATTATTGTTGTGACGCCACCTGTGGTATGTGGCCAGGGATAGCTGCCGCTGCTGTTGCTGTCCTCCAGGGCGGATGGTAGTAGCAGCCAGAGATGCTATTGCTCCCCACAGGTGGAGCGGGCCCTGGGGAGGATGATGAAGGCAGTAGTAATGGCGGGCGCTGAGGCGCGGGGTGGCGGCGCCGGTAATAAGAGTCCGAGTCTTTTTCTGCGGTTCCAGGTGTCTTTACTCACAGTTCGTGCCACTCACCTGGGTAGTACCAGTCACCCGCTGTGATGGGCCCCGTCGAACCTGGATTCCTTCAGAGGTCAACCCGGTGTGGTGCTCGGTGAGTCCCTTCCTCCTAGCGCCATGTGTGTTGGATCCCCGTAGCATAAAGCTACTTGGGGACTGCAGTTCGTCTCAAATAGTACTCTTGTCCCTATTTGCAGATGCCGCAGCTCCACACTGGGGCCTGGTGCGGTCCAAGGCCTCGGATCCTATATGGCACTGTGCTTCCGGGCTTTTTGTGGCCAGGGAAGCTTGAAACCTCCCCGTCCCGACAGATTCTGGAAAAACAACTTGGAAAATGATCTTCCCTAGGGTCCTGCACCCTGTGTGGCGCCGGTTCCGAGGGAGCAATGAAGCTCTCCCCTTGGCAACCGCATGAACTCCTGTGTCCCACCAGAGCACCGTTCAGGCATGTCTGCTCCTGTCCTCTCCTGCTGGAGACTCCTCCCAACTGTTGTGTTTGCTCCTAACTAACCCTGAGTGTCTACCCTCTCCCGAACTTTCTTTACATTCCAGGAAACACTGTACCACCAATGCTGTGGCACAGCGATGGGCTCGATGGTAGCACCCACTTTCGCTAACCTGGTTATGGGTCTTTTTGAGTTAAAATACATCTATTCTTCTAGTCTCATTAACCCCTTCACAACCGGCCGATTTTTCGCTTTCCGTTTTTTTTTTCGACATTCTTTTTCTGAGAGACGTAACTTTTTTATTTTTCAGTCAATATGGTCATGTAAGGGCTAATTTTTTGCGAAACGAGCTGTACATTTAAATGAAACCATCAGTTTTACCATATAGTGTACTAGAAAACGACAAAAAAATTCCAAATGCTGAAAAATTGCAAAAAAAGTGTGATAGCACTATGGTTTTTGAGATATTTTATTCACTGTGTTCACTATATGGTAAAACTTATGTGTGGGTGTGATGCCTCAGGTCAGTGCGAGTTCGTAGACACCAAACATGTATAGGTTTACTTTTATATAAGGGGTTAAAAAAAATCGGAAGTTTGTCCGAAAAAAGTGGCGCACGTTTTACGCCATATTCCGTGACCCGTAGCGTTCTCATTTTTCGGGATCTATGGCACAATGACAGCTTATTTTTTGCGTCTCGAGCTGACGTTTTTAACGGTACCATTTTTGTGCAGATGCTACATTTTGATCGCCTCTTATTGCATTTTGCGCAAAAGTTGTGGCGACAAAAAAACATTGTTTTGGCGTTTGGAATTTTTTTGCCGCTACGCCGTATACTGATCAGATTAATTGATTTTATATTTTGATAGATCGGGCGTTTCTGAACATGGCGATACCAAATGTGTGTATATTTTTTATTTTTTTAACCCTTTAATTTTCAATGGGGCGAATGGGGGGTGATTTGAACTTTTAGGTTTTTTTGTTTTTTTTTTAATTTTTTAAAACTTTTTTTTTCACTCTTTTTTTATTTTACTAGTCCCCCTAGGGGGCTATTGCGATCAGCATTGCGATCGCTCTGCAGTATCTGCTGATCACAGCTACAAGGCTGTAAACAGCAGATACGCTCTCTTTCTCTTTTGCTGTGCCGCTGGCACAGCGAAAGTGAAAGCAAGTCAGGTGTAGTACAGGAGTCATCACATGACCCTGTGCTACCATGACAACTATCGGGAGTCACGTGATCGCGTCACGTGACTTCCGGTATCGGTCGGTAAGGAAATGTTTACCGCGATCGCACTTATAATGGCGCTGTCACATATTGACAGCGCCATATAAGGGGTTAAACGGCATGAGCAGATAACGATTCTGCTTGTGCCTAGCAGGAACACATCTCAGCTGTGAAAATCAGCTGAAATGTGTGCCGATCGCAGCATGATGCTGCCGGCAGACCGCGGGTAGTAACATTATGACCGCAAGGACGTAATTTTACGGCCCGCGGTCGTTAAGGGGTTAAGCATGTTGTCGTGTATAAAAGATACATTGACGATCTGTTCCTTATATGGGACAATTCAGAGGATAATTTACAAGAGTTTTTGGGACATATAGAAAACAATGATTGGGGCTTAAAATTTGTACCCACTATAGAGAAAGGGTCAATTAACTTCCTAGACCTCACTATTTCACATAAGGAAGGGGTGATTCATACGAAAACATTTTTTAAGAAGGTCAATAGCAATAGCTATATTGATTTTACGAGCAATCATTATAACAAATGGCTCATTAATGTTCCCAAGAATCAATTTCAAAGAATAAGAAAAAACTGTACCCTTGATAGAGATTATAGGGAACAGGCTGACATTCTTAAGGAAAGATTTATAAATAAAAAATATCCCCCAACTTTAATCAAAAGGGCTTATCAGATGAACAAGGATCTCAAACAAACTGATCTTACTATACAAAAAAATGATCTTATTCCCAGAAACAACATCACTGATTAGAGGAATTTTTCTTCCCATTTTTTAACTACTTTCAGTAGGGATGGTGATTTGATCAAAAACATCATCCGCAGGCATTGGAACATTCTTCAGAATGATCCTTTTCTGAGAGGGGTCCTACCAGTAACCCCTGGGATCATTTACCGGAGAGCCTCTATGCTAAAAAACCTATTAGCCCCTAGCAGACTAAAGGAAGTTTTTTCTACTCCTATCTCTAATAAACCTATGGGAGTATATAGATGTGGTGCTAAGAAATGTCTATGTTGTAATTCCATACAACATAATAGGGTAAGTTTTGGCCTGAGCCCAGAGGGGGTTGAATTTACCATCAAAAGCCACCTCACCTGCCAGTCAGATTATGTCATTTACTTAATTGAGTGCGAATCTGACAAAAGAAATGTTGGCAGAACGGTACAGACTCTTCATAATCGGATTAATTCACATAGGCACAATATAAAGATTGGTTTCATGTTGCATGGTCTATCCAGACACATCACCGTGTGCCACAACAAAAAATCCAGGTTAAGAGTGACTCCAATCAAATATAATCCTCCCCATATCCCTAACCGTATAGAAGTCCTCAATAGAAAAGAGACCTTTTGGATCTACAAACTGGATACCCTTAAACCTCGAGGTCTTAATGAGATTACTGATCTTTTTCATTAGTAGCTAATTATGGTTATATTATTTTAAAATTCTTTTAAAAAATTTTATTTTTAATTTTATTTGTATGTCCTTTTATTAATCCTTGGATATTTGCTATAGTATATTGCTATTGATATGACACTATTTTTATTTCTTTGCTCAAATTACCAAATGAATTTTATTACTATATTTTACTGCCAGGTCCGATTGTTGTTTCATGTTGTATAAATATATATTTTATATAATTTTTTAGACATATACATATATATATTTTTTATAAAATTATTAGTTTCACAATTACATTTATCTGTTTTACATTCATATTGGGGTTGTATACATTTACATAACTTGTTTTTAAAAAGAACACATACTGATTTTATATATATATATATATATATATATATATATATATATATATATATATATATATATATATATATATATACGGATCTCCCTACATCCTTTTATTAGTCATATATATACATATATATATTTTTTTCACTTAAAACACTTATTTTTCTATCTCCACGCACTGGTCGTTTTTCCTTTATAGACACATGCCTTTCCCCTCCTTTTTCCCACGCTGGTGAACTCATCTCACCCCGTCCCCAGCCTTTCAGCTTTCTCACAGTACTTGCTCACTGCCATGACTGACGCATGCGCCCTCGCCTTTTTCCCACGCTCCTGAACTCATTTCACCCCGTCCCTAGCCTTTCTGCTTGCTCACATTACTGGCTTATTGCCATGGCTGATGCATGCGCTCTCCTCCTTTTTCCCACGCTCTTGAACCCATTTCACCTCTTGCCTTTTCTCCTCTGCAACATGTTCATATTGCTGTTGCAGGACCATTCTGATTAAATTTAACCATACGGTTACAATTCCCCTACACCCCTTCTCTCTCCCCCCCTTTTTTCATATATATATATATATATATATATATATATTGTAACGTTGCGCCCTGCAACGTGGGGGTTCCACTCGCATGCAGCGGTGTGAGGTAGCAACACACGTACACAGTCTCTTCATAGAAATTCTGGCAGTTTATTTAAAAACACTCAGCATAAACTGCCCTCAGATATAAATAATAAGTCCATAATGGAAGTTTTAGCAACTTCCCCACTCTCTGGCTCCTGCCAGCGTATAACTCTAGCCAAGGTTCCTTACAGCACCAAGGGCCCTCTGCAGACCCCTGTCTGTCTCTCATCCTGGAGAGATTCGGCCCTACAGCCCTGGCCTGGCTTGGCTGCACTCACCTCAGACTCAATATCAGAGCCTTGTGTTCAGCCTCCACACAGGCTGATACACCCAGAGCTCCCGGCTCTGCTCTCACTTGTTTCCAGTCCGCACACTGGACGTCTGGAGCTAGTCTCTAGCTAGACTGCCCTAGACACACACTCAGAGCTCCCTGCTTTCACTTGTTTCCAGTCCACACACTGGACGTCTGGAGCTAGTCTCTATCTAGACTGCCCTAGACACACTCCACCTAGGTTCAGAGACAGGATTGCTTTAACCCCTGGAGCCACACCCACAGGTGGTAAGGAGTGTGTAATCAGCATCACACACCCTTCCATGGCTCTGCATGTAATGCAATTCTGTGGAACCACAGGTCCCAGCCAACTTCACATTGCAGAGCACCCATGCTTCTGCAAAACATACCGGCCCTTTGTAATACAGCCGGTTGATACGTCACATACCCTCCCCCTCTGTTCAAACCCGTAGGGGAGAACACTTGCCAACGACCTGGGACCGCGAGACAGGGTATCCCCGCCGCCATGCCCCACCAGTCGAGAGGGCCATCCAAGGTGCCCAAGAGCAGAAGTCCCTGAGACATCGCCCGACACTGTCACCAAACCCTGTCGTGCCAACATAGGGTTAAAGGACGTCCCCTTTCCGGACCGTTCTCTCCCTGACCCCCTCCCAGGGTCACAGTAGTAGAGAGACACGTCCTCAGTCAAACCTACTGTTACGGTTGCTGTGGCTCTGGAGACTATGTGTATAGATGGGGTATAGATGACGGAGGGCAGAAACTAATACATATAAGAAACAAAGAGATAAGACAAATGGATAGTGGAGCAGAACCAGAATCATGGCTGTGAGAGTGTCTGGCCCAGCGTCCATGTATCATGCCCTGTCCATGTGCCATGATTAACTGGAGAGAAACACTGCAAATGTATTGCTGTTAGGAATATACAGCACATGTTATCCCTAGGCCAGACTGAGATACATTTGAAGCATCTGCTGAGATGTATGTCACTATTTTTTATGTTGATTATTTAAGCAATTATAGTTGGGGCATACCTCCCAACCGTCCCGGATACAGCGGGACTATCATGATTTGCAGAGTTTGTCCTGTTGCCCCGGGCGGGAGGTCTGTATCCTGTGGCTCCGCCCACCCACTTTCTCCCCGCCTCGCTGCTTTTCCCTCCTACCATCCTAACACGTGACGTGAGCATTACAGACCGGAGCGCGCTACCCGAAACTAGTCTCTGTCTGTGCTGCTGCTGAGGTATGAAAAATAAATCTCCCCAGCGCTGATTCCCCTCCCCCCCTGGCCTGTGCTCCTCTAGCTGTTTCTCTGACTCCCGTGTGTTTGTGTCCTGATCTATCGTGTGTTTGCTTCTCAATGCTGCAGGCACACCACGGTAGATCAGGACACATTGGGGAGAGGACACAGTGTACTTACCACTTGTTTCCTCTCCTGCAGGTGCACAGCACTGGCCGGTAATATGCAAAGATAGAAGCATTGCCAATGCTTCTATCAGCTACCGTCCACATGATCTCCTGCCTGGCAGAGCTGCTGCATCTTAGGCTAAGTTCACACAAGTTTTTTCCAATCAGGCACAATCTGGTTTGTGCCTGATGCAATGGATCCGTCTCAGATTGTGAAAAACCGATGCGACGGATCCGTTTTTTTTTTTGTTTTTTTTTATGCTGAGAGAGAGAGACCTCACCATCACCACACACACCGGTACTACTGCCCCCATCATCATCACCGCACACGCAGGCACTACCTCACACGCATCATCACCGCACACGCAGGCACTACCTCGCACGCATCATCACCGCACACGCCAGCACTACCAAGCACACATCATCACCGCACAGGCAGGCACAACCTCACACGCATCATCACCGCACACGCCGGCACTACCCAGCACGCATCATCACCGCACACGCAGGCACTACCTCACACGCATCATCACCGCATACCCCTGCACTACCGCATGCATTATCACCACATACGCCGGCACTACCCAACACGCATTATCACCGCACACGCAGGTACTTCCCCGCACGCATCATCACCGCACACCCCTGCACTTCTGCAACCGGCGCTATGCATTTTTTTGCCGCTGGCAAAAAACGTTCCTCTCTGCGTCCTGTGCGGCCGCCGGAGTGACGATTTTTGCCGCATCTGGCAAAAAAACGGATCAAATGCAAGTACATGCAGCACAATCCGGCGCCAATAAAAGTCTATGAGGAAAAACCGCACCCGGCGGCAAAAAAACCGGATGCGTTTTCCCCGCAAAGCGCCGGATTGCGTCGCACAGCAAAAACCTGATGTGTGAACATCCCCTTAGCTGCACACCCTGTTCAGCTCTCCTCCTGGGTCCTAGCTGCCTGCACACCATGTTCAGCTCTCCTCCTGGGTCCTAGCTGCCTGCACACCCTGTTCAGCTCTCCTCCTGGGTCCTAGCTGCCTGCACACCCTGTTCAGCTCTCCTCCTGGGTCCTAGCTGCCTGCACACCCTGTTCAGCTCTCCTCCTGGGTCCTAGCTGCCTGCACACCCTGTTCAGCTTTCCTCCTGGGTCCTAGCTGCCTGCACACCCTGTTCAGCTCTCCTCCTGGGTCCTAGCTGCCTGCACACCCTGTTCAGCTCTCCTCCTGGGTCCTAGCTGCCTGCACACCCTGTTCAGCTCTCCTCCTGGGTCCTAGCTGCCTGCACATCCTGTTCAGCTCTCCTCCTGGGTCATAGCTGCCTGCACACACTGTTCAGCTCTCCTCCTGGGTCCTAGCTGCCGGCACACCCTGTTCAGCTCTCCTCCTGGGTCCTAGCTGCCTGCGCACCCTGTTCAGCTCTCCTCCTTGGTCCTATCTGCCTGCACACCATGTTCAGCTCTCCTCCTGGGTCCTAGCTGCCTGCGCACCCTGTTCAGCTCTCCTCCTGGGTCCTAGCTGCCTGCGCACCCTGTTCAGCTCTCCTCCTTGGTCCTATCTGCCTGCACACCCTGTTCAACTCTCCTCCTGGGTCCTAGCTGCCTGCGTTCCCTGTTCAGCTCTCCCCCTGGGTCCTAGCCGCCTGCACACCCTGTAGTTAACTCCCTGACTGTTCTGCACATTGCTGATCTGTGGCGGCTCAGAGCGATCACGGACAGCTTCTGCAGTTTCAGTTTGCTGGATGGGTGTGGATGGGGAGTGGATATGGGTGTGGCTGTTTGTAAAATGGGTGCGGTTAGGTGGCGTGGCCTAAAAATTGCCGAGGCGCACGTTGCGCGCCACAAACTTTGTCCCTCTTTCCCTTCTTTAAAATTTGGGAGGTATGGTTGGGGCATCTGTATCTATCAGAGGAAAAGGAACAGAAACCTCACGATTCATAGAAATCAGTGAGAGAAAAACTCCAAGAAAGTCTCAGAGCTGAAGGGGTTAATGCCGCCTGCCCCAGTAATGGGGAATCTCCACACACCTCCACCTGCAGAGCTGCACACTAGATATATGGCTGCTCTGTGCTTACAGGACCTTACAGCTCCTCAGTGTAGTCCTATATTGGACCCGCAACACACATCCGTTTTTTTTGTACGTGTGCGGTACGTATTTGCACGTACTGGAGACACGTACACACGGAGACCCATGTTATTCAATGGTACATGGCACACACACGTAAAATCACACGGAACATGTGTCCGTGTGATAAGTACGTGTGTGCGCTTTTCTGCACGGACAACATGTCCGTTTTTGGCCGGCAGCACGCAGGCACGGACCCGCTAAAGTCTATGGGTCCGTGCCTGCACGGACCGCACACGGAGTATGTCCGTGTTCAGCACGTTTCGTGCGTGTGCGTTTTTACACTAGCGATCTTATTTTTATTTTTTTTTAAATTAAATTCAGTATACTTACCTTTTTTTCTGCTGTTCTCAGTCATACTTACATTGGCGCTCGTTTTTTTACTTCCCCCGGCTCATACCGCTCCCCGATCACCAGCGCGGCAAGGAACAGTTGTGCAGAGAATATTCGGCAACAATTACTTTGAATATGCCGGCCGCTCACTAATCAATCTCGTATTCCCTGCTTTCCCCACCCACAGACGCCTGTGATTGGTTGCAGTCAAACACGCCTCCCACGCTGAGTGACAGCTGTCTCACTGCACCCAATCACAGCAGCCGGTGGGCGTCTATACTGTGCAGTAAAATAAATAAATAATTAAAAAGAACGGCGTGCGGTCCCCCCCCATTTTAATACCAGCCAGATAAAGCCATACGGCTGAAGGCTGGTATTCTCAGGATGGGGAGCTCCACGTTATGGGGAGCCCCCCAGCCTAACAATATCAGTCAGCAGCCGCCCAGAATTGCCGCATACATTATATGCGACAGTTCTGGGACTGTACCCGGCTCTTCCCGATTTGCTCTGGTGCGTTGGCAAATCGGGGTAATAAGGAGTTTTTGGCAGCCCATAGCTGCTACTAAATCCTAGATTAATCATGTCAGGCGTCTCCCCGAGATACCTTCCATGATTAATCTGTAAGTGACAGTAAATAAACACACACACACCCGAAAAAATCCTTTATTAGAAATAAAAAACACAAACATATACCCTGGTTCACCACTTTAATAAGCCTGAAAAAGCCCTCCATGTCCGGCGTAATCCAGGATGCTCCAGCGTATATGGAGCAGAGTCACATGTGTACGATGTGTACGGAACAGTGTTATGTGCTTACGATGTCTACTTAGCGGAGCTGTGTATGTATCAGAGCCGTGTGTGCATGACATGTATGTAGCGGAGCCGTGTGTGCATGGCGTGTATGTAGCAGAGCCATGTGTGTTTGACGTGTATGTAGCAGAGCCATGTGTGCATGATGTGTATGTAGCAGAGCCATGTGTGCATGATGTGTATGTAACGGAGCCGTGGGTGCATTACGTGTATGTAGCAGAGCCGTGGATGACGTGTATGTAGTGGATACCCTCTTTTACCACTGTATTAATCTCCAAAACACCCGTGCAGGTCTAGCAAAATCCACGCAAGGTCCCACGACGATTCAAGCTCTGCTACATGAAAAAGTAACAGCGCTCGATCATAACACATGACTGTCCGCTATGAGGTTCAGGCAGAGACTGAGCCGCGATCAGTGGTGTCGTCACTTATTCGTCACCGTCACGTCAGTGGTGTCGGTTAGACGCGGCCACAGCTGGAGGTTCCCACAGTCCACCACTTGTGGCTGCAGGTAACTTGACCTCAGGTGACTTCAGTGATCTCACCTGAGTTCATTCACCGCTCATCACGCGACTCACTCAGTCTGTGCCTGAACATTACAGTGTACGTAGGACATACTGTGGATAGAAGCACAGGATAGGGTCTTACCAGGTAAGGTAACAGATAAGCCAAGGTAATTTAAACCCAGAACTGCTGCTTTTGAATCCAGTAATTCCCAGGATTTCACGCCAAATTTCATTACCACATACAGTAATGACAGTATTTTTAGTAGAAAAGTTTTGGAAAAACATTGGAACATGTTATTAAATGATCCTATTTTAAAGGATATTATGCCTACTCATCCAGGTATCACTTTTAGAAGGGCCCCTACCCTGAGAAATATTGTAGCCCCCCGCAGGTTGAGAAGTTCCACGGTTATGACACGCCCATGGGGTCTTGGGGATTACTCGTCACTGGGCCGGTGTCGTTTTGGGTTGTCACAGCGGTGCCTCGGTTCCTGGATTGCTGAACTAGTGGGCAGGAGGTCCCATAACTTGTGATTGCCACTCCTGGCACCTACCCTAGCCCAGTCCCAGTGAAAGAGCTATATGTTGGATATGTTATGGTGGTTTACCGGTGATGACCTCCTCCGTATCCAAGATGAATACTGCACCCCAGATGAGGTGCAGTACCCTGTGGCGCCCCTGCAGCTTCAGGCGCCATAGGGACAGTGAACTCTGTGTTGCAAGCAGGCTCATATTGATGCGCTGCAAAAAACTGTTTATTCTGTAAGTCAATCCAACATCCATCATAAGAGGAAATCCTTTTGCTCTTCCTCTGGTTCGGAAGATTTTCTGATAAAGGGCCGTCTCAGATGCTAGTCTTTTTTTATTGTATACCTAATAGAATGCGAGTGTAATAAACAGTATGTGGGCAGGACCCCTCAAACACTCCATGCGAGTGTAATAAACAGTATGTGGGCAGGACCTCTCAGACACTCCACAACAGACTTCATTCCCACAGGCGGAATATTAAAACTGTTTTTACTACATGGACTTTCTAGGCATTGTACGGTAGTTCATAATAAAAATATAGCTTTAAGGGGACCCCATAGAACAGATCCCTCTTAATACCCCTAATAGAGTGAAGGTATTAAGTACAAAAGAAACATTCTAGATATACAAATTAAGCACTTTGAAGCCTATAGGTTTAAATGAGGTGACATATCTGTGTTATTAATATTATTTTATCAATATCTTTTTATTCAATTTAATAGATTTCTTGGTTTTATATTATTTATTTATATTCTGATTATTTTATATTATTTTAATTCAGGTCCCGACTTTTAAATATATTTCACTTTAATAATGTTTATATTTTTACATTTATATAACTATAAATTGTATATGATTGATGTTAATGATTCATGTTTCTAATTGAGGGATGGGGTGCGTGATTATGGGGTCCTGTGTGTGGTTATTCCGGCACTGTCCTTCGCACTGTAGTCATGCGGGAGGGCTGCTCGTTTGAACCTTGTGAACTTTCCGTAATCTGCGCAGACGCAGTGAGGTAATTCCCACGGTCTGAACTCTTTTATCCCCCACGCATGCGCGGTGTGGTTCTCTCCCACGGACCTGACCTCCTGTTACCCCTCACGCATGCGCACTCCTGCTTTGCTCTGGCACTCGCTTTCTGAACCTTCACAGCTAGAATCACTATACTAAGGAATACAAATATATGGTGCACATCAACACTCCCCACCAATAACTAATATTATTTAATTCTATTCAAATTCATTATTTTAACATTCCTTTTTGTTTTTAAAACTGAAGAAATGTTCATAAATTACATTCCTCCATGGATTTTTCTTCATTACTTCCTGAGCAGCTTCATTTGCACAACATTAAAACCTGCAGGCGGACCGCCACCTCCATGGCTTCTAACTGGGTCTGTTTAGGGCCCTTTTACAAAATATGTTAAATTTTCACAGATTGCTTTTTTGCTTATATGAACTCCTTCTAGTACGTTAACCTCATATGTACGATTGCCGCACGCGGTCTCTGCACACACACTGTATATTATGTCTGCACTACTATCCCAAACCTCCCAACACTTCTTACCCATAAGGGCTTTCCTGCTCGTGGTCTCTGAACATTCGCACTGCATATCAATTTTTGCACAACCCGTCACTATACACACGCAATTTTTTATTTTTCTTCAGTTTTTCCCTTTTTCCCTTTGATAAATAATACACGATTGTGAGATTCAAAGTTTTTAATTATTTATATTTATTTTTTTCTATCTCTGTAATATCATCATCAATTTATTTTTTCAACACAACCCCCCCCCATTTTTTAACACAATAAATACCATAACCTTTCTTCTCTTCCCATTGTTTATCATGATCCCTATATAGGGCTGTGGATAGCGCCTCCAGCCAGTGCATTACTACGATCCCCAGTAAATCCCACAGTTCTAGACTCTCAGCATTCTGTTATATTTCCAAGAAATATTTTTGCATTATTCCTTTTCTCTTTTTCCTTTTTGTTTTGTAATTTCTATATTGTTGTGATATTTGTTACTTCCAGAACTTTTAAAGTCGTCTTTTAATAAATTATGCTTTAAATCTTGTTGCCGTTATCTCATTAGTCGATTGTCCCGCCAGTATTTGAAACACAGCGGGCGGTCCTCTGACGTATCTGTATGTATATATATTTTTTCTTTCCTCTGTAGTAGACTGTTGATTTTTCCTTGATGTCCTGATGAAGGAGACAGAATTCTCTTAAACGCGTCGACCCGAATAAAAGCATAAAGAGATGAAATAATCAATATCTGATTTTCTGGTGATAGCACAGCATACACCCGATCTCCCCCCCCCCCCCGTTACGTCTGAATTCGCTGTACAAGGCTGCGGGTGCCGCCATCTTTCATGTGCGTTTAAGAGTTGTGACTGGCACAACCCTTATAGGTGAATGAAGTTACCTTGGCTTATCTGTTACCTTACCTGGTGAGACCCTATTCTGTGCTTCTATCCACAGTATTTCCTACGTACATTGTGATTTTCAGGCAGAAACTGAGTGAGTTGCGTGATGAGCGGTGAATGAACTCACGTGAGGTCACTGAAGTCACCTGAGGTCAAGTTACCTGCGGTCAGAAGATGGGACCATGGGAACCTCCAGCTGTGGCCACGGCTAACCTGAGTGACGTCATCACTGATAGCTGCTCATTCTCTGCCTGAACCTCACAGCGGGCGGTCATGTGCCATGATCACGTGCTTTGACTACATGTATCAGAGCTTGAATCATTATGGGACCTCGTGTGGATTATGTCGAACCTGCACGGGTGTTTTGGGATTAATAAAGTGGTAAAATAGGATATCCACTACATACACATCATGCACCCACGGCTCCGCTACATACACATCATGCACCCACGGCTCCGCTACATACACATCATGCACCCACGGCTCCGCTACATACACATCATGCACACACGGCTCCGCTACATACACATCATGCACCCACGGCTCCGCTACATACACATCATGCACCCACGGCTCCGCTACATACACATCATACACACACGGCTCCGCTACATACACATCATGCACACACGGCTCCGCTACATACACATCATGCACCCACGGCTCCGCTACATACACATCATGCACCCACGGCTCCGCTACATACACATCATGCACCCACGGCTCCGCTACATACACATCATGCACCCACGGCTCCGCTACATACACATCATGCACACACGGCTCCGCTACATACACATCATGCACACACGGCTCCGCTACATACACATCATGCACACACGGCTCCGCTACATACACATCATGCACCCACGGCTCCGCTACATACACATCATGCACCCACGGCTCCGCTACATACACATCATGCACACACGGCTCCGCTACATACACATCATGCACACATGGCTCTGTTACATACACAGTTCCACTACGTAGATAGCATACACACATGGCACTGTTCCGTACACATCGTACACATGTGGCTCTGCTCCATATACGTCATACACACATTTTCAGCAACTTGTGTTCAAGACCGATCAGGTCCAAACGTTTTTCTTCTAAAGTCGCTCAATAAATCTTCTCCTCACCTGAACTTATCAATAAAGAATTCAATTTAGCAAAGATTGAAATGAGTTTGAAAGGGTCACATACATATGCAACAGGGGTCACATACATACGCAACAGGGGTCACATACATACGCAACAATAGTTTACTATAACCGTCCACTGACACCGCACCTCATCCAGTGTGTGCACGCCAATATAGGACTACACTGAGGAGCTGATCATGTGACCCCTGACTCCTCCCCTCCATGTGACATCATCACAGGTCCTGGAAGCAAAGAGCAGCCATATATCTAGTGTGCGGCTCTGCAGGTGGAGGTAGGTGCAGGGTATTATATGTCTAGTGTGCGGCTCTGCAGGTGGAGGTAGGTGCAGGGTATTATATATCTAGTGTGCGGCTCTGCAGGTGGAGGTAGGTGCAGGGTATTATATATCTAGTGTGCGGCTCTGCAGGTGGAGGTAGGTGCAGGGTATTATATATCTAGTGTGCGGCTCTGCAGGTGGAGGTAGGTGCAGGGTATTATATATCTAGTGTGCGGCTCTGCAGGTGGAGGTAGGTGCAGGGTATTATATATCTAGTGTGCGGCTCTGCGGGTGGAGGTAGGTGCAGGGTATTATATATCTAGTGTGCGGCTCTGCAGGTGGAGGTAGGTGCAGGGTATTATATATCTAGTGTGCGGCTCTGCAGGTGGAGGTAGGTGCAGGGTATTATATATCTAGTGTGCGGCTCTGCAGGTGGAGGTAGGTGCAGGGTATTATATATCTAGTGTGCGGCTCTGCAGGTGGAGGTAGGTGCAGGGTATTATATATCTAGTGTGCGGCTCTGCAGGTGGAGGTAGGTGCAGGGTATTATATATCTAGTGTGCGGCTCTGCAGGTGGAGGTAGGTGCAGGGTATTATATATCTAGTGTGCGGCTCTGCAGGAGGAGGTAGGTGCAGGGTATTATATATCTAGTGTGCGGCTCTGCAGGTGGAGGTAGGTGCGGGGTATTATATATCTAGTGTGCGGCTCTGCAGGTGGAGGTAGGTGCAGGGTATTATATATCTAGTGTGCGGCTCTGCAGGAGGAGGTAGGTGCAGGGTATTATATATCTAGTGTGCGGCTCTGCAGGTGGAGGTAGGTGCGGGGTATTATATATCTAGTGTGCGGCTCTGCAGGTGGAGGTAGGTGCAGGGTATTATATATCTAGTGTGCGGCTCTGCAGGTGGAGGTAGGTGCAGGGTATTATATATCTAGTGTGCGGCTCTGCAGGTGGAGGTAGGTGCAGGGTATTATATATCTAGTGTGCGGCTCTGCAGGTGGAGGTAGGTGCAGGGTATTATATATCTAGTGTGCGGCTCTGCAGGTGGAGGTAGGTGCAGGGTATTATATATCTAGTGTGCGGCTCTGCAGGAGGAGGTAGGTGCAGGTTATTATATATCTAGTGTGCGGCTCTGCAGGTGGAGGTAGGTGCAGGGTATTATATATCTAGTGTGCGGCTCTGCAGGTGGAGGTAGGTGCAGGGTATTATATATCTAGTGTGCGGCTCTGCAGGAGGAGGTAGGTGCAGGGTATTATATATCTAGTGTGCGGCTCTGCAGGTGGAGGTAGGTGCAGGGTATTATATATCTAGTGTGCGGCTCTGCAGGTGGAGGTAGGTGCAGGGTATTATATATCTAGTGTGCGGCTCTGCAGGTGGAGGTAGGTGCAGGGTATTATATATCTAGTGTGCGGCTCTGCAGGTGGAGGTAGGTGCAGGGTATTATATATCTAGTGTGCGGCTCTGCAGGTGGAGGTAGGTGCAGGGTATTATATATCTAGTGTGCGGCTCTGCAGGTGGAGGTAGGTGCAGGGTATTATATATCTAGTGTGCGGCTCTGCAGGTGGAGGTAGGTGCAGGGTATTATATATCTAGTGTGCGGCTCTGCAGGTGGAGGTAGGTGCAGGGTATTATATATCTAGTGTGCGGCTCTGCAGGAGGAGGTAGGTGCAGGTTATTATATATCTAGTGTGCGGCTCTGCAGGTGGAGGTAGGTGCAGGGTATTATATATCTAGTGTGCGGCTCTGCAGGTGGAGGTAGGTGCAGGGTATTATATATCTAGTGTGCGGCTCTGCAGGAGGAGGTAGGTGCAGGGTATTATATATCTAGTGTGCGGCTCTGCAGGTGGAGGTAGGTGCAGGGTATTATATATCTAGTGTGCGGCTCTGCAGGTGGAGGTAGGTGCAGGGTATTATATATCTAGTGTGCGGCTCTGCAGGTGGAGGTAGGTGCAGGGTATTATATATCTAGTGTGCGGCTCTGCAGGTGGAGGTAGGTGCAGGGTATTATATATCTAGTGTGCGGCTCTGCAGGTGGAGGTAGGTGCAGGGTATTATATATCTAGTGTGCGGCTCTGCAGGTGGAGGTAGGTGCAGGGTATTATATATCTAGTGTGCGGCTCTGCAGGTGGAGGTAGGTGCAGGGTATTATATATCTAGTGTGCGGCTCTGCAGGTGGAGGTAGGTGCAGGGTATTATATATCTAGTGTGCGGCTCTGCAGGTGGAGGTAGGTGCAGGGTATTATATATCTAGTGTGCGGCTCTGCAGGTGGAGGTAGGTGCAGGGTATTATATATCTAGTGTGCGGCTCTGCAGGTGGAGGTAGGTGCAGGGTATTATATATCTAGTGTGCGGCTCTGCAGGTGGAGGTAGGTGCAGGGTATTATATATCTAGTGTGCGGCTCTGCAGGTGGAGGTAGGTGCAGGGTATTATATATCTAGTGTGCGGCTCTGCAGGTGGAGGTAGGTGCAGGGTATTATATATCTAGTGTGCGGCTCTGCAGGAGGAGGTAGGTGCAGGGTATTATATATCTAGTGTGCGGCTCTGCAGGTGGAGGTAGGTGCAGGGTATTATATATCTAGTGTGCGGCTCTGCAGGAGGAGGTAGGTGCAGGGTATTATATATCTAGTGTGCGGCTCTGCAGGTGGAGGTAGGTGCAGGGTATTATATATCTAGTGTGCGGCTCTGCAGGTGGAGGTAGGTGCAGGGTATTATATATCTAGTGTGCGGCTCTGCAGGTGGAGGTAGGTGCAGGGTATTATATATCTAGTGTGCGGCTCTGCAGGAGGAGGTAGGTGCGGGGTATTATATATCTAGTGTGCGGCTCTGCAGGTGGAGGTAGGTGCGGGGTATTATATATCTAGTGTGCGGCTCTGCAGGTGGAGGTAGGTGCAGGGTATTATATATCTAGTGTGCGGCTCTGCAGGTGGAGGTAGGTGCAGGGTATTATATATCTAGTGTGCGGCTCTGCAGGTGGAGGTAGGTGCAGGGTATTATATATCTAGTGTGCGGCTCTGCAGGTGGAGGTAGGTGCAGGGTATTATATATCTAGTGTGCGGCTCTGCAGGTGGAGGTAGGTGCAGGGTATTATATATCTAGTGTGCGGCTCTGCAGGTGGAGGTGTGTGGAGATTCCCCATTACTGGGGCAGGCGGCATTAACCCCTTCAGCTCTGAGACTTTCTTGGAGTTTTTCTCTCGCTGATTTCTATGAATCGTGAGGTTTTTGTTCCTTTTCCTCTGATAGATACAAATGCCCCAACTATGAGAGGCCGGAAGTGAGGAAACCCGTCTGCCCTCAGTCCTCGGCCCCTTTCTGCCCTCGGTCCTCGGCCCCTTTCTCCCCTCGGTCCTCGGCCCCTTTCTCCCCTCGGTCCTCGGCCCCTTTGTCCCCTCAGTCCTCGGCCCCTTTCTCCCCTCGGTCCTCGGCCCCTTTCTCCCCTCGGTCCTCGGCCCCTTTCTGCCCTCGGTCCTCGGCCCCTTTCTGCCCTCGGTCCTCGGCCCCTTTCTCCCCTCGGTCCTCGGCCCCTTTCTCCCCTCGGTCCTAGGCCCCTTTCTGCCCTCGGTCCTCGGCCCCTTTCTTCCCTCGGTCCCTTTCTCCCCTCGGTCCTCGGCCCCTTTCTCCCCTCGGTCCTCGGCCCCTTTCTCCCCTCGGTCCTCGGCCCCTTTCTCCCCTCGGTCCTCGGCCCCTTTCTCCCCTCGGTCCTCGGCCCCTTTGTCCCCTCGGTCCTCGGCCCCTTTCTGCTCTCGGTCCTCGGTCCCTTTCTGCTCTCGGTCCTCGGTCCCTTTCTGCTCTCGGTCCTCGGTCCCTTTCTGCTCTCGGTCCTCGGTCCCTTTCTGCTCTCGGTCCTCGGTCCCTTTCTGCTCTCGGTCCTCGGCCCCTTTCTGCCCTCGGTCCTCGGCCCCTTTCTGCCCTCGGTCCTCGGCCACTTTCTGCCCTCGGTCCTCGGCCCCTTTCTATCCTCACACAGTATAATGTTCCCCCAGAATTATCTCATTATATGTTTCCCCTTATTATCTCCAGTAATTGTATTATTACAGCGGATTCTTTATGATGTTACATTGTCATCTTCTCCCCATTCAGGTCCCTACAATATCGGATCCTCTCAGTGGAGATCCTCTATAGAAGAGAATTCTCCTGATTTCCCCGTGAAGGATGGATATGGACAGGGACAAGATAGCAGAGAGGATATTACACCTCACCCTAGAGATCCTCTTCCGGCTTACTGGAGAGGTGAGAGATTCTGATGACGTCACATTACATCATTCTTATCTATGGGAATAACAGATGGACAGAACTGGAGAGGTGAGGACTCTGGAAATGTCTGGAGTGAGATTTATTACTGTGTCTCTCCATAACCAGGATTACACAGTAGTGAAGAAGACCTCTAGTGAGCGCTGTCAGGCCCCTGTGTCTGAGGGATGGGGAAGACCCCTGAGCCCAATCACGGGGCCTCCACCTCACCCCCCGATACATGAGGACATCAATGACCAGAAGATCCTAGAACTCACCTACAAGATGATTGAGCTGCTGACTGGAGAGGTGACACTGCTGGGAATGCTGGGACATTATACAGTAACGCTATGAAGGGATCGGGGGGTGACGGTATCATTGCATGTGTCAGGTTCCTATAAGGTGTCAGGACGTCACCGTCTATTTCTCCATGGAGGAGTGGGAGTATTTAGAAGGACACAAAAATCTGTACAAGGACGTCATGATGGAGGTTCCCCAGCCCCTCACATCACCAGGTAATAGGACTAAATACACACGGCCTATAATAATCTGTATGTAAGGAATGAATTCAGCCCCTGTATGTGTCTCCTCCAGTTCTATCCAGTAAGAGGACAACACCAGAGAGATGTCCCCGTCTTCTTCTCCCACAGGACTGTAAACAAGAAGATCCCGATGTTCCTCAGGATCATCAGGTAGATGGAGAGAAGGTGCCATGAAATCTCCCTATGATGTGTAAACGGCTGTAAAGGTCTTGTGCTCAGTCTTGTTTTATCCTGCAGTATTATATGTTTTATACTTGTGTAATGAGAGCAGTCGAGATGGCAGGATTAGAGCTGATCATAGATGGGATTTCTCCATCTGTCTGTGACTTTTACAATATTTGTTTCAGGGTGAAGATCTGCCCCATATTAATACTACAGAGACATATGTGAGGGGTGATGAGCGGAGTAAAGAGGAGATTCCTACAGATAACTGCCCAGGTGAGTAGTGACCATGGCCAGCTTTAGGCATGTGCGACTTTTGCGGTCGCACAGGGCGCTGACAGCCATGCTTCAGGGGGGCACAGCAGAGAGGTAAGAAGTCGGAAATGTCCTGGCTCCTCCGGTCCCAGCACTGCGTTTTTACTGTAACCGCCGCCAGTTACTTACTTAGCCGGTTAATCACTTAGCTTTATGTAGCCCCTGGCCAGCCGGACCCACCATCTTCACCGAGCCCCAGTCACAGCTGCAGTAGAGGGACCCAGCGGTAACACTTCAGCAACAACTGCAGTCTGCACATGTCTAAGGTGGGTGCGAAGTCCTTCTAGGGCATTGCATGCAAATTAGCCATGTGGTGGGGGAGGCACTGTGAATGGAGCAGAGCAGGGAGGCGGCGCGTCATCCCGCAGCCCAATGTGATGAGGTCATCACTCTACACCTCATCACAGTGCTGCGGGCAACGCGGAGCTGGCGAGCGCGCGGCATCCGGCAGGGAGAGGTAGGTGCTCTATGAGCTGAAGATTGCCGGGCGGGGGTGATGTGGGACCCTTCTGACTCCAGCCGCGGGGGGCGGGGGGGTGCTGACTACAGCCGCGGGTGGTGGGGAACCCGCTGACTCCAGTCACAGGGAGCCGCTCACTCCAACTGCGGGGCTCGGGGGGCCACTGACTCCAGACGCGGGGGGGTGCTGACTCCAGCCGCGGTGGGTGAGGGGGGCAGCTGACTCCAGCCGCGGGGGGTGGGGAACCCGCTGACTCCAGTCACAGGGAGCCGCTGACTCCAACTGCGGGGCTCGGGGGGCCACTGACTCCAGCCGCGGTGGGTGAGGGGGGCAGCTGACTCCAGCCGCGGGGGGTGGGGGTGCGGAGTCCAGCAGCGGGTGGTGGAGGGGGCACAGTCGCGGGTGGTGGGGGGGCCGCTGACTCCAGCCCCGGGTCGTGGGGGCGCCCGCTGACTGCAGCCCCTGCCTTGCTTTAGCTGGATCTGTGGAGGGCACACATCCAGCTGAAATACATCGCTGCTTAGAGAGGACGCTGCAGGACGTGGGATGGGGACATATATACCTGGAAGAGGACATTTATGCTAGGAAGGTAACAATAAATCAGGATGGGGACATGCATACCAGGAAGGGCCCAGGATGCAGACATACAGTTAGGTCCAGAAATATTTGGACAGTGACACAATTTTCGCGAGTTGGGCTCTGCATGCCACCACATTGGATTTGAAATGAAACCTCTACAACAGAATTCAAGTGCAGATTGTAACGTTTAATTTGAAGGTTTGAACAAAAATATCTGATAGAAATTGTAGGAATTGTACACATTTCTTTACAAACACTCCACATTTTAGGAGGTCAAAAGTAATTGGACAAATAAACCAAACCCAAACAAAATTATTTTTATTTTCAATATTTTGTTGCGAATCCTTTGGAGGCAATCACTGCCTTAAGTCTGGAACCCATGGACATCACCAAACGCTGGGTTTCCTCCTTCTTAATGCTTTGCCAGGCCTTTACAGCCGCAGCCTTCAGGTCTTGCTTGTTTGTGGGTCTTTCCGTCTTAAGTCTGGATTTGAGCAAGTGAAATGCATGCTCAATTGGGTTAAGATCTGGTGATTGACTTGGCCATTGCAGAATGTTCCACTTTTTTGCACTCATGAACTCCTGGGTAGCTTTGGCTGTATGCTTGGGGTCATTGTCCATCTGTACTATGAAGCGCCGTCCGATCAACTTTGCGGCATTTGGCTGAATCTGGGCTGAAAGTATATCCCGGTACACTTCAGAATTCATCCGGCTACTCTTGTCTGCTGTTATGTCATCAATAAACACAAGTGACCCAGTGCCATTGAAAGCCATGCATGCCCATGCCATCACGTTGCCTCCACCATGTTTTACAGAGGATGTGGTGTGCCTTGGATCATGTGCCGTTCCCTTTCTTCTCCAAACTTTTTTCTTCCCATCATTCTGGTACAGGTTGATCTTTGTCTCATCTGTCCATAGAATACTTTTCCAGAACTGAGCTGGCTTCAAGAGGTGTTTTTCAGCAAATTTAACTCTGGCTTGTCTATTTTTGGAATTGATGAATGGTTTGCATCTAGATGTGAACCCTTTGTATTTACTTTCATGGAGTCTTCTCTTTACTGTTGACTTAGAGACAGATACACCTACTTCACTGAGAGTGTTCTGGACTTCAGTTGATGTTGTGAACGGGTTCTTCTTCACCAAAGAAAGTATGCGGCGATCATCCACCACTGTTGTCATCCGTGGACGCCCAGGCCTTTTTGAGTTCCCAAGCTCACCAGTCAATTCCTTTTTTCTCAGAATGTACCCGACTGTTGATTTTGCTACTCCAAGCATGTCTGCTATCTCTGTGATGGATTTTTTAATTTTTTTCAGCCTCAGGATGTTCTCTTCACCTCAATTGAGAGTTCCTTAGACCGCATGTTGTCTGGTCACAGCAACAGCTTCCAAATGCAAAACCACACACCTGTAATCAACCCCAGACCTTTTAACTACTTCATTGATTACAGGTTAACGAGGGAGACGCCTTCAGAGTTAATTGCAGCCCTTAGAGTCCCTTGTCCAATTACTTTTGGTCCCTCGAAAAAGAGGAGGCTATGCATTACAGAGCTATGATTCCTAAACCCTTTCTCCGATTTGGATGTGAAAACTCTCATATTGCAGCTGGGAGTGTGCACTTTCAGCCCATATTATATATATAATTGTATTTCTGAACATGTTTTTGTAAACAGCTAAAATAACAAAACTTGTGTCACTGTCCAAATATTTCTGGACCTAACTGTATATACCAGGATTTGGACATATATACCAGGAGGATATTATACAGAGAGGCAATGTGTGTGGGGGGATAGTATACAGAGGGGTAGTGTGTGTGGGGTGATATACAGAGGAGCAGTGTGTGTGTGAGAGGATATATATAAAGAGGGGCAGCTTGTGTCGGGGATAGTGTACAAAGGGGCAGCGTACATGAGGGATATTACACAGAGGGTCATTGTGTGTATATTGTACAGAGTTGCAGTGTGTGGGTGATATATAGAGGGGCAGTGTGTGTGTGGAGCATTCTACACAGAGGAGCAGTGTGTGGGATATTATACAAATGGGCAGTGTGTCTTGGTATTTACAGAGGAACAGTGTACGTGTGGGGACATTATACAGAGGAGCAGTGTGTGGAGGGGTATATATTAAGGAGCAGTGTTTGTGGGGAGATATTATACAGAGGAGCAGTATGTGGGAGGATATTATACAGAGGAGCAGTGTGTGGGAGGATATTATACAAAGGAGCAGTGGGTGTGGGAGGATATTATACAGAGGAGCAGTGTGTGGAGGGGGATATATTGAGGAGCAGTGTTTTGTGGGGAGATATACAGAGGAGCAGTGTGTGGGAGGATATTATACAGAAGAGCAGTATGTGGGAGGATATTACACAGAGGAGCAGTGGGTGTGGGGGGATATTATACAGAGAAGCAGTGTGCGTGTGAATATTATACACAGGGGCATTGTGTGGGTATATTCTACTGAGGGGCAGTGTTTGTGGGGGATATTATACATGGGGCAATGTGTGTGGGAGAAATATTATACAGAGGAGCAGTGTGTGTGTTTGTGTGTGTGTGTGTGTGTGTGTGTGTGTGTGTGTGTGTGTGGGATATACAGAGGAGCAGTGTGTGGGAGGATATTATACAGAAGAGCAGTATGTGGGAGGATATTACACAGAGGAGCAGTGGGTGTGGGAGGATATTATACAGAGAAACAGTGTGTGTGGGGAATACTAAACAGAGGAGCAGTGTGTGGGGGATATTATACAGAGGAGCAGTGTGTATGTGGGGGTATTATACAAAAGACCAGTGTGTGGGGGGTATTATACAGAGGGGCATTATGTGTGGGGGATATTATACAGAGAAGCAGTGTGTGGGGGGATATTATACTGAGGAGCAGTGTGTAGGGGGATAATATACTGAGGAGCAGTGTGTGTGTGGGGGATAGTGTACTGAGGTGCAGTGTGTGTGGTGGGGATATTATACAGAGGAGCAGTGTGTGGGGATATTACACTGAGAAGCAGTGTGTTTGGGGGGATATTATACAGAGAAGCAGTGTGCGTGTGAATATTATACACAGGGGCATTGTGTGGGTATATTCTACTGAGGGGCAGTGTTTGTGGGGGATATTATACATGGGGCAATGTGTGTGGGAGAAATATTATACAGAGGAGCAGTGTGTGTGTTTGTGTGTGTGTGTGTGTGGGATATACAGAGGGGCAGTGTGTGGGGATATTATACACAGGGATATCTTGTGGGGGTACACTGAGGGGCAGTGTGTGGGGGAATATTATAAATAGGGGCAGTGTGGGAGAGAGATTATGGAAAGGGGCAGTGTAGAGAGTATATTATGGAGAGGGGAGGTGTAGAGGGTGTATTAATTTTCTAAGGGAAATGCTTTATTTTCTGGAACAACTTCAAAGTGCTAACACTTTTGGCCATAACTGTGTGTGTGTTTTGCACAGGGCGCCATTCAGGCTAAGGCCGGCACTGGTAGTGACCACTAAATGAAGAGAAATCACAGATTCTTCTCCGTCACCGGCTGTGGCTGCTTTATCAGGGTTGTAGTCCGGCCATATCAAATGGTCATTATTCTGCTGCTAGACCCCCACATGCTCCTCCACCCAAAACTGTCCCCATTATTTTTGGCATTGGACGCCCTTCTGTTGGAGTGAGATCTGTATCAGCCAGAACTTACAGGTAGGATCCATCCTATCCACTGAAATTAGAAGACCTTGACCCTTAGCTGCCCAGATCTCTAATCTGGAAAGCCAAATGACAGCGTACGTAGAATGTGCAGACAACTTAAAAAATCATGGGAAGAAAAATCCGTGGTTCGGCTCGAGTTCGGTTCGCCGAACGGAGGTCTCGTTCGAGTTTGGTTTGGCGAACCGGTTCGGCGAACCACTCGAACCGCATAGGAAACAATGTGAGGCAATCACAAACACATAAAAACACCTAGAAAACACCCTCAAAGGTGTCCAAAAGGTGACAAACAACTCACAACACAAACACATGGGAAAGTGACGAGAACAAATTCTCATGCGAAAACAAAACAGCGTTACGAGGAAAAAGAGGAGGAGACACAGATATATGCAAGGGAACATCGATGCCATTACTGTGCAACTTGAGCCTTGCTCATTTTAGGCTTCCAATCTGGATAAATTGCCTGAGCTCGCCACGTACGCCTTGGGGATCTTGTCGTGTACTGCAGTCAGCGTTCTCTCGGAACCTGTCTTCAGTGCTGCTGGGGGTCTGCTAATAGATAAGCACATGCGTCTGTCCACTGACAATGTGGACATGGCTCTCAGAGGACTTTTCTTCCCCTGGGTCATCCAGAGGAGGCGAAAGGCAGGCGTATTTTCTTCAGCGCTCTATTGGGAGACCCAGACGATTGGGGTATAGCTACTGCCCTCCGGAGGCCACACAAAGCACTACACTAAAAAGTGCAAGGCCCCTCCCCTTCTGGCTATACCCCCCCGTGGTATCACGGGTTCTCCAGTTTTCAAGCTTTGTGCGAAGGAGGTCAGACATCCACGCATGGCTCCACAGATTTTAGTCAGCAGTAGCTGCTGACTATTTCGGATGGAAGAAAAGAGGGCCCATATAGGGCCCCCAGCATGCTCCCTTCTCACCCGTGGATGGTGTTGTAAGGTTGAGGTACCTATTGCTGGTACAGGGGCTGGAGCCCCACATGCTGTTTTCCTTCCACATCCCCTTGTAGGGCTCTGTGGAAGTGGGATCCTGCCGGCCTCTAAGCTCTGACGCCGGGCTCCATCCACAGACCCATAGCACCTGATGGATACGGAGCAGGAGTACAATCAGGGACAAGGCCCTGCATCATACAGGTACTCTGTGTCCCCGGCAGGCACAGACACACTCCGGGCTGGCTGGGTGTTGTAGTGCGCCGGGGACCGTAACGATTGAGTTGGTGTTCCTGCAGTTTACTGGGGGACTTTTGTGTTGTGGGAACGCAGCGCCGACCCCCACTGGACCGGCGGCGCTGCTGTGACTTGTAGTGCGCCGGGGACACGCCGACCGCGCTTTTACGGCGGCGGCGTTTATAAATCCAGTCCCCGGCTTTTGCGGCCTAGCTCCGCTTCGTTCCCGCCCCCACCCTGTCAATCAGGGTAGGGGAGAGACGCTGTTTCGCAGCAGCGACGAGGGCTGGAGCCTGATTTACATGCTCCAGCCCTCTCACTAGGCACAGAGGGAAGCAGGCTTCCCGCTCTTAGCCAGGAACGCCCAGGGCCCGCCCCCCCTCCTCTCCCAGGACGCCGGCAGCCATTACATGCAGTCTGGCTAGAGGAAGGACGCAAGGCTCTGGGAGACCTGGACTAGGGGGCTTTTGGCGACCACACACCCGCTCTTAAGCGGGCGGTAAGCGGCATTTCAGCTGGCCCCTCTAGTGCCTCAGTGTGTATTGGTGTACTGTGTCACCAGATATATATATTTATTTATTTCTTGCACTGTGAGGTCGCTTCCTGGCTGGATACCCCAGATCGCTCTGAGGAGGCAGCAACATGTCATCCACAAAACGCAAGGCTGCCAAGGCTAGGGCTGTGTACACTGCGTGTGCTGCATGTGGGGCTGCTCTACCAGCAGGTTCCAAAGACCCCCATTGTGTGCAATGCTCAGATCCGGTGCTGCTTCGCCAGCCGGAGTCCGGAGGGGTAGTGACCCAGGCTGAGACGCTTGTAAGTCCTGCCCCGGTGTCAGGGACAGACTTTGCAGTTTTTGCTGATGGAATGTCTGTGACTATGGCAAAAATCCTTGAAACTTTGCAATCCATGACTGGGGCTCAGTCTATGGACACGGCGAGGTCTCTGTCCTCTAATCCCCCTCAGTTGGAATTAATCCAGACTGCAAGGGGGTCCCCGGCTTCCCAGGCTGAGTATTATGACTCAGATGATAGCCCCAGCCACCCTAAGCGAGCTCGCTGGGAAAGACCCTCAACGTCATCACACTGCTCAGGGTCTCAGCGCAATCAGTCGCCCTGTGATGCGTCTGAAGAGAGTGATCAGGAGTCTTATCCTGGAACCCCTCTCAATCTGGATACCCCGGATGGGGACGCCATGGTAAACGAGCTTATCTCAGCCATCAATAGACTGTTGGATATTTCTCCCCCAGCTCCTTCTGCAGAGGAGGCAGCTGCAGAGCAGGAGAAGTTTCGTTTCCTCTATCCCAAGCGTAAATTGAGTGCTTTCTTGGATCACTCTGACTTCAGAGAGTCAATCCAGAAACACGATGCTCATCCAGAAAGGCGTTTCTCTAAACGTTCTAAGGATACACGTTTTCCTTTCCCCCCTGATGTGGTCAAGCGCTGGACCCAGTGTCCAAAAGTAGACCCCCCGATTTCCAAACTTGCAGCTAGATCCATAGTTGCAGTGGAGGATGGCGCTTCACTTAAGGATGCCAATGACAGACAGATGGACCTTTGGTTAAAATCTGTCTATGAAGCTATCGGCGCGTCGTTTGCTCCAGCATTCGCAGCCGTATGGGCACTCCAAGCTATTTCAGCTGGTTTTGCAAAAGTGGATGCTATCATACATCCAGCGGTGCCGCAAGTGGCGTCCCTTACCTCGCAGATGTCTGCGTTTGCGTCTTACGCTATCAATGCGGTCCTAGAATCTACCAGCCGCACCTCAATGGCGTCCGCCAATTCGGTAGTTTTGCGCAGAGCCTTGTGGTTAAAGGACTGGAAAGCAGATGCTGGTTCCAAAAAATGTTTAACCAGCTTGCCCTTATCTAGAGATAGACTGTTTGGCGAGCCATTGGCTGACATCATTAAACAGTCCAAGGGTAAAGACTCTTCCTTACCCCAGCCCAGATCAAGCAAACCTCAGCAGAAAAAATGGCAGCAGAGGTTTCAGTCCTTTCGAGGTTCGGGCAAGACACAATTCTCTTCGTCCAAAGGGACTCAGAGGACGCAAAGAGTCTCAGATTCCTGGCGGGCTCACGCACGACCCAAGAAAGCAAATGGAGGAACCGCTTCCAAAGCGGCTACCTCATGACTTCCAGCCCCCCCCCTCCGCATCTCCGGTCGGGGGCAGGCTCTCCCGCTTTTCCGACATTTGGATGTCACAGGTCAAAGACCGGTGGGTGACAAACATTTTGTCTCGCGGGTACAGAATCGAGTTCAGTTCTCGTCCTCCAGCTCGGTTCTTCAGAACCTCTCCACATCCAGACCGAGCAGATGCCCTGCTGCAGGCGGTGGACTCCCTAAGAGCGGAAGGAGTAGTGGTCCCTGTACCGCCTCAGGAACAAGGGCGAGGGTTTTACTCCAATCTCTTTGTGGTTCCAAAAAAGGACGGCTCGTTCCGTCCTGTTCTGGATCTAAAGCTGCTCAACAAACATGTGCACGCCAGACGGTTCCGGATGGAAACCCTCCGCTCTGTCGTTGCCTCAATGTCTCAAGGAGACTTCCTTGCCTCAATAGACATCAAAGATGCTTATCTCCACGTGCCAATTGCTACAGAACATCAACGTTTTCTACGTTTTGTGATAGGAAACGACCATCTTCAGTTTGTAGCTCTGCCATTCGGTCTGGCGACAGCCCCCCGGGTCTTCACCAAGGTCATGGCGGCGGTGGTAGCAGTCTTGCACTCTCAGGGACACTCGGTGATCCCTTACCTAGACGATCTACTTGTCAAGGCACCCTCTCAAGAGGCATGCCAACTCAGTCTACATGCTACGCTGGAGACTCTACAGACGTTCGGATGGATCATCAACTTTCCAAAGTCGAATCTGTCACCGTCACAGTCGCTAACGTATCTTGGCATGGAGTTTCATACTCGAGCAGCGAGAGTGAAGCTTCCGCTGAACAAGCAGCGGTCCCTACAGACAGGGGTGCAATCCCTCCTTCAAGGCCAGTCGCACCCCTTACGGCGCCTCATGCACTTCCTCGGGAAGATGGTGGCAGCCATGGAAGCAGTTCCCTTTGCGCAGTTTCATCTGCGCCCACTTCAATGGGACATTCTCCGCCAATGGGACGGGAAGTCAACGTCCCTGGACAGGAAAGTCTCTCTTTCCCAGACGGCCAAGGACTCTCTACAATGGTGGCTCCTTCCCACCTCATTGTCTCAGGGAAGATCCTTCCTGCCCCCATCCTGGGCAGTGGTCACGACAGATGCGAGTCTGTCAGGGTGGGGAGCAGTGTTTCTCCACCACAGGGCCCAGGGGACGTGGACTCCGCAGGAGTCCACCCTTCAGATCAATGTTCTGGAAATCAGGGCAGTGTATCTTGCCCTACTGGCCTTCCAACAGTGGCTGGAAGGAAAGCAGATCCGAATCCAGTCGGACAACTCCACAGCGGTGGCATACATCAACCACCAAGGAGGGACGCGCAGTCGGCAAGCATTCCAAGAAGTCCGGCGCATTCTAATGTGGGTGGAGGACACAGCATCCACCATATCCGCGGTTCACATCCCAGGCGTAGAAAATTGGGAAGCAGACTTCCTCAGTCGCCAGGGCATGGACGCAGGGGAGTGGTCCCTTCACCCGGAAGTGTTTCAGGAAATCTGTCGCCGATGGGGAGTGCCGGACGTCGACCTAATGGCGTCCCGGCACAACAACAAGGTCCCGGCATTCATGGCGAGGTCGCGCGATCAAAGAGCTCTGGCGGCAGACGCCTTAGTTCAAGATTGGTCGCAGTTCCGGCTCCCATACGTCTTCCCACCTCTGGCACTCCTGCCCAGAGTGTTACGCAAGATCAGATCCGATTGCAGCCGCGTCATACTCGTCGCCCCAGACTGGCCGAGGAGATCGTGGTATCCGGATCTGTGGCATCTCACGGTCGGTCGACCGTGGTCACTGCCAGACCGACCAGACTTACTGTCCCAAGGGCCGTTTTTCCATCAGAATTCTGCGGCCCTGAACCTGACTGTGTGGCCATTGAGTCCTGGATCCTAGCGTCTGCAGGATTATCCCAAGGAGTTGTAGCCACAATGAGACAGGCTAGAAAGTCGACTTCTGCTAAGATCTACCACAGAACGTGGAAGATTTTCTTATCCTGGTGTTCCGCTCAGGGAGTGTCTCCCTGGCCATTTGCATTGCCCACTTTTCTTTCTTTCCTGCAATCGGGGTTAGAAAAGGGCTTGTCGCTCAGCTCCCTTAAAGGGCAAGTATCGGCACTATCCGTGTTTTTTCAGAAGCGTCTAGCACGTCTTCCTAAGGTGCGCACGTTCCTGCAGGGGGTCTGTCATATTGTGCCCCCGTACAAGCGGCCGTTAGATCCATGGGATCTGAACAGGGTACTAGTTGCTCTCCAGAAGCCGCCTTTCGAGCCTCTGAAGGAAGTTTCCTTTTCTCGCCTGTCACAGAAAGTGGCGTTTCTTGTTGCGATCACATCGCTTCGGCGAGTGTCGGAGCTGGCAGCTCTGTCATCCAAGGCTCCCTTCCTGGTGTTCCACCAGGACAAGGTAGTGCTGCGCCCCATTCCGGAGTTTCTCCCTAAGGTCGTCTCCTCGTTTCATCTTAATCAGGATATATCCTTGCCTTCCTTTTGTCCTCATCCGGTTCACCGGTATGAAAAGGACTTACGTTTGCTGGATCTGGTGAGAGCACTCAGAATCTACATTTCCCGCACGGCGCCCATGCGCCGTTCCGATGCACTTTTTGTCCTTGTCGCTGGTCCGCGCAAGGGGTTGCAGGCTTCTAAAGCCACCCTGGCTCGATGGATCAAAGAACCAATTCTAGAGGCCTACCGTTCTGCGGGGCTTCCGGTTCCTTCAGGGCTAAAAGCCCACTCAACCAGAGCCGTGGGTGCGTCCTGGGCATTACGACACCAGGCTTCGGCTCAACAGGTGTGCCAGGCAGCTACCTGGTCGAGTCTGCACACTTTCACCAAACATTATCAGGTGCATACCTATGCTTCGGCGGATGCCAGCTTAGGTAGAAGAGTCCTGCAGGCGGCAGTGACATCCCCGTAGGGGAGGGCTGTTTTGCAGCTCTAACATGAGGTATCTCTTTACCCACCCAGGGACAGCTTTTGGACGTCCCAATCGTCTGGGTCTCCCAATAGAGCGCTGAAGAAGAAGGGAATTTTGTTACTTACCGTAAATTCCTTTTCTTCTAGCTCTTATTGGGAGACCCAGCACCCGCCCTGTTGTCCTTCGGGATTTTATTGTTGTTTGCGGGTACACATGTTGTTCATGTTGAACGGTTTTTCAGTTCTCCGACGTTATTCGGAGTTAATTTGTTTAAACCAGTTATTGGCTTCCTCCTTCTTGCTTTGGCACTAAAACTGGAGAACCCGTGATACCACGGGGGGGTATAGCCAGAAGGGGAGGGGCCTTGCACTTTTTAGTGTAGTGCTTTGTGTGGCCTCCGGAGGGCAGTAGCTATACCCCAATCGTCTGGGTCTCCCAATAAGAGCTAGAAGAAAAGGAATTTACGGTAAGTAACAAAATTCCCTTCTTTGAGAGTGCTTCATGCAAACCATCTTTTTCATTTTGAAATGGGGGATCAACTGATGCCAGTCAAGTGGGGTCTGTGTGGCCCAATTAGTGGAAACGAGGGAGACTGTGGTTGGAGTCCCTTCGCTGTGTTTCTCAAAGAACCAAGATGAACAAGTCATGGCTCTTAGAGGACTTTTCTTCCCCTGGGTCATCCAAGGGAGGCGAAAGGCAGGCGTATTTTTGAGAGATCTTCATGCAAAGCATCTTTTTCATTTTGAAAAGGGGGGTCAACTGATGACAGTCAAGTGGGTTGTGTGTAGCCCAATTAGTGGAAACGAGGGAGACTGTGGTTGGAGTCCCCTCGCTGTTTTTTACATGATTTTCGAAGTGCATGACATGCCTAAGAGGTTTAGTTTCAGCATCTCAAACTTGTTGGCTACAGAAAGGCTGCCTTTACACCCTTTTGTCACCGAGGATTTTCGAGACATTATGCCCATTGCAGTGCCCCAAGAGCCGATGGCCAATTGCCACTCCTTCTCCAAGAAAGGGGTGCCCGCGCTAAAACAGCAGGTCGCACACAACATCACCACTTTCTTGAGAAACTCTGTGTGTGTGTGACGGGGTGCATTTCATCTCAGATACTTGGAACAGTAAGCATGGACAGGGGCGTTACATGTCGCTGACTGTGCACTGGGTAACTATGGTGATAGATGGAGAAGTGTCTGCTGTACAAGTCTTTCCGTCCCCACGAGTTGTGTGTTTCAATCCTTCCTCTGTATGTACAAGTTCCTCCACTGCTTCTGCCTCATCAAACTCGTGCTGTTCCTGCACCTCAGCCCAAACCCTGTGTGGTCAGGCCACCCTTCCTTATAACTGCACCCAAGGAATCTTACACACCTCCTTACTATGCTGGCAGCAGAGGTAAAGGCCATCAGGCGGTCAAATGTTTACTTTGAAATGTAGGGGAAATGTGAGACACCGCTGAGGAGTTGTGGACGGTTAGCTCTGTAGAGTGAGACCAAGTTTCATCAATGGTTGTCTCCACTCAACCAGCAGCCAGGGAATGCCGGGTGCGACAATGATGCTAAACAGTCTGCGGCCCTTCTTCAGGGCAATGTGACACACGTGCCTTGTATGGCTCACGTGTTGAATCCGAATCTCCAGCAATTTTTAAAGCACTATCCCGGCCTACATGTCCTTCTGTCGAGGGCTCGGTGTAATGCCTGCCTGGATCGACACACTCAAACATGCTGTAAAGGATAGGCTAGAGGGAACCCACTCACCAAGCTGGACCCCCAGAACCCTGAAACCCTTTAACCCCTATACAGTGATTTTTGAATGACAGAGGGCCCAAGTTGATCAATACCTGTGGAAGGCTGCAGTTCCAGAGAATAGTAGTCATGCAGGGTCAAAACATTAATTGAGGAAGAGGAACAGAATGGGAGGGACAGGACTTAATCGGAAAACAAGCAGAGGTGAAATGCGAATCGGCCAACGAGGTACCTAAACAGCAAGCAGGAAAAGTAGTCATGTAACAAGCACACAAACTCATAAAACTAAACTGGGGGTAACAGTAACCAGAGGTTCATAGCTATGCAAAACGGGACTGCTGCGGAAACACCATCACATGTCTCAAAGCTGACAGGAAACTAGCCAGGTCTTTCACCGGGAAGGAACAACCACGGGAAGGGCAGTCTCCAGTCAAGGAAACCGCCTATGCCAAAACATGGTATCCATCCACAGACAGCTGTTTCGGGGTATTTGCCCCTCATCAGTGTGGAGTAGGAAACTGGCTAGTGGGAGCAATGCCTAGTAAAAGACTACATAAGCAAGGATGATTGACCTTAGGGAGATCAACATCCAGCACCACGGACACACCATCACGTGTTTCTCAAAGCAGTGATTCTAGAACAAGGCCCCCTGGGAAAACAGGACTGCTGCGGAAACACCATCACATTTCTCAACGCTGGCAGGAAACTAGCCAGGTCTTTCACCAGGAAGGGATAGCTATGTCTGGCAGTGGTCTTCAGACAGGAGGGGCCTAAAAAAAGGTGTTGTCTTCCCATTGGTTGTAGCTGAATGATGGTACTTCATCTGTGAGATACCCACCACCTGCATTCAGCCATTGGTTCTGCATATGTCAAGGTAACGCAGCCCAGTGGGTGAGCATAACCTGCATCCACCTGCGCCGCTGGCGTCGACTCCTCTTCCATCATTAGCACTATGCACGAAAGGAACACGTTGTCACCTTGCGACAGGAGTACAAATTGACGTAGCGGACTACGATGGTGACTTAACAGCCGTGTGCGGCAATGATGCAAACATGGCAGCGTGCCTTCATCAGGCCAATGTGACACACGTGACTTGTATGGCTCACGTGTTTAATCTGATTCTCCAGCAATTTTTAAAACAACATCCCGGCCTACATGGCCTTGTACAGCGGGCACGCTCGCTATGTGCTCACGTCCATCGTTCGCACCTAGTAGCTCAACAACTTTCATCTCTCCTGAAGTCTTAAGGTCTGGCGGTTAAACGTCTGAAATGCGATGTTCCGACACTCAGGAATTTGAATCTGCACATGTTGCAGCGTCTGTGGCAGCACCGCCGAGCCCTGCTGAAATACGTTATGACGTATACCCTGGGCTAACTTGATCCAGAGGTGGTGCAGATCATGCTGCTGGAGTGGTGTCAGATCAAGGACATATGCACCGTTCTACACAGTTTACAAATGTCGACGCAGATGTTTAACACTGGCGATGACATTCTCAGCATGACAATTTTGGTCATCTACATGATGGAGCACACTGTAAGCATTATTTGGAGTCAGGTGTTGGTCCAAGAGGAAGGGAGGAGATACTGGAGGAGTCATATGCGGAAGGGATAACAAGATCTACAAGATCCAGACGGTCAGCGGCACCTTGGCAGCAGTCATGGTACGGTGGGGGAGAGGGATTATCAAGTGCGCATAGTATCAGCAAAACAGTTGAGGAAGGTGCAGGAGCCCAGGAAGAAATGGAGGACGAACTGGCGATGGGCATGGAAGACTCAGCAGATTAGTGAGAGCTTGCTCACATTTCGGTTGTGGGGAGAGGGCAGAGGAAGGAGGCACGATTCTCACCTCTCCGCCACCAACACACCAAGGACTTGGTCCTCCTGGATGCTCAAGACACATGAGCGCCTTCTTGCTGCACTACCTACAACATGACCCTCGGATTGTACGAATTCCAAGTCATGCTGACTACTGGGTTGCCACACTGTTAGATCCCCGGTACAACACAAAATTTTGCGAAATAACTCCTGCCATAGAAAGGGACGCACGTATGCAGGAGTATCAGCAGAAGATGTTTCGCAATCTTGCATCTGCTTTTCCACTAAACACCAGTGGTGCACAGAGGAAATGGTCTTACTTGTCCACATCTGAGGGATCGAGGGCTGGCTGCTGTGCTGAGACGGCGTTGAGTACGGGGTCTCTGCAGAGTTGCATTTTTGGTCATATACAAACAGTTGAAAAAGGACAGATGCTGGTGGAAAGGGGAACAGGTGTGTTGGAAAGGGTAAAAAAAGTTTGTGTCCGTGGGTTTGGTAGTTAAGCAACATTAACATTTGCTGAAGAAACAACATCTGGTATGGTGGGACTGGCAGATTTGGATAAGGTGGTATATACTATGTTACCGCTATATAAAAAATATTAAGAAGAAAAGAAAGAGAACGGTAGATATCCCAATTGCCATTCGGTGTCCACCGTGCTCACAGATGGAAAAGGAGAGGTTGGCAACTGGAAGGTTAGGTGAAGGATACAGAGCAGGTTGACTCTCAAACAAATAGTAGCCTGAACCGAGTTAGACGCCACTCGGATCTGGAGACTGGGAGCCCTGTTAGCGTGACAGGGTCCACACGACCACCCAGCCCCGGAACTCCCTGTTAACAACACAGGGGCCATTGGTTACGCTGTCCGCGTGCGTAGGGGACACACCTGTGGACAGCAGGTGCATCAGCAGCAGCAGGCCTGTTTATGCCACTGGGCTGCACTAGCAGGACTGGTAGGACAGGAGCTGTTCTTAAACGTTCTGCGTTACCAACTGTAGTGGCGGCCTGCATCGATGACCTATCCCTGCCTACCTCTGGCCTAAAGCCGCAATGGGTTCAACACATGGAGGTGTGCTCTTTCGGAGCATAATAGAAGACTGGGCACCTTCTTGTTGGCTCCAGCCCCTTTTATAACCTGGGTCCGCCCCAAACCAGGGTGGACCACAATGCACCTCCTGGAGACAAAAGCAGAGTGACACGTCCTGAGTGGCATAACTAGCGTCCTATTTTGAACCGCCACTTGAATGATGATCTCATGGCTGCCACAACCAAAACACCTCAACCGTCATCGTCTGACCAACAACAATGAGGTGACAAGTCATAGGGTCGGGCCTCTGCAAGCCTGTTGGGAGTGGCCTGGCTAAATTGTCATGACACCTGATGCCCTGTGGTTTATATGGGCCCTCCACATCAGGGGCAGGGTTAAAGAGTTCATTACCCGACCTAGCCTCTGATGCAGTAAGTGCCTGAGCATGCTCAGTAGCATGAAATACAGTTTCTGAAAAAAAGACTATCCGCTTCAGCATGCTGTCTAGGCACAACACAGGACTTAGACCCGGCACGGAGTGCAAGTACCTGTGCAAAGAGGCTTTTCTCAGTCAGTGTGAAGCCCCACAGGTGTTGTGTTAGTGCATTACCTTCAGGGACTCCACGTGGAGGAAGAGTCTGGTCACACTCTGGTTGCTTCTTTATATGTATTTTCGTGACGCCACTCTCGGTATTGCGGTCAGTGGGGACCGCCACTGCAGTGTAAGGGAACACCTGGGGATGATGTTGGGTTCAGTTAGTTTTAGTGGCCTCCCGACAGTGAGTCAAGCCCCAGGGCCCTGTGTAAGTGTGTTGAGCAGCAGGTCGCAGAATGACTCAGGCACAGTCCAAACGAGCATGTGCTGTAGCCCAAAATTAAGACTTTGCCTCAGGAATGACACAGTCAGGCAGAGCATATTCAGTTGGCGAAACACTGGAGTTAGGCTGCGGCTGGGGTAAATCGGCACATAGGAAGGAGCAACCGCGGAAACACTTCGTTCAATTGTGAGGGGAGTCATTTTTGAGTTTGGTGAGGAGTACCGTAACGCCAGTGAGCAGCATCCTGTGCCACAGACCAACATTCTTCCGGTGCTGTCTATACTGTTAACCATGATAGGAGCGTAAAGTCTGTATTTATGGCAACTGGACATCACAGTACCCAGGTACGGTAGGCTGTGCCGAGACAGTAATGCATGCACGCAACACTTTGTTTTATTATGAAAACACATATCTGTTCTGGGTAGGATGACTATATAGACAATCACACTTGCTGCCTCTACACTGTCAAATTGTCACGTACAGTTTAAATCATAGAGGGACAGCGACACATGTTTGCATTGACTGTTGCTTTTCAAGATTTACATGACTGTGTTGCAGAGCTGTGTGGTTTGCATTCACACTGTTATCATCTGCCTTATCTGTGAGACTTCAGCTAACAGGGGTATTCAGGGTGGGTGATGTGTTTTGTCTATGTTTAGGTAGATAACTGGGAAGCTCTTGTGATGCGCCACTAGTAAGTTGTCTTCACACACACACACACACACACACACACACACACACACACACACACACACCCTTACTGCTGCTACGCAGAGGGCTTAGCAAGCAGTAGGCAACTGAATAGATTGTTCTATTATTTCAATTTAATGCATGGTTCTTATTGTTTGTTTTGGGAAAGTGAAACAATCATTTATGAACCCAACTGCAAACAGTGCTTTTCATGTTGCGTGGTTTTGCTGCATACTGTGGATCCCACCAAATACAAGACTTAAAATGAAGCATAAGTCGCAAAGGGAATTTCACTGTGCTACAATGCGGCCTAGCAGGGCTGTGCAACCACTGCCTGCCCAATCACGTGCATCTGCGTGCTCTTCATCCTCTGTGACTGTGGGGACAGCAGTCACACATGCTTTTTCACACTGAACTTCCACCCCGTTACCCGTAAGCGGGAGTGTGATTGGCAGGTCGTCATTTGTTTTTTAACAAACAAGATGGTATTGTTGAGCTGTCAGACATCGAGAGAACCACCATTGGATGAAGGAAACGTATCCACGCCTGCACCTTCGTGAAAGATTGGCTGGACTACCTGCAGTTAATTATTGCGTTCCACAAATGGAAAGGAGTGTAGAATGCACATGTGTTGCACCTTGCTTGGCAGCAAAGGAACAATAACTTAGTATTCCAGACAATTTCCGGATGGCAGAAAAAGTGTCAGCTCTTTGGGCAAATTAAATAGCGTGGCAAAAGTGGGCAGGTGGGTACAGTGGCCGTGTTCTGTGTGTACCAGGACAGTAAAGGAAGCCTCACTTTCTATCCCTCCTAATGAGGAAATGCAGCAAGGAATTCCCTGAGTTTGCTATAAAAATAGCGTAGCTAAATGTGCATGAGAGTTGAATGCAGAGGTGCTAAAAATAGCTTGGCACCAGTGGGGCACAAATGGAGTAAAGCAGCCACTTTTTGGATGCCACTAACTGGCAGCACTCTTTTAAATTAAAATGGCTTTACAAAAATGTGCGGGAGGGTGTAATGCAGAGGTGCTAGAAATAGCTTGGCACCAGTGTGGCACAAATGGAGTAAAGCAGCCACTTTTTGGATGCCACTAGCTGGCAGCATTTTTTGCTATTATTATAGCTTATTAAAAACCGAGCAGGAGGGTGTAATGTAGAGGTGCTAGAAATTGCTTGGCACCAGTGTGGCACAAATGGAGTCCAACCGCCACTTTTAGGATGCCACTAAGTTTCCTCAGTGTTTGCTAGTATAATGGCTTAGTAACAATGAGCTTGAGTGTGCAAAGGGCAGGAGGGTACAGTGGCAGGGTTGTGGGTCAGTGTAGAGGAAAGGAAGCCTCACTTTCTATCCCTCCTAATGGGGAAATGCAGCGATGAACTCCCTGAGCTTAGCTACACAGACGCTGTTATCTGTAGCTGTTAAAATCTGTTTCCACGGACCTGACTGTCACCTATGGCTCTGAGCCTGCTGTAATTAGCCCTTACAAGGGCTAAAAGAAACTTCTATCCCTATTCTGTATAGCACTGTGTGTAGAGCGTACACAGCAGTATCGGAGACAGGCGCTGCGCCAGCGGTGACTGACACCCAGACGTAGAAGGCAGGTAATGGCGTCCAGACGGGCAAATACCCATTTTTATAATGCAGGGACATGTGACATGGACATCTTATCACACATGCCGTTGCTTCTCTGGCTAAAAGACCACTTAGCTGTGTGTGTGTCTGGGATTGGCTGACATGCTGGCCCGCCCCACTACACGCGCGCGCTTAGGGAAGGAAGACAAGGAAAAAAAAAAATTATCAGCATCTGTGATCTGAATGCGCAGTCCACGCACACTATACGCTGAAATTTCATAACAGTGTGAGTCACAGAGTGACTGACACTATTAGAGCGAAAAGCCAGCTAGTAATTAGCTTGGCTTTTTGCTGCTAGAACCGTTCTTGAACGTAACTAGAACTATCGAGCTTTTAGCAAAAATCTCGAGTTTTAGTTCGATCTAGAACAACCCCCAAAATCATTCGAACCACGAACTGGAGAACCACGAACCGCGCTCAACTCTAGTGATGATACTGGTGACGTCCTAGATTCTTAGTTTGGTGCCGTGTTCACCAGGTGAATAAAGATTGATTGCTCTCAGTGGGAGAAACAAAATAATAATCTTGTAGTTGATGAAGAGACCTCAGTAGTCTGGAAAGCTTGCTTTGTAACATCATTTATTTTATCTTTATTCGCCATTAATAAGTATCATAACTACAAGATTCTTATTGTTTCTCCACTGAGAGCAATGAATCCATCTTCCTAGAATCTCGGCATCTTATTGATGGATCTTCCTTCTCTCCCTTCTGATGAATGTGCTGATAGGGGCGTTTATATCCAAAGTTGGGCACAGGGTAACTGTAACATATGAGGGAGGTTAGGATTATCCCACAGTGGGTACATGGAGGCCGGGCAGCCCACCCACATGATACCCAAAATGTAACACCTTCATCCCCGGGCGATTTTTAGTTTTTCCCCCTTTTACTTCCAAGAAGCATAACTTTTTTTATTTTTCAGTCAACATAGACATATCAGGAATTAATTTTTTTGCGGGATGAGTTGTAGTTTTGAATTATACTATTCATTTTATCATATAATGTACTGAAAAATTAGAAAAAAAAATTCCAAGTGCAGTGAAATTGCAAAAAAGAAGTGCAATTTACACCATTGCTTTTTATTTACCATGTTCACTATAAGTTCACATGTTCAGCCTCTGATGGTGAGAATAGGCTTGTGCTGGGAGGTATCCACCAGATGCTATGCCAAAGAGTCTTTGTACTGTGATGGCAGGGGTTGGCGATTAGATACTGACAGTTATTGATTTGGTCGGGTGCAGCTGGGATGGCTGGTGTAAGCAGGTGCAGCTGTTATGACAGGCACAGCTGGTATAGATGGACGCAGCTTCTACAGTGGATATTAGGAAACAGACACGTGTTAACACACACAGGATAAGACTCAGCAAGCGGCACGGTAACTGGCAACTATCAACACGTCTCTAAGGATAGACCACATTGCCCAAGCACCTCCCATAGGAAGAGGATGCCTTAAATACCTATTGCCTCTCAGCCATAGGTTATGAGCAACTACAGGGTTAGGTGTTTAAGAATATGTGAGCATGAGCTAAGCACACTCCTAGGAGATCTGCCCCGGGAAAAGATGCAAGACAGTGCGGGGATGCCGGTAACAGCATTACAACCTATTTTATAAATTATATCTTTAAATTTGTATATGTTATTGAAAATAATTTTTGTTCTTGGCAGATGCCTGTACCAGGAAATTAGAGGCAGACGTGACATCTTCAATTGTTAAATCAGATGACCTTGATATCACACAAGAAATAACTGAAGTGAATGCCTCTATTTCAGATATACCATCATCCCTTCACAGCAAAGATTTATTATCTGATTTTATTAAACAAATCCTATCTTCTGATTCATCACAGACTATTAAGAAATATAAATGTTACAAAAGCAGCATTAAAAATCAAAGTGCTCTTACAGCAAAGAAGCCATTTTCAACTTCAGAATATCAAAAAATTAATAAAAAAAATCACACAGAGGAGAAAAGAATTTCTTCAGAATCTGTTGATTACCAGATAACTCACACAGGGGAAACGCCATTTTCATGTTTAGAATGTGGGAAATGTTTTGCACATAAATCACATCTTGTTATACATAAGAGAACTCACACAGGGGAGAAGCCATATTTATGTTCAGAATGTGGGAAATGTTTTGCACATAAATCAACTCTTGTTAGACATCAGAGAACTCACACAGGGGAGAAGCCTTTTTCATGTTCAGAATGTAGGAGAAGTTTTAGCCAAACATCAAGCCTTGCAAAACACCAAAGAATTCACACAGGGGAGAAGCCTTTTTCATGTTCAGAATGTGGGAAATGTTTGGCACTTCAATCAGGTCTTGTTAGACATCAGAGAACTCACACAGGGGAGAAGCCTTTTTCATGTTCAGAGTGTGGGACAAGTTTTAAGCAAACATCAAGTCTTGCAAAACACAAAAGAATTCACACAGGGGAGAAACCCTTGACATGGGTTGAATGAGGGAAATATTTTGCACACAAATGGATTATTTTTAAACATCACAAATCTTACAAGGGTAGATGCCATTATCATACCTAGAAGGTCAGAACTGTTTTACTTGAAAATTATAATTTGTTGACCTCTAAGAAAAATTCACATGGGCTACTTGAAGCCTTTTGAAGTAGAGGTAATTAAACATCTAATGCAATTTTTTACTTACCTACTATCTCCTCTCCTGGTATTGGTGGAGAAGGTGGGGTGAAGGGAATCTCTCTTTTGTTTTATTGGATATTTCTATTAGATCCTTAGAAACCCATATTCCTTATTTAAGCCTTGCTAATTGGGAAGAGAGCGGCATTTCTAAATTGGCGGCTATTTATAGAGAATCTCAGTTAACGTCCTTTTTGGAGATGGTTGAGAAAATTTGATCACATTGAAGCTGTCTTTAACAATACCTCCAAGTGAGACATCTCCTTAGTACAGGATCTGACATTGGGCACAATTCACCTTCTCTTGATCTACATAGACTTTTTCAAAAGGGTAATATAATATTAAAGGAATCTCAATTTTATATAGTTTTATAAGCTCCCCATTGGAAGATCTGAAGTTGTGAGATATGATAAAATGGAAGCAATAGCTATCCTTCACATTCTTCCCCCAACAATGGTGGGCGCCTCGGAATAGACTTATAGGACCTCAGCTTGTATAAATCACCTAGAACAAATTATATAAATTCATACAAGGTGGTATCTGTTTCTAGGGAAAATGGCTCACATGTTCCCTGATTATACCCATTTCTGTTGGAAAGGCTGTCTTCAGAAAGGCTCGCTGGGGCATGTATGGTGGTCCTGTCCTAAAGTTATGGTATTTTGGGAGCAGGTGTTTGATCTAATTTCATCTGTAACTGGTGTTCGTGTAATTATGGATGATCCACTGGCAATCCTGAATGTAGGACTTGATAACTTCCCCTAAAATGTGAAACCTGTTATTGCTGATGTACTTTCCTCGGCCAGACGATGTCAGGCTATAAAGTGGAAACTCCCTTCAGTTCCCTCGGTTGAGGAGCTTGTCAGGAAAATTAATCCTCATTTTCATTATGACTTTACACTTGACCATAATGTAGAGAGAAGAAAACGAATTCGGAAAAATTGGGGAATTTTCATTACATGCTATTTGTCCCACGGGATTTTGATGTATTTGTATTATTGACTCCTACCTATAGAATAGACCGAATTGGTGTATTCCCCTTCCCCCTTTCTTTTTTTTCATCTTTTTTTTTCTTTTCCTTTTTCCTTATTTTGCTTTGTGGTGGTTAATATTATCGTAGTGTTACTTCGATTGTTTTGTGAAAAATTGAAATAAAATATATATTGGAAAAAAAATTCACATGTAGAGAAAATATAAATTTGACAAATTGAACAAGAAAACACAAACGTGACAGTAAAAGTAAACGAACGGAAAGCACGTTAGAAGTTACATTAGAATTATACATGCAGTTACTAATAGACGTCTGTTTTCTAAAAATCAAATAAAGCAATATTCCATGTGCATCGAACATTTCACATTGTTATATTGTTATTTTCCTATCGCCACGACAGCACCCACTTGAGAGAGGGGTCCGCCCCTTCAGGACGGGAAACCTACAGATAAAAAAGGGCGGTCCCTCTCCCTCATCAGTTGGTTTTGTGTCATGATGGATCAGAACCTATAGGTACCTGGGCTCCAGTAGTGTCCGTGTGGTGTCTGCGGGAATGGCGGAGCTCTGGGTCTGGAGGCACGGTCGGTGGAGCTCCCGTGGTGGAGTTCGCCCTCCTAGTGTTCCTGCGTTGGTTGGCTCTGGTCTGGGTGAGGCCGCCAGGGGAACCACGTCTGCGGGAGGATAAGTGCTGCTTCCCTCATGGCTACCCGGTGACTGCGCGTGGTTCCTGAGATGCGGTGCGCGGTCAGGCAAGGTGCTCTCCCTACTGTGTCGCACGTGTGTCTGTACTGACACTTCCGGGTTGCGCATGGCTGTGCACGCGCGAGGAGGGTGACCCGGATGTGCCTGGCTGCGTGCCTACACGCTGGTTGGTCACCGCAGCTGTAACTTGGAAGTGCTTGTGAGCACTTCCGGGGTATCGGATTCGGAAGAAGAGACGCTGGAGGGGGCTGTGGGGTCCTCCATCTTAAAAATGAAGTTGAACCCTGACAGAGTGGTGCTTGCTCCGACCCTCTCCAGCTATGAACAGCCTGCAATCACCCCCATCCCGGGATACTACTCGGGAACCATCCCAAGCTCCATCCAAGTGAAAGAGCAGCAGTGCAGATAGTCACTCCAGAGGTATTACTACAGGTCGCAAGAGGAAGGAGGATCATGAAAATCTCGGTTTATAAAATCATCACTGATTATCTATACAGAGACGTCATGTACAGAAATATTAGGGCTACATCGACATCACATATGTTATACAGAAGAATAGCGCTGTCTCCATAGCTCTTTATACAATGACTTATAGATCAGACAAGCTTCTGTACGTCAATCCAACATAAGAGGAAATCCTTCTGCTCTTCCTCTGGTTCAGAAGATTTTCTGATAAAGGGCCGTCTCAAATGCCAGTCTTATTTTATTGTATACCTGATAGAATTTGAGTGTAATAAACAGTATATGGGCAGGACCTCTCAAACACTCCATGCAAGTATAATAAACAGTATGTGGGCAGGACCTCTCAAACACTCCTACAACCATCTCTCCAGTCTGTATTTTGGTAGCCACACTGGTAACATGTGCAGCTGGTTGGATCGTATGGGGACGGTTTCTCAATTGGTCCTTCTGGATGGATAGAGGCAGGAGTGGGCAGGGTCAATGTGAGAGTTGTAGGGGATGCCTCTACCAACTGTGAGGTGGATGCTGGGACTAAGGCCGGTGTAGGCAGTACAAAAAGAGTTAAGGGAACATCTGTGAGTAGCTCCAACCTTCTCGAGTGCCCCTAAAACCATCCTCAGACTTGGGTAACCTATAGGAAAACACAACATCCCCTTGCTCATCTTTATCTTTGACCTCAATATATCCTTTAGATAGCAATATCTGCATTATTCTGTCAAGCCATTCAGCATCAATTAACAATCTATTGTTATCTTCAGGCCTTTCAGCTTTCTGTATGAACATTTTTGCTATCTTGGTGGTGTCCAAATTACACTAATTTATGACTATGCGGTGTGCATTACAGCCCGGCCGGAACTTAAGGCCACACCTCTATACTAGCTGGCAACTTCTCAGCTATATAGTAATAAGGGTCCCGTGTCACGGAGGAGGGGTACAAAATGTATTCCCTCCAGACTTGGTCTGCCGCACCAATATTTTTTATTGTCCTAACTCACTATCTTCGGTCACGTGAAAATTTTCCGTGGCACGGAGGAGGTCATACAAGAATGCATATGCACATACAAACAAGTCCCGGCCTCCAGACTTGGTCAGCTTTACCAATTTTTAAACGTCCTAACTCGCTATCTTTGGTCACTGGAACCCCCCCCCCCCCCGCGTCTTTAATTACAGACCGGGTCAGTCTAACTAGCTATATCCGGCCACCACTGTCTTTCCTGCCCTAACAACCATCCTCTGGATCCCGTGTGACACTCTCGATCCACACCTCAAAGCTGTGATCGTGCTACTGAGCCCCAGCGGGCATCACCCCTGAGTCACAATCAGGAACCTTTTAACACCGATAAGGACACACAGCCTGTCACTCCCTCTTCTCCAAAACCAAACACAACGGTAGTGAATACACAGTATATAACACTCACCCATGGGATGGAGGTGATTAGCCTGTTTGGAGGAGAGGGATATTTCAGTCTTCGACATCCAAACCATCGGTATTTCCAGGTCGGCAATGTGTCAGTGGAGGGGCGCCACGCTGGTGCGCCAAACTGTCAAGGTAGAGATTTTGGGTAAAGATAGCTAATGGTATCTTCATACAGGGTATCAGAGACCGGTGCCGTGTTAGCTGTATATCAGTGCCGATATTAATGAATCAGACAATGAACACATGAGACATGTTCTCTCCTTGAGCCAGCGTCTCCAACTGAACTCATGTATTGGATAGATTCATTATACAGAATGCATCATTAACCTTGGGACTAGAACAGGGAGGATTTCACTCCCCAATTCTTCCCAGCATGTTATGAAACACATCTCTGTTTGTTATACATTCTTTCTGTGTGAAAACTACTGATAAGACTTTTACTCATCATTATGAAAACTTCTATTGTTTGTACATCTGTTCACTTATTCTTGGTAACCCCTTCATGACTATACAGCTTGGAATTACATTATGGGTCTATGCGATGGCTACATAGACAGACAGATAATTATGCAACTACACCTACATTTTGATTATTTACATACACAGATATTCTTATTATGTTTAAACAAACAAGCTATAGTTCAGGCCACTTCCACAGTAATAGTTGGCTAGCCGGGCTACCCAGCGCTGCTCCAGGGCCCCCAGTTTCGCTGTGTGCAGGTGTGTCAGCGGGTTGTTGTCCGTATAGGGGACGAACTTTGCCGCTGCCAGGTAGTGCTTAAACCTCTCCGTTATTGCCCAGACGAGCGCCAAGAACTCCAACTTGAAGGAGCTGTAATTCTTAGAGTTTCTTTCTGTTGGCCGGAGCTTCCTGCTCGCATAGGCAATCACCTTTTCTCTGCCATCTTGCACCTGGGACAGGACCGCGCCCAAGCCCACATTGCTGGCGTCTGTATAGAGGATGAATGGGAGGCCGTAGTCAGGGTAGGCCAGAATTTCTTCCCCAGTTAGGGCCGACTTCAGTTGCTGGAAGGAGTCTTTGTGCTTCTCATCCCAAACAAACGGTGTTTGCCATTCTTGGTCTGTCCCACAAGGGAGTCTTGCATGGGGATGGCCATCTTGGTGTAACCCTTGATGAAACGTCGGTAGTAGACTACCAAGCCCAGGAACTGCCGCACTTCCTTCACCGTAGTCGGCTGAGGCCAATTCTGGATGGCAGTGATCTTCTCGGAATCCGGGGCCACACCTTTGGCACTCACCACATGCCGGAGATACTGCACTCTAGGCTTCAACAGATGGTACTTAGAGGGTTTCCGTTTCATCCCATATTTGGAAAGGGCTTCAAACACCTCCGCAAGGTGTTCTAGATGGGCCTCATACGTCTTGGAGTAGACAATATCATCGTCCAGGTATAGCAGGACCGTCTCGAAGTTACGATGTACCAGGCAGCACTCCATGAGCCTCTGGAAGGTTCCAGGGGTGTTACACAACCCAAAAGGCATACTATTGAACTCACAGAGCCCCATCGGGGTGGTGAACGCAGTCTTCTCACGGTCTTCTTCCGCAACCGACACCTTCCAGTAGCCATTAGTGAGGTCAAAGGTAGAGAAATAGCAGTTTTCAGCGCAACCAAAGATTCTTCAATACGGGGAAGAGGGTACGCATTTTTATGCGTTATCTGATTAATCTTCCGGTAATCCACACACATTCTCATGGTGCCATCCTTCTTCTGTACCAGGACCAATGGGGCTGCCCAGGGACTACAACTATCATGAATGACCCCTGCCTCCTTCATGTTCCCCAACATGTCTTTGGCGCACTGGTAGTGGGCCGGTGGGATCGGCCTATACCTTTCTTTAATAGGTGGATGTGTGACGGTAGGGATATGGTGCTGAACCCCCTTAATCCTTCTGAAATCTAACGGGTGTTTACTGAATACCTGCTCATACTCTTGGACCACCTGGTACACCCCTTCCTTGTGTTGTGCGGGTGTAGATTCGGTACCTACGTGTAGCTCCTGGCACCACTTTTCTAACTGCTCGGATGGAGTATCACGGCCTGGTTGTGATAGTGGAGGTTGCTACCTGAATGGCGTCTGCATCTACAGTGAATAGTTTGGCAATGGTAGCGTAGCGAGGGAGCCTGACCTCCTCCTCTCCGCAGTTCATCACTCTCACAGGTACCCACCCTTTCTTGACATCAATCACCCCTCTGGCTGCCATCACTGTGGGCCATTGCTCTGAGAGCAGAGGCTCCACCACTGCCGGGTAATCCTGTCCATGGGGACCTACTGCCACTCTACCCCAAATCATCATTTCATTCCGGGGAGGCACCACTAGAGACGTCACATCCATCACTCGCACACCGCCAATCTCTCCGCCTAACATATTCACCTGTTGTCGCTGCAGGAGAGCCCGGATTTCGCGCTGCAGAGCCCTCTGCTGGCCTCCTCCTGCTGTGACAAACAGCTGTTGCAATAGGTACAGCACTTCCCCCATGAAACCTTCAATCACGTTGGTCCCTAGGACCATTTTTGGGTTACGGTCACTGGGATCATTCTGCACCACAATCAGCCCTTGATTCTTCAGCTCCACTCGCCCCACCTTCAAGGTCACCTCCTTAAACCCCACCTGGGTCATATGGAGTCCATTGGCTGCGATGATAGGAAAACTGGCATCCGGGGGGGGGTGAGCTCACTGTCAGACCAATAACATTTGTACAGTACATAAGGCATAGTGGTTACCTGTGAGCCGGTGTCAAGGAGGGCGTAGGTCGGGATACCGTCCACAGCAAGGGAGATGATGGGGCGACCCCCGACGTACCGATCACAAAAATCAGCTGGGCCTTGAGGATCTATTCCTGAGGATTGGCCCTTGGCCTCAGGGGTTGCTTGTTTAAAGGACACCGACGGGAGTAATGTTCAGTTTTGTTGCACTTGTAGCAGACAGGTGGGCCCTACCGGCTGTCATTGTTCTTTCTCCGCTGCATCCACGGGACGTCCTCCGGGCGGTCGGCAAGCTGTATCTTCTCCACTGGCTTGGCTTGGCAGTTGCAAGGCGGCGAGGATCCTGGCGACGTCATCACTCAGGCGTTGAACTTGCGTTGACAGGTCATGCGGGGTCACAGTCGCAGCCGAAGGGGCCGTCAGTGCCAACAATGAGGGTGCTACCGAAACGGGAGCGGTGTCAGCTGGCCAGGCCAGGGGGGCGGCAGCACCAGCATCAGCGGTTTGTAGCGCTTTGACGGCCTGGTTCTTCAGGACTGCAAAGCTCAAGTCTGGGTGTTCTAGTGACTACAGCCGTAATTGTTTACGATCTTCGGTGGACCCCAGTCCTTGCAGGAACTGCTCTACCAGCATTTTATTACTTTCAACCTCAGGAATAGAGTCCACCTGCTTCAGCGTGCGCAGGGCTGTCTGCAGTCTCAAGGCGTAGTCTCTGATACTGTCCTGTGGACGCTGTCGGCAGTTATAAAAATGCATCCACAGCTCCGTTTCAGTTCGGGTTTCGAAGGCGACCTGCAGCTTGTCAAAAATGGCGGTTACCGAGACCCGGTCGGCGTCGTCTCCACCTCCTGCTCAGCGGCGCCGGTCAGCTGCCCGAGTACCACAGATGCAAACAGCTTGCCCGTCATGGCATACAAATCCAGGATAGTGCATATTTTCTTCCTGAATATCTGCAGGGCATCGGGTCTCCCATCATACTGGGATAGCCAGGCAGCATCGGGCACGTAGGGCAAGGAGATTGGCATTACCTGGGTGACCGCTGGAGCCACAGGTCCTCCCGCTCCTGTGACCAGAGCGGGGGCCGCCACATTCCCGCCATTGGCCACGTTTGCAGACACCGCCGCATCAGCGGCCGGTGCCCCTCCGCCATCCGGGTTAGGCGCAGACATCTTCCCGATTCTCCTCTTTGGTCTTTTGCTGGCACTCCTCTTTCAGGGCTGCTAGTTTCGTTTTGCGACTTCCGGCCTTGCTTTCCGGACGTGTTCCCAGGGGGCGGGGCTTTGGCTTTTGCGCCCTTTTTGCGGGGAAGAAGACGCTGAGCTTTAGTTTTTCGCGCCAGAATGGCGACCAAAAAGGCGACTTCTGAAATCTTTGTAACTGATCACCGCTGACTGTCCAACACAAGACGCACTTCCACAAGCTATGTGGATGGGTATGTATCCTATTCGTGATGCCAGGTTTCGGGGTGTGCCACCCCCCCGTGCCAGCAACCGGTCGCTGCTCGAATCCGGACCTTCAGGGTTGGTGGCTCGAGGGTCTCCGGACCCAGGAGTCTCTCGGACACGCCGAATAAAAAGGGTTAGGACGTATATGTACGGGCTGGGCCGTATTAAGTTTGTGACACCACCCACGGTGCGTGGTGACTTGGGACACCACCGCTGCAGTTACAGGGCACCCGGGGGAGATGTTGTGCAGCAAGTTTTTAACCCCTCCGTGGGCAGGGATGGTGGCCCTGGGACCCGGTGGTTGTGGTGCAGGGGGATAGCGACCGCAGAGGGTGCTGGTGTACTCACTGTTAGTAAAACACACACAAGTCTCTTGTAAACCAAAGTGGTGGTGGCCGGTGCCCACGGCCGGTTGCTTCAGGGTCCCCCACCCGGCTGGTGGTCTCTATCTCTGTCCTCTGCACTGTTTTTAAGTAGAAATGACTTGCCAGTCTGAAACGTAGGAGTCCACTCCCAGCTGGATGTGGCCTGAGGAGCCGTGCCCGCAGACGCTGGTCCGTGGGATCTATGGATCCTGGCGGTGACCTCTTATCCCTAATCGGTGGGCTGTTGATTCCATGAGGGACTTTGGGTGGGACAGGACCTCAATCAGTTAATTAACCAGTCTGGTCATTTCTGGTTTCTGGGTCAGAGTACCCGCCTTGAGCTACGGTTTCCGGGTCGGTTCCCCATGTCGGTACCGGCGGGCCACTACCCTGTCCCGGTCCACCTTGTTTCCACCGAGCCGTCTTCCCGTCTCCTGCCGATGGAGACCACCGTCTGCCACCTAGCCAGAGGCACCAGGGCTACTACCATGGCACCGTTCAACTTGACCTCCTATGCTGGAGCCGCACACAGCCCCAGCACACCTCCTCTCAACTTGAACTTCAGACTAAACTGTTTGTTTTCCCGCCCTGGGCTGTCTAGACCCCTGGGTGGGCATGCACCAACCGCCTGGTCACGCCCACTGATGTGTCTATCTGTCCCTAAGGGGGGGTTGACTAGGGTTTCAGGTTGGCTGTGTGTTGCCTAGTGAGGGAACGGTGTAATGCAGGGGCCTATTTGTGACTACCTGGGTTCTCTATGGCGTCACATATGTGTAAAGATTTCCAGTATTGAATCATCTGTAGTTTATTACGGACCCCAAATGGCCTCTGCTGACGGGGAGTAGGTGTCCACACTGAGGGTGGATGGGTGAGGTGGTGGGAAGACCCCTTATGGGTACTAGGCCCATGAACCAGCAGCTCCTGTTTGGACGCCTACTGACCCTGTAGTGAAGGTTATACCATTTACAAAAGGGGGAAATTGATATAAAAGGGTTAATAGTTTCTGTATTTCTTGATTTTAAATACTTTATTATTACATTAGTAAATCTGGTGTAAGTTCATAGCCATTGTTTAGCCTTCAAAAAAAAACAAAAAACAAGCTCAAGGATTATTATTGTCTGCTAAATGTTTTTCTTTTCTCATATGCATGACTCTACATTTTTTTATTTCTCAAACTTAAAGGTCATATGATCAACTGGTAAACTGCCACTCGAAGACTTTTTGCAATATCACATTGATCTGTAAATAGTATAAATTATTTGTGCATTGGCTGAATAAACAGAAAACTGATCATGCTCACATGAATGCAGCTCTTTTCTCTGAGCGCTCGATATTGACTAGGCAAAGAGGTCTAATTCAAAGGACCTCACTGGTGATCCCATAAGCTGACTTTTGAGTCACAACAGAACAGCTACATCATCCCCTTGCCAGATTTGCCATCAACTTCCCTGGCTTGTTCCCGAAATGAGTCAACTCTGCCTCTTGTTGTGTCCTGTACATACTCTCTTTCCTTTCTACCCAGTTCTCAAAATTGCCCTTTGCCTCCACCCACTTTGCTTTTGTCACCCTTGATGGTTTTTCTAAGAAGTCAGGATACGCTTTCTCAACTGCCCGGCTAGCCTCCTGAAACTTTACTTGTGCCTGTCGTTTCATCTTTGTCATATATACTAACACTTTTCCTCTCAAAACTGCCTATTTTCCTAAACTCCCAATACAATACTTTTCCCCATTGTGCTCCTGATTCGTCAATGTATAATCCACCCACCACTCTTTCTGTATTCTATGGAAGTTTACGTCCAAAGTCAAGAATGAGGGGAAGCGCCATATATAATCCTGTCCTCTCTGAACTTTATCAGCTACACTGACTACCACTGGGTTATGATTTGAGAGTACCATATTCTCTATAGCTATCTATTCTACCTTCTGCAATAAATTCCCACTTGTCAGCCAGAGGTCAATCCGTGACCAAGAGTCGTGTGGTTTGGGAATAGTGTGCAAATTCTCTCTGTTGGGGGTGATGTATTCTCCAGCAATCTTGTAATATCGTTGTTCTTAGCATTGCTCTCAGAAACCCCTCCGCACTCCTCCCCTGACTCCTCCTATCTTCTTCCTGAGAAACCACTGAGTTGAAGTCTCCCCAGTTTACATATTTCCCCCGTCCATCAAAATCTTATTAGTTATATTTTCAAAAAAAGGCCTTTGTTCCGTATTGGGTGCATATATATTGTGGATACTAAAAGTACCTGAAATCTTTATGTGTATGTATCTTCCTTCTTCATCTGAATCTTGTGTTTATACCTTGTGTGCAAAGTTTTTATTGATCAAAATAACCCCTGCTTTCCATCCTTTTGAGGCCGACCTGTATACCTTTCCCACCCACATCTTATTCATACGGAAGAACTCAACCTTTTGCAAGTGCGCCTCCTGTGATAAAGCAATATCAACCTTAAGCTTCTTGAGATGACGTAGTATCATATTTCGTTTGTGCGGCGATCTGAGTACCATATTCCCCAAAATCAACAATTCCTTTTTCTGGCCGTGTCGCATGAATTCCCCAACTCCCTTCCTCTCCCCTCCCCCCACCCAACTGTATAAAACCCCTCACATCTCCAACTTTAAAAATACAATTAACGTCTTCCATTTTTTCTGAGATGATTTAAGCTCCTTTCAAACCCCTGCTTCAGGTCAAGCTCTCCATGAAGCCACCCCACTATGTCACCCCTCCCCTTCTATCAGAGATTAGCTCCATGCCCCTAAACAGCCTTTATAAATTTATCAAAATCCTAAAAGCACTTAAAAAAAAAAGGGGGGGGGGATAGAGAGCTGGAATAGGAAAGGTACAAAAGAAGGGCAAGAATAGATAAAAGCAGATGAAGGGATAAAAAGGAAGATGGAAAGAGGTGACATATAAAAGAGGGACAAAGGAGAAAAGAAAGAGAATGAAGGTAGAAAAAGAGCATTAGGGAATGATAGAAGGGAAAAAGGAGTAGGCATGAAAAGGAGAGAGAGAAAAAGGAAGAGAAAGAAAAAGAGATAGAGAGAGGGAGTGTTACCTAGTAACAATAAAGGAATTTCCTGATAGGAGAAAAAATATGCAATGCAAGATATATACAGGTTGTTCCCATTCATGGGACAGAACACTCCCCATCTGAAATCGTCCAATTTCACAAGTCCTTGTACGATGTAAGGAGTTGATCCTGTCCCTCAATGTCACGAAATCTGTAACGAGAAAAGAGAAACACAAAAAAATGCAATGAATTCAAATCCATGCTTGGTCGATGATGCATAGTCCTTGCGTAAAAAATGAAAAGGTAGAAAAAAATGGAAAATTAATTCAAGTTCAACAAACCTATCTTCTGATTGGGGAAAAGCCGCAAGCATGCCAACTCTTCCTCCAACCCAATAATCCAACGGTAAGGTTTTAGTTCGTAGGAAAAGTTCAAGGTTCAGTTGGACACAGACAGTTGTGTCTCAGTACGGCAGGGGTAAGAGGAGGTGCGCTCCCCACAGTGGCAGTGTCCAGTGACAAAGTTAGTTCATATAACGTCCTCCTTCGGTAAAAGTAGCAAGAGTTCGATGACTGGATGAAAGAAGATTTGGGTTGAACCGCCCTCCGTCACCTTCACTTCTTCCTTCCGGGTCTTTCCATCGTCGCTGAGTACAGCCTTGGTGATGAGTCCCATTGGCCACTCGTTGTGATGAGCCTCTTTGTCTTTCAGCAAGACAACGTCTTCTACTTGCAGGTTAGGAGTTGACTTCTGCCATTTGTGACGGCTTTGAAGCAGATGCAAATACTCGGTCTTCACCGATGCCAGAACACGTTGGACAGATCTTGTACTTGCTTCCATTGACGTCTGAAAATGTCCTTTTGATTGAAGTTCCCGGGAGGGACTGAAACAGCTCCAATTTTCTGTGTGAGAAGTGTGGCTGGAGTTAGAATCATTGGAGTGTCGGGGTCGGATGATACAGGAACCAGAGGTCTGACGTTTATTATAGCAGATACCTCTGCAAGGAAGGTCTCCAGCACTTCATGGGTGAGAGGACGTTTGTGATTTAGTAGCATGGAATCAATTATTCTTCGTGCGATTTCGATCATGCGTTCCCAGGATCCACCCATGTGTGACGAGTGTGGGGGATTGAACAACCAGGTACAGCCGTTGTCAGCCAAGAAGTTGTTCAGCTGCAGTTCCTTACAAGCCCCTGTGAAATTAGTTCCACAGTCGGACCGGAATTGTTTGGCACGTTCTTTTACGATGACAGCATTATGATTCATGCACATGTGCCAGCCGTGGCACGTTAAAGACTTGTAGTCGGTGAAACAGTAAGCGATATGAATAAGACAAGCTACGGCTCGTACCGCAGATGACCAACTCGAGAAGCGCTCGAAGCGATAAGGTCTCAACTTCTGTTTTGTTGTCACTGAAGTGTAGCAAGCGGAGACGATTGATCTAATTTCCTTGTCGGATTCTGGTTTCACCAGCTCGTACATGATGCCGACGTAGTTACCGCAGGTCTCCTTGTATAAGATACTTGGAGGTGTCTGCCACGTTGTCACCGAGTTTGGACGCAGCAGTGAGTCTCATTCCTCGGTCAGCTGGGTTTTGGTCGGTGGGAATGTGGTTGTTAATGGAGACGTGTTCGTGCTGAGCGCTGGAGTTGAACACCACCCTGATCTGTTTTGATTATGAAGAAAGATCTCCTTCTTTCAATGGTGGTGCCGGTTCAGCATGATCTCTGTCGCGGATATTTTGCATGAAGTCGACAAAGTGTTTCTCCATCTCTGGTTTTCTTTTCAAGGTGCGTTTTAGAGAGAACCTTGCGGCTGCTTGCAGGAAGTTGTTTGGCAACCTTGGCCTTGGAGACTGAAAGGGTAATGGGGCTACCCAACTGTTAGAGTCATTTTGAGAGAACTCTTTATCCATAATCATTATGAATTCCTTTTCTTCTCTCGTCAGTGCCAACTTGTTGTCTTTGCTTCTAGACTCGAACACTGTTGACCCGAAGATGTCATCCCAGAGATGGTGTGCGACCGCACAGTCGAGCGGTTGCTGCCGCCACCTGGTGTCGCTCAGCCTCTCTTTCACCCAGTAGTGATGTGGACATGGTTGAAAGTAAGTGCCACAACCGTTTGGAAGGATGTGCGTCTTGTAGGAGGAGATCGCGTCTGGACTCTTCATTCTGCCTACGCAGACGTTTCCTATGATCACCCAGCCTAAGTCGTAGCGCTGAGTGAATGGCACGTCGCGCGGCCCGTTGATTTGTTGGCATACTTTGTGTAGCCGGAGGATGTCCCTTCCAAGCAGAATCAGGATTTTTGCATATGATCAAGAGCTGGGATCTTGCTGGCGATAGTTCTCAGGTGAGGGTGATGAAGAGCTGCCTCCGGTGTCGGAATCTCTTCCCGGTTAGCTAGTATCTGGTTGCATTCGACGAGTGTCGGTAGAGGCATCTCTACGGTATTTTCGAGAGATGTTACCAGGAGACCACTGGCTCTTCTCCCGCAAGCTTCTGAGATGCTGCAAGTACCTAGTGTGTAAGGGTAGGCATTTCCTTTTAAGCGAAACAAGATGAAGAGTTCAAACCTGGACAGTGACCTGTTGCTCTGGTCGTCCAGCATGCTGTACACCTTCACGGCCCTTTCTGGGCGGCCTTTGGGGTACACCCATACTAGGCATATTTTCGCACAAGACGTGTCCCAGAGATCTTCTCCGCAGACTTCGGTGCACAAGGAGGATACTGTGAGGTGGTTTGTAGCTTGGCCTGACTTGTGATAGAAGGCATAGGTGCAGGATCAGGCTGAGATGGGTGGAGCGCTGTCACACTCCATGCACTTAATTGTAACCTTACAGTCCTTGGCAAGGTGTTCTATAGAGGCACAACACCTGAAACATACCTCAAACCTTTTCAAGAGTTCCTTTCGTTCTTGAAGGGGTTTCTTCCTGAAGCTGATGCACTTCTTCAGAGGATGTGGCAGTTTGTGAATAGGACACTGGCAGTTTGGATTTTTGCCTTCCCACCTTCATTGCCCTTGTCTGGTGCTGACATTGGTGTAGGTGGTAGAACATCTGTCTTTTTGACTGATACTGGCCCCTGTTTCCTGTCATTTTGATGAGGGCTCTCATATGTGGGAGCTGGTAATGTGGAGCGTGTGGGTTTTCCACAGGTGAAGCTGGGGTCTGCCTTACGTTCCAAGATGTCGTTGATGAACTCGCAGAAGTAGGAGACTGGAGGGAATGAGACTTGGTGCTCTTTTTTATAGTTTGTTCCTACCATGGTCCACCTTTCCTGCACGTTGTAAGGTAACTTGGCGACTATGGGTTTCACCCCACGAGCGGTGTCCAGGTAGCTGAGGCCAGGTAGGTGTGTGTCTGTTTTGGCCAGCTGGAGCTTGGACTGCAGGTCGCTGAGTTCCTGGTACTTTGAAGCATCCTTGCCAGATATTTTGGGAAGGTAATATAGTTGTTTGAGCAATGCAACTTCAATTGCTTCAGGACTGCCGAAGCCTTTGCGAGACCTGTTGTTGGGTCGCTGATGTAGACGGATCTGAGTCTCTTCATTCTCTCTCTAGACCGTGGCCCTAGCCACCTGATTAGCAAGTCCAGCTCTTCAGCAGCCGTAATGCCAAGGTCACACGTTGCGGTTTTGAAGGCACACTTCCGCCCTCTGTAGTTTTTGGGCTGGTCATCAAACCTTGTGAGACCGTTGTTGGTGAGTTCTAGGCAGATCATGTACCTCGCAAAGTCGGACATGTCTGTTCTTTCAGACCTTAGGGGCACATTTGCTGACTGCGTGGTGCTGGTTGCATGGTTCGTAGCTTCTTGGTTCTGGAACGTGGGAAAATACGGAGTGGAGTAGGCATTTACACCAGCGAGCGGTTTGGTGTGTACAGGCTCTGTTGTATGTGGGGCCGGAACTACACAGTTGTTCGGAGTGTAGCACCTTGCCGACGTTAGGTTGCGTGTTGACATGGGCATACGGAGGTTGCTAATGTGCAGGGTGTGGCTGTGCATTGGAACATGAAGCAGGTTCAGGTGTGAAAGTCTGAGGTGCATTGGACTGACCTGGATGGCTGGAAGCTGCAGGTGGATCGGTGTCTCGAAGCTCTGGAGAAGTGTTGGCGCTGACAGGAATGTTGATGGTAGTTGGCAGTTCGTCGGCTTGGCTCAGCACATAATCTCTTGTATGCTTAAATAAGTCTTCTGTGTCGAGATCACACAAACTGGTGGTGCCTTCTTGGCTCCCACCCAGAGCTTGCTCAAAGACCTTTAGCCTTGCCATGGCCACCACATGTTCACATTCCTTCTGTAGGGCTTCAATTTCTGCCTTTTTGCATGCAGATTCTGCAATTGTCTCTGATTCCTTGTGTGCAGATTCTGCTTTCATCTCTGCTTCTCTGAGTGCAGATTATGCTTTCATCTCTGAGTCCAGATTCTGCTTTCATCTCTGCTTCTCTCTGGGCGAAGATGGCTTGTACTTTCGTTGTTTCCGCTTCAGCGCGCTCCTTTATGAGCTGCTCGTTGAGGGTGGAGTACCTTGATGAGCCTGATTTGAGTGAGTGCCTTGAGCTCTTAACGGACCTGGATTTGTAAGATGCCGCTCCTGACATTTGCACCATTTTTGCTTCAGTCTCGCTCACAATGTTGCGCACGGTGCGGTCTCGTTCAGCATTTAGCTGTTGGAAGTCCTGGAGTTCTTTTTGAGACTCAGACGTATTTGATCTCAGCAGAGTAGAGGAATATTTTTTTACAAATGTCCTTGTAGGACTGGTATGCAGAGTACAGTTGTTCAAGGGCTCCCTCCGGTGGTAGCTCATGAGTGTCGGGCGCAGATAAAACAGTCACCTGTTTTAGCACTCTTGGCCACAATAATATTGTGTGGGTAAGCAGTTCACTTCTGGCTGTCTCTAGGTTCTCTTTAACCTTCAATGTTGGTTTGGTCAACCGCTTAGATCTTTCACTGTAATTTAAGTGTGAGTCCATGTCTTTTCATGTTGCTCTAGGGCAGGCAGTGAAAGGGTTCTTTTTGCCTCCATCAAAACAGATACAGTTAGGTCCAGAAATATTTGGACAGTGACACAATTTTCGCGAGTTGGGCTCTGCATGCCACCACATTGGATTTGAAATGAAACCTCTACAACAGAATTCAAGTGCAGATTATAACGTTTAATTTGAAGGTTTGAACAAAAATATCTGATAGAAATTGTAGGAATTGTACACATTTCTTTACAAACACTCCACATTTTAGGAGGTCAAAAGTAATTGGACAAATAAACCAAACCCAAACAAAATATTTTTATTTTCAATATATTGTTGCGAATCCTTTGGAGGCAATCACTGCCTTAAGTCTGGAACCCATGGACATCACCAAATGCTGGGTTTCCTCCTTCTTAATGCTTTGCCAGGCCTTTACAGCCGCAGCCTTCAGGTCTTGCTTGTTTGTGGGTCTTTCCGTCTTAAGTCTGGATTTGAGCAAGTGAAATGCATGCTCAATTGGGTTAAGATCTGGTGATTGACTTGGCCATTGCAGAATGTTCCACTTTTTTGCACTCATGAACTCCTGGGTAGCTTTGGCTGTATGCTTGGGGTCATTGTCCATCTGTACTATGAAGCGCCGTCCGATCAACTTTGCGGCATTTGGCTGAATCTGGGCTGAAAGTATATCCCGATACACTTCAGAATTCATCCGGCTACTCTTGTCTGCTGTTATGTCATCAATAAACACAAGTGACCCAGTGCCATTGAAAGCCATGCATGCCCATGCCATCACGTTGCCTCCACCATGTTTTACAGAGGATGTGGTGTGCCTTGGATCATGTGCCATTCCCTTTCTTCTCCAAACTTTTTTCTTCCCATCATTCTGGTACAGGTTGATCTTTGTCTCATCTGTCCATAGAATACTTTTCCAGAACTGAGCTGGCTTCATGAGGTGTTTTTCAGCAAATTTAACTGTGGCCTGTCTATTTTTGGAATTTATGAATGGTTTGCATCTAGATGTGAACCCTTTGTATTTACTTTCATGGAGTCTTCTCTTTACTGTTGACTTAGAGACAGATACACCTACTTCACTGAGAGTGTTCTGGACTTCAGTTGATGTTGTGAACGGGTTCTTCTTCACCAAAGAAAGTATGCGGCGATCATCCACCACTGTTGTCATCCGTGGACGCCCAGGCCTTTTTGAGTTCCCAAGCTCACCAGTCAATTCCTTTTTTCTCAGAATGTACCCGACTGTTGATTTTGCTACTCCAAGCATGTCTGCTATCTCTCTGATGGATTTTTTCTTTTTTTTCAGCCTCAGGATGTTCTGCTTCACCTCAATTGAGAGTTCCTTAGACCGCATGTTGTCTGGTCACAGCAACAGCTTCCAAATGCAAAACCACACACCTGTAATCAACCCCAGACCTTTTAACTACTTCATTGATTACAGGTTAACGAGGGAGACGCCTTCAGAGTTAATTGCAGCCCTTAGAGTCCCTTGTCCAATTACTTTTGGTCCCTTGAAAAAGAGGAGGCTATGCATTACAGAGCTATGATTCCTAAACCCTTTCTCCGATTTGGATGTGAAAACTCTCATATTGCAGCTGGGAGTGTGAACTTTCAGCCCATATTATATATATAATTGTATTTCTGAACATGTTTTTGTAAACAGCTAAAATAACAAAACTTGTGTCACTGTCCAAATATTTCTGGACCTAACTGTATGTAAGGTGAATGCTGCTCTGATCCAGTTGTCAGGGAGACCAACACAATGTTGCAACCTGAGCTGGGGAGCAGCCTGTGTTTGCAGAATGTATTTGCAGAGTCTCTGGCTGCAGCTTACGATTAGTTTATGGCTGATTCTTGGTTTATAGCTGCACACAGTTCTGATAACAGTTTAATACTTTACTGGGCACTTTCTGTCTGCAAGCTGCTATAAAATTTTATGCTGTGGCTTATCAGCTCCTTGGGGTAATTCTTTCTCTAGATTTTATGCAGTGTAGCACTCCTGATAACAGGGTTCTTTACTGATATATGTATACTAATCCCAGTCACAGCTAAGGCTGTTTTCACACTTGCGTTCAGCGCAATCCGCCGCTATTCTCCATAGACTTGTATTGACGAAGGACTGTAATGCAAGTGTCTGCGTTGCATCCACTGGACGACGCTGAGTCGTTATTTTGACACAGTGTCGGGCGGAGGGAACGCTACATGTAGTTTTTTGGGCCGTTAATATAATGCACCTTGACGGATTCCGTTAGAATCCGCCAAGGTGTCTAATGATTGTCTATGGTGGCGGATTCTGCCGCAATGCGCTAAGCAGCGGAATCCGCTGACTGATTCCGTCACGTTCTACTGAGCATGTTCAGCATGTCCAGCAGAACGATCTAAATCGTTTAAAATCACTCCTGGTCTCTCTCTCCCTCTGTCGCTTGAACTCTCCCTCTCACCCCCTCTCTCATACTCACCGATCACTGGCGCGGCGCTGCACAGCTGTCACACTGCTCTGGCAGCTTCTCCTGCTTTTGAAAATACCGGCCGCTCATTATTCCATCTCGTATTCCCTGCTTCCCCTGCCCACCAGCGCCTTTGATTGGTTGCAGTCAGAATAGCCCCCACTGCTGATCGTGCGGCTCACTGCGGTCACTCAGAGGATTTGTGGTTACCTCTCTCTCTCTCCTCCCAACCGTAAATCCCCTTTCCCGGCAAAACATTAAAAAAAAAAAAAAAAAATGCTAAACGTTCTTTCACAGGAATCTGTTACCTTTATTAGCACACTATTTGCAACGCATCTGTCACATGCGTCACACAATGCACTGTGACGGATGCCTCACAACGCAAGTATGAAAGCAGCCTAATCCTTTTCTCTGTTCTGTCTCTTCCTAGCAGCTGTGAATCCCAAGCTCTCTAATTACCAGTCCCTTAGATAACTGTATGCTTACTCACACTTCAGGCATCAACAGTTAGTTTTAACTCTGCCAGAACGATGACTTGTAGGAAGACCAGGAGAAACGCTGTACTTTTCTTCTAGAATCTTGTATTAAGTACAAAGTACAGGGAGATGAAAAGGAATAATCTGTACAGGGTTGTACACATGGGTCTTCAGCAATGGTTTCTCTAGACTAAACTAGTGATGTGTCTGTCGCGAACGATCCGACACAAAGATCCGGCTCCCTGCTGTGACTAACAGGAGCCGGATCACCAAAGTGAGCCACTAAAATCGCTAAACGGCTCTTTTCGCCGCTAAAACCCTGCCCACTTGCGTCTAAACCACGCCCACTCCGCAATCTAATTGGTCCCTTGTAAGTGGGTGGGGTTTAGCCACTGGTGGGCGTGGTTTCAGCTGCATCACTATAATCTTAAATATGTGTTCACCTGGGGTGAACACATATTTAATAAGGAGCCGAGAACGATCCGAATGAGCCGGCTCTTTTTGGTGAGCGGAGCTATGGGAACCAGATCACCAAAAAGAGACGGACTGCCCAACACTACGTCTGAAGAAGAAGAAAACCAAGGAGAAAAATTGTAGGAAAAATACCCTGACTATAAATAAATTGCAAGTGCTTAATAACAGGGTACTTAGCTTCTTACCTTTTTGCAAAAATGTATATACTATCTCAGCTCGTCACGGTGTACCCATCTGAGACAGTCCCTAACCTACTAAAGTTAAAAACATATTCTGTACCTGACTTGTGTCATGTCAAAACTTCAATATGAATGGTAAAGTGGTCAGCTGGGTCCCAGATTAAATACACAGCAAAAAGTGAGAAGCAGGTAATTGTTCAGCCTCATTATCAGGGGGGCTGCACCCCCAACTTGCATTAAAGCAAGATAACAGACAGATGGGTACACCGTGATGAGGTGAGACAGCTTCTTACCTTTTTGCAAAAATGTCTGTTATCTTGCTTTAATGCAAGTTGGGGGTGCAGCCCTCCTGATATTCTGGGCACCCCCGCTGCGAATTGCAGTCCGCAGCCACCCCAGAAAATGGCGCTTTCATAGAAGCACCATCTTCTGGCGCTGTATCCAACTCTTCCAGCTGCCCTGATGCCGGGTGGCTTGCTGGGTAATGATGGTATTAGGGCTAGCTGTATATTATCAGCTGGCCCTAAGCCCGAAATTCATGGTGTCACGCTAATATTAGACATGGCCACCATGAATTTCTAGTAAAGATAAAAAAAATACAACACACAGAAAAATATTTTTATTAGAAATAAAACACAACACAATTAGTGACTCCATCTTTATTGAAATAAAGACCCCCCCCCCTGCAGTAAACCTGGGTCAAGGGTCCCGCGCCGTCCAATCCAAATTCAATATCATCTGATCGGTTTGCTGAAAGGCAAAGCAATCAGATGATGTGTCAGGTTCAAGGATGTGAATCACATCACACATCAACTGATTGTATAAAAGCCGTTTATACAATCAGCTGATGCATTGGTGCAAAAAAAAAAAAAAATACACACGTCTGTGCTGACTCCCGTCCGATCGGTGCAGGAGCTGCCGGTAGTCAGTGAAGCGGTCTCCTGACGGCATCAGCTGATAGTTTGGTAAGCCGGCCGGGCGTTAAAAAGTCAGCGTCACCGCGAGAGTTATGATCAGCTGACCGCATCAGGTGATCACTGCCACGTCCTACAGATATCGGAAGTCTGCACAAAGCCGGAGCAGCGGTACCGGGAAGAGGAGCTGGGAGGGAAATGGCACTGGGAGTCTGCAGACAGGTGAGTATGACATTTTTTTTCCTAATGTTCACTTTTGACTTTGCAGCTCCTTCCAACTCCCGCCCGGCCATGGCGCCGCACGGGAGTGGACATGACACCGGACGGGAGGTGGAGGCAGAGGTGGCGGTATCAGGAGGATTCACACTTCAGTGTTTACTGACAGAAGGAATCCTCTTCCTTGCGTTTATAGCTGCGTTTTTGTAGTCATAGAAACGCACTAAAACGCAGCTATATTTGCAATTTGCGGTTTTTATTGCGTTTTTGAACATCTCATTGAACTCAATGGGTGGAAAACGCAAAAATAATTGACATGGTGCGTTTTTGTGGGCACCACAAAAACGCAGCTAAAAAAAACCCGCTGTGTGCAGACAGCAAAAATGAAAACTCAGACTTTGCTGGGGAAGCAAAGTCATGCAGTTTTCTGAGCAAAAACACACCCGAAAAATGCGCAAAAGCGCCGCGAAAAACACACTGTGTGAACTTACCCTTAATTTGTCCTCCAGTCTTGTCAAATTCTCTTCGGCATCAGAGATTCTTTGTTCTACCTCTGTCAGCCTCATGTCATGATGTTCCACGTCCTCCTGCAGTGCCGCCATAGCCTTCTTCATTGAGATTGCTAGTGCCTCCCTAATGTCTGCAGTCAGATGGTCTGCCACTTCTTTTGCCAGCCTTGGGTAATTAATCTCACCCCCCCCCCCACACCCAGTGTCTATGTACCGCATACCCATGTCCCCAGCACCCAAAGTTCGGTGCCTCGGAGTGACCTTTGACTCTGCCTTGTCCTTTATACCACACATCCGATCCCTCACCACCTCATGCCGTCTTCAACTCAAAACTATTTCCAGAATCCGCCCTTTCCTCAATCCCCAATCTACAAAAATGATAGTGCATGCTCTCATAATCTCCCGCCTTGACTACTGCAACATCCTCCTCTGTGGTCTCCCTGCGTACACGCTCGTCCCTCTCCAGTTCATCCTTAATTCTGCTGCCCGAATGATCCACCTCTCTCCTCAATACCACCCCGCTTCTCCTCTCTGCAAAGCCCGCCATTAGCTCCCAATCTTCTATCGTATCCAATTCAAACTACTAACACTGACCCACAAAGCCATCCATAATCTGTCAACTCCGTATATCTCTGAAATAATCTCTCGCTACACTCCAAAATGCAATCTCCGATCCTCCCAAGATCTCCTTCTCTCCTCCTCTATCATTTGCTCCTCATGCAACCGACTCCAAAACTTCTCCCGAGCATCCCCAGTCTCCTGGAACTCGCTGCCTCAATATGTCAGACTATCTACTACACTTGCAAACGTCAAACGGAACTTGAAAACTCATCTGTTCAGAAATGCCCATAACCTTAAATGACCTCACTGCTTCACCACCGTGCGGAGCCGCCGCCCCACCACCGTGCGGAGCTGCCACCCAACCTACACCCCACCTACTGTCTCCTCCCCAAAATCCTTTAGAATGTAAGCCCGCAAGGGCAGGGCCCTCTTCCCTCTGTACTAGTCTGTCTATTGTGACTTGTATATGTATTTTGTATGTAACCCCCCTCTCACGTACAGCACCCTGGAATCAATGGTGCTCTATAAATAAATAATAATAATACCGCTCTGATTTCTCTGGGTTCTTCTGTTATCCTGGCCTCCTGCATTGACATGTTGCTGCGGCTGCCGTTTGTGTTCCTCTCCCTCCTCCCTGTCGGTGCCATCTTATCTCCGCTCACCCCCACCTCCCTCTGCTCTGCTCCAGGTTTGTACAGCGTTTCTACGCTCCTCAGGAGATAACGATCCATGCACTGACAGCTGGAGAGTTAGTGCAGCCTCTCTGTCAGTCTGGGGTGTCGTTTGCTCCTTAAGGGTGCTTTATGTTTTAACCACTCGATCTAGCATTGGTGTACTCGGGTATGCTCAGTGCTCGGCACAGTGTGAGCCGCTTGCAGTGTCTGAATGGTTTTCACTGGGGGTAAAAACATTGCTAAAGGCTGTATTGTGTACAAGAAAGAAATTCCACTCTCCCTCCCCTGGAAATGCTCTGTTTATGGCCAGTTGCATGTGGGCGGAGACCCAAATTACCCAATCAGTGACTTCCAATGGGTTTCAGGTCAAGTCCGGTTCCCAAATTGAACTTTATCTGAAGTCCATCTGAAAAAGCCGAACTCGAACTTCAACAGGTCCACTCATCTCTACTTGTGGGTAGCCCCATTAAAAAAAATAAGCACCTGGATATCAGACATATAAAATCCTTTCGTTTTTCAATTACAACAATTATACTTTGTAAAGGGATCATTTTTATAACCTAAAGGGCCCAAATAATGCGGGGGCCACTCCTGATTCATGAAGTGGTGCATGCCTCTTCATGAATCTGGAGCATTGGACAAGTGGCATGTGCCTCCTTGTCACATGCTAGAAATTTTACTCCCTTCAGGGACTGGAGTGAGATTTCTGGTATAGAGAACACCACAGCTCGTCATGTATTTAAGGAGCTGTGCTGTCATGCCCCATCCCACCTAAGCTCTGCAAATTTTGGAGTGAAAAGTCGCCAAAGTTTAGCACAACTCTATCCAAATTGTTGTGACTTTTCAAAGCTTTTGTGCCACTTTTTTGGCATAACAGCTTTGATGAATTGGGACCACAGTGTCTTAACAACTTCCACATATCTTGGATGCAGTGTGATTCAATTCTCCCCTGTCACGGCTGGGGATAGAAGCTATGCTGGCCGTATAATAAAATACAAAGGGAAGGGGAAAAGAATGCCCTATCACTAGAGAAAGGGGGAAGTGGTGGCCCCTGAATATAACCTGCAGCTCACTGTCACTGTCCTCACCAACCCTACACAAGTTCTGCACCTGTCGCCGAGCAGGAATCTCTCACCCTAGGCAAACCCTGACCTGGGCCCTAAGTAAGAATGGCAGGTATGAGCTATTCGACAACACCATTAATGCTAAGGGAGACAAAAAAAAACCCAATACAGGCGAAACACAAAATCTACCACCTGATCCCAGGTAAATATCAAAGGTCAAACACTTATCTTAGGAGCAGCTACCACAGAAGTCTCTGGAACAATAAGAGGAGACAACCGCTGCAGATCACAACCAGGAACAACTATAAACCGCACCCAAAGCATCCCAGGGTGAGGTTTATAAAGGAAGTCAGAGGCTTGCAACTGAGGGGAAAAAACTGAGTTTCCCAGGGTCATAGAGACTGCTGCTGTAGAAACAGAAAACTGTCAGATAACACGTGCTGCCATTCTCTGGGATTTTCTAACACTTGCTGCTACTTGATTGTCCAACGGCCATGACACCTCTGTGACATCCCCTCACTATGTCTACAGCTCTGCCTCAACTCCAGAGGTTCTGAGGCAAAATCATCACATCTAAACAATAGAGAAAGATAGGCATGAAGAATATATAATTTTACAAGCATTTAACAAACCAACAAGATTTCAAATGCATTTATATACACTGTGATATACTGCACTTTTTAGTAAATAAAGCAGTAGGTAAACTGAGATTAGTGAATTATCTAAATATAATCCAGTATCAAAACCTTCCACAAATGTTCCTAAAGACTCTTAAAATACCCAGCTTACTAGCAGAGTTGAGCCCGAATTTCCATTTTGTGGGATCTCAGTGTGCAGAGCGGGATCCCACAAATCTCTGCAGCTGCTCTACACATGAGACACTGCTCTCTCAACTATTCCAGCGCGGTCACATACTCTTTTAAGGTTTTACTGAACTACTTAAGAAGGATGCTGCAGCGCTGGGGTCATAGAGCTCACTCTTTCACGGTGAGAGAGATCCATGAGGGTTGTGGGATCTCGCAACCTGGATGTTCATTTTGGGGGACATTAGGGACACTTCCAAAAGTTTTGGTACTGGATTACATTTAGAAAATTCCCTAATCTGCGGCTCTCTTCTGCTTTAGTAAATAAAAAAGGAAGCCGCAGATTTGTGATAAGCACTATTTAAAGGGAAAAAGGGAAAGTCGTCAAACACATTGCGCTAAAAATTGGGGGATATTACCCCTGTAACAGTGTCAGTAGCAGATCCCCCATAACAGTGCATCATGACCACATTTTTTGCTTCAATCTTTTTCCCTATTTTCCTACTTCAAAACCTAGGTGTCTTATGGGCCGAAAAATACGATAAGTTTAAATAGAAAGAAAATGGTTCTTTCCCTCACCAATTCTTACTTGAGCAATTGTAGCCAATTTTTGGATAAAACTCTTTGAATTATGGTACATCATGATGGCTTCTACCATGTGACTCATCTGACAACATGACCTGATTAAAAAATAAATTAAAAAAAACATTTGTCAAATTCTGAAAGCAAGAATGGCGCTCCGCTCTGTTGGTTTTCTGATGGTCGGCAAAACTTGATTTACCATTTAAACATTTCAATTATTCACCACATTAAAAAGGTTCCTTTCCTGTGCGGCTTCTTCAGATGTTTAACAAGATCTAATTTCTTATAATTACATTTTTCCAGATTCAGAACATAAAAATGATTTATTTTGTGTGAATTTTTTGATGGTAAACAAGATGTGATTTCCTAATAAAACATTTACCACATTCTGGGCATGAAAATGGCTTCTCCCCTGTGTGAATTTTCTGATGTGTAACAAGATGTGATCTCGTAATAAAACATTTCCCACAGTCTGAACATGAAAATGTATTCTCCCCTGTGTGAGATCTTTGATGGATATTAAGATATGATTTCTGAGTAAAACGTTTACCACACTCTGAACAAGAATATTGCTTCTCTTCTGTGTGAGATCTTTGATGCCTAATACAATGTGATTTCTGACTAAAACATTTCCCACATTCTGAACATGAAAATGGCTTCTCCCCTGTGTGAATTTTCTGATGTATAACAAGATGTGATCTCGTAATAAAACATTTCCCACACTCTGAACATGAAAATGTATTCTCCCCTGTGTGAGATCTTTGATGGATATTAAGATATGATTTCTGAGTAAAACGTTTACTACACTCTGAACAAGAATATTCCTTCTCTTCTGTGTGAGATCTTTGATGCCAAACAATATCTGATTTCCGAATAAAACATTTCCCACACTCTGAACATGAAAATGGCTTCTCTCCGGTGTGAATTTTCTGATGTGTAACAAGATATGATTTCCGAATAAAACATTTCCCACATTCTGAACATAAAAATGGCTTTTCCCCTGTGTGATTTTTTTGATGGTAAATAAGTTTTGATTTCATAATAAAACATTTACCACACTCTGAACATGCAAATGGCTTCTCCCCTGTGTGAATTTTTTGATGATTAGCAAGGGTTATTTTCAGAGTAAAACATTTTCCACATTCTGGGCATGAAAATGGCTTTTCCCCTGTGTGAGTTTTCTGATGGATATTAAGATGTGATTTCGTGATAAAACATTTCTCACATTTTGAACATGAAAATGGCTTCTCTCCTGTGTGAATTTTTTTATGGATGTTAAGATATGATTTCTGAGTAAAACATTTCCCACATTCTGAACATGAAAATGGTCTCTCCCCTGTGTGAATTTTTTGATGATTAGCAAGGTTAAATTTCTGAGTAAAACATTTCCCACATTCTGGGCATGAAAATGGCTTCTCCCCTGTGTGAATTTTATGATGTCTAACAAGGTCCGATTTCCAAATAAAACATTTCCCACATTTTGAACATGAAAATTGTTTCTTCCTTGCAGGAGCCGTTACATGTTCCACATCCCTTCTGTAACTTTCATTTTTCTTAAAATTCTGTGATAAATCGGACTTTTTGACTTGTTTGAAAAGATCAGATGATAAAGCTTTCCGAGGAAGGACTGGAGGTATATCTGTGACAACAGCATACTCTTTATATGTATCATGTGTGATAATTTCATCATCTGTTTTAAATTCTGAAGATATTAGATTTCCATCTGAACTCCCAATACAGTCATCTGCTAAAAATAAACAGTTGTTATTTCTTAATGATATTATCTTGAAATTACATTTTTTTTTTTTAAACCATAACATCAGAAATTAAATTAGGAAAACTTGTATTCTGAATCTGTTGTCAAATTTTGATATCTTAGGCTGCTTTCACACTTGCATTGTGTCTCATCCGCCAGGTCCATTGCTGCGTCGTAACGATGCATCCGTCAATTTTTGTGTTGCTAATGGACCCAATGTATGCGTTATTTTGGAGGAATCAGTCAGCGGCACTACCGCTCCCATCATCACCGCACACACCGGCACTACCGCCCCATCATCACCGCACAAGGAGGTACTACAGCCCCCATCATCACTGCACACACCAGCACTACCGCCCCCATCAACACCGCACACACGCAGGCACTACCACCACCATCATCGACACACACACATAGGCACTACCATCCCCATCATCACCGCACACACCGGCACTACCGTCCCCATCATCACCGCACACACCGGCACTACCAACCCCATCATCACTGCACACACCAGCACTACGGCCCCCATCATCACCGCACACAAGCAGGCACTACCCACTACCGCCCCCACCATCACCGCACACACGCAGGCACTACCGCCCCAATCATCACCACACACACACCGGCACAACCGCCCCCATCATCACTGCACACATCGGCGGCACTACTGCCCCCATCATCATCGCTCACACACAGGCACTACAGCCCCCAACATCACCGCACACACACCGGCACTACCTCAGTGACATCCCCGCTGACAGCGCAATTCACTTCAGTTTCTGCGTGGAGCTCACAGAGAGCGGCGGTGTTCTACAGCTGCTACTGTCAGCTTCTGATGTAGCAAAGCTGAAAGCGTTGTGGGACCTCATGTGGATTACGTCGGACCTGGAGGGGTATTTGGAGGATTAATAAAGTGGTAAAACAGGATGTTTGTCTTTTATTGCAAATACAGGATTTTTTCGGGTGTATGTTTATTTACTTTCACTTACAGGTTAATAATGGGGGGGGGGATGGTGTCTCATAGATGCCTGCCATGATTAACCTAGGACTTAGTGGCAGCTATGGGCTGCCATTAACTCCACCTTACCCCGATTGCCACCGCACCAGGGCAATTCGGGATGAGTGAGCTGGGTAGAGTCCCGAGACTGTCGCATCTAATAGATGCGGCAATTCCGGGCGGCTGCTGGCTGATATTTTTAGGCTGTGGGCTCCCCATAACATGTGGCTCCCCATCCTGAATACCAGCCTTCAGCCATGTGGCCTTATCTTGGCTGGTATCAAAATTGGGGGGGGAACGCACGCCGTTTTTTTAAAATTATTTATTTATTGTACTGCATGATATAGACCCACCCCCCGGCAGCTGTGATTGGTTGCAGTGAGACAGCTGTCACTCAGCGTGGGGGTGCGTCTGACTGCAACCAATCATAGGCGCCAGTGGGCGGGGGAAGCAGTGAATACGAAATGGAATAATGAGCGGCCGGCATTTTCAAAAGCAGAGCAGTGTGACAGCTGTGCAGCACCGTGCCGGTGATCGGTGAGTAAGAGAGGGGGTGAGAGGAAAAGACCGGCCGACAGAGAGAGATAGAGACCGAGAGAGAGACCGACAGACAGAGAGACCGATTGCGATGAACGCAAGTGTGAAAGCAGCCCAAGAGTTACATCTTCGTTGATTCTGATCTCTCATTCATTGCTCCAGTTCTCTGGAATGTGTTACAGTAAATAATCTGATTGATTGTCACAATGTGACTGCAGGATAATGAGGGACAGGGGGCTCCTATACTGTCCCTCACGCTGGATTACCCCTAAAGATGAAGATGCCGGAGTCCCATGCCTTACTATTCTCCTGACCAGATCTAATCTGTTATCCACCGAATAAGCAAGAGGCAGGAATATGATGGAAACACAGATTAAGACAGACGGGACACATTGCAAACTCACAGAAATAAACAGTGAGAGACTAAAAAAAAAAAAGCAAGAGCAGGAAGGCAGTAACAAAAAGACAACAAGGGTTAACACCACAACAGCTTACAGCAATAATGCACAACCACTGGTAAGTCTGGATCACAACATCTGACCAGACAAGTATAGCTAACCTATAGTTGGCATTAATGGAATAGTCCAGCCAGCATATTCAGAAGGGGATACTTTCTCCTCCACAGCATGTGATCAAAGACATTAAGAAGCAGCCCAGCAAAGAATAACTCTTGCTAGACTGCCCAAGCCTGTGGTTTGACACCTGCGTCTCCCTGCACTGCTCACAGATATCGGAGAAGTCAACATGCAGAGTACCAGAATCTATCATTTCCACAGATCCTGACACCGCCATGGCAGTTGGCAAAACCTGCAAAAAGCTCCTTGTAACATTGATCCACAACATAGACAATTAGAAAAGATTTTTTATTTTTTTTTTGAAAGACGAAAATAAAATAGTTACAGACAGATGCCGGATATTTAACAGGGTTGTTTGGGACTGTAAAATTCATGGCCTATCTTTAGGCTTTGTAACCAAAGCAGGGTCTTGCGGTCTGTACAAATAAACATACAGAAAGTACATGCTCCAATTCATCAAGACTGAGGATGGACTCTGAATAATGACGTCAGGGACTGGAGTAAGATTTCTGGCATAGGAAACGCCGAAGTTTGTTATGAATTAGAGAAGTGGTGGCATCACACCCGTCTTCTGGCCAAGCTCTGCCCATTTTGGCAAAAGCTGGTTAAAATTGGCGGGAAACCTCCAAAAATTTTTCACAACTCTGCATTACACAGAAAGTTTTGAGAACTTTTGAAGTGATTTATGTCAGAATTCTGCCATAATTGCTTTAATGAATCAGGGTCAAGGTGTCAAATCTCCTTCTGTAGGGGTCTCCATTCCTTCCAGGGTAGTTTGCAAGTAGTTCACATTCTCTAAAGCAATAATTTTATTACATCTTATTTAGTTGAAAACTTTTGCATTTCAGTGTGCGGCTGCAATTCTGCCCATTTTGGCAAAGCTGGTTAAAATTGATGTGAACACACACACACACACACCAGACTATCTCCTCTTCAGCTATAGACTTCTATAATTAACAGACCTTTGGTCACATGATGTGATGTCATAAAGGTCCTTAAGCAGTCCTATAATCAGCATATATACACTGGTGCCGCTAAGAGAATGGGTTAGTTTGCTCTCCCTTTCCCCTAATGCCAGTCTTTCTTCTATTAAATTCATTTAGACTCCTACAATTAAGAGACCTTTGGTTACATCATGTCACATGACTCTGAAGTCATCAAAGATACTCAAACAATCAACCTTAGAATATAACTGATGGGGTCCCTAAGAGAGAAATTGCGCAGTTTGACTCCTCCTAACGTTGGCCCTGACTGTAACTAGGGCTTATTTATGGAGTAGAGCTTATATTTCAAGCATTCTCCAAGAATCCCATAAAATCATGCTAGGGCTTCGTTTTGGTGTAGGTCGTCTTTTCAGGGAAACAGGGTATTCATGAACCCTCTGCAGGTCTTTGAGTTGCCTCCATAATGACATAGAGAAGGCACTAGAAACAACCAGCAGAAGAAGCAGAAGCAAAGAAAATACGGCTGAAAAAACCAGAGCAGAAAGTCTAAAAATGTAAACACAATAATAGTGCAGAAAGTACATGAGTAGATATCTCTTACTGGATAGAGCTGGAGGAGACACATCCTGAGGAACATCGGGATCTTCTTGTTTACAGTCCTGTGGGAGAAGAGGACGGGGACATCTCTCTGGTGTTGTCCTCTTACTGGACAGAACTGGAGGAGACACATACAGGGACTGAATTCATTCCTTGCATACAGATAATTATAAGCCGTGTGTATTTAGTCCTGTCTATTACCTGGTGATGTGAGGGGCTGGGGAACCTCCATCATGACGTCCTTGTACAGATCTTTGTGTCCTTCTAAATACTCCCACTCCTCCATGGAGAAATAGACGGTGACGTCCTGACACCTTATAGGAACCTGACACATACAATGATACCGTCACCCCCAATCCCTTCATAGCGTTACTGTATAATGTCCCAGCATTCCCAGCAGTGTCACCTCTCCAGTCAGCAGCTCAATCATCTTGTAGGTGAGTTCTAGGATCTTCTGGTCATTGATGTCCTCATGTATCGGGGGGTGAGGTGGAGGCCCCGTGATTGGGCTCAGGGGTCTTCCCCATCCCTCAGACACAGGGGCCTGACAGCACTCACTAGAAGTCTTCTTCACTACTGTGTAAACCTGGTTATGGAGAGAAACAGTAAGAAATCTCACTACAGACATTTCCAGAGTCCTCACCTCTCCAGTTCTGTCCATCTGTTATTCCCATAGATAAGAATGATGTAATGTGACGTCATCAGAATCTCCCACCTCTCCAGTAAGCCAGAAGAGGATCTCTAGGATGAGGTGTAATATCCTCTCCGCCATCTTGTCCCTGTCCATATCCATCCTTGATGGGTCAATCAGGAGAATTCTCTTATATAGAAGATCTCCACTGAGAGGATCCGATATTGTAGGGACCTGAATGGGGAGACGATGACGATGTAACATCATAAAGAATCCGCTGTAATAATACAATTACTGGAGATAACCATTCACTAGATAGGGATGATTGCCACACTGCCATGAGGAGTCCAGACTTACAGTCATATGAAAAAGTTTGGGCACCCCTATTAATGTTAACCTTTTTTCTTTATAACAATTTGGGTTTTTGCAACAGCTACTTCAGTTTCATATATCTAATAACTGATGGACTGAGTAATATTTCTGGATTGAAATGAGGTTCATTGTACTAACAGAAAATGTGCAATCTGCATTTCAACTAAATTTGACAGGTGCATAAGTATGGGCACCCTTATCAATTTCTTGTTTTGAACACTCCTAACTACTTTTTACTGACTTACTGAAGCACTAAATTGGTTTTGTAACCTCACTGAGCTTTGAACTTCATAGGCAGGTGTATCCAATTATGAGAAAAGGTATTTAAGGTGGCCACTTGCAAGTTGTTCTATTTGAATCTCCTATGAACAGTGGCATCATGGGCTCCTGAAAACAACTCTCAAATGATCTGAAAACAAAGATTATTCAACATAGTTGTTCAGGGGAAGGATACAAAAAGTAGTCTCAGAGATTTAAACTGTCAGTTTCCACTGTGAGGAACATAGTAAGGAAATGGAAGAACACAGGTACAGTTATTGTTAAGCCCAGAAGTGGCAGGCCAAGAAAAATATCAGAAAAGCAGGGAAGAAGAATGGTGAGAACAGTCAAGGACAATCCACAGACCACCTCCAAAGACCTGCAGCATCATCTTGCTGCAGATCGTGTCAATGTGCATCGGTCAACAATACAGCGCACGTTGCACAAGGAGAAGCTGTATGGGAGAGTGATGCGAAAGAAGCCGTTTCTGCAAGCACGCCAAAAACAGAGTCGCCTGAGATATGCAAAAGCACATTTGGACAAGCCAGTTACATTTTGGAAGAAGGTACTGTGGACTGATGAAACAAAGATTGAGTTGTTTGGTCATACAAAAAGGCGTTATGCATGGAGGCAAAAAAAACACGGCATTCCAAGAAAAGCACTTGCTACCCACAGTAAAATTTGGTGGAGGTTCCATCATGCTTTGGGGCTGTGTGGCCAATGCCGGCACCGGGAATCTTGTTAAAGTTGAGGGTCGCATGAATTCAACTCAGTATCAGCAGATTCTTGACAATAATGTGCAAGAATCAGTGACGAAGTTGAAGTTACGCAGGGGATGGATATTTCAGCAAAACAATGAGCCAAAACACCGCTCCAAATCTACTCAGGCATTCATGCAGAGGAACAATTACAATGTTCTGGAATGGCCATCCCAGTCCCCAGACCTGAATATCATTGAACATCTGTGGGATGATTTGAAGCGTGCTGTCCATGCTCGGCGACCATCAAACTTAACTGAACTGGAATTGTTTTGTAAACTGGAATGGTCAAATATACCTTCATCCAGGATCCAGGAACTTATTAAAAGCTACAGGAAGCGACTAGAGGCTGTTATTTTTGCAATAGGGGATCTACAAAATATTAATGTCACTTTTATGTTGAGGTGCCCATACTTATGCACCTGTCAAATTTTGTTTAAATGCGGATTGCACATTTTCTGTTAGTACAATAAACCTCATTTCAATCCAGAAATATTACTCAGTCCATCAGTTATTAGATAAATGAAACTGAAATAGCTGTTGCAAAAACCCAAATTGTTATAAAAAAAAAAAGTTAACATTAATAGGGGTGCCCAAACTTTTTCATATGACTGTAGGTGGGCTTTACACGTTACGACATCGCTAGCGATGTCGAGCGCGATAGCACCCGCCCCCGTCGCACATGCGATATGTGGTGATAGCTGCCATAGCAAACATTATCGCTACGGCAGCGTCACACGCACATACCTGCTCTGCGACGTCGCTGTGGCCGTCGAACCGCCTCCTTTCTAGGGGGGCGGTTCGTTCAGCGTCACAGCGACGTTACAGCAGCGTCACTGAACCGCTGCCCAATAGAAAAGGAGGGGAGGAGATGAGCGGCCGGAACATCCCGCCCACCTCCTTCCTCCTTTTCCGGTGGACGCAGGTAGGAGATGTTTGTCGTTCCAGCGGCGTCACACATAGCGATGTGTGGTGCAGCAGGAACGAGGAACATAATCATACCTGCAGCAGCACCGATATTATGGAAATGAACGACGTGTCAAAGAGCAACGATTTTTCATGTTTTTGTGCTCGTTGATCGTCGCTCATTTGTATTACACGCTGCGATGTCGCTACTGGCGCCGGATGTGCATCACTAACGACGTGACCCCGACGTTTTTTTGCCAGCGATGTCGCAGCGTGTAAAGTACCCCTAACTCTGCTGCCTCATTACAGTGAATGGATCTTTTGGGGGTTTCATCTGAATCATTTCATTTGAAGAATTACATGTAGACCCGTCATGCTAATAGGTTGAGGAGAAGGGACGTAGCCTCACTGCGCCCTCAACCAGGCTTACCCAGAGGAGCATGATTAAGTGCCTACTCAGTCATCACCAGAGCCTCTGAGGTTTGACTTTGCTGACAGTAGGTACCAGTTACCAATACAGGGCAGTCCCTGGTTGTTGTGTTCCACCAAGAGGGTGAGCGTTGTATCATGAGAAAGATGGGGTGGGAACCACTGCCTCTAGGGAAGAACAGGAAGTATAACCCTGTCACTTACTCTGAGCAACCCTGAGCTCCCCGATGTCCCAAGACAGCTTCTTTCACGCCGTGCGGTAATCACGTGTCTTACCCTAATCACAACCGTGTCTAGTGAGCAGGGCAGGAGGAACACTAGTCCTGCTTTATGATAATGACACAATAGGAAAACAACAGAAAGGAAAAAGAAACTGCATTCCCAAACAACAGTGGTAAAAAAGGGGGATGGAAGAGAAATGAATAAAAAGGGAGATGATCAATAGGAAGACATCAAATAAAATTTCCAAGCAGCAATCTCCAGGATCAAATTCAAAGCAATTTCTCTTTCCATGGCTCTCACCTCCATGCCAGCACCATGGAAAAGAAAGTTATCATTGGAAACTACTGAGGTAAAGTGGTGAGAACTTATACCAGGGGGGTGCAAAAATCAGAACAGCTGAGACAACTCAGGATGGTAAGCCAAGAAAGACACAAGGGTCTGCTTAACCCTAGCAGCGCCAGCACAAGGATAGTCTGCACAGCTAAGTGGAAAGCAAAGCAGATCCAACTAGTGCTAGCGTGCGCTGTGACGTTCTGACCCATGGAATAGGGGGGACCTCTCTCTGTCTGATAACCTAGTGTCGAAACCCTGATGTAAAGTGTTCAGTGTAGAGAACGGGATAAATGTGATCCAAAAGTCACAGACAGATGGAGAAGTCACATCTATGATTAGCTCTAATCCTGCTGTGGCGCCCCTGAGGCATCAGGCGCCACAGGGTACTGCACCTTAATTAGGGTGTAGTACTTATCCTGGGTCCAAGGAGGGTCGGTACCGGTTCCACCAACACACATCAAACAGTTACAATGGGGTGCCCTCCCAAATGGGGACCGTGTCAGGGTCAAGTCACATTAGGGCGTCACTACAGCGGTTGGGTTTACAGGACGCCACCGCACCAGGGGCTCCCCGATCCATGGGAGCTGGGACCCAGGGTCAGGGAGAAGCAACCACCAGGGGGAGTCAGGCGCACACAGTGGGAAGAGCAGGTTGACCTAGTGAGAGTAGTGAACCAGCCGGTGGCAGCGGCTGGGGGCTACAGATTGGAACACATAATACAACTATAAAGGAGGGAACAGCTCTAGACACGGAGCAGAGCGGATGTGCCGCGAGGCAGCTCTGTGGGCCAAGGCGTTTGAACACAGTCGCTGGGGAGAAGCAGGCGGTTGCTTCAACAGGACCGGCGCTGTCGGGGTACAGAACCCTAGGGCAGATATACTTCACGTTGTCTACCAACTCTGCAAGGGTCGCAGGAATGGCTAGCAGAGTCACCGTACCTGTCCCACTGAGTCTGCAGCCAAATAGCATATAGGATCCGGGGCTGAGGTCTTGGACCAGTCCCACATCGGAACCGCGCTATCAGCATACAGGATGGGACAGTTTACTGACACCGGGATTCCCAAATGATTCACGCCACGGGGATCCGATACTTAGCGCAACAAAGGGGGAAGGGCTTATAGACTGACATACACCAGATCTGACCTTCCACAGAATAGGTATTGGCTGGAGTCCATCGTGGCGGAAAACGGTACTCTGGGGCAGCGCCTGAACTACCAGTGAGTAAAAGACCTGGAACCACAGCCCCTGTCTCTGCCTCTCCTTTTCCGGCGCCCAGCGCTGTGGCGCCAACGGGGACCATCACCACCCCTGTCCGTCCTCAGTCATCCTCCCCGGGGTAACCCTGCTCCGCCTGTGATGAGCGACACCATCCCAGCGGCGACCTTCACCACCAGCCCCGGAGAAGATAAAACAAGACTGAGCACAAGACCTTCACAGCCGTCTACACATCATAGGGAGATTTCATGGCGCCTTCTCTCCATCTACCTGATGATCCTGAGGAACATCAAGATCTTCTTGTTTACAGTCCTGTGGGAGAAGAGGACGGGGACATCTCTCTGGTATTGTCCTCTTACTGGATAGAACTGGAGGAGACACATACAGGGACTGAATTCATTCCTTACATACAGATAATTATAGGCTGTGTGTATTTAGTCCTGTCTATTACCTGGTGATGTGAGGGGCTGGGGAACCTCCATCATGACGTCCTTGTACAGATCTTTGTGTCCTTCTAAATACTCCCACTCCTCCATGGAGAAATAGACGGTGACGTCCTGACACCTTATAGGAACCTGACACATACAATGATACCGTCACCCCCGATCCCTTCATAGCGTTACTGTATAATGTCCCAGCATTCCCAGCAGTGTCACCTCTCCAGTCAGCAGCTCAATCATCTTGTAGGTGAGTTCTAGGATCTTCTGGTCATTGATGTCCTCATGTATCGGGGGGTGAGGTGGAGGCCCCGTGATTGGGCTCAGGGGTCTTCCCCATCCCTCAGACACAGTGTCCTGACAGCGCTCACTAGAGGTCTTCTTCACTACTGTGTAATCCTGGTTATGGAGAGACACAGTAATAAATCTCACTACAGACATTTCCAGAGTCCTCACCTCTCCAGTTCTGTCCATCTGTTATTCCCATAGATAAGAATGATGTAATGTGACGCCATCAGAATCTCTCACCTCTCCAGTAAGCCGGAAGAGGATCTCTAGGGTGAGGTGTAATATCCTCTCCGCCATCTTGTACCTGTCCATATCCATTCTTCACGGGGCAATCAGGAGAATTCTCTTATATAGAATAAAACCACTGACAGGATCTGATATTATAAGGACCTGAATGGGAAGGAGAGGAGCCGATATATAACATTCATCGAGATAATAATGAAGGGACGATATCCTGTGGGCAGTAAAAAAAAATTTCTACATGAAATGAAGTTGCACCTAAAATGGTATCAATGAAAACGTGAGTTCATCAAGCAAAAAACAAGTCCTAACTCAACTCCGATGTCGGAAAATGGAGACACAAGCCGATTTTTTTATTTTTGTTTTGTTTTTTTTTACAAAAGTCTGATTTTTATTTACTACTAGAGATGAGTGAACCTGGAGTTCGGTTTTCGGTATAAATTCAGACTTTTGCAAGATAGTAAAGTTCAGGTTTCGAGTTCGGGGGCTTTACGTATGGAAACCACTCTCATGTTATCAGATGTATTGTACACCAAGAAATAAAACTGAAAAAAATGCCCTCTCTTGGAAGTGATCTGTTTATGGCTGCGGAGACCCGAACTGCCAATCAGTGACTTCAAATAAAGTTCAGGTCAAGTCCAAGTCCAAAACCGATCTTTGCAAATGTTCAGCTGGACCAGGAGAAGCCGAACGTCCACGGGTCCGCTCATCTCTAGTCACCACTGAGATAATAAGAAATGTCTGATATTGCCGTAATCACACTGACCTGGAGAATCACGCTGACCGCTCACTTCCAGCACATCGTGAATGGAGTAAAAACAATGATGGAAATTTATTTTTTTTTCACCATTTCACCGCACTTGGAGTTTTTACTTAATTTCCAGTAGATTTTATGGTAAAATTAAAACCTATGAGTCATTTAAAAAAAAAAAACAAAAAACAAAAAAACAACGATCCTTTATACGGCAATGTTGGTGGAAAAATAAAAGAGGCGCCCAGCTACACACAATCATGTAGCAACGGAGAGGAAATCCATCCATCTCTACATAAGGCACAGACGGTTTATTACTGCCTCTGCCTTCTCTGTCACTGTATACACAGCTTTGGTGTAATGCAGCGGGAATGTGACGGACCTGACAGTGACTCAGATCTCTGTGTGAGAGCCCATCCACCATCGGTACTTGCCTACTGTAATTGTTTGGGGCCTGGTGAGTGCAATTATTTTTTTGGGGAGGGATGTTTGCTTTCTTTTGGTGGCGTCTGCTTTCTTTGATAAAACTCCTGCTGTATTCTTTACCTTCTTTAGATGTTTGGACAATTCATTATGGAACCACAACTGGAGCTTATTTTTGGATTAGGGCTTATATTTTAAGTATGCTCAAAAAAGCCCTCAAAAATCCTACTAGGGCTTATTTTCAGGGTACGTCTTATTTTCGAGGAAACAGGGTAGAAAGAGCTGACGGTGCTTCCTCTCCCATATACAGAGGATATGGTCACCGCTGAGTCATTATATAAGCCCCAGTTACAAGGGAAGGAAGATGAAAATAAAAATAAACTGAACTGACCCCGCCCCCTTCCAAATGTGTGACATATAGGAAAATGCCACTGTCAAGCCAAATCTCTGTTATTAGCCCCGACCAGGTAAAAAACAGCCATATATACAAGATAAGAACTGTTACTAAATAGCTAAGAAATATGTAAATGTGATCATAGACATATATTGAGACGGCGTCCAGCTTTCAGTCATAGGGGTGGCACCGATGCGGTTTTAGTCACTGCTCAGTATACCGCACTCTCGGCACTGACTGACAGCAGGTTCCAATGCTCAGCGGCTGTCAGTGAGTGGGGGGCAGGGTATATATGTGGTAATAACAGACATTTCCCTTATTTTCAAACTGGTATCACTCGACATCAGACACAATGCTGAAGTTGGTTTCTTATTCATCCAGTTTCTTATTCGAGGCTGAAGTTGGTTTATTTATTTATTTTTTTTCAGTTTTTATTTTATTTTTTTTTACAGGTTTAACAACAAACAAAAAAAAAAATCGCAATAAGAAAATACAATACAGTGCAGAGCCCTGATGTGAATACACTTAAAAGCAGCAAAAAAAAGTATCAAACTGGCACAAAATGGGCATCAAAGTGACATTAAAGCTCTTAATCCAGAAGGGTAACAGGAAAAGAAGGATTTTTGTGTACTCACCGTAAAATCTCTTTCTCTGAGTCTTCATTGGGGGACACAGGACCATGGGGTGTATGCTGCTGTGACTAGGAGGCTGACACTAAGTAGACATAAAAAAAGTTAGCTCCTCCCTAGCAGGGTACACCCTGAGCCGGAGGCGGATCTATGCCAGTTTAGTGTACAAGCAGTAGGAGAAACGTGAACAACCATAACTAATCAAGGTAATAACAAGAACCACACAGTATCTTATCTAAACCTATACTATATATATATATAAACATAAATAAGCCAGGTACAGAAGAACGTGTTCCCATAAAGAACCAGTAACATCCGGCAAACTAAGAGCAACCCAATATCCAAAACAGGGTGGGTGCTGTGTCCCCCAATGAAGACTCAGAGAAAAAGATTTTACGGTGAGTACACAAAAATCCTTCTATCGCTTTCATTGGGGGACACAGGACCATGGGACGTCCAAAAGCAGTCCCTGGGTGGGTATAGGAGCAATCATACGGATTCAACCATATCCAAAACTTTGTAAGAATGCTCGGTGCAAAAGTATACCGGCTTATCATAGGTGTGCGACAGCCTCTTGCTGTATCCTGGAAACCCTGGAAAAGGTATGAAAAGCTTGACCACGCGACGGATCTGTAGACTTGCTCGGTTGTCGCCTGGCGTCTGATTGTCCTAGATGCCCCAATTGCACAGGTGGAAAGGCTTTTACACCCCTCGGAGAAAACCTGACTCCAATTCTGTAGGCCTCTGATATGGTCGGCCTGATCCAACTTGCAATGGTAGTCTTGGACGCCGGCATGCCCCTCCTGGGCCCTGTGGACAGGACGAATAGGCCATCTAAGTTGCAGGAGGGCGCGGATCTCGAAACGAAACTCCTCCGAGCTCGCACTAGATCCGGTGTAAACCGTGACCTCTCCAAGGATCGAATGGAGGCTGGACCGAAGGATGGAAGCACAATCACCTCATTCAGATACTACTTCTGGTAGGAAAAAACCTGAGACGGGTGCCGAACAATCTCGTCTTGGTGGAAAAACCAAGAAAAAAATGACCCGCATGAGAGGGCTGACAGTTCAGACCTTCCTCTGATTGAAGTGACTGCCATCAACAAATCCACCTTCCCGGATAGGCGTGAGATTGAGGATCGAAACGGGGCTAATTGAAGAGACCCTAGAGCCAGCTGGAGGTCCCATGGTTCTAGCGGGGAACGATCTAGCGGTGCCAGATGGACGACTCCTTGGATGATCGTCCTGACTTGCGGCCGAGATGCAAGATTTCTCTGGAAAAAAACAGATAGATCCGACACCTGCCCTTTGAAGGTTGCTGGCGAGAGACCCTCCTGTAAGCCTGACTGTAGGAAGGCCAGTAACACTGGGAGTGACAGATCCAGTGGAGATGAGTTGACGTTGACCTCACACTCTTGAAAGAAGGCCTTTCCGGTGCGGTAGTATATGCTTGAAGACGGAGACTTCTGAGAGCTGACCATAGTCTGCATCACCTGTGGGATAAAGCCTGCGTTGGCTAGTAGCCATGGTTCCACAGCCATGCGGTCAAATCGAGAACCCCTGAAAATTGATGGAAAAGAGGACTTTGCGACAGGAAGCTCAGACGATCTGGAAGCTACCATGGGGGGTCTGATGAGCTGCGTGATCTCTGCGAACCACGCTTGCCTGGGTCAATCCATGGCAATGAGAGACACTGGGATGCCCCTCTGAGTTTCTTGAGGACTCTTGGGATCAAATGAAGCGGAAGAAAGATGAAGGGAAACCTGAAACTGATTCCCCGGAAATATGCAAGCGTCGATTCCTGGCGCTTGCCGGTCGTGGTAAAGGGAGATGAACTGTGTGACTTGATTGTTGAATCGAGAAGCCATCAGGTCCACATTTGGAATACCTCAATTCGAGGCAGATCCATTCGAAAGCCTCTCTGTTGAGGGATCATTCGCCTGCCGCCAGACCTTGCTGATATAGTCTGCAGCCCAATTCTCCATGGCTGGAAAAATGATTGCGGACAAAATCTGGAGTGGTGAGGCTATGCCCACTGTAAGATCTTATTCACCTATGTCATCACCCTGACGCTCCTTGTTCCGCCCAGGTGATGTCCGACTGGATCCTAGATGGCGATTCTTGTATGAGGGGCTGAAAAATCTGTAGGGCTCGGAGAAAAAACTCTGATCCCTAAAAAAAAAATTGATAGGCAGACGGCTCTCCTGGGAGGACCATCGACCGTGAGCCGTGTGTTTTGGAACACCGCTCCCTAGTCCGACGACTGATATCGGTGGTGACTGCCTGCCAGTGTACTGGTAACCGATGAGGGCCGCTGGTCCACTCTAGAAGCGAGCGGCGGGTTCCCGGAGTCAATTGGATCCTGCAATTCAAGGTGAATAGAGAATTGTCCCATCTGTTCGGCCAAGTCAGCTTAATGAGACAAAGGTGGAAGCGACAAACGGAAACGCCTCTATTGCCGCCACCATCCGACTGAGGACTCTCGGACTCTCTGGAGATCTCTTCGGAGGGACACGCGACCTTGGATGGCATCGAACTCCATGCCAAGACAGGCAATCCTGCTGGCCGGGGTCAGAGAGGGCTTCTTCCGATTGATGAGCTAGCCGAGTCGGGGCAGGATATCGATGGTGACCTGAACACTTAGGAGACAGTCGTCAAAAAAGGAAGAACCCCTGATCAACTAGGCGTCCAGGTACGGAATCACCAAAAATGATCGTCTGCCATTGCGAAACGTAGGCAACATAAGTGCTGTTGGCAAATTAGGCGTGACCTATATGTCCGACGATAGACTTGCTGAAAACTCTATTATTTAACCTGAGTCCAGCATCTCTCCGACCCAGGCGTCCGTGATCCAAGTCCGCCAGGCGTGACTAAGATGAGACAGGCGCCCCCCCCCCTTGGTCTGCGCCCATGCGCGACAACCAAGAGTCATTTAGCGGGGTAGAGCTGTGATCCGGACGTCGTCGTCGATGGCTGGCGTGGCTGAGAAACGCCAGAAAGGGCATGCATTGAGGGACGGAATCTTCCTGTTCCTCTGCGGGGACCTGGTTTTCTTGTGTGTGTGGAACCGAAGCTCCCGTGATCTCGTCGATAATCTGATCCAGCCAGTCCCTAAACAAACGACCTCCTGTAAAGGGGAGGGCTGTAAGTGATATCCTAGAAGCCGCGTCCGCATACCAGGCTCTGAGCCAGATCGCCCGACAGATGGCCCCCGTGCTGCTAGCCGCTTTCACTGGGCAGTAGGCTGCTGACAGAGATGCGATGAGTATGTACTCACCCGCTAGAGCAATCTGTGTAGCCAAGTTGTGAACTCCGGATTGCTCGATCCCGCGCGAAAAAACCGTTGTGGAGGTTATCGGCCCCGGACATTATGGATGCTGCCAGCTGGCGGCAAAGGCAGTAGGAGTACCGTGTCTGCCGTCTGAAGAAAAACTGAACGGGCAACTCTCTCGGTGTTTTGATCTGTGGCGTCTCGGAGCGATGCCCAGTGCGGGAGAGATAATACTGGAAGATGACAGTCGGAAAAAAACAGCAGGGCGACCATAGGCGAGCCTGCCCATTCCTTCCTGAGAGCCTCAGGCAGGGGGAAAAGGAAATCAAATGACTTACCATTGTTGAATATCTTGACCGGTTGTCGTCTGTGCTTGTATAGAATTTCAGCAACGACTGGATGGTCACCGAATTGCCTTTGTGCCCGCTTAACCTGTTTTAAGGAGACATGCAAGCACTGGGTAGCCACAGAGTCCGTCTGGAGCTCTAGCGTATGACTTACCGCTTTGGCCGGACTATCCACCCTACCTCTGACCTCAGTCCACTGATCTGGAATCAGCATCGAGGCTGCATCGGACTCTTCTCCTGAAAAAGGGTCGCCCGGTCTCGGAGACGAGGAACACTCAGGGCCTGGAGGTGATAGAGATCTCCGGGAGGGTTTGAGAGGAGGCCCAGCAGGTCCCCTTCTGTGCTCCAGTAGTAGGGTCTGGATCAGACCGACTGTTGTCCAGAGCCAGCTGGACCGGGGGAGCATGGCCGGGCGTAGGGAGCGACTGCAACGCCTGCGCGATGGTCCTAGACGCCCTTGAGAGATAGTCCACAGACTGGGATAGAGGGTCTACCCCTCCGGACAAGGGAGCGCAGCAGAGCTCGGGTGCTGGCGGTGACATGGGGCGCAAGCCGAGCGGGGGGTGTAACCTGGATTGGGAGGATTTTACCTAGCAGGCTGTGCATGCATAAAAAGCTATAAGGTGCTTAGGAAAAAACCACTAGTGACGCTAGGGGGGAGACAGGAGAAAAGGGGAAAAAAATTAAAGAGATATAGTCTGTTCCTAAGCAGGAGCAGAACTCACCCAAGTCCTGTGTCCCACCCAGGTCCGCAGAGGTCTCAGAAACTGCGGGGACAGCATTGCTTAAGAAAAAACGCAGCCCTTCATTTTTTTTTTAAATTTTTTTTTTGCAGTAGGGGGGCTGGCCGGCTTGGCACCGGACAGGACCTGCAGGGGTCATGCTTGGGAAAAAGCACGAGCGCGCACAACACGGGGAGGCGGAGGCCTGATGGTCTGAGGTAGGCCGAAGCAGAAGACTAGATTAGTGGGCGGCCCGCCGGGAGCGCAGCGCTGAGCGCAGAGAAGTCTTACCTGCGTTCTGCCGGCGTCGCTGTGATCCTCGGTCCCATCCTGCCTGCTGGAGAGTTGCCTGGGAAGAACTTCTGAGCGATCCTGTGCTGTGTAACCACGATCCCCTGTGAACGCTGGGGAGGCCTGGTGTTGCTGAGCGCTCCTGCGCTGCAACTGTGATCCTCTCCCTGGGTCCTGTATGGTAGGGGACGCTGGGAGGAATGGGGGCGTGCTGCAGCACTGAGCTGGCTGTCTCCGGGCAGAAGTCGAGGGGGGCGTGGCCGGAAAAGCACACGCGCACGCGCAAACAGGGGGGCGGAGCGCACCGGCCTGAGGTAGGCCCAAAGCCGGGAGCTATATTAGTGAGCGGCCGCCGGGAGCGCAGAGGATCCTACCTGCGTCCTGGCGGCGTCGCTCTGATCCACGGCCCCATCCTCTGATGCTGCGGCTGCCGGTGAGTCCAGTCTGCCCCTGGGAGACACCAGTGGGAAGCGCTGGGGAGCTTGGGGAATGCTGCAGAGCGCTCCTGCGCTGCATGAAGAGATCCACTGCCTGGGCCCAGGGTAGAAGGAAGAACACTGGGGGAGACCTGGTGCTGTGAGCGCTCCTGCGCTGCAGCCTGCGAACATCGGGTCCTGGGTAGCAGAGATTCCTCGCCGCCTCCACCAGAAGCACCCCTTGGGACGGTACCATAGGGGCCGACGGGGAGTGTGCCCTTACAAAAATAAAAATGTTTGACCCCAAGCAGCCCCTGGGCCGGTACCATGGGGAAGGAGGGGGAGAGGGCCTGGCGTCTCAAGCCTCAGACAACCCTGGGGACGGTACCCGGAGGGCGAGGGTTCTCTCTGATGCGGGGACTTTAACCCTGCAGAAGAGACAAAAAACCTAGAAGGATGAGAAGGCTGAGCGGCGCCGTATAGCACGAAAAAAACGGAAAAAAGGAATAGCCTAGACTGAGGTTGGCCCACAGAGATATGGGCCCACATCAGCCTCCTACGACACTAAGCAAAAAACTGGCATAGATCCGCCTCCGGCTCAGGGTGTACACTGCTAGGGAGGAGCTAACTTTTTTTATGTCTACTTAGAGTCAGCCTCCTAGTCACAGCAGCATACACTCCATGGTCCTGTGTCCCCCAATGAAAGCGATAGAGAAAAATGCACCATACAATTTATTGTGCAGTTTTTCCTGAGTAGATAGATACCTCATATGTGCTGGAAATCAAATGTTTGGGTGCACGGCAGGGCTCGGAAGGGAAGGAGCACCATTTGACTGTAAAATTGGCTGGATTCATTAGCGAATGCCATGTCGCGTTTGAGCTCCTGAGGTGCCTAAACAGTGGAGCTCCATCAAAAGTGATCACAATTTGGAAACTAGACCCCTCAAGGATTTTATCCAGGGATATATTGAGCATTTTGAACCCACAGGTACTTTATAGAATTTAATAAACTTAGCTTGTCATATTGAAAAGTTTCCTTTTTTTTTTCCACAAAAATGTTGCTTTAGCACCAAATTTCTTTCTTTTTCAAATGGCAACACCAAAATGTGGATGCCACAGTTTCTTATCCAATTTCTTATGAGCGCAGTGATACCCCACATGTGGCTAAAAACCTCTGTTTGGACAAACGGGAGGGCTCATAACAGAAGGAGTACCATGTGAATTTTGGAAAAATTGAAAAAAATTGCGGGCACCAAGTCGCATTTTCAGGACCCCTAAGGTACCTATCAAGCAGAAACCGCCACAGGTGACCCCATTTTGAAAACTAGACCCTCAAGGATTTCATTCTGGGGTATAGTGAGCATTTTGAACCCACAGGTACTTCACACAAATGTTGCTGTAGTGCCAAATTTCTCACTTTTAGGCTATGTGCCCACAACCAAGTGACACTGTCTAGACGCAATGTCAGCTTTCGTACAGAGATGTGAGTATTGTCCACTGGAGAACGCAGCTGCCCGGGCCCACGATCCAGGTTCAGGCTGCTGAGGACTTTAGCTCTATTTTCCCTTTGGATGAAACTCTCGTCTCCACAGCATAAATTGACATGCTGAGGCTCAGGAAGCCGCGCTGCAGGTCAGTTTATGCTAAGGAAAAAAACAAGCACAGTGGGCAGGAGATTTCCAAAAATCCTTCCATTGCGCTTGTACTGCACAGCGCAGCATTTTGGACGCAGCGAAAAGACTCTGTGTCCAAAACGCTGCAAATATTGATCATGAGAAAACCGGAGGAAAAAAGAACAAAACCAAAAAGACGGGAAATAGTGAAATATAAATATTTTATTATTTAGTGAAAAAAATATTATTATACAAAAGACATTTAGGTCAGGGACAAAGAATTAGGTAAAATGTCAAGGAATCAACTGCACAAAAGAACAGTAGCAATAAAAGGACCCCTCTCCTGCACGAAACGACCCAGTGTAATAGGAACAAAAAGGTGGGGGCAAGTCCAGTAGAAGGAGGTAAAAGTGTGCAGGGGAACATACACGTTCTGAATCTAATAGCGGCTGCAATAACAAAGCACACAGACTGGCGTTTCGAATCAGCCACAATGTAATGAAAATGAGTATTTCTCCATGTGGAGGCTAAGTGGTCAGTCTATGTGCTAGGGCAACCAGTATAAGTAAAGAATGAAAATGTATAGGCCGTGCATCCAGATAGGATGTTCCCTCTGCACACGTATTTGTCACTACAATGCAATCCCCCGGTGTTATACCCACCTCTGATGGCCAGTTTTTTTCGTTGTTTAAATATTGATCATGGACACATTGTCTATCCATCCATCCTAGCTTTTTAGGCTAACACATATATAATGTCCCACCCCCAGCATAATCTAAGCTGGCACCCTTTAGTGACTTTCATGTGGCAGTGAAGGGTGTTTACCTTATATTTAGCCAAAAAAATAAATAATTAATAAAAACCTATGTGGGTTCCCTCCATTTTTGATAGCCAGCTAGGGTAAAGCAGATAGCTGAAGCCTGCGGATCACAGTTGGCAGCTTCCCCTTGACTGGTAATCCAAAACAGAGGGCACCCCACGCTGTTTTTTTTTAATTATTGATAAATAATTAAAAAAAAAAAAACATGGGTTGCCCCCAAATTGGATCACCAGCCAAGGTGAAGCTGACAGTTGGCATCTGGTATTCTCAGGGTGGGAAAGGCCATGGTTATTTGGAAGGGCCTAAAAATAGCAGGCTGCAGCCGTCCCAGCAGTGGCGCATCCATTAGATGAACCAATCCTGGCACTTCACTCTGGCTCATCCCGTTGCCCTGGTGCGGTGGCAAACGGGGTAATAAATGGGGTTGATACCAGCTGTGTAATGTCACCTGGCATCAAGCCCTGGGGTTAGAACCGTTCTGCGCATGCGGCCGATATTTTTCAGAGGATGAGTAGGGATCGCGAGGATGGAGCAGCAGCTGGTATCAGGAGACCGGAGAGTGACAGGGAGTGACTTAGCTGGACCTGGGGAGGACTTTTCTGTCACATCTGACATGTCACATGTGACAGAAATCAGAGGAGGATGAATGCAGCGTGCGGCCTCCATCTTAGATGATCAGTATGGGGAGGAGGAATGGGGGGCACTTTGGCCAGACGGGGGGGGGGAGGGGATTTATCTCCCATCTGACATGTCTGATTAAGCAGTGCTGGCTCCTCCTCTTTCTAATATGAAAATGTGCCTGGTCAAGAATCGGAGTAAACTGGTCTGGAACTGGACATAAAGGGGTTAATGATAATGATGATGACCCCAAAATAATAGAGCCCCTGCACCTACCTCCACCTGCAGAGCCGCACACTAGATATATAATACCCTGCACCTACCTCCACCTGCAGAGCCGCACACTAGATATATAATACCCTGCACCTACCTCCACCTGCAGAGCCGCACACTAGATATATAATACCCTGCACCTACCTCCACCTGCAGAGCCGCACACTAGATATATAATACCCTGCACCTACCTCCACCTGCAGAGCCGCACACTAGATATATGGCTGCTCTGTGCTTCCAGGACCTGTGATGATGTCACATGGAGGGGAGGAGTCAGGGTCACATGATCAGCTCCTCAGTGTATGCAGGACTCTGCTGTGCTGGTTGTCATGGTGCTGGATGAGGGGACGTTTATGTGTGGGGTCAGGAGGGGTTTACAGTGTGGATGTAGCAGAGCCGTGTGCGTACGAGGTGTACGGAGCGGAGCCGCGTGTGTACGAGGTGTACGGAGCGGAGCCGCGTGTGTACGAGGTGTGCGGAGCGGAGCCGTGTGTGTACGAGGTGTGCGGAGCGGAGCCGTGTGTGTACGAGGTGTACGGAGCGGAGCCGCGTGTGTACGAGGTGTACGGAGCGGAGCCGCATGTGTACGAGGCGTACGGAGCGGAGCCGTGTGTGTACGAGGCGTACGGAGCGGAGCCGTGTAGAGACTCTCCCAAAAGAGTTCATAACTGCGCCATTGGGAACCATGGTCTTGGATTCTGTCAGGGGCTCACAAAGTGAGGTAATGGAGGCTGTAGGCAGACAGGAGGCTGAAAGCCGTGGACGGACATGGAGCAGATATCCTGGAAAACCTAGGACGAGTAGCAGAGGCACTATCAGTCACAGGCATACAGCAGACGTCCTGAAGACTGCAGACAGGCTGCAGAGGTACTGACACCCACAGGCAGACAGGTAACTGAGGTATTGGAAGCCGCAGACGTCCTGGAGACCTCAGACAGGGGCAGACATACTGGAAGCCACAGGCAGATTGGTAGCTGAGGTGCTGGAGGCCACAGATAGTCTGGAGATGCTCTGGAGACTGCAGACAGGTCGCTGTGCACAGACTAATAGTCCTAATACCAGGACACAGGTGAGTATCTTGGTAGCATTATATAGGCCAGTTAAGCTCAGCACATGGAGCGTGTCCGGCTACTTACAAAGCCCAACATGGAGCACAGGAAAGTTTAGCAGAGCGGGGGAAGGGAGCAGATCCCAGACACGGGACAGGTGACTCGCCCACCCCAGGGCTATGGGACACCCGGTGCCGGGCCGGACTAGTCCGGGGGTAGTCAGTGGTGGCGGGGCCCGACTCCGTGGCCCTGGTGGGTGTCAGTTTAAATATGGCTGATGACTTGGGAGTAAATAAAGTTTGTGTTCGTGACGCCACCTGTGGTATGCGGCTATTAAGCCGCCGCTGCTGTGTAAGGCCTCCGGGGTGATGATATGGCAGCAATGGTGGTACTGCTCCCCACAGGTGGAGCGGTGCCCCGGGGACACTGTTGGTGCTCGTGAGAGTCTATGGTGTAATGGAAGGCTAAGCAGATAAAATAACAGAGACCACTCCAAGGGTGCAGTTTCAAGTTCTTTACTCACACATCCTGGTAGGAGCTCACTGGTGCCCTCAGACGACTGGAACCCACTGTCAGGGACCTCCGCCGTTTCTGGGTGATTCCTGGAGTGAAAACCGGTACCCTTCTCTCTAAGGTGTCTCTGTCTTCAGCTTTCTTCCTAAGCCTAGCTCTTTTAGGATGTACCTGCTCGGCGTCAACTACAGCCTCCAGGCTGGGGGGTCACCTGTCGGATGATTGTCCCCTTTCTAGAGGTTCTGCTGTGGGCTGTGGCCCGGGGAGTTTACAACTTTCCCTGGGCCTCGGTTTTTACTGTTTGGAGATGATTTTGCACTCCTCCGGTTTCTAGGGACCGTCCCCTGTTGCAGCGTGATCCCTCCACCGATGTTCCTGTGGAACAGGCCACCACAGCTCTACAGCTATCCGTGGCCCTGGAATCCCTTCTGTTCTCTGCTTGGTGTCACCTGGACCCTCTGAGTCCCAGGATCTTCACCAGGAAGCGTCTCTTTCTTCTTCTTAGCTCCTGACTGACTAGAGCTGTCTTTCCTTCTCTCCTTCTCGTCTGCCTCCTGCAGACCTCCTCCTCCTTCCCCACTCTCTCTCAGACTACTCAAACTTGACCTTCCTTTCTCTGACTGCTCTCTGGTGGCTCCTCCCACCTCCCCAGTTGCTAAGCTGTACCCTGTAGGAGCAGGGATAGGTCTTACGGCTCCTCCCAGCATGCAGCATGGGAGGGTGACTGCCACTGTCCCTGGTCCCAGTGTGTACCTAACAATGGGTGTTGTGTAGATTTACCACGGGACCGGCGTTCACTCCTTTCCTCACCCAGAATGGGGCATCACACCGCTGGATGGGGTGCAATGTCCTGTGCCGACGGAAGCCTCAGGGGCGCCACACAGGCGTGTAACAAGTGGATGTTGTCAGAAAAATATCCAACAATGATCCAGAAAATTGTTAAACTCTGAATTTCTCTTCCCCTTACATCTATTGATTAGTTTTCTATTGATCTATTCTCCCCTTTATCAGTGAATACCATTTATTGTTATCCTCAAGTAAAATAATAATTGCAGATAGTGAAAGTCATTCTTCTGTTACCCAAATCTTTGTTGAACAATACACAATGTACATATCACATTCCTCTATAGCAGGGCTGAGGAACCTTTTTTCAGCCGGGGGCCATTTGGAAATTTCTACCAACCTTCAGGGGCCGCACAAAATTATCAATCTTTAAATGACCCTGATATATCTGGTGAAACAATGAACTCACCCCTACTGTGGCGGCCGGAGCTGCTTCTCTGTGATGCGGCTGTGATATTCGGTGATACTAATCATGTTTCTTCTCACAGCTGCTTTTTCAGGTCTGGAGCACAGCCAACTCCTTGTGATAATGAGATTGGTAAATCATATACATCACATAACAGACGCTGTATATACATCACAGAAGACGCTGGAGGCACATATATCACATAGGAGACACTGGGACTGCTGTATATACATCACAGGAGACACTGGGGGCACATACATCACACAAGGGACTGGGGACATGAATATTCCCTCAGCCCCTCCTGTGATGTATATGTCCCCAGCCCCTTCTGTGATGTATATGCCCCCAGCATCTCCAATGTGATGTATAAGTCACAGGAGATGCTGGGGGCACACACATCACAGGAAACGCTGGGGGCATACATATCAAAGGAGACGCTGGGGGCACACACATCACAGGAGACGCTGGGTGTATGCACATCACAGGAAACACTGGAGTACGCACATCACAGGAGATGCTGGAGGCATACACAACACAAGGAGCTGGGGCACAAATATCACAAGAGGGGCTGGGGCACAGACACCACAAGAGGGGCTGAGGCACAGACATCACAAGAGGGGCTGAGGCACAGACATCACAAGAGGGGCTGAGGCACAGACATCACAAGAGGGGATGGGGCACAGACACCACAAGAGGGGCTGAGGCACAGACACCACAAGAGGGGCTGAGGCACAGACACCACAAGAGGGGCTGAGGCACAGACACCACAAAAGGGGCTGGGGCACAGACATCACAAGAGGGGCTGGGGCACAGACACCAAAAGATGGGCTGAGGCAAAGACATCACAAGAGGGGCTAGGGCATAGACATCACAAGAGGGGCTGGGGCACAGACATCGCAAGAGGGGCTGGGGCACAGACATCACAAGAGGGGCTGGGGCACAGACATTACAAGAGGGGCTGGGGCACAGACATCACAAGAGGGACTGAGGCACAGACACCACAAGAGGGGACCAACTGGGGTACAGACACCACAAGAGGGGCTGGGGTGCAGATACCACGAGAGGGGCTGAGGCACAGACACCACAAGAGGGGCTGATGCACAGTCATCACACGAGGGGCTGGGGCACACACATCACAAGAGGGGCTGGGGCACAGACATCACTATGATAAGGGGGGGGACACAAACCTTGGGCAAAACACAGCATTGGAGGGCACACAGCACTAATGGTTGGACGCAACTCGGGGGGGTAGACAGAGCTGGGAGGGGGGCCACAAAGCACTGAAGGAGCACACAGCAGCAGAGGGTGTGCACTGCACACACTGCTGCGCTGAACTCACAGCACCGGAGAGACGGCGCCGACACACACTGGAGGGAGAGGGCGGGCATTGATCGATGGAAGCTGTGAGGCTGCTGTGGGACGGAAGAGCAGAACGCTAAACCCACCACAAAGTAAGTCCTCAGCACGCCTGGCCTGCGGGAGAACTAATTGCACGCACAAGCAGCAGGGATTTAAAGGGCCGGTGGGCCGCAAAACCAAAGAGGCAGCTTGGGCACTGCCGCCTCTGGGAATGTGCCCGGGGGCCGTAGAAAAGGTCATGGCGGGCCGCTTGCGGCTCGCGGGCTGGAGGTTCCCCACCCCTGCTCTAAAAAATGGGGAGCAATCTACTTATACCTTTATCAATCCATTCTGTAAAGCTTTCTACATTTCCAAAGTGCTCAAAATTCCTGTTCTTCCAGATCAGAGCACAACATAAGTAATAACCTATACTAAAATGGATTTTATTTCTCTCCAACACTGATCACACATTTTAAAACTCCAAATTTGTCCCCTGTTTGTCCCAGGAGTCCACTTCTAGGGGGAGATCGATTGCCGCCTTTCTTCGCACCATGATAGACATTTGGCTCATAGCGCAATGTCGGGCAAACACCTTCTTTCACAAAAATAAATATTAAAGAAAAATCCTCACAATAACTATTACACGGACGCTGCAAAATCTACAGATCTGTAATCTTCAGACTGTAATCCTGATAATTTAAAAAGAAAATGTTCATTCTAATGCGTCATTTAGAGAATTCCGGAATTCAGAAAATAAAGAGGAGGAAGGAAAACCAATAAGGATATGAGAAGATTTCCAATACGGAACAAGAAAAAATGAACTTGACTATGAAAGAATTTATGGATAATGTGTCCTGAGTGTGTCCCGCTCTGGGGAGACCTCTGGTGACTCTGGGATCAGAAGGTCACAGCGCCTTATTGTTCGCAGGTCTACAACTTGATTTGAGTGAATCTACTTTCTTTTAGTGCTGTAGGGGTTAAGGACACTTTCCACTCTGGCTAGCTTTTGTAGCCTTAATCTCAGGTGCATCTCTTTTCTGACCACTCCCCTTCAAAATAAAAAGTCATGTGTCGTACCATGTGATGCTGGTTATAGATTCTCATTCTATGCTGACCTCTTTGGATGGAGCCTGTATCTGGAAGAAGCTGAGGAGTTGTGAATATTGCTGCTGTGATTTTTTGCTGCATTGGAAGAGCTTGAAGTGTTTTTCCTTTTTGTGTCTATTTTCCACTTGTCTCCTTTACCTTGTGTTGTATTATTGCAGTGGGGAGACTACTGCTCTCGTCAGCCTTCTCACTAGCCAGAGTGAGTGAAGGCCTAGGCATGTGATGACAACAGGGGTAAATTACCCATATAGAGACGTTAGGGAGCATAGAGTACAGACTCAGGCAAGTTCCGTTGTTACCCTTGTGTTACGCTGCACGCTCACTGTCTCTATGCTCTGGCGTGACATAATGTTTTGTTTTTGACACCCACAGTTTTATCGGTTGAGCAGATCAAAGTCCTGGACATGTTTTAAATTTTATCCCTGGCATTTTTTTGATGAGGATAGAAATGTCTATGGATGCGAGAGAGAAACATCACATTGCATTCGCATTACAGCGGAGTGCAGTGCAATACATACATCAGCTGACAATAGAGGAGTTAGGGAGATTAGTCCCTCCCTCTCCTCCGCGGCTGTGATCTGACCGCAGGATAGCATCACAGTGGCATGACACTCGGCTTACACTCCAGCACTAAAAAGTTATATAATTTAATCAAAAATCAGTATAATGCCATTCGAGAACTAAAAAATAGACCAGACCTGCAAACCGCAAGAAGTCAGTGTTACCATCATGATTTTCATGTATATGGTTATTAAAGCGGTTGGAGCCTTTTTTTCGTGGTGATGGAATTATAGTGTTCTTTGAACCGTACATATAATGGTCTAATAATCTTTCCAATATTAAACCTACCGCAAGGGCAGAAGATAATGTAAACAACAAAATTTAGCTTTGCAACAAATACATTTTTTAATAGTATGAACTTTTCTCGGAGTTTGTTTTCCATCTCAATACGTCCAACATGATGAACATGTCGTTCACATCCCAGTTTGGTGGTGACTCTCTTAATTTCTTGGATGTTGGCATTGATGTCAGGGATGGCACAATTTTTATACAGGTTTTTAGGAAGCCAACTACTTCCAATGTGTTATAATTCCATCACCACGAAGAAAGGCTCCCCCCGCTTGATTAACCACATACATGAAAATCATGATGGTAATCCTGACTTCTTGCGGTTTGCAGGTTTGGTCAGGGTTAATCTTCCTCCTCAAGGAGGTGATTTACACAAGATGTTGTTAGGGTTGAAGCTAGATTAATTATCAAATACAAAGCTCAGGGCAGTTGTGGTCTTAATTGTAGTAACGATCTTTCTGTTTTCTTGTAATGTAATAGGTGTCGCTATATACTGTATATGATACCTGTAGTATTGCATGTGCTCCCTCATTGTCTTTTTTCAGCAATTGGTGTTGTTTTTAATTGGTGGTGACGTAGACCGGGTGCACCTTTTTGAGGGGGGCGGTTTCTGTTCACTGCAAAGGACCCGTAGAAGCGCAACTCAGCACGAAACGGCCGTAGCCCTCTGAGAGTCTGCACCGAGCATCTACATCGCATGTTATTAAAGCACCTGTTTGAATAAACAATGATAATATTTCAAAGTATAGATCGACCAAACAAGGAAGTTCTTTTCTGCTCAATCACCACAACCCCTTCATATAACTGACCACTGCCCCTCCCCCATAAACTTCCTCCCCACCATCACCGAAGGAGAGCCTGCACATCTTCTCTCAAAAGCGCACCTCACCACCTGCGCACTTGACCCCAATCCATCCCACCTCCTCCCCAATCTCACCACTACACTTATTCCAGCCTTAACCCATATTTTTACCTATCTTTAACCTCTGGAACCTTCACTTCTGCTTTTAAACACACACGGCTCTACTCTGTACACCTCGTACACACACGGCTCTGCTCCGTACACCTCATACACACACGGCTCTGCTCCGTACACCTCATACACACACGACTCTGCTCCGTACACCTCGTACACACACGGCTCTGCTCCGTACACCTCGTACACACACGGCTCTGACTCGCCCACCCCAGGGCTATGGGACACCCGGTGCCGGGCCGGACTAGTCCGGGGGTAATCAGTGGTGGCGGGACCCGACTCCGTGGCCCTGGTGGGTGTCAGTTAAATATGGCTGGTGACTTGGGGTTTGTGTTCGTGACGCCACCTGTGGTATGCGGCTATTAAGCCGCCGCTGCTGTGTGAGGCCTCCGGGGTGATGATATGGCAGCAATGGTGGTACTGCTCCCCACAGGTGGAGCGGTGCCCCGGGGACACTGTTGGTGCTCGTGAGAGTCTATGGTGTTGTGTGGATAACACGGTGCAGGGCCGACAGGCAATGAAAGAAACAGGCATACACAACAGTCTCTTTACCTTCTCCTCTTTTACTTCACAAACGGTTAGTCCTGGGAGACCGTTACAGGTGGTAGAAGGCTCCGGCCGGCCTGGAAGTAACTGAGATGTCGTTTTGGCCAGCTGAGTATGAGGCCTACTCCTGTTCTTTTTCTTACTGTGATAGGACCCTGCTCTCTGGATTTAGCAATGGCCCTCTTTCTGCTGGGACCGGTAGTACGTCCCTTTCCCTCTGTGGCAGGCTGCACAGACCCTCTCTGTTGCTTCTCTGCTGGAGTCCACACCGGGCCCTGATGATGCAGCTGTACCTTCGAGCTGTTTATGGGCCAGGTGCTTGCAGCTCTCCTGCCCTTCGGATTGAGCTACCAGGGAGTATTTTAGGCCATGGTGGCCACAGACTCCGATGGCCGAGTCTCTTCTGTGCCTCTCTGCTCCTCCTGTTTCACTGGGCCAAGCTGCTCCAGCTCTAGGCCCCAGTTCCACAGGACAGCACTACTCTGCGTCTGCTTGCTCTGACTTCTCTCTACAGACTGCCCACTAACCCCTCCCGCAGGTCAGGCTTAAGGAATGCTCCCTGGAATTCCAGGTTCAGAGCTCCCCCTGCTGGCCTGAGGGAGGAACTGCGTTGGATGTTAAACTTACTGTCCAATAGACCTCCCAATTACCTCCAGGCTCAGCATTAACCCTTTGGAGGGGCAATGCTGTTGTGGCGACCAGGTCCTGGGGCGCCACACTCCCCCTTAGTTAAACTCAGTTCTCCCGGACTGAAGAAAACAAAACATGTTACAACCTTAAACAACTATAAGAGTCCAGTGTGGCTCCCTGCCGGGTGTCCATTACACTGCTCCATGGGGGACCCGCCGCGATAAAACCCCCAACGTAGGCTCTGGGCGTGCGTCAGAGCATTGATGACCCCACTCTATGCACGCCGGACGGGTTTTTCTTCAGGGGTGCTGAGCACACTGGTGCTAACTATGTACAGCTAGGTGTTGGTCACCCATAGTCCAGTGGCCCAATTGTCCATTTACTTAATCACCTAAAACAAAACATTACATACAAGACATTTCAACTAACTATATACATTCTGTTAGGTATTGTACTTTCTATGTTCTATACCTTGGAGGGGGCTGTCCCCGAGTGCTACGTTGGGACCGGCGTAGCTCTGGGGTTTGTCCCTGACTACTTGGAGTGTCTGCCCCCTCCGTGTTACTGGTAGGCCTAACCCTGACAGGTATGCGTGTTGGTTGCCTACGGGGTCTCAGATTCGCCAAGGGTATGACAGGTTCACCACTGGAAGGGGGTTGATTCTCCTGTTCTACTGCTGGCGTGTCATCTTGTGTTGGGGCGGACAGTTCCTTAGATGGATCTGGAACCTCTTCTGTCTCTGGCTCGACCAACTGCGGGAACGTCAAGACTGGTACCACTATGGCATTATTTATTCGGGTCCAAGTTTTGGGGAATTTGCCAAGGATTGTTTGTATCATCTCTTCCTCTTTTTCTTGAATTTCTTCCACTTCTCTTTGGATTTTGCACCGCTCAGGGCACGCTTTCAGGTGGTCTCTGGACACTGTTTGATAAGTCTTGCCTTCATCTTTGCTTATGAGGCATACCTTACTATTGTCAAAGTTGGAGGGAATAATGGTGTAGGGTTCATTCTCCCACTGATCATCTAATTTATGCGCCCTCCGCTTTTTCTTGAGGACCTGTTCTCCAGGTGCTAAGGGAGTTGCTGGGGCTGTTTGATTGTAGTTCTGCTCTTGTCTCGTTCTTGCTTGGGACAGGCTCTTTTCTACGCATTCCTGGACTTTGCGGTACTGCTGTTGTCGCTCTGTATCCCAATCTTCTATCTCTTGAACCGCTTCAGGTGACACAGTTCCCATCTCAAAGTCTACAGGTAACTTGCCAGGTCTTGCTCGCATCAAGTAAGCAGGGCTGCAGTTGGTCGAGTTTACTGGGATATGGTTATACAGGTCTACCAGATCTGGTAACTTCTCTGGCCATTGGTTTCTTTCTTCCAGAGGTAGAGTCTTGAGCATATCAATAACCACATGGTTCATCTTCTCGCACAATCCATTGGTTTGGGGGTGGTACGGTGTTGTTCTGATTTTCTTACAGCCGTACATGTTACAGAACTCTTGGAACACTTCTGCCTCAAATGCAGGACCTTGATCAGTCAGTACCCTTTCCGGATAACCGTGAGGTCGACAAAAGTATGCCTGAAATGCTCTTGCTGCTGTTCTGGCTGTCTGGTCCTTCACAGGCACTACTACCAGGAAACGAGAGTAATGGTCCACAATGGTGAGGGTGTACACATAGCTTGACCGGCTTGGTGTTAACTTCACGTGGTCCAGGGCCACCAACTCTAGGGGCTGCTTCGTGACAATTGGCTGTAGGGAAGACCTCTGGCTGGCACCATCTTTCCACCTCAGGTTACACGGACCACAGTCTCGGCACCACTTCTCGACTGTCTTTCTCATGTGCACCCAGTAGAACCGATCACGGAGTAGGGTCTCCAACTTCTTCCACCCGAAGTGTCCTGCTTTATCATGGTAAGCTGCTAGGACCATTGGAGCATCCCTCTGTGGGACCACTATCTGCCAGACGAGTTCATTCGTTCGCCAGTTGACATATCTCTTGCATAGCTTGCCTTGGTAGGTGAACAGTCGCCCCCTCTCCTTCCACAGCTGCTGGGCTTCTTCTGGAGCATCTGGGCCAAGATGGGTCTCAGCTTGTGCTAACTTTTCTTTGACCAATCGCACGGCCGGGTCACCGTTCTGTGTCTCTTCCCAATTATGGTGGAGTAATGGGTTAACCAAGACCTCGTGCTGGCTCGAGCGCTTCTCTCCTACAGCATGCTCACACTGGGAAACACCTTGGTGATGGAAAGCCGGTAACTCTATCTCTTCGAGTTCATCCAGGTCTTCTCCAGACTCGGGTAAGTGAGGCATTCTGGACAGCGCATCAGCATTGTTATTCTTCTTGCCAGCCCGGTACTTGATGGTGAAGTCAAAGTTAGACAGCCGGGCCATCCATCGCTGCTCCAACGCACCTAGCTTGGCTGTTGCCAGATGTGTCAACGGATTGTTGTCCGTGAAGATGGTGAACTTGGCCGACGCCAGATAGTGCTTGAAGCGTTCAGTCACTGCCCAAACAATAGCGAGGAACTCCAGCTTGAAGGAACTGTAGTTTTCTGGATTCCTTTCTATGGGACGAAGCTTCCTGCTGGCGAAAGCTATCACCTTCTCTCTGCCTCCCTGCACCTGGACAACAAACAAGAAGAAAAGCGATCAGACATCCAGTGCACCTTAGTATATATTTTTTATTATTTGTGCAAGTGCATGGCATGGGAATAAGCATAAACAGAGGGCATCCAACGGTGGTATCAATCAATTACAATAATGCAACTATTGCTGATAGGACCACTGGTGGTGGAGAGTATCCGGGAAACCCAGCAGACAACGATCGCAATATCCATATTAAATCCCCTACCATGGGGTATAGTACACATATAACTGTCCAGGGTTTCCACAGGACCACCACACCATCAGATGGCCAAAAAAGTCATAGTACACAATCAAAAATGTATGTGCAACCCACCATAACACCATAGAACACTCACCGAGGCCCCCCACCCGATGGACGTCAGTTTCGGCGGATGCCTGCGTCAGGGACTAGTCCGGGGGTAATCAGTGGTGGCGGGGCCCGACTCCGTGGCCCTGGTGGGTGTCAGTTAAATATGGCTGGTGACTTGAGGTTAGTGTTCGTGACGCCACCTGTGGTATGCGGCTATTAAGCCGCCGCTGCTGTGTGAGGCCTCCGGGGTGATGATATGGCAGCAATGGTGGTACTGCTCCCCACAGGTGGAGCGGTGCCCCGGGGACACTGTTGGTGCTCGTGAGAGTCTATGGTGTTGTGTGGATAACACGGTGCAGGGCCGACAGGCAATGAAAGGAACAGGCACAAACAACAGTCTCTTTACCTTCTCCTCTTTTACTTCACAAACGGTTAGTCCTGGGAGACCGTTACAGGTGGTAGAGGGCTCCGGCTGGCCTGGAAGTAACTGAGATGTTGTTTTGGCCAGCTGAGTATGAGGCCTACTCCTGTTCTTTTTCTTACTGTGATAGGACCCTGCTCTCTGGATTTAGCAATGGCCCTCTTTCTGCTGGGACCGGTGGTACGTCCCTTTCCCTCTGTGGCAGGCTGCACAGACCCTCTCTGTTGCTTCTTTGCTGGAGTCCACACCGGGCCCTGATGATTCAGCTGTACCTTCGGGCTGTTTATGGGCCAGGTGCTTGCAGCTCTCCTGCCCTTCGGATTCAGCTACCAGGGAGTATTTTAGGCCATGGTGGCCACAGACTCCGATGTCCGAGTCTCTTCTGTGCCTCTATGCTCCTCCTGTTTCACTGGGCCAAGCTGCTCCAGCTCTAGGCCCCAGTTCCACAGGACAGCACTACTCTGCGTATGCTTGCTCTGACTTCTCTCTACAGACTGAACACTACTTCCTACCTCAGGTCAGACTTAAGGAATGCTCCCTGGAATTCCAGGTTCAGAGCTCCCCCTGCTGGCCTGAGGGAGGAACTGCGTTGGATGTTAAACTTACTGGCCAATAGACCTCCCAATTACCTCCAGGCTCAGCATTAACTCTTTGGAGGGGCAATGCTGTTGTGGCGACCAGGTCCTGGGGCGCCACAGCTCTGCTCCGTACACCTCGTACACACACGGCTCTGCTCCGTACACCTCGTACACACACGGCTCTGCTCCGTACACCTCGTACACACACGGCTCTGCTCCATACACCTCGTACACACGCGGCTTTGTCCGTACACCTAGTACACACACGGCTCTGCTCCGTACACCTCGTACACACACGGCTCTGCTCCGTACACCTCGTACACACACGGTTCTGCTCCGTACACCTCATACACACACGGCTCTGCTCCGTACACCTCGTACACATGTGGCTCTGCTCCGTACACCTCGTACACACACGGCTCCGCTCCGTACACCTCGTACACACACGGCTCTGCTCCGTACACCTCATAGACACACGGCTCCGCTCCGTATACCTCGTAGACACACGGCTCCGCTCCGTACACCTCGTACACACATGCTCCGTACACCTCGTACACATGTGGCTTTGCTCCGTACACCTAGTACACACACGGCTCTGCTCCGTACACCTCGTACACACACGGCTCTGCTCCGTACACCTCGTACACACACGGTTCTGCTCCGTACACCTCATACACACACGGCTCTGCTCCGAACAGCTCGTACACATGTGGCTCTGCTCCGTACACCTCGTACAAACACGGCTCCGCTCCGTACACCTCGTACACACACGGCTCTGCTCCGTACACCTCATAGACACACGGCTCCGCTCCGTATACCTCGTAGACACACGGCTCCGCTCCGTACACCTCGTACACACATGGTTCTGCTCCGTACACCTTGTACACACACGGCTCCGCTCCGTACACCTCGTACACACACGGTTCTGCTCCGTACACCTCGTACACACACGGCTCTGCTCCGTACACCTCGTACACATGTGGCTCTGCTCCGTACACCTCGTACACACACGGCTCCGCTCCGTACACCTCATACACACACGGCTCCGCTCCGTACACCTCGTACACACACGGCTCTGCTCCGTACACCTCGTACACACACGGCTCTGCTCCGTACACCTCTTACACACACGGCTCTGCTCCGTACACCTCATAGACACACGGCTCTGCTCCGTACACCTCATAGACACACGGCTCCGCTCCGTACACCTCGTAGACACACGGCTCCGCTCCGTACACCTAGTACACACGCGGCTCTGCTCCGTACACCTCGTACACACGCGGCTCTGCTCCGTACACCACATACACACACGGCTCTGCTCCGTACACCTCGTACACATGTGGCTCTGCTCCGTACACCTCGTACACATGCGGCTCCGCTCCTTACACCTCGTACACACACACGGCTCCGCTCCGTACACCTTGTACACACACGGCTCTGCTCCGTACACCTCGTACACGTGGCTCTGCTCCGTACACCTCGTACACACACGGCTCTGTTCCGTACACCTCGTACACACACGGCTCTGCTCCGTACACCTCGTACACACACGGCTCTGCTCCGTACACCTCGTACACACACAGTTCTGCTCCGTACACCTCGTACACACACGGCTCTGCTCCGTACACCTCATACACACGGCTCCGCTCCGTACACCTCGTACACACACGGCTCCGCTCCGTACACCTCGTACACAAACGGGTCTGCTCCATACACCTCGTACACACACGGCTCCGCTCCTTACACCTCGTACACACACGGCTCCGCTCTGTACACCTCGTACACACACGGCTCAGCTCCGTACACCTTGTACACACACTGCTCTGCTCCGTACACCTCTTACACACATGGTGTGAAGATGTAATTTACCCTCTCACTGTATATGCTGTGATACTATGTCATGATATGTATATTTCCCTGGTTGTATTAGTTGTAATTCATGTATTTTCTTGGGGGAGCTACTGGTCTCAATGTGTCTCTCTCATACAATTGCAGTCTTGGCATCTAATGTGATTATGTAAATAGCCTGTGGTCTTCTATCCAGAGTTGTGTATCTAGTCTGTAATTGCATTGGCTTGTGAAGGAATAGTCATTGTGCTGCACAGCAGGGGATCCCTTCATCTACTGTGGCTGGCAGACATATTGGAGCCCTGTGATGGACCAAACCATTGATGATAGGATGTGTGACCCCTACCCCCTGAACATGGTGGGCTGGTCAAGGAGCACAGACAATGCATTTCCCTTTTTGTAACTTCAGAGTGAGCTGAAACTAAAGAGAAGAAGGAGCTCCCAGCCTGGGTGGCTGTGGACACGGACGGAGCTAGGCCTGTGTGGCGGCCCGTGGGATTGTGTGGAACTCTTTGGACTACTGTAAGGACGATTGCTTTGTTATCCGGTCCGAGGATTGTCGGGAAGGGCCCCCGAATCTGTTTTACGTGGACTTATCGTGTGCTGTTCCAGTGTTCTTGTGAATAAACCTGTTGGATCGTCCCTCGGCCTCGTCCATCCTTTGCTCTGTAGTACACTCCCGTCACAGTACGGAGCGGAGCCGTGTGTGTACGAGGTGTACGGAGCAGAGCTACATGTGTACGAGGTGTACGGAGCAGAGCCGTGTGTGTACGGAGCAGAGCCGTGTGTGTACACCTCGTACACACACAGCTCCGCACCGTACACCTCGTACACACACGGCTCCGCTCCGTACACCTCGTACACACACGGCTCCGCTCCGTACACCTCGTACACACACGGCTCCGCTCCGTACACTTCGTACACACGCGGTTCTGCTCCGTACACCTCGTACACACGCGGCTCTGCTTCGTACACCTCGTACACACGCGGCTCTGCTACGTACACCTCGTACACACACGGCTCCGCTCCGTACACCTCGTACACACACGGCTCTGCTCCGTACACCTCGTACACACGCGGCTCCGCTCCGTACACTTCGTACACACGCGGTTCTGCTCCGTACACCTCGTACACACGCGGCTCTGCTCCGTACACCTCGTACACACGCGGCTCTGCTACGTACACCTCGTACACACGCGGCTCTGCTCCGTACACCTCCTACACACGCAGCACAGCTCCGTACACCTCCTACACACGCGTCTCTGCTCCGTACACCTACCATACACTCGGCTCTGCTCCGTACACCTCCTACACACGCGGCTCTGCTCCGTACACCTCCTATATATGCGGCTCCACTCCGTACACCTCGTACACACACGGCTCCACTCCGTACACCTCGTACACACACGGCTCTGCGCCGTACACCTTGTACACACACGGTTCTGCTCCATACACCTCGTACACACACGGCTCTGCTCCGTACACCTCGTACACACACGGCTCTGCTCCGTACACCTTGTACACACACGGGTCTGCTCCGTGCACCTCGTACACACGCGGCTCCGCTCCTTACACCTCGTATACACACGGCTCCGCTCCGTACACCTCGTACACACACGGCTCTGCTCCGTACACCTCGTACACATGTGGCTCTGCTTCGTACACCTCGTACACACATGGCTCCGCTACGTACACCTCGTACACACGCGGCTCTGCTACGTACACCTCGTACACACGCGGCTCCGCTACGTACACCTCGTACACACGCGGCTCTGCTACGTACACCTCGTACACACGCGGCTCCGCTCCGTACACCTCGTACACACGCGGCTCCGCTCCGTACACCTCGTACACACGCGGCTCTGCTCCGTACACCTCGTACACTCACGGCTACGCTCCGTACACCTCGTACACACACGGCTCTGCTACATCCACACTGTAAACCCCTCCTGACCCCACACATAAACTTCCCCTCATCCAGCACCATGACAACCAGCACAGCAGAGTCCTGCATACGCTGAGGAGCTGATCATGTGACCCCTGACTCCTCCCCTCCATGTGACATCATCATAGGCCCTGTAAGCACAGAGCAGCCATATATCTAGTGTGCGTGCGGCTGTGCAGGTGGAGGTAGGTGCAGGGTCTCTATTATTTTGGGGTCATCATCATTATTATTAACCCCTTTATGTCCAGTTCCAGACCAGTGTACTCCGGTTCTTGATCAGGCACATTTTCATATTAGAAAGGGAGGAGCCAGCACTGCTTGATCAGACATGTCAGATGGGAGATAAATCCCCTCCCCCGGTCCCCCGTGTGGCCAAAGTGCCCCCCATACCCCCTCCTCATTCTGATCATCTAAGATGGTGGCCGCACGCTGCATTCATCCTCCTCTGATTTCTGTCATATGTGACGTCAGATGTGACAGAAACGTCCTCCCCAGGTGTGGCTAAGTCACCCCCTGTCACTCCCTGGTCCTACCCCGGTCTCCTGATACGAGCTGCTGCTCCGTCCTCGCGATTCCTACTCATCATCTGAAAAATATCGTCCGCATGCGCAGAGCGGTTCTAACCCCAGGGCTTGATGCCAGGTGACATTACACGGCTGGTATCAACCCCATTTATTACCCTGTTTGCCACCGCACCAGGGCAATGGGATGAGCCAGAGTGAAGTGCCAGGATTGGTTCATCTAATGGATGCGCCACTGCTGGGACGGCTGAAGCATGCTATTTTTAGGCTGGGAAGGGCCAAATAACCATGTCCCTTCCCACCCTGAGAATACCAGACGCCAACTGTCAGCTTCACCTTAGCTGGTGATCCAATTTGGGGGGAACCCATGTTTTGGTTTTTTTTTAATTATTTATTAATAATTTAACCTTTGTCCGGCTGAATAGGTACAATTGTAACTATTTTGTTTTAAAATGGCAATACATTTTTTTTTCCCAAAAGCCGTAGAGGGCTGAAATTTCGTGACATTTCTGCAGTTTGGTCCAGAATATATTGGCTAAATTTCAATAAAATGTCTCCACCCCCTTCCGAGATAAGGGGTCGCTGTTAACGTTGTAAAATTATGCAGCCTGATGAAGGCTAAAAAAAAAAATGTAGGGTGCCCTCTGTTTTGGATTACCAGCCAAGGTGAAGCGGCCAACTGTGATCTGCAGGCTTCAGCCATCTGCTTTACCCTAGCTGGCTATCAAAAATGGGGGGAACCCACATAGGTTTTTATTAATTATTTATTTTTTTGGCTAAATATAAGGTAAACACCCTTCACTGCCACATGAAAGTCACTAAAGGGTGCCAGCTTAGATTATGCTGGGGGGTGGGATATATAAGTGTTTGTCTATCCATCCATCCTAGTTTTTTAGGCTATGTGTCCACGATCAGTGTTTGCAGCGTTTTGGACAGAGTATTTTTGTTGCGTCCAAAATGCTGCGCTGTGCAGTACAAGTGCAATGGAAGGATTTTTGGAAATCTCCTGCCCACTGAGCTTGTTTTTTTTCCTTAGCATAAACTGACCTGCAGCGCGGCTTCCTGAGCCTCAGCATGTCAATTTATGCTGTGGAGACGAGAGTTTCGTCCAAAGAGAAAATAGCGCTAAAGTCCTCAGCAGCCTGAACCTGGATCGTGGGCCCGGGCAGCTGCTTTCTCCAGTGGACAATACTCGCATCTCTGCACGACAGCTGACATTGCGTCTAGACACAGTCTCGCTGTATCGTGGGCACATAGCCTAAAAGTGAGAAATTTCGCACCACAGCAACATTTTTGTGAAGTACCTGTGGTTTCAAAATGCTCACTATACCCCAGAATGAAATCCTTGAGGGTCTAGTTTTCAAAATGGGGTCACTTGTGGGGGTTTCTGCTTTATAGGTACCTTAGGGGTCCTGAAAATGTGACATGGTGCCCGCATTATTTTTCAATTTTTCCAAAATTCACATGGTGCTCCTTCTGTTATGGGCCCTCCCGTTTGTCCAAACAGAGATTATTAGCCACATGTGGGGTATTGCTGCGCTCATAAGAAATTGGATAACAAACTGTAGCGTCCACATTTTGGTGTTGCCACTTGAAAAAGCAAGAAATTTGGTGCTAAAGCAACATTTTTGTGGAAAAAAAAAGAAAATGTTCAATATGACGATGTAAGTTTATTAAATTCTATAAAGTACCTGTGGGTTCAAAATGCTCACTATACCCCTGGATAAAATCCTTGAGGGGTCTAGTTTCCAAAATGTGATCACTTTTGATGGAGCTCCACTGTTTAGGCACCTCAGGAGCTGCAAACGTGACATGGCATTCACTAATGAATCCAGCCAATTTTACAGTCAAATGGTGCTCCTTCCCTTCCAAGCCCTGCCGTGCGCCCAAACATTTGATTTCCAGCACATATGAGGTATCTGTGTACTCAGGAAAAACTGCACAATAAATTATATGGGGCATTTTTTCCTGTTACCCTTGTGGATAGAGAGCTTTGATATCACTTTGATGCCCATTTTGTGCCAGTTTAATACTTTTTTTGCTGCTTTTAAGTGTATTCACATCAGGGCTCCGCACTGTATTGTATTTTATTATTGGGATTTTTTTATGTTTGTTGTTAAACCTGTAAAAAAAAAAAAAAAATGAAAACGGAAAAAATAAAATAAACCAACTTCAGCCTCGAATAAGAAACTGGATGATTAAGAAACCAACTTCAGCATTGTGTCTGATGTCGAGCGATACCAGTTTGAATATAAGGGAAATGTCTGTTATTACCACATATATACCCCCCCCACACTGACTGACAGCCGCTGAGCATGGGAACCTGCTGTCACTCAGTGCCGAGAGTGCAGCATACTGAGCCGTGACTAAAACCGCATCAGTGCCACCCCTATGACTGAAAGCTGGACGCCGTCTCAATATATGTCTATGATCCTCTGTATATGGGGAGGAGGCACCATCAGCTCTTTCTACCCTGTTTCCTCGAAAATAAGACGTACCCTGAAAATAAGCCCTAGTAGGATTTTTGGGAGCTTTTTTGAGTATACTTAAAATATAAGCCGTACTCCAAAAATAAACCTTGGTTGTGGTTCCATAATGAATTGTCCAAACATCTAAAAAAGTTAAAAAATACAGCAGGAGTTTTATCAAAGAAAGCAGACCCCACCAAAAGAAAGCAAATATCCCCCCCAAAAAAATAATTGCACTCACCAGACACCAAACAATTACAGTTGGCAAGTACCGATGGTGCATAGCCTGTCACACAGAGATCTGTGTCACTGTCAGGTCCCTGACATTCCCGCTGCATTACACCAAAGCTGTGTATAGAGTGACAGAGAAGGCAGAGGCAGTAATAAACCGTGTCTGCCTTATCTAGAGATGGTTGGATTTCATCTCTGTTGATACATGATTGTGTGTAGTAGCTGCGCGGCTCTTTTATTTTTCCACCCACATTGCCGTATAAAGGATAGTTGTTGTTTTTTTCGGTTTTTTTTTAAATGACTCATAGGTTTTAATTTTACCATAAAATGTACTGGAAATTAAGTAAAAATTCCAAGTGCGGTGAAATGGTGAAAAAAAAAAATTTCTATCATTGTTTTTACTCCATTCACGATGTGCTGAAAGTGAGCGGTCAGCGTGATTCTCCAGGTCAGTCTGATTACGGCAATATCATACATCACAGGAGACACTGGGGGCACATACATCACACAAGGGACTGGGGACATGTATATGTCCCCAGCCCCTCCTGTGATGTATATTCCCTCAGCCCCTCCTGTGATGTATATATCCCTAGCCCTTTCTGTGATGTACAGTGCCTACAAGTAGTATTCAACCCCCTGCAGATTTAGCAGGTTTGATAAGATGCAAATAAGTTAGAGCCTGCAAACTTCAAACAAGAGCAGGATTTATTAACAGATGCATAAATCTTACAAACCAACAAGTTATGTTGCTCAGTTAAATTTTAATAAATTTTCAACATAAAAGCGTGGGTCAATTATTATTCAACCCCTAGGTTTAATATTTTGTGGAATAACCCTTGTTTGCAATTACAGCTAATAATCGTCTTTTATAAGACCTGATCAGGCCGACACAGGTCTCTGGAGTTATCTTGGCCCACTCCTCCATGCAGATCTTCTCCAAGTTATCTAGGTTCTTTGGGTGTCTCATGTGGACTTTAATCTTGAGCTCCTTCCACAAGTTTTCAATTGGGTTAAGGTCAGGAGACTGACTAGGCCACTGCAACACCTTGATTTTTTCCCTCTTGAACCAGGCCTTGGTTTTCTTGGCTGTGTGCTTTGGGTCGTTGTCTTGTTGTAAGATGAAATGACGACCCATCTTAAGATCCTTGATGGAGGAGCGGAGGTTCTTGGCCACAATCTCCAGGTAGGCCGTGCTATCCATCTTCCCATGGATGCTGACCAGATGGCCAGGCCCCTTGGCTGAGAAACAGCCCCACAGCATGATGCTGCCACAACCATGCTTGACTGTAGGGATGGTATTCTTGGGGTCGTATGCAGTGCCATCCAGTCTCCAAACGTCACGTGTGTGGTTGGCACCAAAGATCTCGATCTTGGTCTCATCAGACCAGAGAACCTTGAACCAGTCTGTCTCAGAGTCCTCCAAGTGATCATGAGCAAACTGTAGACGAGCCTTGACATGACGCTTTGAAAGTAAAGGTACCTTACGGGCTCGTCTGGAACGGAGACCATTGCGGTGGAGTACGTTACTTATGGTATTGACTGAAACCAATGTCCCCACTGCCATGAGATCTTCCCGGAGCTCCTTCCTTGTTGTCCTTGGGTTAGCCTTGACTCTTCGGACAAGCCTGGCCTCGGCACGGGTGGAAACTTTCAAAGGCTGTCCAGGCCGTGGAAGGCTAACAGTAGTTCCATAAGCCTTCTACTTCCGGATGATGCTCCCAATAGTGGAGACAGGTAGGCCCAACTCCTTGCAAAGGGTTTTGTACCCCTTGCCAGCCTTGTGACCCTCCACGATCTTGTCTCTGATGGCCTTGGAATGCTCCTTTGTCTTTCCCATGTTGACCAAGTATGAGTGCTGTTCACAAGTTTGGGGAGGGTCTTAATTAGTCAAAAAAGGCTGGAAAAAGAGATAGTTGATCCAAACATGTGAAGCTCATTGTTCTTTGTGCCTGAAATACTTCTTAATACTTTAGGGGAACCAAACAGAATTCTTGTGGTTTGAGTGGTTGAATAATAAATGACCCTCTGAATAAACTTTTCACAATTTAAAAAAAAAAATAAAAAAAAGAAATAACATTCTTTTTTGCTGCAGTGCATTTCACACTTCCAGGCTGATCTACAGTCCAAATGTCAAAATGCCAAGTTAATTCCGAATGTGTAAACCTGCTAAATCTGCAGGGGGTTGAATACTACTTGTAGGCACTGTATATGCCCCCAGCATCTCCAATGTGATGTATAAGTCACAAGAGATGCTGGGGGCACACACATCACAGGAAACGCTGGGGGCATACACATCAAAGGAGATGCTGGGGGCACACACATCACAGGAGACGCTGGGTGTATGCACATCACAGTGTTATGGTTAATATTTTATATTAAGTTTTGATTATCATTTAAGCAATTTATTTATGTTTAATAATTTTGTATTTTTGTATTAGCTTTATGTGTTATTTATAAAAGCAATAGCACTGGGTGTAGTCTCTTTAAAGAGGCCTTTGTCTAAAGTTTCTTTGTTACTGAAGGTCCAGAAAACTGGACAGATCTGGTTTTAAGGAATTCAGCAGGATCCATAATTTACGATTTTGTTATTTTCAACTTTCATTCCATTTTTGGTCATGTACTAAGCCATCCCCTTTTCTTTTGTGGTTTTAATAAACTACTGTTTGGGCATCTGAGATTCAGACAAAGCCTGGTACACGGACATTGACTGTGTGTTCTTGTGTTTGTCTCCGATGCATCGCTATTAATTGGACCAACATTGGCAGATCTGGAGATCACTTTGCATCTCACCCTAAATTAGCTCTCCCAGGAAAGGGGTTTCCGCGACAACAGGAAACACTGGAGTACGCACATCACAGGAGACGCTGGGGGTATACACAACACAAGGAGCTGGGGCACAAATATCACAAGAGGGGCTGGGGCACAGACATCACAAGAGGGGCTGAGGCACAGACATCACAAGAGGGGCTGGGGCACAGACACCACAAGAGAGGCTGGGGCACAGACATCACAAGAGGGGCTGAGGCACAGACATCACAAGAGGGGCTGAGGCACAGACATCACAAGAGGGGCTGGGGCACAGACACCACAAGAGGGGCTGAGGCACAGACACCACAAGAGGGGCTGAGGCACAGACACCACAAGAGGGGCTGAGGCACAGACGCCACAAGAGGGGCTGAGGCACAGACGCCACAAGAGGGGCTGAGGCACAGACGCCACAAGAGGGGCTGAGGCACAGACGCCACAAGAGGGGCTGAGGCACAGACGCCACAAGAGGGGCTGATGCACAGACACCACAAGAGGGGCTGGGGCATAGCCACCACGAGAGGGACTGGGGCACAGACACCAAAAGAGGGGCTAGGGCACAGACATCACAAGAGGGGCTGAGGCACAGACATCACAAGAGGGCCTGGGACACAGACACCACAAGAGGGGCTGAGGCACAGACACCACAAGAGGGGCTGGGGCACAGACATCACAAGAGGGACTGTGGCACAGACATCACAAGAGGGACTGTGTCACAGACACCACAAGAGGGACTGTGTCACAGACACCACAAGAGGGGACCAACTGGGGCATAGACACCACAAGAGGGGCTGGGGCGCAGATACCACGAGAGGGGCTGAGGCACAGACACCACAAGAGGGGACTGACTGGGGCACAGAAACCACAAGAGGGGCAGGGGTGCAGATACCACGAGAGGGGCTCAGGCACAGACACCACAAGAGGGGCTGATGCACAGTCATCACACAAAGGGCTGGGGCACACACATCACAAGAGGGGCTGGAGCACAGACATCACTATGATAAGGGGTGGGACACAAACCTGGGGAGATACACAGCATTGGAGGGCACACAGCGCTAATGGTTGGACGCAACTCGGGGAGGGGGGGTAGACAGAGCTGGGAGGGGGGCCACAAAGCACTGAAGGAGCACACAGCAGCAGAGGGTGTGCACTGCACACACTGCTGCGCTGAACTCACAGCACCGGAGAGCCGGCGCCGGACACACACACTGGAGGGAGAGGGCGGGCATTGATCGATGGAAGCTGTGAGGCTGCTGTGGGACGGAAGATCAGAACGCTAAACCCACCACAAAGTAAGTCCTCAGCACGCCTGGCCTGCGGTAGAACTAATTGCACGCACAAGCAGCGCATGTGGGGATTTAAAGGGCCGGTGGGCCGCAAACCTGAAGTGGCAGCTTGGGCACTGCCGCCTCTGGGAATGTGCGGGCCGCTTGCGGCTCGCGGGCTGGAGGTTCCCCACCCCTGCTCTAAAAAATGGGGAGCAATCTACTTATACCTTTATCAATCCATTCTGTAAAGCTTTCTACATTTCCAAAGTGCTCAAAATTCCTGTTCTTCCAGATCAGAGCACAACATAAGTAATAACCTATACTAAAATGGATTTTATTTCTCTCCAACACTGATCACACATTTTCAAACTCCAAATGTGTCCCCTGTTTGTCCCAGGAGTCCCACTTCTAGGGGGGAGATCGATTGCCGCCTTTCTCTGCACCATGATAGACATTTGGCTCATAGCGCAATGTCGGGCAAACACCTTCTTTCACAAAAATAAATATTAAAGAAAAATCCTCACAATAACTATTACATGGATGCTGCAAAAATCTACAGATCTGGAATCTTCAGACTGTAATCCTGATAATTTAAAAAGAAAATGTTCATTCTAATGCGTCATTTAGAGAATTCCGGAATTTAGAAAATAAAGAGGAGGAAGGAGAACCAATAAGAAGGATATGAAAAGATGTCCAATACAGAACAAGAAAAAATGAACTTGAAAATGAATGAATTTATGGATAATGTGTCATGAGTGTGTCCTGCTCTTGGGAGACTTCTGGCGAGTCTGGGATCAGAAGGTCACAGCGCCTTATTGTTCACAGGTCTACAACTTGATTTGAGTGAATCTACTTTCTTTTAGTGCTGTAAGGGTTAAGGACTCTTTCCACTCTGGCTAGCTTTTGTAGCCTTAATCTCAGGTGCATCTCTTTTCTGACCACTCCCCTTCAAAATAAAAAGTCATGTGTCGTACCATGTGATGCTGGTTATAGATTCTCATTCTATGCTGACCTCTTTGGATGGAGCCTGTCTCTGGAAGAAGCTGAGGAGTTGTGATTATTGCTGCTGTGATGTTTTGCTGCATTGGAAGAGCTTGAAGTGTTTTTCCTTTTTGTGTCTATTTTCCATTTGTCTCCTTTACCTTGTGTTGTATTATTGCAGTGGTGAGACTACTGCTCTCGTCAGCCTTCTCACTAGCCAGAGTGAGTGAAGGCCTAGGCATGTGATGACAACAGGGGTAAATTACCCATATAGAAACGTTAGGGAGCATAGAGTACAGACTCAGGCAAGTTCCGTTGTTACCCTTGTGTTACGCTGCACGCTCACTGTCTCTACGCTCTGGCATGACATAATGTTTTGTTTTTGACACCCACAGTTTTATCGGTTGAGCAGATCAAAGTCCTGGACATGTTTTAAATTTTATCCCTGGCATTTTTTTGATGAGGATAGAAATGTCTATGGATGCGAGAGAGAAACATCACATTGCATTCGCATTACAGCGGAGTGCAGTGCAATACATACATCAGCTGACAATAGAGGAGTTAGGGAGATTAGTCCCTCCCTCTCCTCCGCGGCTGTGATCTGACCGCAGGATAGCATCACAGTGGCATGACACTCGGCTTACACTCCAGCACTAAAAAGTTATATAATTTAATCAAAAATCAGTATAATGCCATTCGAGAACTAAAAAATAGACCAGACCTGCAAACCGCAAGAAGTCAGTGTTACCATCATGATTTTCATGTATATGGTTATTAAAGCGGTTGGAGCCTTTTTTTCGTGGTGATGGAATTATAGTGTTCTTTGAACCGTACATATAATGGTCTAATAATCTTTCCAATATTAAACCTGCCGCAAGGGCAGAAGATAATGTAAACAACAAAATTTAGCTTTGCAACAAATACATTTTTTAATAGTATGAACTTTTCTCGGAGTTTGTTTTCCATCTCAATACGTCCAACATGATGAACATGTCGTTCACATCCCAGTTTGGTGGTGACTCTCTTAATTTCTTGGATGTTGGCATTGATGTCAGGGATGGCACAATTTTTATACAGGTTTTTAGGAAGCCAACTACTTCCAATGTGTTATAATTCCATCACCACGAAGAAAGGCTCCCCCCGCTTGATTAACCACATACATGAAAATCATGATGGTAATCCTGACTTCTTGCGGTTTGCAGGTTTGGTCAGGGTTAATCTTCCTCCTCAAGGAGGTGATTTACACAAGATGTTGTTAGGGTTGAAGCTAGATTAATTATCAAATACAAAGCTCAGGGCAGTTGTGGTCTTAATTGTAGTAACGATCTTTCTGTTTTCTTGTAATGTAATAGGTGTCGCTATATACTGTATATGATACCTGTAGTATTGCATGTGCTCCCTCATTGTCTTTTTTCAGCAATTGGTGTTGTTTTTAATTGGTGGTGACGTAGACCGGGTGCACCTTTTTGAGGGGGGGCGGTTTCTGTTCACTGCAAAGGACCCGTAGAAGCGCAACTCAGCACGAAACGGCCGTAGCCCTCTGAGAGTCTGCACCGAGCATCTACATCGCATGTTATTAAAGCACCTGTTTGAATAAACAATGATAATATTTCAAAGTATAGATCGACCAAACAAGGAAGTTCTTTTCTGCTCAATCACCACAACCCCTTCATATAACTGACCACTGCCCCTCCCCCATAAACTTCCTCCCCACCATCACCGAAGGAGAGCCTGCACATCTTCTCTCAAAAGCGCACCTCACCACCTGCGCACTTGACCCCAATCCATCCCACCTCCTCCCCAATCTCACCACTACACTTATTCCAGCCTTAACCCATATTTTTACCTATCTTTAACCTCTGGAACCTTCACTTCTGCTTTTAAACACACACGGCTCTACTCTATACACCTCGTACACACACGGCTCTGCTCCGTACACCTCATACACACACGGCTCTGCTCCGTACACCTCATACACACATGACTCTGCTCCGTACACCTCGTACACACACGGCTCTGCTCCGTACACCTCGTACACACACGGCTCTGACTCGCCCACCCCAGGGCTATGGGACACCCGGTGCCGGGCCGGACTAGTCCGGGGGTAATCAGTGGTGGCGGGACCCGACTCCGTGGCCCTGGTGGGTGTCAGTTAAATATGGCTGGTGACTTGGGGTTTGTGTTCGTGACGCCACCTGTGGTATGCGGCTATTAAGCCGCCGCTGCTGTGTGAGGCCTCCGGGGTGATGATATGGCAGCAATGGTGGTACTGCTCCCCACAGGTGGAGCGGTGCCCCGGGGACACTGTTGGTGCTCGTGAGAGTCTATGGTGTTGTGTGGATAACACGGTGCAGGGCCGACAGGCAATGAAAGAAACAGGCATACACAACAGTCTCTTTACCTTCTCCTCTTTTACTTCACAAACGGTTAGTCCTGGGAGACCGTTACAGGTGGTAGAAGGCTCCGGCCGGCCTGGAAGTAACTGAGATGTCGTTTTGGCCAGCTGAGTATGAGGCCTACTCCTGTTCTTTTTCTTACTGTGATAGGACCCTGCTCTCTGGATTTAGCAATGGCCCTCTTTCTGCTGGGACCGGTAGTACGTCCCTTTCCCTCTGTGGCAGGCTGCACAGACCCTCTCTGTTGCTTCTCTGCTGGAGTCCACACCGGGCCCTGATGATGCAGCTGTACCTTCGAGCTGTTTATGGGCCAGGTGCTTGCAGCTCTCCTGCCCTTCGGATTGAGCTACCAGGGAGTATTTTAGGCCATGGTGGCCACAGACTCCGATGGCCGAGTCTCTTCTGTGCCTCTCTGCTCCTCCTGTTTCACTGGGCCAAGCTGCTCCAGCTCTAGGCCCCAGTTCCACAGGACAGCACTACTCTGCGTCTGCTTGCTCTGACTTCTCTCTACAGACTGCCCACTAACCCCTCCCTCAGGTCAGGCTTAAGGAATGCTCCCTGGAATTCCAGGTTCAGAGCTCCCCCTGCTGGCCTGAGGGAGGAACTGCGTTGGATGTTAAACTTACTGTCCAATAGACCTCCCAATTACCTCCAGGCTCAGCATTAACCCTTTGGAGGGGCAATGCTGTTGTGGCGACCAGGTCCTGGGGCGCCACACTCCCCCTTAGTTAAACTCAGTTCTCCCGGACTGAAGAAAACAAAACATGTTACAACCTTAAACAACTATAAGAGTCCAGTGTGGCTCCCTGCCGGGTGTCCATTACACTGCTCCATGGGGGACCCGCCGCGATAAAACCCCCAACGTAGGCTCTGGGCGTGCGTCAGAGCATTGATGACCCCACTCTATGCACGCCGGACGGGTTTTTCTTCAGGGGTGCTGAGCACACTGGTGCTAACTATGTACAGCTAGGTGTTGGTCACCCATAGTCCAGTGGCCCAATTGTCCATTTACTTAATCACCTAAAACAAAACATTACATACAAGACATTTCAACTAACTATATACATTCTGTTAGGTATTTTACTTTCTATGTTCTATACCTTGGAGGGGGCTGTCCCCGAGTGCTACGTTGGGACCGGCGTAGCTCTGGGGTTTGTCCCTGACTACTTGGAGTGTCTGCCCCCTCCGTGTTACTGGTAGGCCTAACCCTGACAGGTATGCGTGTTGGTTGCCTACGGGGTCTCAGATTCGCCAAGGGTATGACAAGTTCACCACTGGAAGGGGGTTGATTCTCCTTTTCTACTGCTGGCGTGTCATCTTGTGTTGGGGCGGACAGTTCCTTAGATGGATCTGGAACCTCTTCTGTCTCTGGCTCGACCAACTGCGGGAACGTCAAGACTGGTACCACTATGGCATTATTTATTCGGGTCCAAGTTTTGGGGAATTTGCCAAGGATTGTTTGTATCATCTCTTCCTCTTTTTCTTGAATTTCTTCCACTTCTCTTTGGATTTTGCACCGCTCAGGGCACGCTTTCAGGTGGTCTCTGGACACTGTTTGATAAGTCTTGCCTTCATCTTTGCTTATGAGGCATACCTTACTATTGTCAAAGTTGGAGGGAATAATGGTGTAGGGTTCATTCTCCCACTGATCATCTAATTTATGCGCCCTCCGCTTTTTCTTGAGGACCTGTTCTCCAGGTGCTAAGGGAGTTGCTGGGGCTGTTTGATTGTAGTTCTGCTCTTGTCTCGTTCTTGCTTGGGACAGGCTCTTTTCTACGCATTCCTGGACTTTGCGGTACTGCTGTTGTCGCTCTGTATCCCAATCTTCTATCTCTTGAACCGCTTCAGGTGACACAGTTCCCATCTCAAAGTCTACAGGTAACTTGCCAGGTCTTGCTCGCATCAAGTAAGCAGGGCTGCAGTTGGTCGAGTTTACTGGGATATGGTTATACAGGTCTACCAGATCTGGTAACTTCTCTGGCCATTGGTTTCTTTCTTCCAGAGGTAGAGTCTTGAGCATATCAATAACCACATGGTTCATCTTCTCGCACAATCCATTGGTTTGGGGGTGGTACGGTGTTGTTCTGATTTTCTTACAGCCGTACATGTTACAGAACTCTTGGAACACTTCTGCCTCAAATGCAGGACCTTGATCAGTCAGTACCCTTTCCGGATAACCGTGAGGTCGACAAAAGTATGCCTGAAATGCTCTTGCTGCTGTTCTGGCTGTCTGGTCCTTCACAGGCACTACTACCAGGAAACGAGAGTAATGGTCCACAATGGTGAGGGTGTACACATAGCCTGACCGGCTTGGTGTTAACTTCACGTGGTCCAGGGCCACCAACTCTAGGGGCTGCTTCGTGACAATTGGCTGTAGGGAAGACCTCTGGCTGGCACCATCTTTCCACCTCAGGTTACACGGACCACAGTCTCGGCACCACTTCTCGACTGTCTTTCTCATGTGCACCCAGTAGAACCGATCACGGAGTAGGGTCTCCAACTTCTTCCACCCGAAGTGTCCTGCTTTATCATGGTAAGCTGCTAGGACCATTGGAGCATCCCTCTGTGGGACCACTATCTGCCAGACGAGTTCATTCGTTCGCCAGTTGACATATCTCTTGCATAGCTTGCCTTGGTAGGTGAACAGTCGCCCCCTCTCCTTCCACAGCTGCTGGGCTTCTTCTGGAGCATCTGGGCCAAGATGGGTCTCAGCTTGTGCTAACTTTTCTTTGACCAATCGCACGGCCGGGTCACCGTTCTGTGTCTCTTCCCAATTATGGTGGAGTAATGGGTTAACCAAGACCTCGTGCTGGCTCGAGCGCTTCTCTGCTACAGCATGCTCACACTGGGAAACACCTTGGTGATGGAAAGCCGGTAACTCTATCTCTTCGAGTTCATCCAGGTCTTCTCCAGACTCGGGTAAGTGAGGCATTCTGGACAGCGCATCAGCATTGTTATTCTTCTTGCCAGCCCGGTACTTGATGGTGAAGTCAAAGTTAGACAGCCGGGCCATCCATCGCTGCTCCAACGCACCTAGCTTGGCTGTTGCCAGATGTGTCAACGGATTGTTGTCCGTGAAGATGGTGAACTTGGCCGACGCCAGATAGTGCTTGAAGCGTTCAGTCACTGCCCAAACAATAGCGAGGAACTCCAGCTTGAAGGAACTGTAGTTTTCTGGATTCCTTTCTATGGGACGAAGCTTCCTGCTGGCGAAAGCTATCACCTTCTCTCTGCCTCCCTGCACCTGGGACAGAACTGCTCCCAGGCCCACGTTGCTGGCGTCTGTGTACAGTACAAATGGCTGGCTGTAGTCAGGATAGGCCAGAATTTCTTCTCCCGTGAGAGCCCTCTTCAGCCGGACAAAAGATGTTTCTATTTGGCTGTTCCATTCAAATGGAGGGCTTTGCTTCTTAGCCTTCTTTGGCTGGCCCACCAGGAGATCTTGAAGAGGCGCTGCTATCTTGGTGAAACCATCAATGAACCTTCGGTAGTAGCCCATCAGCCCAAGGAATTGCCGCACCTCCTTTACCGTGGTGGGTCTCGGCCAGTCCTTGATTACTGTGACTTTCTATGGATCAGGTGCCACACCTTCTGCGCTGACCACATGACCCAAGTACTGTACCTTTGGCTTCAAGAGGTGACATTTGGGCGGCTTTATCTTCAGGCCATACTCCGACAGGGACTCGAACACTTCTGCTAAGTGCCTCAAGTGGTCTTCATAAGTCTTGGAGTAGACTATGACGTCATCCAGGTACAACAGCACGGTTTCAAAGTTGTGATGGCCCAAGCAGCACTCCATCAACCTTTGGAATGTCCCTGGGGCGTTGCAGAGCCCGAATGGCATACAGTTGAACTCGCAGAGGCCCATTGGTGTCGTGAATGCAGTCTTCTCCTTGTCCGCCTCTGCCACGGGAACCTGCCAATACCCACTGGTGAGATCCAAGGTGAAGAAAAAGTTAGCTGACTTTAAGGCTGTTAGTGACTCCTCTATTCTGGGTAGTGGATAAGCATCTTTATGTGTAATGCGGTTAATTTGTCTGTAATCTACGCACATTCTCATTGTGCCATCTTTTTTCTTTACGAGCACTAGTGGAGTTGCCCAGGGGCTACAACTATCTCTGATAACCCCAGCCTCCTTCATTTCCCGTAACATTTCTTTGGCACGCTGGTACTGTGCTGGGGGTACAGGGCGGTATCTCTCTTTAATGGGATGATGATCACCCGTGGGGATTTGATGTTTAACCCCTTTTACCTGCCCAAAATCTAGGGGGTGTTTGCTGAAGACCCGCTCGTACTCCTGTACCACCCGGTAAACCCCATGCTTTTGGTGTGAGGGGGTGGAGTCGGTGCCCACATGTAATTTTTGGCACCAGTCTTCCAGCTGTCCCTTGGAGCCATTGTCTTCCGCCTGGTCGGACGGGATCAAGGGTTCGACTGCTTTGATGGTATTGTTACTGACAGTGTACAGTTTTGCTACAGTGGCGTACCGGGGCAATTTGGCTTCCTCCTCCCCACAATTCAGGACGCGGACGGGCACTCTTCCCTTGCGGACATCTGCTACCCCTCTGGCTATCAGGACACCAGGCCTACTTTCTGAATACACAGGTTCCACCAGGGCCTGGTAATCTTGACCCTTGAGGCCTATTGCTGCCCGACACCATATCAACATTTCACTTTTGGGGGGAATTGCAATGGGGAGAGGGTCACTTACCCTTACACTGCCAATTTATCCTCCGGCCAGCTCTACCTGCTGCCTCCTCATCAGGGCTCTGATCTCCCTCTGTAGGGCACGCTGCTGCCCGGAGCTGGCACCTTCAGACGCCTGCTGCAACAAAACTATCACTTCGGCAAGACAATTTTCCATCACATTTGTACCAATGGTTAGCAGTGGGTTAGATTCTTTGCGATCAATATCTACAATTATCATCTCCTGACATGGCAATTCTACCCGCCCCACTTTAATGGTTACTTCCTTATACCCAATTTGAGGCAAGGGCTGACCATTACTGGCCACAATTGTTAAATCATTATCTGGGCCATGGTCAATGTCTGAATCAGCCCAATATATTTTGTACAATTTATAAGGGATGGTTGTTACCTGGGACCCCGTATCCAGGAGGGCATTCAACGGGATCCCATCCAGCACAATAGGAAGGACCGGTCGTCCTCCCACATACTTGCTGCGGCTGGGGGTTGAGCCGGGCTTCCTTACACCTAGGGGTTGGCTCCTGGCCCCAGGCTCGGCCCATTTAAAGGACAGTGTCTTGCAATGTGGCCCACCTGGCTGCAGCGGCGGCAGATCGGTTGTCCAGTTGAATCATACCGGTCTGTGTCTTTTCCTCGGGTCGGCGGTATCCTCCTCTGTCGCATCCATGGGACGTCATCTGGGCTGGAGGCTAACTCGATTCTTGCAGGCGATGGGGTCACTTGTAGAGACTGCACGGTCTTGGCAAGGGCAGCTACAGTCTTGGTCAGCTCCTGGACCTGCTGTCTGAGCTCTGCAGCAGGATCCTTATCCAGGGACTGCGCCTCAGCCCCTGCAGCGGCTCGTGTTGCAGGCACCACCCCTGGGTACGTGATAGCAAGAGGCCGGAGGGGTACTGGGTCATTCGGTGTAGATTCTCTCAGTACCCGGATGGCCTGGTCCTTAAACTTTGCAAAGTCCAGAGCAGGGTTCTGCAGGACCATGATACGCAGCTGGGTCCTGTGGGCGTCTGACAGGAGCCCTTCTATGAACTGCTCAATTAGGAGTTTGTCTTCTTCACGTACACTCTCTGGGTCCACCTGTTTAATTGCTCTCAGGGCCTCCGGCAAGTTTAAGGCATAGTCCCTTATGCTGTCTGTGGCCCGTTGTTTGCACCCAAAGAATCTCATCTTTATTTTTGCTGCGGTGCGGGTGTCGAAAGTACTCTTTAACTTGGCCAGTATGTGGGTTGCTGTCCCTTTATCTGTATCAGGCCAGGACTTCACTTCACGCTGGGCCGCGCCGGCTAGCTGCCCCATTAATATGCCCACCTTCTGGCTCTCAGTCAGCGGATACACTATGAACAAGCTGTGCAGCCTTTCTCTGAAGTCGCTCAGGGTATGTGACTCCCCGGAGTACTGCGGCAGCCATTCTGCTCCCGGGATGTACGGCATTGTGATCGGCATTACCGGCGCTACAGTGGGGGCTGGGGCGACGGCGACTGGGATTACATCGGCCGGTGCTGCTGCGTCTTGAGCTACCACAGCCACCTGCTCTCCCTCTGTGTCGGACATCTTCCTCCCCCTTAGTGAACCTCACCAGGCTCCGTTCACTTTTCAAAATCTCTTCCGGGTAGCGCGGGGTTAACGACCCTCCGCTCTGATGGCGCGCTCCCTTCGCGCTCTTTTTCGGGCACGCCCCCCTTCTTCCTGCGCTCAGCGAGGCTAATGGCGGCGGCAGTTTTCAAACAGTAACACAGTCTTTTAGGTATAGTTTCTGCAGGCGCACAGTACCCGGTGGGACCGGGCACGAAATCCTGTTCGTGACGCCAAAGTTGACTCGCCCACCCCAGGGCTATGGGACACCCGGTGTCGGGCCGGACTAGTCCGGGGGTAATCAGTGGTGGCGGGGCCCGACTCCGTGGCCCTGGTGGGTGTCAGTTAAATATGGCTGGTGACTTGAGGTTAGTGTTCGTGACGCCACCTGTGGTATGCGGCTATTAAGCCGCCGCTGCTGTGTGAGGCCTCCGGGGTGATGATATGGCAGCAATGGTGGTACTGCTCCCCACAGGTGGAGCGGTGCCCCGGGGACACTGTTGGTGCTCGTGAGAGTCTATGGTGTTGTGTGGATAACACGGTGCAGGGCCGACAGGCAATGAAAGGAACAGGCACAAACAACAGTCTCTTTACCTTCTCCTCTTTTACTTCACAAACAGTTAGTCCTGGGAGACCGTTACAGGTGGTAGAGGGCTCCGGCTGGCCTGGAAGTAACTGAGATGTTGTTTTGGCCAGCTGAGTATGAGGCCTACTCCTGTTCTTTTTCTTACTGTGATAGGACCCTGCTCTCTGGATTTAGCAATGGCCCTCTTTCTGCTGGGACCGGTGGTACGTCCCTTTCCCTCTGTGGCAGGCTGCACAGACCCTCTCTGTTGCTTCTTTGCTGGAGTCCACACCGGGCCCTGATGATTCAGCTGTACCTTCGGGCTGTTTATGGGCCAGGTGCTTGCAGCTCTCCTGCCCTTCGGATTCAGCTACCAGGGAGTATTTTAGGCCATAGTGGCCACAGACTCCGATGTCCGAGTCTCTTCTGTGCCTCTATGCTCCTCCTGTTTCACTGGGCCAAGCTGCTCCAGCTCTAGGCCCCAGTTCCACAGGACAGCACTACTCTGCGTCTGCTTGCTCTGACTTCTCTCTACAGACTGAACACTACTTCCTACCTCAGGTCAGACTTAAGGAATGCTCCCTGGAATTCCAGGTTCAGAGCTCCCCCTGCTGGCCTGAGGGAGGAACTGCGTTGGATGTTAAACTTACTGGCCAATAGACCTCCTGTGAGGTAAATCCGGAGATATGACGATAAATCATGATATTCAAGTTATGTCAGGAAGCCCTCTCCTGGTGTCACCCCCCCTTTCCTTCACACAACTCCTTCAATCAGAAAATTTACCACAGGGATAAACGGTTTGTTTAGCAGATAGGTGTCAAAGGAACTGGTCTGTGTTCCACTTACACCTCCAACGGCCATCTCCTGTGATATGGAGATTAGATGATGTGGGAACAATGGACACAGGATGACTCCCTGCCGTGACCCTGTGGTAGGGGCTGCTATCTAATTAGCAAGCTTGGAAGTATCCAGACAGAACGACTCCAGTAAAATATGGTTCATATCTCGCAAACCATATTTCCGATAAATATGGCAACCATAAAAATGGTGTCTCTGCATGCGGACGATGCTGGCACACCTTTTTTATGGGAGCGGGAGCTTGGGAAGTACCCCAGGCGTGATATCAGCCAATGGGGAACTAGTAGACAAGTCATGAGTCCTCTCGTTCTGTAGCTAAATTCATAACTGTCACAATGAGAGCGTTGGCGTCCGCCTACGACGCTCCCAGGCAAAGTTATGGCCCATATTCCATGTTGTGGATATTGTCCATAACTCCAGCCAGGGGTGGAGCAGTGCTCCCTCTGAGGTCACTAAGGTAGGAGGGGACCTGGATTTGCCCAGGTTGATAACCCTACTTCGGCCATTTTCCAGGGTTCTTTCGCCAGGGGTCACGTGTAGGAAACATCTGTGGGAAGGATCCTAGAAACCTGGTTCACGGCGCCCCCCTGTGGCCAGACGCACAAGGTAACTGCTGGAACTGTGTATGCCTGTTTGTAACCCATGCTTTGATTGTAACTGTACTCTGACATATGTATATTCTGTAGATCTCCTATTGTATATATTGTATTTTCTAGTGTGCTTTAGGCTGATTAAATTATATAATTAATCTTGGGCTGCTCTGTTATCTCGATCTTGAATCCCACGTCTGTGTGTTCGGCTAATAGTTACCGTGAAGCGGTTGGTGGCAGCGAGTTTGTGCCAAGGATTATTGTGGGGAGGCCAGTGAGATTCGGGGAGATTTTATATATTCCGCCCGCGGAGGTCGGGGGAATATATACCCTACTCTCACCAGGGACCCTTCAATAATCGGCATAAGTAGTATAGCGGCCTCCTTGCTTATTGTCGGGCAATTCCATAATTGGCCTGACTATAAGAGGGGCGCTAGAGAGCGCGTCACGTGCTCTGTCTGTCGGTCGGGAGGTATAAAGGAGGGGTGACCCCCACTTGTTACCCCCCGATTGTGACGTACTGGTAGCCAGCGCGGGGGATTTCTGAGTGACCCCCCCGGTGGTTCGTGACATATTGGTGGCATAGCGGTGGGATCGAGATAATAGTGTGTGTGAGTGTGAGACCCATACTCCCAGACACTAAAGACTGCCTGCAGCAGCTGTGGCTGCTGGGGTCTTCAGACCAGACCAACACTAGAGTGTCAGAGTGCAGATACTGTAAGGTGTGTGGGTGCATCAGGTGTCAGTTCTGTGTCAGTGACCAAAAGTCTGCAAGAATGGCTGATGGCACCAGGAGCAAAGCCAAAGGAATGGCCGATGCTCAGGCCAGAGACGATGAGGAGGTTGTCCACGAGCCCTCCAAGAGCCCGACGCCAGAGAACAGCTCTGCAGAGGACATTGCACAACCTGGCACTGCTGGACAAGATGAGGAGGAGCTCGCCCAAGGGTCCTCAACGAGCCAGATGCCAGTCCTCCGCTCTGAAATGGACAGTGAATCACCTGGCTCTGCAGCGTGCCGCAGATCACCACTTGCCAATCCCTCCGGCCTGAGAGGTGCAGAGGCCCTCCTTCAAGCTGCCTTGGCCAGGCTTATGGCTGGAGACCGGGATACCTACGAGATACTCATGGCCGAGCGTGAGCGACAGGCAGCGCGTGACGCTGAGGCTGCGGAGCGGCAAGCAGCACGTGAAGAGCGACAGCAACAGGCAGAGCGTGACCACCAGCTGCAGCTAGCTCAGCTCCGGCCCTCATCAGCCACACGTGACCTTCAAGACACCAAACTTCCAAAGGTCCGTGTTGAGGACTTCCCAGTGCTGGAGAAGGATGGAGACTTGGACTCTTTCCTGACTGCTTTTGAACGGACTTGCCTGCAGCACCATCTGGACAAGGACCAGTGGGCCAAATACTTGACCCCCCGTTTAAGGGGTAAGGCCCTGGAAATCCTTGGGGACTTGCCTACTGAGGCAGATCAGGGCTACGACACAATCAAGCGGGCCCTGATCCAACAGTACAACCTCACTCCGGAGTCCTACCGCAAGAAGTTCCGGACCCTGCAGAAGGGACCAAAGGACTCCTGGGCTGACCACCGGCGGGCACTTGCCCGAGCTGCCGACCACTGGACCCAAGGCCTGCAGCTTACCACCGGACCAGAGATCCTAGACTTGGTCATCACAGAGCAACTCTTGTGGAACTGCCCTGAGGATCTCCGCCAGTTCATCCGAGACCAGAAGCCAAAGGGGTCCACGGCTACAGCTGCCCTGGCCGATGACTACACCAACAACCGGGCCCCTGAGGCCAGGAGAGCAGCCACCAGCAGCACCTGGAGAGGGGGTAAGATGAATTCTGCGACTGCCCCACCTGCCCCTAGACTGCAGGGGGTGTCCCCCTCAACTCCCCTCTCCAGGCCCGTGGCAGAGCCAAGACGGTGCCACCAGTGCAACCTACCTGGACACTTCAAGGCCATGTGCCCTCAGCGTCCCAAGGCCCCGGCTCTGTCCCCGTCCCAAGGGCCGCCCAAGGTGTATTGTGTGGGTGGGGGTGGTGGTAGGTCCCTGGACAGCTTCCAACCTGTCACCGTCGGCCGGTCTGTGACCATAGGACTGCGAGACAGCGCCTCGGAGGTGACTCTGGTGCGGCCTGAGATGGTGTCCCCCCAAGACTTGATACCTGGAAAAACCCTCGCTGTCTCCGGGATTGGAGGCATTGACCCGGCGCTGCCTGTTGCTGGCATTTATGTGGACTGGGGCGCAGGGCGAGGGGTGAGAGAGGTGGGGGTAACTGATCGGATCCCCGCAAACGTGTTACTTGGGACAGATTTGGGGCAGATAACCTCCCAGTTTGGGCCCCCCCCCAAGGGCTGACCCTTCAGCCAGTACTGACATGCCTCCGGACAATGTTAATGTGTTCTCCATGAATGATGTAAGGGAGGAGGGAGTGAACTCTGATTTTTCTGCTTCCATAGACACACACACAGCTGCAGCTGTGACAGGGGAGGGGGTCAGAGAAAGGTGTGACAATGCCTCTACAAGTAATCAGCCTGTGAGCTGGGATCTGTTGCCCTCTGCAGGGATAAGCAGAGAGCAGGGTGCTGCAGGGGGAGGACCAGTGTGTGGGGTGGGGGCTACCACAGCAAATGTGGGGTCCCCAGAGATTTCACAGCGGGGTTCTGTTGCTGCAGGGGGGGAACAGGCAGGTGAGATTGGGGCCGGTCCCGGAGCGGAAGTGCTCCCAGGTAAGATCTCGGTGCAGGGTTCCCCCACAACCGGGGTGTCAGGAAGCCAGGTAGGTCTGCCTGAACCGGCGACTTGGTCAGGAACGGAGGAGGAGCAGGCACGACCCACGGTCGCAGCGGCTGTGGCCGCTGTCACCCGCAGTGGGAGTGCTGGAAGCCAAGGGGCCTCCCGGAGGTCCGATAGCTCTCCCCCTTCTGACCAAGTGGCAGCCGAGTCAGGTGGAGGCCAGGACACAGGTCCCGGGGTACTGACCGAAGATGTGACAGTCTCGTCGATTCTGGCCACATCTAGTCAGGGGTTTCAGGCAGCGTTAGAAGCTGACGACAGCCTGAAAGCTCTAAAGAAGCAGGCGGCACAGCCTCCCTCGGACTCGGACCCGGAGCGAGTGGTCTGGGACCAAGGACGGCTGTACCGGGTCACGGTCCAGCAGGGTTCACCGGAGGCGTGGCCCAGGGACCGACAGTTGGTGGTACCCTATCCGTTCCGGACGGAGTTGTTGCGGATCGCACATGAGATTCCGATGGCCGGACACCTAGGGATCGCTAAGACCAAGGCCAGGTTAAACCAGCATTTCTACTGGCCAGAAATGGGGGCCGATGTGGTTGCCTACTGCCGTTCGTGTGAAACCTGTCAGAGAGTGGGGAAGGCGGGGCCACACCCCAAAGCCCCACTGGTATCTCTGCCAATCATCGATGAGCCTTTCAGGAGGGTGGCTGTGGATCTGGTCGGCCCGCTGGCCATCTCCAGCAGCTCCGGGAAACGCTTCATACTAACGGTAGTGGACTATGCCACCCGGTACCCAGAAGCAGTGGCCTTGTCGTCCATTCGGGCTGACAAGGTGGCCACCGCATTGCTGGAGATTTTCTCCCGAGTGGGTTTTCCCCAGGAAATGCTCACTGACCGGGGGACCCAATTCATGTCCCAGCTGATGGAGGCCCTCTGTAAGCAAGTCCAGGTGCGACATCTGGTGGCCAGCCCGTACCATCCACAGACTAATGGCCTGTGCGAGCGGTTCAATGGCACCTTAAAGCAGATGCTTAAGATGTTGGTCGACTCCCATGGGCGTGACTGGGAGCGGTATCTCCCACACCTGTTATTTGCTTACCGGGAGGTTCCACAGGCCTCAACAGGATTCTCACCGTTTGAGCTCCTGTACGGGCGACGTGTGCGGGGCCCCCTGGCTCTGGTGAAAGAGGCTTGGGAAGGGGATTTGGCCACCCCTGGAGTGTCGGTTATCGAGTATGTCATGCGCTTCCGGGACAAAATGCAGGCCTTGACGCAACTGGTACACGACAATATGGCTCAAGCCCAGGCCGATCAGAAGCGTTGGTACGACCAGAACGCTTGTGAGAGGACCTACCAAGTGGGTCAAAAGGTGTGGGTACTGGTCCCCGTACCACAGGACAAGCTTCAGGCAGCCTGGGAAGGCCCATACCTCGTGTACCAGCAGCTCAACCCTGTAACGTACCTGGTCACCCTGGACCCTGCCCGTGGAAGGCGGAAGCCCTTCCATGTGAACATGATGAAGGCACATCATGAGCGGGAGGCATGTGCACTCCCTGTGTGCAACCTGCCCGAGGAGGGAGAAGCGGAAACCCTCTTGGATATGCTAGCCCAGGTTAGGGCAGGCGGATCCATTGAGGATGTGGAGGTTGGCCACCAGCTCTTGGAGGACCAACGGTCCCAGCTGTGGGCCACCCTACACCCCTTCCGGGGGTTGTTTACCAACCAGCCCGGAAGGACTGACTTGGCTGTCCATCACGTGGACACTGGGGATCATCCCCCGATCCGGCGTTCAGCATATCGGGTCTCCCTGGAGGTGCAGCAACACATGCGCCAGGAGATTGACGAGATGCTGAAGCTGGGGGTGATCCAGGCATCCAACAGCGCTTGGGCCTCGCCTGTAGTCCTCGTCCCTAAGAAGGACCGAACCACTCGGTTCTGCGTGGACTACAGGGGGCTCAATGCTGTCACGGTCGCCGATGCGTACCCAATGCCACGCATCGATGACCTGCTCGATCAGTTGGCCGGGGCTCATTACCTGACCATCATGGACCTGAGCCGGGGATATTGGCAGATCCCCCTGACTCGCAAGGCCAGGGAACGCTCTGCCTTTATTACCCCATTTGGACTGTACGAGTCCACGGTGATGCCATTTGGGATGAGGAATGCCCCTGCCACTTTCCAGCGGATGGTCAACACCCTGCTCAAGGGACTTGAAGGGTACGCGGCCGCGTACCTGGATGACATTGCCGTCTTCAGTCCCACCTGGGAGGACCACCTAGAGCATCTAGCACAGGTGCTCAGGCGGATCCACCAGGCAGGTTTGACCATCAAGCCGGGAAAGTGTCAGCTGGCCATGAGCGAGGTCCAGTACCTCGGTCACCGGGTAGGCGGGAGAACACTGAAGCCCGAGCCTGAGAAAGTGGAGGCCATCGCGTCCTGGCCCACCCCCAGGACCAAGAAGCAGGTGATGTCCTTCTTGGGGACCGCTGGGTACTATAGGAGGTTTGTTCCATGCTATAGTAGCCTGACAAAGCCCTTGACGGACCTCACCAAGAAGAAGCTGCCCTCTGCAGTCGATTGGACAATGGACTGCGAGACAGCCTTCCGGGCCCTAAAGGACGCCCTGTCCAGCCCGCCCGTGCTACAGGCAGCCGACTTCACGCGGCCGTTTGTAGTACAGACCGACGCCAGTGACTTCGGCCTCGGTGCGGTGCTCAGCCAGGTGGACTCTGCGAGCCAAGAGCACCCAGTCTTGTACCTGAGCAGGAAGCTGTTACCAAGGGAAGTGGCCTATTCCACGATGGAAAAGGAGTGCCTGGCCATAGTGTGGGCCCTGCAGCGTCTGCAACCCTATCTATACGGGCGCCACTTCATCGTGGAGACGGACCACAATCCCCTCAGCTGGTTACACACTGTCTCCGGGACGAATGGCAGGTTGTTGCCATGGAGCCTGGCGCTCCAGCAATACAACTTCACCATTCGACACAAAAGGGGCCGTGACCACGGTAACGCAGACGGGCTGTCCCGACAAGGAGAGGTCGCGGACGGGCGCACGGGGGAACACCGGAGTGTGCTGCCCCCTAGCGCCCTCAAAAGGGGGGAGGTGTGAGGTAAATCCGGAGATATGACGATAAATCATGATATTCAAGTTATGTCAGGAAGCCCTCTCCTGGTGTCACCCCCCTTTCCTTCACACAACTCCTTCAATCAGAAAATTTACCACAGGGATAAACGGTTTGTTTAGCAGATAGGTGTCAAAGGAACTGGTCTGTGTTCCACTTACACCTCCAACGGCCATCTCCTGTGATATGGAGATTAGATGATGTGGGAACAATGGACACAGGATGACTCCCTGCCGTGACCCTGTGGTAGGGGCTGCTATCTAATTAGCAAGCTTGGAAGTATCCAGACAGAACGACTCCAGTAAAATATGGTTCATATCTCGCAAGCCATATTTCCGATAAATATGGCAACCATAAAAATGGTGTCTCTGCATGCGGACGATGCTGGCACACCTTTTTTATGGGAGCGGGAGCTTGGGAAGTACCCCAGGCGTGATATCAGCCAATGGGGAACTAGTAGACAAGTCATGAGTCCTCTCGTTCTGTAGCTAAATTCATAACTGTCACAATGAGAGCGTTGGCGTCCGCCTACGACGCTCCCAGGCAAAGTTATGGCCCATATTCCATGTTGTGGATATTGTCCATAACTCCAGCCAGGGGTGGAGCAGTGCTCCCTCTGAGGTCACTAAGGTAGGAGGGGACCTGGATTTGCCCAGGTTGATAACCCTACTTCGGCCATTTTCCAGGGTTCTTTCGCCAGGGTCACGTGTAGGAAACATCTGTGGGAAGGATCCTAGAAACCTGGTTCACGGCGCCCCCCTGTGGCCAGACGCACAAGGTAACTGCTGGAACTGTGTATGCCTGTTTGTAACCCATGCTTTGATTGTAACTGTACTCTGACATATGTATATTCTGTAGATCTCCTATTGTATATATTGTATTTTCTAGTGTGCTTTAGGCTGATTAAATTATATAATTAATCTTGGGCTGCTCTGTTATCTCGATCTTGAATCCCACGTCTGTGTGTTCGGCTAATAGTTACCGTGAAGCGGTTGGTGGCAGCGAGTTTGTGCCAAGGATTATTGTGGGGAGGCCAGTGAGATTCGGGGAGATTTTATATATTCCGCCCGCGGAGGTCGGGGGAATATATACCCTACTCTCACCGGGGACCCTTCAATAATCGGCATAAGTAGTATAGCGGCCTCCTTGCTTATTGTCGGGCAATTCCATAATTGGCCTGACTATAAGAGGGGCGCTAGAGAGCGCGTCACGTGCTCTGTCTGTCGGTCGGGAGGTATAAAGGAGGGGTGACCCCCACTTGTTACCCCCCGATTGTGACGTACTGGTAGCCAGCGCGGGGGATTTCTGAGTGACCCCCCCGGTGGTTCGTGACACCTCCCAATTACCTCCAGGCTCAGCATTAACTCTTTGGAGGGGCAATGCTGTTGTGGCGACCAGGTCCTGGGGCGCCACAGCTCTGCTCCGTACACCTCGTACACACACGGCTCTGCTCCGTACACCTCGTACACACACGGCTCTGCTCCGTACACCTCGTACACACACGGCTCTGCTCCATACACCTCGTACACACGCGGCTTTGTCCGTACACCTAGTACACACACGGCTCTGCTCCGTACACCTCGTACACACACGGCTCTGCTCCGTACACCTCGTACACACACGGTTCTGCTCCGTACACCTCATACACACACGGCTCTGCTCCGTACACCTCGTACACATGTGGCTCTGCTCCGTACACCTCGTACACACACGGCTCCGCTCCGTACACCTCGTACACACACGGCTCTGCTCCGTACACCTCATAGACACACGGCTCCGCTCCGTATACCTCGTAGACACACGGCTCCGCTCCGTACACCTCGTACACACATGCTCCGTACACCTCGTACACATGTGGCTTTGCTCCGTACACCTCGTACACACACGGCTCTGCTCCGTACACCTCGTACACACACGGTTCTGCTCCGTACACCTCATACACACACGGCTCTGCTCCGAACAGCTCGTACACATGTGGCTCTGCTCCGTACACCTCGTACAAACACGGCTCCGCTCCGTACACCTCGTACACACACGGCTCTGCTCCGTACACCTCATAGACACACGGCTCCGCTCCGTATACCTCGTAGACACACGGCTCCGCTCCGTACACCTCGTACACACATGGTTCTGCTCCGTACACCTTGTACACACACGGCTCCGCTCCGTACACCTCGTACACACACGGTTCTGCTCCATACACCTCATACACACACGGCTCTGCTCCGTACACCTCGTACACATGTGGCTCTGCTCCGTACACCTCGTACACACACGGCTCCGCTCCGTACACCTCATACACACACGGCTCCGCTCCGTACACCTCGTACACACACGGCTCTGCTCCGTACACCTCGTACACACACGGCTCTGCTCCGTACACCTCTTACACACACGGCTCTGCTCCGTACACCTCATAGACACACGGCTCTGCTCCGTACACCTCATAGACACACGGCTCCGCTCCGTACACCTCGTAGACACACGGCTCCGCTCCGTACACCTAGTACACACGCGGCTCTGCTCCGTACACCTCGTACACACGCGGCTCTGCTCCGTACACCTAGTACACACACGGCTCTGCTCCACACACACGGCTCTGCTCTGTACACCTCGTACACACGAGGCTCTGCTCCGTACACCTAGTACACACACGGCTCTGCTCCGTACACACGCGGCTCTGCTCCGTACACCTAGTACACACACGGCTCTGCTCTGTACACCTGGTACACACACGGTTCTGCTCCGTACACCACATACACACACGGCTCTGCTCCGTACACCTCGTACACATGTGGCTCTGCTCCGTACACCTCGTACACATGCGGCTCCGCTCCTTACACCTCGTACACACACACGGCTCCGCTCCGTACACCTTGTACACACACGGCTCTGCTCCGTACACCTCGTACACGTGGCTCTGCTCCGTACACCTCGTACACACACGGCTCTGTTCCGTACACCTCGTACACACACGGCTCTGCTCCGTACACCTCGTACACACACGGCTCTGCTCCGTACACCTCGTACACACACAGTTCTGCTCCGTACACCTCGTACACACACGGCTCTGCTCCGTACACCTCGTACACACACGGCTCTGCTCCGTACACCTCGTACACACACGGCTCTGCGCCGTACACCTCGTACACACACGGTTCTGCTCCGTACACCTCATACACACGGCTCCGCTCCGTACACCTCGTACACACACGGCTCCGCTCCGTACACCTCGTACACAAACGGGTCTGCTCCATACACCTCGTACACAAGCGGCTCCGCTCCTTACACCTCGTACACACACGGCTCCGCTCTGTACACCTCGTACACACACGGCTCAGCTCCGTACACCTCGTACACACACTGCTCTGCTCCGTACACCTCTTACACACACGGTGTGAAGATGTAATTTACCCTCTCACTGTATATGCTGTGATACTATGTCATGATATGTATATTTCCCTGGTTGTATTAGTTGTAATTCATGTATTTTCTTGGGGGAGCTACTGGTCTCAATGTGTCTCTCTCATACAATTGCAGTCTTGGCATCTAATGTGATTATGTAAATAGCCTGTGGTCTTCTATCCAGAGTTGTGTATCTAGTCTGTAATTGCATTGGCTTGTGAAGGAATAGTCATTGTGCTGCACAGCAGGGGATCCCTTCATCTACTGTGGCTGGCAGACATATTGGAGCCCTGTGATGGACCAAACCATTGATGATAGGATGTGTGACCCCTACCCCCTGAACATGGTGGGCTGGTCAAGGAGCACAGACAATGCATTTCCCTTTTTGTAACTTTAGAGTGAGCTGAAACTAAAGAGAAGAAGGAGCTCCCAGCCTGGGTGGCTGTGGACACGGACGGAGCTAGGCCTGTGTGGCGGCCCGTGGGATTGTGTGGAACTCTTTGGACTACTGTAAGGACGATTGCTTTGTTATCCGGTCCGAGGATTGTCGGGAAGGGCCTCCGAATCTGTTTTACGTGGACTTATCGTGTGCTGTTCCAGTGTTCTTGTGAATAAACCTGTTGGATCGTCCCTCGGCCTCGTCCATCCTTTGCTCTGTTGTACACCCCCGTCACACACGGCTCTGCTCCGTACACATCGTACACACACGGCTCTGCTCCGTACACCTCGTACACACACGGTTCTGTTCCGTACACCTCGTACACACACGGCTCCGCTCCGTACACCTCGTACATATATGGCTCTGCTCTGTACACCTCGGACACACACGGCTCTGCTCCGTACACCTCGTACACACGCGGCTCCGCTCCTTACACCTCGTACACACACGGCTCCGCTCCGTACACCTCGTACACACACGGCTCCGCTCCGTACACCTCGTACACATACGGCTTTGCTCCGTACACCTCGTACACGTGGCTTTGCTCCGCACACCTCGTACACACGGCTCTTCTCCGTACATCTCGTACACACACGGCTCTGCTCCGTACACACATGGCTCTGCTCTGTACACCTCGTACACACACGCCTCCGCTCCGTACACCTCGTACACACACGGCTCCGCTCCGTACACCTCGTACACACACGGTTCCGCTCCGTACACCTCGTACACACGCGGCTCCGCTCCGTACAATTCGTACACACGCGGTTCTGCTCCGTACACCTCGTACACACACGGCTCTGCTCTGTACACCTCTTACACACGCGGCTTTGCTACGTACACCTCGTACACACGCGGCTCTGCTCCGTACACCTCCTACACACACGACTCTGCTCCGTCCACCTCGTACACATATGGCTCTGCTCTGTACACCTCGTACACACGCGGCTGTGCTCCGTACACCTCGTACACACGCGGCTCTGCTCCGTACACCTCGTACACACGCGGCTCCGCTCCTTACACCTCGTACACACACGGCTCCGCTCCGTACACCTCGTACACATACGGCTTTGCTCCGTACACCTCGTACACGTGGCTTTGCTCCGTACACCTCGTACACACGGCTCTTCTCCGTACATCTCGTACACACACGGCTCTGCTCCGTACACACACGGCTCTGCTCCGTACACCTCGTACACATGTAGCTCTGCTCCGTACACCTCGTACACACACGGCTCCGCTCCGTACTGTGACGGGAGTGTACTACAGAGCAAAGGATGGACGAGGCCGAGGGACGATCCAACAGGTTTATTCACAAGAACACTGGAACAGCACACGATAAGTCCACGTAAAACAGATTCGGGGGCCCTTCCCGACAATCCTCGGACCGGATAACAAAGCAATCGTCCTTACAGTAGTCCAAAGAGTTCCACACAATCCCACGGGCCGCCACACAGGCCTAGCTCCGTCCGTGTCCACAGCCACCCAGGCTGGGAGCTCCTTCTTCTCTTTAGTTTCAGTTCACTCTGAAGTTACAAAAAGGGAAATGCATTGTCTGTGCTCCTTGACCAGCCCACCATGTTCAGGGGGTAGGGGTCACACATCCTATCATCAATGGTTTGGTCCATCACAGGGCTCCAATATGTCTGCCAGCCACAGTAGATGAAGGGATCCCCTGCTGTGCAGAACAATGACTATTCCTTCACAGGCCAATGCAATTACAGACTAGATACACAACTCTGGATAGAAGAGGACAGGCTATTTACATAATCACATAAAGGCCCAGTCACACACAACGACTTACCAGGGATCCCGAAAACGATGCGACCTGATAGGGATCGCAGGTAAGTCGCTGGGAGGTCGCAGGTGAGATGTCACACAGTCAGATCTTACCAGCGATGCAGGAACAATACAGGTCGCAGTACGATCTCAGCAGTCACTGTGACCCTGTCACACAGTGTCAAACACAGCGATGTGTCCTGCACAGCAGGACATCACCTTTGAAGAAAATGGCCTGGACCATTCTGCAACGATTAGCGATCTCACAGCAGGGGCCTGATCGCTGGTAAGTGTCACACATAACGAGATCGCTAACGGGATCGTTACTGCGTCACCAAACGGTGACTCAGCTGCGATCTCGCTAGCGATCTCGTTATGTGTGACAGTACCTTTAGATGCCAAGACTGCAATTGTATTAGAGGGACACATTGAGACCAGTAGCTCCCCCAAGAAAATACATGAATTACAACTAAAACAACCAGGGAAATATACATATCATGACATAGTATCACAGCATATACAGTGAGAGGGTAAATTACATCTTCACAGTACACCTCGTACACACACGGCTCCGCTCCGTACACCTCGTACACACGCGGCTCCGCTCCGTACACCTCGTACACACGCGGCTCCGCTCCGTACACCTCGTACACACGCGGCTCTGCTTCGTACACCTCGTACACACGCGGCTCTGCTCCGTACACCTCGTACACACGCGGCTCTGCTCCGTACACCTCGTACACACGCGGCTCTGCTCCGTACACCTCCTACACACGCGGCACAGCTCCGTACACCTCCTACACACGCGGCTCTGCTCCGTACACCTCCTACACAGGCGGCTCTGCTCCGTACACCTACTATACACTCGGCTCTGCTCCGTACACCTCCTACACACGCGGCTCTGCTCCGTACACCTCCTACACATGCGGCTCCGCTCCTTACACCTCGTACACACGCGGCTCCGCACACCTCGTACACATGTGGCTCTGCTCCGTACACCTCGCACACACAGCTCCGCTCCGTACATCTCGTACACACACGGCTCTGCTCCGTTCACCTCGTACACATGTGGCTCTGCGCCGTACACCTCGTACACACGGCTCGGCTCCGTACACCTCGTACACATGTGGCTCTGCTCCGTACACCTCGTACACACACAGCTCCGCACCGTACACCTCGTACACACACGGCTCCGCTCCGTACACCTCGTACACACACGGCTCCGCTCCGTACACCTCGTACACACACGGCTCCGCTCCGTACACTTCGTACACACGCGGTTCTGCTCCGTACACCTCGTACACACGCGGCTCTGCTTCGTACACCTCGTACACACGCGGCTCTGCTACGTACACCTCGTACACACACGGCTCCGCTCCGTACACCTCGTACACACACGGCTCTGCTCCGTACACCTCGTACACACGCGGCTCCGCTCCGTACACTTCGTACACACGCGGTTCTGCTCCGTACACCTCGTACACACGCGGCTCTGCTCCGTACACCTCGTACACACGCGGCTCTGCTACGTACACCTCGTACACACGCGGCTCTGCTCCGTACACCTCCTACACACGCAGCACAGCTCCGTACACCTCCTACACACGCGTCTCTGCTCCGTACACCTACCATACACTCGGCTCTGCTCCGTACACCTCCTACACACGCGGCTCTGCTCCGTACACCTCCTATATATGCGGCTCCACTCCGTACACCTCGTACACACACGGCTCCACTCCGTACACCTCGTACACACACGGCTCTGCGCCGTACACCTTGTACACACACGGTTCTGCTCCATACACCTCGTACACACACGGCTCTGCTCCGTACACCTCGTACACACACGGCTCTGCTCCGTATACCTTGTACACACACGGGTCTGCTCCGTGCACCTCGTACACACGCGGCTCCGCTCCTTACACCTCGTATACACACGGCTCCGCTCCGTACACCTCGTACACACACGGCTCTGCTCCGTACACCTCGTACACATGTGGCTCTGCTTCGTACACCTCGTACACACATGGCTCCGCTACGTACACCTCGTACACACGCGGCTCTGCTACGTACACCTCGTACACACGCGGCTCCGCTCCGTACACCTCGTACACACGCGGCTCCGCTCCGTACACCTCGTACACACGCGGCTCTGCTCTGTACACCTCGTACACTCACGGCTCCGCTCCGTACACCTCGTACACACACGGCTCTGCTACATCCACACTGTAAACCCCTCCTGACCCCACACATAAACTTCCCCTCATCCAGCACCATGACACCCAGCACAGCAGAGTCCTGCATACACTGAGGAGCTGACCATGTGACCCCTGACTCCTCCCCTCCATGTGACATCATCATAGGCCCTGTAAGCACAGAGCAGCCATATATCTAGTGTGCGTGCGGCTGTGCAGGTGGAGGGTCTCTATTATTTTGGGGTCATCATCATTATTATTAACCCCTTTATGTCCAGTTCCAGACCAGTGTACTCCGGTTCTTGATCAGGCACATTTTCATATTAGAAAGGGAGGAGCCAGCACTGCTTGATCAGACATGTCAGATGGGAGATAAATCCCCTCCCCCGGTCCCCCATGTGGCCAAAGTGCCCCCCATACCCCCTCCTCATTCTGATCATCTAAGATGGTGGCCGCACGCTGCATTCATCCTCCTCTGATTTCTGTCATATGTGACGTCAGATGTGACAGAAACGTCCTCCCCAGGTGTGGCTAAGTCACCCCCTGTCACTCCCTGGTCCTACCCCGGTCTCCTGATACGAGCTGCTGCTCCGTCCTCGCGATTCCTACTCATCATCTGAAAAATATCGTCCGCATGCGCAGAGCGGTTCTAACCCCAGGGCTTGATGCCAGGTGACATTACACGGCTGGTATCAACCCCATTTATTACCCTGTTTGCCACCGCACCAGGGCAACGGGATGAGCCAGAGTGAAGTGCCAGGATTGGTTCATCTAATGGATGCGCCACTGCTGGGACGGCTGAAGCATGCTATTTTTAGGCTGGGAAGGGCCAAATAACCATGTCCCTTCCCACCCTGAGAATACCAGACGCCAACTGTCAGCTTCACCTTAGCTGGTGATCCAATTTGGGGGGAACCCATGTTTTGGTTTTTTTTTAATTATTTATTAATAATTTAACCTTTGTCCGGCTGAATAGGTACAATTGTAACTATTTTGTTTTAAAATGGCAATACATTTTTTTTTTCCCAAAAGCCGTAGAGGGCTGAAATTTCGTGACATCTCTGCAGTTTGGTCCAGAATATATTGGCTAAATTTCAATAAAATATCTCCACCCCCTTCCGAGATAAGGGGTCGCTGTTAACGTTGTAAAATTATGCAGCCTGATGAAGGCTAAAAAAAATAGTGTAGGGTGCCCTCTGTTTTGGATTACCAGCCAAGGTGAAGCGGCCAACTGTGATCTGCAGGCTTCAGCCATCTGCTTTACCCTAGCTGGCTATCAAAAATGGGGGGAACCCACATAGGTTTTTATTAATTATTTATTTTTTTGGCTAAATATAAGGTAAACACCCTTCACTGCCACATGAAAGTCACTAAAGGGTGCTAGCTTAGATTATGCTGGGGGGTGGGACATTATATAAGTGTTTGTCTATCCATCCATCCTAGTTTTTTAGGCTATGTGTCCACGATCAGTGTTTGCAGCGTTTTGGACAGAGTATTTTTGTTGCGTCCAAAATGCTGCGCTGTGCAGTACAAGTGCAATGGAAGGATTTTTGGAAATCTCCTGCCCACTGAGCTTGTTTTTTTTCCTTAGCATAAACTGACCTGCAGCGCGGCTTCCTGAGCCTCAGCATGTCAATTTATGCTGTGGAGACGAGAGTTTCGTCCAAAGAGAAAATAGCGCTAAAGTCCTCAGCAGCCTGAACCTGGATCGTGGGCCCGGGCAGCTGCTTTCTCCAGTGGACAATACTCGCATCTCTGCACGACAGCTGACATTGCGTCTAGACACAGTCTCGCTGTATCGTGGGCACATAGCCTAAAAGTGAGAAATTTCGCACTACAGCAACATTTTTGTGAAGTACCTATGGTTTCAAAATGCTCACTATACCCCCGAATGAAATCCTTGAGGGTCTAGTTTTCAAAATGGGGTCACTTGTGGGGGTTTCTGCTTTATAGGTACCTTAGGGGTCCTGAAAATGTGACATGGTGCCCGCATTATTTTTCAATTTTTCCAAAATTCACATGGTGCTCCTTCTGTTATGGGCCCTCCCGTTTGTCCAAACAGAGATTATTAGCCACATGTGGGGTATTGCTGCGCTCATAAGAAATTGGATAACAAACTGTAGCGTCCACATTTTGGTGTTGCCACTTGAAAAAGCAAGAAATTTGGTGCTAAAGCAACATTTTTGTGGAAAAAAAAAAGAAAATGTTCAATATGACGATGTAAGTTTATTAAATTCTATAAAGTACCTGTGGGTTCAAAATGCTCACTATACCCCTGGATAAAATCCTTGAGGGGTCTAGTTTCCAAAATGTGATCACTTTTGATGGAGCTCCACTGTTTAGGCACCTCAGGAGCTGCAAACGTGACATGGCATTCACTAATGAATCCAGCCAATTTTACAGTCAAATGGTGCTCCTTCCCTTCCAAGCGATGCCGTGCGCCCAAACATTTGATTTCCAGCACATATGAGGTATCTGTGTACTCAGGAAAAACTGCACAATAAATTATATGGGGCATTTTTTCCTGTTACCCTTGTGGATAGAGAGCTTTGATATCACTTTGATGCCCATTTTGTGCCAGTTTAATACTTTTTTTGCTGCTTTTAAGTGTATTCACATCAGGGCTCCGCACTGTATTGTATTTTATTATTGGGATTTTTTTATGTTTGTTGTTAAACCTGTAAAAAAAAAAAAAAAATGAAAACGGAAAAAATAAAATAAACCAACTTCAGCCTCGAATAAGAAACTGGATGATTAAGAAACCAACTTCAGCATTGTGTCTGATGTCGAGCGATACCAGTTTGAATATAAGGGAAATGTCTGTTATTACCACATATATACCCCCCCCACACTGACTGACAGCCGCTGAGCATGGGAACCTGCTGTCACTCAGTGCCGAGAGTGCAGCATACTGAGCCGTGACTAAAACCGCATCAGTGCCACCCCTAGGACTGAAAGCTGGACGCCGTCTCAATATATGTCTATGATCCTCTGTATATGGGGAGGAGGCACCATCAGCTCTTTCTACCCTGTTTCCTCGAAAATAAGACGTACCCTGAAAATAAGCCCTAGTAGGATTTTTGGGAGCTTTTTTGAGTATACTTAAAATATAAGCCGTACTCCAAAAATAAACCTTGGTTGTGGTTCCATAATGAATTGTCCAAACATCTAAAAAAGTTAAAAAATACAGCAGGAGTTTTATCAAAGAAAGCAGACCCCACCAAAAGAAAGCAAATATCCCCCCCAAAAAAATAATTGCACTCACCAGACACCAAACAATTACAGTTGGCAAGTACCGATGGTGCATAGCCTGTCACACAGAGATCTGTGTCACTGTCAGGTCCCTGACATTCCCGCTGCATTACACCAAAGCTGTGTATAGAGTGACAGAGAAGGCAGAGGCAGTAATAAACCGTGTCTGCCTTATCTAGAGATGGTTGGATTTCATCTCTGTTGATACATGATTGTGTGTAGTAGCTGCGCGGCTCTTTTATTTTTCCACCCACATTGCCGTATAAAGGATAGTTGTTGTTTTTTTCGGGTTTTTTTTAAATGACTCATAGGTTTTAATTTTACCATAAAATGTACTGGAAATTAAGTAAAAATTCCAAGTGCGGTGAAATGGTGAAAAAAAAAAAATTTCTATCATTGTTTTTACTCCATTCACAATGTGCTGAAAGTGAGCGGTCAGCGTGATTCTCCAGGTCAGTCTGATTACGGCAATATCAGACTCCCACATTTATTATTATCTAAGTGGTGACTAGAGATGAGCGGACCCGTGGACGTTCGGCTTCTGCTGGTCCAGCTGAACATTTGTAAAGATCGGTTCTGGACTTGGACTTGACCTGAAGTTTATTTGAAGTCCCTGATTGGCAGTTCGGGTCTCCGCCCACATGCAGCCATAAACCGATCACTAACAGGGGAGGGCGGGTTTTTTCAGTTTTATTTCTTGGTGCACAATACATCTGATAACACGAGAGTGGTTTCCATACGTAAAGCCCCCGAACGCCAAACCTGAACTTTATTTTGGAAAGTCTGAGTTTGTACCGAACACTGAACTTCAGGTTCACTCATCTCTAGTAGTGAATAAAAATCAGACTTTTGTAAAAAAAAAACACAAAAAAAAACCAAAACAAAACATAAAAAAATCGGTTTGTCTCTCAATTTTCCAACATCAGAGTTGAGTGAGGACTTGTTTTTTGCTTGATGAGCCGACGTTTTCATTGATACCATTTTAGGTGCAATACTTTTATGGGTAGGTTTTGCAACTTCATTTCATGTTGAATTTTTTTTTTTACTACCCAAATGATATCTCACCTCCTTTCAGTGGTTTTATTCTGTTTCAGAAAATTTCGGTTCCAGCATGGATATGGACAGGGACAAGATGGCGGAGAGGATATTACACCTCACCCTAGAGATCCTCTTCCGGCTTACTGGAGAGGTGAGAGATTCTGATGACGTCACATTACATCATTCTTATCTATGGGAATAACAGATGGACAGAACTGGAGAGGTGAGGACTCTGGAAATGTCTGTAGTGAGATTTATTACTGTGTCTCTCCATAACCAGGATTACACAGTAGTGAAGAAGACCTCTAGTGAGCGCTGTCAGGCCCCCGTGTCTGAGGGATGGGGAAGACCCCTGAGCCCAATCACGGGACCTCCACCTCACCCCCCGTTACATGAGGACATCAATGACCACAAGATCCTAGAAGTCACCTACAAGATGATTGAGCTGCTGACTGGAGAGGTGACACTGCTGGGAATGCTGGGACATTATACAGTAACGCTATGAAGGGATCGGGGGTGACGGTATCATTGTATGTGTCAGGTTCCTATAAGGTGTCAGGACGTCACCGTCTATTTCTCCATGGAGGAGTGGGAGTATTTAGAAGGACACAAAGATCTGTACAAGGACGTTATGATGGAGGTTCCCCAGCCCCTCACATCACCAGGTAATAGACAGGACTAAATACACACAGCCTATAATTGTCTGTATGTAATGAATGAATTCAGTCCCTGTATGTGTCTCCTCCAGTTCTATCCAGTAAGAGGACAACACCAGAGAGATGTCCCCGTCCTCTTCTCCCACAGGACTGTAAACAAGAAGATGCCTATGTTCCTCAGGATCATCAGGTAGATGGAGAGAAGGTGACATGAAATCTCCCTATGATGTGTAGATGGCTGTGAAGGTCTTGTGCTCAGTCTTGTTTTAACCTCTCCGTGGCTGGTGGTGAAGGTCGCCGCTGGGATGGTGTCGCTCATCACAGGCAGAGCGGGGTTACCTCAGGGAGGATGACTGAAGACGGACGGGGGTGGTTGTGGTCCCCGTTGGCGCCGGAAAAGGAGAAGCAGAGACAGGGGCTGCGGTTCCAGGTCTTTTACTCACTGGTAGTTCAGGCACTGCCCCAGAGTACCATTCTCCGCCACGATGGACTCCAGCCAATAACGATTCTGTGGAAGGTCAGATCTGGTGTATGTCAGTCTATGAGCCCTAACTCCTTTGGTGCGCTAAGTATTGGATCCCCGTGGCGTGAATCACTTGGGGATCCCGGTGTCAGTAAAGTGTCCCATTCTGTATGCTGATAGCGCGGTTCCAATGTGGGGCTGGTCCAAGACCTAAACCCCGGATCCTATATGCTATTTGGCTGAAGACTCGGTGGGACAGCTCCGGTGACTCTTCTAGCCATTCCTGCGACCGTTGCAGAGTTGGTAGACAACGTGAAGTATATCTGCCCTAGGGTTCTGTACGCCGACAGCGCCGGTCCTGTGGAAGTAGCCGCCTGCTTCTCCCCAGTGCCCGTGTTCAAACGCCTTGGCCCACAGAGCTGCCTCGCGGCACATCCGCTGTGCTCCGTGTCTAGAGCTGTTCCCTCCTTTGTAATTGTGTTGTGTGTTCCAAGCTGTTGCCTCCAGCCGCTGCCACTGGCTTGTTCACTACTCTCACTAGGTCAACCTGCTCTTCCCACTGTAGGCTCCTGACTCCCCCTGGTGGTTGCTTCACCCTGACCCTGGGTCCCAGCTCCTGTGGAACGGGGAGCCCCTGGTGCGGTGGTGTCCTGTAAACCCAACCGTTGTAGTGACCCCCTACTGTGATGCGACACTGGTACAGTCCCCATTCGGGAGGGCAACCCATTGTAACTGTGTGTATGTGTGTTGGTGGAACCGGTACCGACCCTCCTTGGACCCAGGATAAGTACTACACCCTAAATGAGGTGCAGTACCCTCCACTTGTTCACTACTCTCACTAGGTCAACCTGCTCTTCCCACTGTAGGCTCCTGACTCCCCCTGGTGGTTGCTTCACCCTGACCCTGGGTCCCAGCTCCTGTGGAACGGGGAGCCCCTGGTGCGGTGGTGTCCTGTAAACCCAACCGTTGTAGTGACCCCCTACTGTGATGCGACACTGGTACAGTCCCCATTCGGGAGGGCAACCCATTGTAACTGTGTGTATGTGTGTTGGTGGAACCGGTACCGACCCTCCTTGGACCCAGGATAAGTACTACACCCTAAATGAGGTGCAGTACCCTGTGGCGCCTGAAGCCTCAGGGGCGCCACAGCAGGATTAGAGCTGATTATAGATGTGACTTTTCCATCTGTCTGTGACTTTTGGATCACATTTATCCCGTTCTCTACACTGAAAACTTACATCAGGGTTTCGACACCAGGTTATCAGACAGAGAGAGGTCGCGCCTACCCCATGGGTCAGAAGGTCACCGCGCAAGCCAGCAATACTTGGATCTGCTTTGTTTTCCACTTAGCTGTGCAGACGATCCTTGTGCTGGTGCTGCTAGGGTTATGCGGACCCTTGTATCTTTCTTGGCTTACCATCCTGAGTTGTCTCAGCTGTTCTGATTTTTGAACTTTCCCTGGTATAACTACTCACCACTTTACCTTAGTAATTGCCATGGATAACTTGCTTTTCCATGGTGCTGGCATGGAGGTGTGAGCCATGGAAAGAGAATTTTTTTTAATTTGATCCTGGAGATTGCTGCTTGCAATTTTTTTTTGGTGTCTTCCTATTGATCATCTCCCTTTTTATTAATTTCTCTTGCATCCCTCTTTTTTACCACTTGTTGTTTGGGAATGCAGTTTCTTTTTCCTTTTGTCTGTTGTTTTCTTTTTGTGTCATTATCATAAAAGAGGACTAGTGTTCCTCCTGCCCTGCTCACTAGACACGGTTGTGGTTAGGGTAAGACACGTGATTGTCGCACGACGTGAAAGAACCTGTCTTGGGACATCGAGGAGCTCAGGGTTGCTCAGAGTAAGTGACAGGGTTTATCCTTCCTGTTCTTCTCTAGAGGCAGTGGTCCCACCCCATCTGTCTCATGATACACAGCCTCTTGGTGGAACACATTGGTAACTGGTGCCTACTGTCAACAAAGTCCAATTTCAGAGGCCCTAGTGATGACTGGGTAGGCACTTAATCATGCCTCTCTGGATAAGCCTGGTTCAGGGCGCAGTGAGGCTACGTCCCTTCTCCTCAACCTATTAGCATGACAGGTCTACATGTAATTCTTCAAATGACATGATTCAGATGAAACCCCCAAAGGATCCATTCACTGTCATGAGGCAGCAGAGTTAGTCTGGACTCCTCATGGCAGTGCGGCAATCATCCCTATCTAGTGAACAGTTATCTCCAGTAATTGTATTATTACAGCGGATTCTGTATGATGTTACATCGTCATCTTCTCCCCATTCAGGTCCCTACAATATTGGATCCTCTCAGTGGAGATCTTCTATATAAAAGGATTCTCCAGATTGACGTATCAAGGATGGATATGGACAGGGACAAGATGGCGGAGAGGATATTACACCTCACCCTAGAGATCCTCTTCCGGCTTACTGGAGAGGTGAGAATAACAGATGGACAGAACTGGAGAGGTGAGGACTCTGGAAATGTCTGTAGTGAGATTTATTACTGTGTCTCTCCATAAGCAGGATTACACAGTAGTGAAGAAGACCTCTAGTGAGCGCTGTCAGGCCCCTGTGTCTGAGGGATGGGGAAGACCCCTGAGCCCAATCACGGGGCCTCCACCTCACCCCCCGATACATGAGGACATCAATAACCAGAAGATCCTAGAACTCACCTACAAGATGATTGAGCTGCTGACTGGAGAGGTGACACTGCTGGGAATGCTGGGACATTATACAGTAACGCTATGAAGGGATCGGGGGGTGACGGTATCATTGTATATGTCAGGTTCCTATAAGGTGTCAGGATGTCACCGTCTATTTCTCCATGGAGGAGTGGGAGTATTTAGAAGGACACAAAGATCTGTACAAGGACGTCATGATGGAGGTTCCCCAGCCCCTCACATCACCAGGTAAAAGCAGGACTAAATACACACGGCCTATAATTATCTGTATGTAAGGAATGAATTCAGTCCCTGTATGTGTCTCCTCTAGTTCTATCCAGTAAGAGGACAACACCAGAGAGAGATCCCCGTCCTCTTCTCCCACAGGACTGTAAACAAGAAGATCCCGATGTTCCTCAGGATGTGTCTCCTCCAGCTCTATCCTGTAAGAGATATCTACTCATGTACTTTCTGCACTAATTTTGTGTTTATATTTTTAGACTTTCTGCTCTGGATTTTTTTTCAGCTGTGTTTTCTTTGCTTCTGCTTCTTCTGCTGTTTGCTTCTAGTGTCTTCTCTATGTCGAAAATAAGCCCTAACATGACTTTATGGGATTTTTCGAGAATGCTTGAAATATAAGCCCTACTCCAAGAATAAGCCCTAGTTACAGTCAGGAGTTGGGAGGAATCAAACTACTCAATTTCTGAGGAACCCCACTCTCTTAGTGACCCCATCAGTTGTATTCTAAGGTTGATTGTTTAAGGAACTTTGATGATTTCAAAGTCATGTGACATGATGTAACCAAAGATCTCTTAATTGCAGGAGTCTAAATGAACTGAACAGGACACAGGCTGGCATGCAGGACTGGCATTAGGGGAAAGGGAGAGAAAACTGGACAATTTCACAGGGCCCCCATAATCCTAGTGGCCCCAGTGTTTATATGCCAATTATAGGACTGCTTAAGGACCTTTTTACAACACATCATGTGACAAAAGGCTGTGTGTGTGTGTGTGTGTTTGTTTGTTCATGCAAATTTTAACCAGCTTTGCCAAAATGAGCAGAGCTTGGCCAGAAGAAGGGTGTGATGCCATAAATAAATGCTATAAATAAACAATAATAATAATAATAAAAATGCCACCGCTTCTCTAATTCATAACAAACTGCAATGTTTCCTATGCCAGAAATCTCACTCCAGTCCCTGACGTAATTTTTCAGTGTACGTCACTGGTCTTGATGAATTTGAATCCTAATGTTTATCTGTACAGGCTGCAAGACCTGCTACCTGCTTTGGTTACAAAGCCTAATGCGGGCTTTACACGAGACGATATATCATGCGATATGTCGTCGGGGTCACGGTTTTCGTGACGCACATCCGGCACAGCGCACTACGTCGTCTCGTGTGATACCTCCGAGCGACGCAGTATCGCTCACAAATCGTGAGTCGTGTATTCGTCGTTAACTTTCATAATATCGTTTATTTTCATGGGTGCAGGTTGTTCATCGTTTCTGTGGCATCAGACGTTGGTCCGTGTTACACTACGGGAACGATGAAGACAGCTTACCTGCGTCCCACGGCACCCGCCGGTTTAATGGAAGGAAGGAGATGGGCGGGATGTTTACCCGGAAAGTAAGTGCGTGTGACGGGGGTTAAACGAGTTTGTGCGCCACGAGCAGCGATTTGCCCGTTACGCAAAAACGACGGGGACGGGTTCGATCACCCGTGCTATCGCACGATAGTTCGACTCGTGTAAAGCAGGCTTTAGGATAGGCCATCAGCATTACAGTCCCAGACAAACCAGTTGAGTTTTCAGCATCTGTCTTTATTTTATTTTCGTCTTCGGAAAAAACCTCTTTGAAATTGTCTATGTTGTGGATCAATGTTTCAAGGAGATGCTTGCAGGTTTTGCCAACTGTCATGGCAGCGTCAGGATCTGTTGAAATGATAGACTCTGGTACTTTGCATGTTAATTTCTCTGCTGTCTGTGAGCCGCGCAGGGAGCCGCAGGCATCAAACCACAGGCTTGGGCAGGCTAGTAAGAGTTATTCTCTGCTGGGCTGCTTGTTAAATGTCTGTGATCACATGCTGTAGAGGAAAAAGTATTGTTTGCTGCCATTCTATATATGCTGGCTGGACTATTTAATTAATGCCAGCTATAGTTTACCTATACTGATCTGGTGAGGTGTTGTGATCCAGATTTATGGGTGTTTTTTGTGCATTATTACTGTGAGCTGTTGTTGTGTTAACCCTTGTTGTCATTTTTGTTGCTGCCTTCCTGCTCTTGCTTTTCTCCTTAGCCTCTCACTGTTTATTTTTGTGAGTTTGCAATGATTCCCGTCTGTCTTAATCTGTATTTCCATCATAATCCTGCTCCTTCCTTCCCTTGGTGATTACAGATTATATCTAGTCAGGAGACTAGTAATGCATGAGACTCCAGCATCTCCATCTTCAGGGGTAATCAAGAGGTTAGGAATAGCTTGGGGTCCCCTAGTGTGAGGGACAGTATAGGAGCCCCCTATCCCTCATTATCCTGCAGTCACATTGTGACAATCAATCAGATTATTTACTGTAGCACATTCCAGAGAACTGGTGCTAGGAATGGGAGAGCCGAATTAACAAAGATGTATCTCTTAAGGCCGCTTTACACACAACGATATCGCTAGTGATCTCGTTAGCGACGTGACACACCCAGATCGTTGCTACGATTTGCCGAGATCGCTCATAAGTCATTTTGTAGCGGTCACACGTACCCATCTCACAAACGACGCTACATCGTTCAGCGAGATATTGTTTGATCAAGGCGGTCATGTGGATGTTGTTCGTCGTTGGCAGGGTCTCATACGTAACAATATGTCTGCTGCGTTCCAAATGACGAACAATATTTTGAAACTGAACGTCGTGTCAACGATCAACGATTTTCGCTATTTTTAAGATTGTTCAGAGTCGCACGTAGGTGTCACACACAACAACGTCGTTAACGACGACGGAAGTGCGTCACGAAAACCATGATCCCGACGACATATTGTCAGATAAATCGTAGCGTGTAAAGGGGCCTTTAGATCTCGATATTGGACAACAGATTCAGAATAATTTTTCCCTAATTTAATTTCTGATGTTATGGTTTAAAAAAATTAAATGTACTTTCAAGATAATATCATTAAAAATTAATGACTTTGTGTTTATTTTTAGCAGATGACTGTATTGGGAGTTCAGATGGATCTCTAATATCTTCAGAATTTATAACAGATGATGAAAGGATCCCACATGATACATATGAAGAGCATGCTGTTGTCCCAGATATATATATACCTTCAGTCCTTCCTAGGAAATCTCTATCATCTGATCTTTTCAAACAAATCCAAAATTCTGATTTATCACAGAATTGTAAGCAAAATAAAAGTTACAGAAGGGATGTGGAATACGAAACTGCTCCTACAAGGGAGAAACCATTTTCATGTTCAAAATGTGGGAATTGTTTTACCAGGAAATTACATCTTAATATCCACGAAAAAACTGACACAGGGGAGAAGCCATTTTCATGTTCAGAGCGTGGGAAATGTTTTATTCGGAAATCAAATCTTGTTGTGCATCAAATATCTCACACAGGTGAGAAGCCATTTTCATGTTCAGAATGTGGGAAATGTTTTAGTCAGAAATCAGACTTTGTTAGACATCAGAAACTTCACACAGGGGAGAAGCCATTTTCATGTTCAGAATGTGGGAAATGTTTTATTCAGAAATCAAATCTTGTTGTGCATCAAAGATCTCACACAGGGGAGAAGCCATTTTCATGTTTAGAATGTGGGAAATGTTTTATTAAGAAATCAGTTCTTGTTGTGCATCAAAGATTTCACACAGGAGAGAAGCCATTTTCATGTTCAGAATGTGGGAAATGTTTTATTCAGAAATCAGATCTTGTTGTGCATCAAAGATCTCACACAGGGGAGAAGCCATTTTCATGTTTAGAATGTGGGAAATGTTTTATTAAGAAATCAGTTCTTGTTGTGCATCAAAGATTTCACACAGGGGAGAAGCCATTTTCATGTTCAGAATGTGGGAAATGTTTTATTCGGAAATCAGATCTTGTTGTGCATCAAAGATTTCACACAGGGGAGAAACCATTTTCATGTTCAGAATGTGGGAAATGTGTTATTCGGAAATCAGATCTTGTTGTGCATCAAAGATCTCACACAGGGGAGAAGCCATTTTCATGTTCAAAATGTGGGCAATGTTTTACTAGTAAATCAAGTTTTATTAAACATCATAAAATTCACACAGGGGAGAAGCCATTTTCATGTTCAGAATGTGGGAAATGTTTTATTGAGAAATCAGTTCTTGTTGTGCATCAAAGATGTCACACAGGGGAGAAGCCGTTTTCATGTTCAGAATGTGGGAAATATTTTATTCGGAAAGAACATCTTGTTAGGCATCAAAGATCTCACACATGTGAGAAGCCATTGTCAAGTTCAGAATATGGGCAATGTTTTACTAGTAAATCAGGTCTTGTTAAACATGTGAAGAAGCCGCACAGGGAAGGGAACCTTTTTCATGTTGTGAATAATTGAAATGTTTAACTGATAAATCAAGTCTTGCCGATGATCAGAAAACCAACAGAGCGGAGTAGCCATTCTTGCTTTCAGAATGGTTTTAAGACTAATCAGATCCTGTTGTCCGATGATTCACACAGGAGAAGCCATCATGATGTACTATAATTCAAAGGGTTTTATAAAAAAATTGGCTACAATTGCTCAAGTAAGAATTTGTGAGGGAAAAAAAAATTTTTATTTCTTTTTAAACTTATTGTATTTTTGGACCATAAGACACACCTAGGTTTTGAAGGAGGAATATAGGGAAAAAGATTGACACAAAAAATGTGGTCATGAAGCACTGTTATGGGGGGGGATCTGCTAGTGACACTGTTACTGGGATAAAATCCCCCAATTCTATACTGATGTCACCCATCCTGGGCCCCTTACAGGTACTGTTGATGTGTCTCCCATCCTCGTGAATACTGTATATCCATCCTGGTATATATATTGCCAATCTTTATCCCATCCTGGTATATATGATCCCCATCCTGGTATATATGGTTCTTGTCCTAGTATATATGTCCCCATTCTTGTATATATAGCCCTCATCTTGGGCCCATTCTGGTATAACTTTCCCCATCACACTGCACACATAAGAAAATAAATGATTATACTCCCCATCCCTCCGCTCTCCCGGTGCACACTGTTCTCTTCTGATGCTCGCAAGTGACTTCACCATGTAAGCGGAGAAGCACATGACATTACTGCCACGTGCCCCCAGTTACACGCAGACGTAAGTGTTAGAGAATAGTCAGCCATAATGTGCTGAGCAGCCATGTTGTATCTAACAGGGAAGACTTGAGCAAACTAACTTTGCAGCTAATGAGATGCACTGGCTAGAGTTCTCCCCCCAGAGAGGAGATAGAGATGACATCAGTGTAATTAGCAAGTGTAAGAAAAGGTCCAAAAAAGGTTAAATCGAACAGAAGAATACAATTGCGTCATTTGATAGATGTTGATGTGTCGTCATGAATAGCAGGTGTATTGAATTGATAAAGAAATTAAGTTGTCAATAGAGTTGTCAGTGTGTGAAGAGTTATGTGAAGTAGAGGCGCCTTCAGGGATCAGAAATGTCAGCAATGACAACATGGCTGAACTAGTGAAAAGTATGGAGGCCCATAGGAATCCAATAAGTTTTTATCGCAATGCTCGTAAATAATGTCATGATGTATCATTATATTCTTTGTTCTCCAACTTATACGCCTTTCTCTGCAGTATGAGCTTTCCTTTGTGTAACATGTATAAGAGCCCCACACGCCTTTTGGGGGACACTTCTTCATCTGTTGCTAATTCTGCTGTTCTGCAAGACACCTGCGTGTGTCATACTGCCGCATAACCTGTCTTATCTGCTCTGTTGCTATCTCGGAATAAACTTCAGTCTTTGCTTGGAACGGATTGTCTACAACGTCTTCTTAGCTCTCAAGGTCTACGGACATTTTCTTTCAGTAAGCTGCCAGAATGTTCACTGCTCCCCACAGCCGGGATTGTGGGTTTGGGGAGCAGTGAATATTCAATGTCTAATAGTAGACACACGTGATCGCCCAGTCATAGGAGTAAGCGGGCGGCTTAGTAATCTTGTGTACCCGATATTAAAGAGAATGAATATTCGCTGCTCCCCATGCTAATAATACCGCCTACTTCTTGGTTGGAGCTGGCTTCATTGCCTAGAGGTGGGCAGGAGTATGGCATGGGGAGCAGTGAATATTCATTTTCTTTTTTAGCTGGCATACTGTTAGCCTTTTTGAGAGCCTTTAGGAACATTTGTGAAAGGTTTTGATACTGGATTATATTTAGATAATTCACTAATCTTAGGTTGCCCACTGCTCTATATACTAAAAAGCGCAGCCCCAGATTGGAGATAGGAACTCTTAAGTATATCACATTGTATATAATTGCATTTCAAAGCTTGTTGTTTTGTTAATAAATGCTTGTAAAATATATATTCTTCATGCCTATCTTTCTCTATTGTGTAGATGTGATGATTTTGCCTCAGAACCTCTGGAGTTGGCGCAGAACTGTAGACATTTTGCAAAAAAATAGTGAGGGGAGAATTGAATTACACTGCATTCTAGATATGTGGAAGTTGTTAAGACGCTCTGTTCCCAAATTATCCAAACTTCTATGCCAAAAAAAACTGTCACAAAAATTTGGAACATTGTGAAAAGATTTGGCATTTTCACTCTAAAATTCGCAGAGCTTAGGTGGGACGGGGGCGTGACAGCATAGCTCCTTTAATTCATGACGAGCTGTGGTGTTCCCTATGCCAGAAATCTCAATCCAGTGTCTGATGGGAGTAAAGTTTCTAGCAGGGCACAAGGAGGCACATGCCACTCGTCAAACGCTCCAGATTCATGAGGAGGCATTTACCTCTTCATGAATCAGAAGTGACCCCCGCATAAATTGGGCTTTTGATGTTATAAAACTGATTCCTTTACAAAGGATAATTGTAATAAAAAAAAACTAAAGGATTTTTTCTGTCTGATATCCAAGAGATTATTTTTTTTTTGTGGGGCTACCCACACATAGAGATATACGGACCCGTTGAAGTCCGGGTTTTTCCAGTCGGACTTTAAATAAAGTTCAGTTCGGGAACCGGACTTGTCCTAACCCCATTGGAAATCACTGATTGGGCAGTTTGGGTCTCCGCCCACATGCAACCGGCCATAAACAGAGCATTTATTACCAGGGGAGGGAGGGTGTTTATTTTCCTTGTACACAATACATCCTATAACAATGTTTTTACCTCCCCGTGAAAGCCAATAAAACACTGCAAGCAGCTCGCACTGGGCCGAGCACTGAGTGTACCCGAGCACACCGATGCTAGATCAAGTGGTTAGGATTAGAAATGATTGAACCGGTCGTGGTTGGTTCGTCGAACGGAGGTCGCGTTCGAGTTCAGTTCAGCTAACCGGTTTGACGAACCACTCGAACCCCATAGGAAACAATGGGAGGCAATCACAAACACATAAAAACACCTCGAAAACACCCTCAAAGGTGTCCAAAAGGTGACAAACAACCCACAACACAACAGAAACACATGGGAAAGTGACAAGAACAAATTCTCATGCGAAACCAAAACAGCGTTACGAGGAAAAAGAGGACGAGACACAGATATAGGCATGGCATGCCCTTCTAAAATCATGTAAAACACCGCAAGGTGACTCCAAGCGGAGTCTCCCTTTTTTACAAAAATTGGGCCCCACAGACACCACTTCAGTGGCAGCACTTGTGCCCTAGTTGCAAACAGGATGTTTTGATTTGCATCAAGCACATTCAAAAATACGCCATCCTTAACCGTCCCCAGTATGACACCGGGGTAGGTAGCAAAGTCTTTGCTGATCCCAGATCTGTTCATCTAGGATCATTTTTAGAAACACTGCAAGCAAGGGTTACTCCAAGCGGAATCTCCCTTTTTTCCAAAAATTGGCCCACACAGACACCTCTTTCAGTGGCAGTACTTGTGCCCCAGTTGTAAACTTGACAGGTACATTAGCGTCAAGCACATTCCAAATCCACAAGCCTTTATGCTCCAAAGGATGACACAGGGGTAGTAAAGTCCTTGCGGATCCATGACTTGTTCATCTTGATGAACGTTAGTCTGTCCACATTGTCAGTGGACAGGCGCGTGCGCTTATCTGCCAGCACACACCCAGCAGCACTGAAGACACGTTCTGAGACAATGCTGGCAGCTGGACATGACGAGATCTCCAAGGTGTAAGTGGACAGCTCAGGCCATTTTTCAAGATTTGAAGCCCAAAATGAGCAAGGCTCCATTTGCAAATTCATGGCATCGATGTTCATTTGGAGATACTCCTTTGTCATCCTCTCCAGCCATTGACTATGTGTCGGACTTCTTGTCTCTGGTGGCCTTGCAAAGGATGGACTAAAAAAATTATGAAACGATTCAATAAAATTGCTGATACCAGCACCAGATACGGTGCTGCTGGTATGGTTAGACTGTTGATGACGAGACAGTCCCATGTTTGTCAAGTTACAACTAGGAGATTCACTCCGTGCACCACGGTGGTTTTGTGGAAAAGCCGAGCTAAGATCGAGTAACAGCTTCTGCTGATACTCCTGCATACGTGCGTCCCTTTCTATGGCTGGAATTATGTCACAAAATTTGGACTTGTACCGGGGATCTAATAGTGTGGCAAGCCAGTAGTCATCATCACTTCTAATTTTGACAATAGGAGTGTCATGTTGTAGGTAGTGCAGCAAGAAGGCGCTCATGTGTCTTGCGCAGCCATGCGGACCAAGTCCTTGCTGTGTTTGTGGCATAGAGGTGCTAACCGTTTTTTCTTCCTCTGACATCTCCCCCGCAACCTCTTTCAACTGAAATTTGACCAAGGTCTTCCTCATCCGCTGAGTCTTCCATGTCCATGGACAGTTCCTCCTCCATTTCTTCATGTTCTCCTGCACCTTCCTCAACATTTTCCCTGCTACCATGCGCCCTTGTTGATCCCTGTCCCCCATGGTCGCATGCCTGCCGCCTTGGTGATGATGAACGTCTGGACCTTGGTGATGTTGTTGTCCCTTGCGCATATGAATCCTCCTGTACTTCCTCCCCTTCCTGTTGTACCACCCTCTCACTTCGAATAGTGTTTAGCGTGTGCTCCAGCATGAAAATGACTGGAATTGTTATGCTGATAATGGCATCGTCAGCGCTAAACATATTTGTCGCCATGTCGAAACTGTGCAGAAGGGTGCATAGGTCCTTGATCTGAGACCACTCCATGAGGGTGATCTGCCTCACCTCTGCATCTCGTTGGCCCAGGCTATACATCATGACGTATTGCACCAGTGCTCGGCGGTGCTGTCACAGTCGCTGTAACATGTGGAGGGTCGAATTCCAGCGTGTCGGCACATCACATTTCAGGCGATGAACCGGCAGGCCGAAAGACTTCTGGAGCGATGCAAGTCGGTCAGCTGCGGCGGTTGAACGGCGGAAGTGCGCAGACCGTTTTCGTGCCCTGTGCAGAAGGCCATCTAGGCCGGGATAGTGTGTTAAAAATTTCTGGACAACAAGGTTCAACACGTGAGCCATACAAGGCACGTGTGTCACCTTGCCCAGGCGAAGGGCTGCACCCAGGTTTGCAGCATTGTTGCACACTGCCTTACCTGGCTGCAGGTTGAGTGGAGACAACCATTTACCAAACTCAGTCTCCAGAGCTGCCCACAACTCAGCCGCTGTGTGACTATTATTTCCAAGACATTTCAAGATAAAGACCGCCTGATGCCGTTGCGCTCTGCTGCCAGCATAGTAATGAGGTGTGCGTGATTCCTTGTGCGCAGTTACAACGCTGGTGGCCTGACCAGGCAGGCTTGGGGCTGAGGTGGAGAACCCAGACAAGGTTGAGGAGGCAGAAGCAGTGGAGGAACTTGGACAGACAGAGGATTGACGCACAAGTCATGGGGACAGCAAGATTTGTGCAGCAGATGCTTCACCATCTATGACCATAGTTACCAAGTGCCCAGCCAGCGACATGTAACGTCCCTGTCCATGCTTACTGGTCCAAGTATCGGTGGTGAAATGCACCCGTTCACACAGAGTTTCTCAAGGAAGCGGTGATGTGTGCGACATGCTGGTGTAGCGCAGGCACACCTTTCTTAGAGAAGTAGTGGCGACTGGGCATCTGGTACTGGGGCACAGCGACGAACATAAGGTCTCGAAAATCCTGTGTGTCCACCAGGCGGAAAGGCAGCATTTCGGTAGCCAAGAGCTTACAGAGGGATAAAGTCAACCTCTTAGCTTTGTCATGGGTCGGAGGAAATTACTTTTATTTGTCCACATCTGAGGGACAGAGATCTGGCTGCTGTGTGGAGATGGTGGTGAGTAGTGTGTCCCTGGAAAAATGCAGGTTTGTGAGGAAAGTGCAGTTGGAGACATGATGTTGCCTTCATCCAAAGTTGGTGCCGTCGATGTCTGATAGAGCTGTACACCCGCACTTGTTTCACCTTCCAAACCAACTGACAACCTACCAAGTAAACTGCCTGTTGCGGTTACAGTGGGGGAAGTTGTGCGTGGAAAACAGCTGTCCCCACAGTCCTAGAAGATGAAGAGCTCGCGGATGCACTGGAAGGGGCAGGCGGTGGATGGTTCGCTCCGCTAGGCCGCATTGCAGCACGGTGAGCTTCCCACTGGGACATATGATATTTATTCATGTGACGATTCATGGAAGAAGTTGTCAAACTGCTGAGGTTATTGCCTCTACTTACAGATTCCCGACAAATTTTACAGATCACATGATTTGGGCGATCCTTTGCAAGGTCAAAAAAGGACCAGGCTAGGCAAGGCTTAGAGGACATGCGACCTGCTGAGCCACCCCGACTAGTGCTCAGAGGCAGAGTGGATGCAGTTGTAGACGTGCTACCAGTACTCCTCCTCTGTCCAGGAAGGCGCAAGGTAACTTCGTCGTCAGTTGCATCCTCCTCCACCACCTCTGTTGACCTCCTCGAGTGCCTGACTGTGGGTTGACAGTAGGTGGGATCTAGAACTTCCACATCAAGCGTTGTGTTTGCACTCCCCTCACCCTCAGACCTAGCCTCTTCCTGCCCTGACCGAATATTTAAGTTGTCATCCCAATCTGGTATCTGCGTCTCATCGTCATCAGTATGTTCCTCATTGTCTCTACCAACAGGTGTTACAGTTTTTGAATAAGGGTCAACATTATGCTCAGAAACTTGGTCATCACGGCCTGAATCTGAGTCACAAAGGTTCTGGGCATCACTGCAGACCATTTCCTGGTCTGTACTCACTGTAGCTTGGGAGCAGACCTCTGATTCCCAGGCTATAGTGTGACTGAACAGCTCGGCAGACTCAGCCATCTCAGTTCCACCATACTGTGCAGGGTGGATGGAGACTTGAGAGCTGGGAGAAAGCAAGTGTGATTGGGATGACAACTCAGAGGACTGGGTTTTTTTGGATGCGGTAGTTGAGGTGGAGGAGAGGGCACTTGTTGGAGCACTTGATATCTATTCAAGCATGTGCTTTTTTTGTGCTACCTTTGTTCCAGTTGTTTTGTTCTGTAAAAAAGGGAGCACATCGGATTGTCCACGGAAAGTAGTAGACATCTTACTTTTGCTGGAAGATGGAATATCTTCATCAGATGTTAATGTAGCTTTGCCACCTTCCCCACGGACAAAAACTTTTTTTCCTTTTCCAACACGCCTGTTCCCCTTTCCACCAGCATCTGTCATTTTGCCACTCATTTTGATAGTGACAAGATTGTCCACTTAAAATGTGGTAGTAAAAATTGAGAGGTGGTGTAGATTGCAGAGGTAACGTTAATAAAAATTCTTTTAATCTCAAATTCACATTTCAAACAAATTTCACCAGTATCAATTATTTAGATGTCACTTTGATAGGGAAGGGTAGTGTAGTGGAGATCCTTCCTTATCATAAGGACACGGACTCCAACTCCATTTTAATGGCCAGTTCATGTCATTCTCCGCATGTCATCAAAATATTCCACTTGGTGAACTTATCAGGTTAAAGCGCAATTGTTCTTGTCCAGAGGTTCTACAAGTGGAAATGGACTGTGCTGTTACCAAGCTCAAACACAGGGGCTACCCGAAATGGTGTCTAGATCGGGCAAAAATTATAGTTAATGAAATAGATAGATCGGATTTATTTAGAGATAATAATAAAAATAAGAACAAATATAGTAGGAATAATGGTGTGACGTTTATAACGAATTTTTCTCCTCAATTCCATGATATAGTAAAAATAGTACAAAAACATCTGCCTATTTTACTTAGTGATGATTTATTAAATCGGATTTTCACTAAAAATAAAATTAATTTTGTGGCCAGAAGAGCCCCTAATCTTGCCAATATTTTATCCCCCAGTTTGGTTGTAAGCAAAAAGGACAATGCCATCTCTAAAAATTGGTTATCCTGCACAGGTTTTTTTGGCTGTGGGCACAATTTTTGCATCTCGTGCAAACATGCAAAAAAATGCAAATCATTTACATCTAATTACACAGGACTTTCCTATAACATTAATAGCTTTATAAACTGCAATACCCCAAATGGGGTTTATTTGATTGAGTGTATTTCCTGCCACGTTCAATATGTTGGCTGCATGAGTTGTCCCCTCAAGCAAAGAATACGTAGACACAAGTCAGACACATTAAATACATCTGCGGTAAATGTGTCTGCTGTTTCTAAACATTTTGCCTCTGTTCGCTATAGATGTCTTGACAATCTTGTTTTCACAGGCATTGAAAAAGTTTCCAGACCTAAGAGGGGGGGGGATCTTAAAAGAAAGATTCTTAACAGAGAATCTTTCTGGATTTTTAAATTGGGCACGAGAATGCCGCATGGTCTGAATATGAGGAGAGATCTTGTTATGCAGTATACTTGAAATTCCTGAATTATTTGTTCTTTATAGGACATACCTTTTTCAGTACCAATAACTATATCATATTATACTGTAGTGATTACTAGATATTTGATGGTTCAAGGTTATTCCTTTAGCATTTGAATTTAAATTTTCACTATATAGCAATATGGGCAATAACGATTTTTCTCCCTCCCTTTTTTTGTCCCTGTCAGGAGAAAAAAATCTTTCTTGTCTTCAAAGAGCCCCTTCTCTATAAATTATACCGGGCATGTATATATTTCTTATCATGTGATCTCTCTGGTTACTTCTGTTTTTAATCAGATTATGTATATACATTGGTGTTTTTTCTTTTTATTTTTTGTTGTTGTGCTGACTTTTTGGTGCAGTGTCTCAGTTTCTATTCTTTCTCTTTTTTTTTCTCTTCTCTGTGCTCTCCGCATTAAATGGGCTGGGTGGTAACACATCCAATCAATTCAAACCTGTTCTTGTTGTGCACAGACTTTAAATACTGTCTTAGAGATTTCCTCTGCGCATTCCATGTTTAAGACCTATTCAGGTTGAAACGCGTAGGAAACAGCTCCTCTGTCTTGCCTCTCTATTTTTGTCTTGCTTGGATGGAATATTAATATTTTATTATCAACTTTCTCCTGGAGTTGCTGGAATTTCTCCTTTTCTAGATTGCAGAGGTGGTCTAGCTTTATTGACAGCTGAAGAAACAACACTGACTATCCCTGACAATGCAACTATGGCCCTTAAACTGGCAGCACAGTTTGCTATTATAATAGCTTAGTAAAAAATGAGCAGGAGGGTGGAATGCAGAGGTGCTGGAAATTGCTTGGCACAAGTAGGACACTAATGGAGTACAGCAGCCACTTTTTGGATGCCACTAAGTTTCAGCACTGGTTGCTATTATAATAGCTTAGTAAAAATGTGCAGGAGGGTAGAATGCTGAGGTGCTGAAAATTGCTTGGCAGTTGTGAATGTCAGTTATGCTTTGGCTGCTGGGAGGCTCCCTCTTGTGGCCAGGAATGGTTTGGACAGGGACCAGGTGTGTTGAGCAATGGGCGTTTCCATTGCTAATTCTCTGCTTATTTAATTCCTGGTCTGAGAGCAGGCTATGCCGGATGTCAGTTGTTCTTTGTCCACCAGCCTGTTTGCTTCATCCTGCTCCATACCACATCTACCCCAGATAAGTGCTTTGTTCTTTGTTTGTTGTTTGGTTCTTTTACTTTTATCTGAGTTTGTCATTTGCTGTGGTTGTTTTCAGTTTATTTGCATGCAGGGATCTTCCCTCTCAGGAGCTTATCTGGGAAACTCCCTGTAGTTATGTTTGGAGTATGGCTCCTATTAGTCCATGTATTTGTGTTTTTTTTGTAATGATTCCTGTTTTCTGTTCATTGGTGCGACAAGAGCCCCTGGTATAGGACGGAGTGCAGATCGGGCGATCTGAGGGCCTTTTTGTAATACTAGGAATTTGGAATTTTGAAGGGTTTTTCTCTGGCCACCATCAGCCCCTTTCCTGTCCTTTCCTATTTTAGTCAGTGGGGGCCTCAACTTTGCTAATCATATCATCTATCTGTGTATTGTGTTTTCCTATATCAGTGTTTGAATGTGGGGGGCTTGCTATTCTTTATCTATTTTCTGAGGCAGAGAGTTATTCATCTTTCCTTCCTTTAGGATAGCTAGTTCTCCGGCTGGGTTCGCGGTGCACAGGATGTTAGTTCTCCCCTCGGCTACTTCTAGTTGTGATGGTTAGTAAGGGGATGGTAGCCAGATTAGTTGCCAATGCTCTTGTCACCTTTTTCCAATGATTTATGGTGGTCTTCCATGGTTCCGGATCATAACGCTTGGCACCAGTGGGACACTAATGGAGTACAGCAGCCACTTTTTGGATGCCACTAAGTTTCAGCAGTGTTTGCTTTTATAATAGCTTAGTAAAAATGTGCAGGAGGGTAGAATGCTGAGCTGCTGAAAATTGCTTGGCACCAGTGGGACACTAATTGAGTACAGCAGCCACTTTTTGGATGCCACTAAGTTTCAGCAGTGTTTGCTTTTATAATAGCTTAGTAAAAATGTGCAGGAGGGTAGAATGCTGAGCTGCTGAAAATTGCTTGGCACCAGTGGGACACTAATTGAGTACAGCAGCCACTTTTTGGATGCCACTACGTTTCAGCACTGGTTGCTATTATAATAGCTTAGTAAAAATGTGCAGGAGGGTAGAATGCTAAGGTGCTGACAATTTCTTGGCACCAGTCGGACACTAATGGAGGACAGCAGCCACTTTTTGGAAGCCACTAAGTTTCAGCACTGGTTGCTATTATAATTGCTTAGTAAAAATGTGCAGGAGGGTAGAATGCTGAGGTGCTGAAAATTGCTTGGCACCAGTGGGACACTAATGGAGTACAGCAGCCACTTTTTGGATGCCACTAAGTTTCAGCAGTGTTTGCTATTATAATAGCTTAGTAAAAATGTGCAGGAGGGTACAATGCAGAGGTGGTGGGACTGGCTTGGCACAAGTGGCACACTAATGGAGTACAGCATTAACTCTTTGGATAGCACTAACTGGCAGCACTCTTTGCTATTAAAATGGCTTTGCAAAAAAGGGCATGAGGGTACAATGCAGAGGTGGTGGGACTTGCTTGGCACAAGTGGGACACTAATGGAGTACAGCAGCCACTCTTTGGATGGCACTAACTGGCAGCACTCTGCAATTAAAATGGCTGTGCAAAAAAGGGCAGGAGGGTACAGTGGCCGGGTTGTGGGTCAGTGTAGAGGAAAGGAAGCCTCACTTTCTAGCCCTCCTAATGGTGAAATGCAGCAAGGAACTCCCTGACTTAAGGTACACAGACGCTGTTATCTGAAGCTGTATACAGCGTTTCCACGGACCTGACTGTCACCTATGGCTCTGAGCCCGAGGAAATGAGCCCTCAAAAGGGCTGAAATAAACTTCTATCCCTAATCTGTAGAGCGCTGTGTGTATAGCGTACACACCAGGACTGGCGACAGGAGCTGCGTGAGCGGTGACTGTCACCCAGACGCAGAAGGCAGATAATGGCGTCCTGAGATAAAATGGCCGTATTTATAATGCAAGGACATGTGACATTCACAGCCTATGACACATGCCCTTGCTTGTCTGGCAAAAAGTCCACTTAGCCGTGTGTGTGTCTGGGGTTGGCTGACATGCTGGCCCGCCCCACTACTCGCGCGCTTAGAAAACAAATGGCGATCGGCATATTCTCAGCACCACAGATCTAAAACCCATCCCCCCCGCACACTATACGCTGAATTTTGATAATAGTGTGAATCACAGAGTGACTCACACTTTTACAGTGAAAAGCCAGCTAGTAATTAGCTAGGCTTTTTGCTGATCGAACCGTTCTTGAACGTAATTCGAGCTGCCGAACTTTTAGCAAAAAGCGCGAGTTCTAGTTCTATCTAGAACACCCCCCAAAATCACTCGAACCTATAACTGGCGAACCTCGAACCATGAACCGCGCTCAACTCTAGTTAGGATACATAAAGCACCAAAACTCCAAACGCTAACGGATTTTTTGTATAAAGTGTGTATTTGGTACAAACCCCGAACTTTACTATTTAGGTTCACTCGTCTCTACGCACAAAGTTTATTACTGTTTAGATTATGGGTGTAGAAGAGACCAGAACTGAAAGGGGCCTATCTCTTGGTGGAGAGCATGTTAAGTTTATGATACCTATACTGCGGTTTTGTGAATTTAGTGGGATTCTGTCACAAAGTGTTTTCCCCTTAATTAAAAATCAGAATAATGTAAAGACAGTGTCACATTAGGTACAGGGAAGTACCAAGTGAATGGCAAAAGGGAAGGAAAACCCTGTGCGTAGGGAAGGGAAGATGGTAACCTCTGACTAAAGGTACTATCACACATAACGAGATCGCTAGCGAGATCGCAGCTGAGTCACCGTTTGGTGACGCAGTAGCGATCCCGTTAGCGATCTCGTTATGTGTGACACCTTCCAGGGATCAGGCCCCTGCTGTGAGATTGCTAATCGTTGCAGAATGGTCCAGGCCATTTTCTTCAAAGGCGATGTCCTGCTGTGCAGGACACATCGCTGTGTTTGACACTGTGTGACAGGGTCACAGTGACTGCTGAGATCGTTATACAGGTCGCTACTGCGACCTGTATTGTTCCTGCATCGCTGGTAAGATCTGACTGTGTGACATCTCACCTGCGACCTCCCAGCGACTTACCTGCGATCCCTATCAGGTCGCATCGTTTTCGGGATCGCTGGTAAGTCGTTGTGTGTGACTGGGCCTTAAGCCTACTGCTGGGCCCTGAGTTGCCACACCACGCTGAGCCGGATACATGACCCTAGGCTGACTCTAATCTGGTCCCTAAATAGGGAACAGATGGGATAAGCTCTTCATCAACCCCACTAAGCACTAAAGCTGGTGTCACACATAACGACGACGACAACGACGTCGCTGCTACGTCACCATTTTCTGTGACGTTGCAGCGACGTCCCGTCGCTGTCGCTGTGTGTGACATCCAGCAACGACCTGGCCCCTGCTGTGAGGTCGCCGGTCGTTGCTGAATGTCCAGCTTCATTTTTTGGTCGTCACTCTCCCGCTGTGACACACACATCGCTGTGTGTGACAGCGAGAGAGCGACGAAATGAAGCGATCAGGAGCCGGCACTGGCAGCTGCGGTAAGCTGTAACCAGCGTAAACATCGGGTAACCAAGGGAACACCTTTCCCTGGTTACCCGATGTTTACGCTGGTTACCAGCCTCCGCTCTTGCTGCCAGTGCCGGCTCCTGCACTGTGACATGTGGCTGCAGTATGCATCAGGTAATTAACCCGATGTATACTGCAGCAAGGAGAGCAAGGAGCCAGCGCTAAGCAGTGCGCGCGGCTCCTTGCTCTCTGCACTGTGACATGTAGCTGCAGCACACATCGGGTTAATAAACCCGATGTGTACTGTAGGAGAGCAAGGAGCCAGCGCTAAGCGCGGCTCCCTGCTCTCTGCACATGTAGCACAGCGACGTTATGATCGCTGCTTCTGCTGTGTTTGACAGCTAAGCAGCGATCATAACAGCGACTTACAAGGTCGCTGTTACGTCACCGAAAATGGTGACGTAACAGCGACGTCGTTGTCGCTGTCGCTTAGTGTGACACCAGCTTAAAGGACAAACAGAGATAACAAACAAAGGGAAACAACAAACAACTTATCTCTAGACAACTCATTAAGAACTTCAGTAAAGAGCAATAACAATCCTGCCGGTGTAGGCAAGCCACATGCTTCCATCCAGAGCTTGTGAAGGAACTGAATATCACTAGTACAAGTTCAGGGAAAATGAGAGTATTTAAACCCAAGGGGAAATACAGATTATTAGCAGCTGAAGGGAAGAGGAGCTTCCCTGGGTCCTAAAGAAAAAGGGATGAAAACCCAGCAGAGGAGATACTGTATCAGTACACTGAATACTGAAAGCAGGAATAATAGAAAGTCAGGGAACATTTTGCGCAGCCAAATGCTGTGATCTTCTAATGCCAAAAACCACAGGACTGTCTGTTACCCGTGACAGACAGGGACTATGATTCCAATGATGTGTCATTTACTGGGCTGCTTGCTGTAGTTTTGATAACATCTAGTAGTAAAAACTACTACTACTAGTAAAAAGCAGTATTATGTAGTAAAACTGCTGCAATGTGTGCTCTATCTCCATTATCTCTGTATAACCCCGCCCCCACTTGATTGGCAGCTTTCTGTCTATGCCCACTGTACACAGCGGCCAATCAGTGATGTGGGTGAGGTTATACACAACAGCATTTTGAGAACTGGTAGATCTTAAGCAGGTAAAACTGATTTTTATCAAAACTTCAGCAAGCAGCCAAGTAAGTGACACATTGCTGGAATCAGGGTCTCACGTTACAGGTAGGGGTAATGTTCGGTGCAAAGGAGGATCCACGGGACCGTGCACCGGACTTCCCCAGGGTGACCACCAGGAGCAAACCCCTGTACAGCGACTGTCTGGCAGCCACCCCAGAGGGCCTAGATGCACAGCAGTCGGGACACGAGAGGAATACGGGCTAATGTCCTTAAGATGTCTGTGCAGGATATGGAAGCTGGTCCAACGGTAGATGTGGGCTGAAGGAAATCAGGATGCATGAGTGGAACCGGGTACAGGTGCTGACTGGTGTAACAGATGGAGTCCGAGACCAGCGAGGGTGCAGAGTGATGATACCAGGTGGAGTCCAGAACCAGCGGCAAGTATAGACTGGCGGAAGATGATGGGATCCACAGCAGACTGTCACCGGGGAAACTCCTGGGAAACCGGAGGACTGGACACACTCAAGCTGGCATTCGGGATCTGTGGGCAGAGACAGAGTTAACCTGTGTGCAAGATACAGATGGACCTGAACACCTAGCACAAGAGACAAAGCTACTAGTATATGTTGAACAGGCACTGCCCACATGGAAAAGGAAGTCTTATATACCCTGTACCTGTTATCAGCCATAACCTGTTTCAGAGACGCTGGCCCTTTAAGACAAGGTGAGAGAGTGCACCTGCGGCCTAGTGCGCATGCGCAAGGCCCGGGAGCCGGAGATCAGTACAGGATGCAGAGGAGGAGACGCAGGAGAGCTGGAGGTAGAGTCCCGGGCTGCAGTGAGATGGCGGGGCTGACGAGTGGGCAGCACAAAAGAGGCTGAGGAGGGAGAGCGGGAGCAGCGGGTCAGAGTGCCCGGGGACCGGGTCGGTGAGTGATGAGCGGCGCCGTTACAAGCGGCGCCATGACGAGCGGTGCCGTGACCCCGGAAGCGTGACAGTACCCCCTCGTCACGCCCCCCTCCCCGCAACCCGGACAAGAATTTGCGAAGAAGAAGAGGAGCATCAATGTTCTCCCGGGGTTCCCAGTACCATTCCTCAGGACCGAAACCTTTCCAATCAACGAGGAAGAACGGCCTACCCCTTACCCTCTTCATGGCTAAGATGTCTCTTACCTCGAACACATCATCAGAGGTAAGAAGAGAAGGAGAATTACCGGTATCAGAGAAGTAAGGACTGAGGATGACCAGCTTGAGCATGGATACGTGAAAGGAGTTAGGAATGCGCATCATGGCTGGGAGCTGCAGTTTGTAAGAGACCTCGTTGATCCGTTTGATGATCTTGAAAGGACCGATGTATCGAGGACCCAACTTGTAAGAGGGGATCTTCAGCCGGACGTACTTTGAGGAAAGACACACTTTATCCCCAGGAGAAAAGTGAGGAGGAATGAGGCGTCTCTTGTCAGCATGTTTCTTCAGCCGAGCAGAAGCGCGTTCAAGAGATGTCTTGACGGCACTCCATATGTTGGAGACATTTCTGGACAGGGCATCTGCAGCAGGAATACCAGACGTAGAGGGTACCGGTAGTGGGGGCTGAAGACTGTAGACAATATGGAAGGGAGAGGAGGACTCTCTGATGTGATGGTTGTATGAGAACTCAGCCCAAGGAAGTAGCGTGGACCAGTTGTCATGATGAGCGTTGACGAAGTGCCGAAGAAAGGAAGTCAGGACCTGGTTGACCCGTTCAACCTGGCCATTCGACTGGGTATGGTAGACCGATGAGAAGTCCAGAGAAACTCCTAGAAGTTTACAGAGCGCCTCTCCAGAAGCGCGAGGTGAAGGGAGTCCCTCTGTCGGACACTATATGCAGGGAAAACCGTGAAGCCGGAAGATATGCTGAATGAAGGCGTCGGCAAGTTCTGGGGCAGAGGGTAGTCCAACCAAGGGAACGAAATGGGTCATCTTGGAGAAACGGTCCACCACGACCCAAATGATGGAACAACCAGAAGATGAGACCAAGTCCGTGATGAAATCCATGGCGATGTGTTGCCACGGAAAGGAGGGAATGAGCAGAGGCAAGAGACGACCGGAGGGCAGGTGCTTGGGAGTCTTGTTGCAGGCACAGGACGGACAAGCGGAGACAAAAGAGATGACATCCTTATGAAGAGATGGCCACCAATAGTGACGAAAGATAGTGCACCAAGTTTTCTTCTGACCCGCATGTCCGGCCACCTTCAAGGAATGACCCCACTGAAGGACCTTTAGTCTGTCGGCCTCCGCAACAAAGGTCTTCCCAGGGATGATCTTACTGGGACAGATGATGGACTGGTCTTTCTCTTCCTTTTACTCTGCTGGTACGAAGAACTGGGACAAGGCATCAACCCGCACATTCTTGTCTGCAGGCTGGAAATGTACCGTATTTTTCGGACCATAAGACACACTTTCTTTCCCCAAAATTTTTGGGGAAAGTGGGGGGTGCATCTTATCGTCCGATGGCTGCGGTGCGGTGGTGGTGGAGCGGGTGAAAGCGGGTGCGATGGTGATGGGGCGCAGGTCATCAGAGGCAGGAGCAGGCTGTAGTAGCTCCTGCCGTGACCACGTGGGCCCGCTCATTTCATATGCGCGCCCATCCTCCCGCCCATCATCTCTCAGCGCTGAAGCCGTGGCTGACAGGTGGGTGGGATGATGGGCGGGGGGTGCGCGCATGCTAAACTGGTCCACGTGATCGCCCCAGGCAACCACAGCCTGGAGTGATCATGTGTTGCTATAGTCACTCCCCCCCGTGCATCATCATCAGCGTGGGGGGCAGTGAATAAGTACGGTATACTCACCGGTCACGCTTCTGCAGCATCGCGATCTCCTCCTGTCTGCCGGCTCGCTGATGTGTGTGGAGACTGAGCGGTGCGTACAGCGATGACGTCATCGCTGTGCGCATGGCTCAACACAGGTCAGCGGCGCTGCTGCTGGCAGACAGGATGAGATCGTGATGCTGTGTGGAGTGAGGGAAGGTGAGTATACAGCGGTAGACCTCCAGCTCTCACCGCAAATGCGGCCACCGCTGAAGTGACCGCGAGATCCGCGGTGACTTCAGTCAGGTGATGTGCGGTGACAGCTGGAGTCACCGCTGATCCCGGCAGCTCACTTCACTTGCGGCCTGACCCTAACAGAGCGGTCGTGCTCTATGCCCGCTCTCTGTGATTGTCAGATGTAGCAGAGCTGGATGCGTCGTGGGATCTCGTGTGGATTACGTCGGACCTGGAGGGGTGTTTGGTGGGTAATAAAGTGGTGAAAGAGGGTGGTTTTTTTATATTTTATTTCAATTAAAGGATTTTTTGGGTGATTGTGTTTATTTACTTTAATTTACAGCTTAATGATGGGGGGTGTCTCATAGATGCCTGGCATCACTAAGCTAAGACTTAGTGGCAGCTATGAGCTGCTACCATTAACTCCTTATTACCCCGATTGTCACCACATCACGGCAACCGGAAGAGTCGGGAAAAGTCCCGGGACTGTAGCATCTAATGGATGCGGCAATTCTGGGCGGCTGCTGGCTGATATTTTTGGGCTTAGGGGACTCCCAATAACGTGAGTCTCCCCAGCCTGAGAATACCAGCCCCCAGCTGTAAGACTTTATCTTGGCTGGTTATGAAAATTGGGGGAACAGCACGCCGTTTTTGTTTTTTTTTTAATTACCCCCATAACAGTGTCAGCAGCAGATCCTCTCCCCATAACAGTGTCATGACCACATTTTTTGCTTAAAATTTTATTTTCCTCCTCTAAAACCAGGGTGCGTCTTATGGTCCGGTGCGTCTTATATTCCGAAAAATACGGTAGTTGGAAGTCGAACCGGGCAAAAAACAGGGACCTAAAATCATTATGCAATTATTCAGATATAGTAACTCTCAGCCGACAAAGGGGGTTGGAATAGTCATCCAAAACAGGGATGACTATATAAGGAAGCTCAGAATATTCTCTCCAACCCCATACACTAAGGGATTACAACTATGAATCCTTTTTCTACATTTAATACAAAATTTGCTCTCTTCATAACAAAAACGTTTGAGAAAGGAATCTCAAAGAGAACCAACCACCAGGATTTTGCTATATGAAGTAAAGCCAGTGCTATACTGGTACTAGGATGCTGTATCCCACGCAATTCTGAGGTTTCATCAACCAGTACATCCTGCACTTTAAGCTGTTGGGTCAACTGTTTTCTTCATACCAGTCCAAAGTTGAGTTTCTGATGTCGCACCTCGGTGGAGAGGCTCTTGCCTGGGTCTGTCCCATGTGGGAAAGAAATGACCCAATTACTGCTGACCTCTTGGAATTTCTGCAGTCCTTCCGGAGAGTTTTTGAGGAACCGGCTCGGGTCATCCCGGCTGCGTCCTCTCTTCTGCCCTTTTGTCAAATAGATCTAACTGTGGGTCAGTATGCAGTTCAGTTCTGTGTCCTCGCTTATGAATTAAGATGGAATGATCAGACACTGGCAGACACCTTTTGGGAAGGTTTTCCGAGAGAACCAAGGATGCACTGGCTGGTCTTGATATACAGTGGGTATGGAAAGTATTCAGACTCCTTTAAATGTTTCACTCTTTGTTTCATTGCAGCCTTTTGGTAAATTCAAAAAAGATCATTTTTTTTCTCATTAATGTACACTCTGCACCCCATCTTGACAGAAAAAAATGAGAAATATTTCTAAAGTTTTTAAACAAGAAAAACTGAACTATCACATGGTAATAAGTATTCAGAACCTTTGCTCAGACACTCATATTTAAGTCACATGCTGCCCATTTCCTTGTGATCCTCCTTGAGATGGTTCTACTCCTTCATTGGAGTCCAGCTGTGTTTAATTAAAGTGAAAGGACTGGATTTGGAAAGGCGCACACCTATCTATATAAGGGCTGCTTCTCACTTGGGAGTCTCTCGCAGTAGAGCAATGCGAGAAAATCTCGCATTGGAATCGGACACATGTTAGTCAATGATTCAGCTCTCATCTGCGAATTTTTTCTCAGTCCAAATCGGACCGAGAAAAAAATCGCATCATGCTGCTTTTTTGCGAGTTTCTACTGCGAGTCTCTCCAATGCAAGTCTATGGGAGCGTGTAAAAAATCGGATGTCACGGGACGGCACTCACACCATCCTAGTGACATCCGATTTTCTAAATACATTTCTCGCATGTTTCCTAAAACACTGGAAACGAGTGATGTCTCACAATGTCTGTCAATCACTATTCTGTCAGTCGGTCTCTCCCTCTCGGTCTCTATTCTCTCTCTGTCGGTCCGTCACTATCTCTGTCCCTCTCTCACAGTCTGTCGGTCATTTTCCCCTCCTCTCTCATACTCACCGTTCCCCAATCCCCGGCGCGGCGCTGCACGGCGTTCACACTGCTGCGGCGGCTTTTACTATTTTGAAAAAGCCGGCCGCTCATTAAACAATCTCGTATTCCCTGCTTTCCCCGCCCACCGGCGCCTATGATTGGTTGCAGTGAGACACGCCCCCACGCTGAGTGACAGGTGTCTCACTGCACCTAATCACAGCAGCCGGTGGGCGTGCCTATACTGTGCAGTGAAATAAATAATTAAATAATTAAAAAAAACGGCGTGCGGTCCCCCCCTATTTTAATACCAGCCAGATAAAGCCATATGGCTGAAGGCTGGTATTCTCAGGATGGGGAGCTCCACGTTATGGGGAGTCCCCCAGCCTAACAATATTAGTCAGCAGCCGCCCAGAATTGACGCATACATTAGATGCGACAGTTCTGGGACTGTACCCGGCTCTTCCCGATTTGCCCTGGTGCGTTGGCAAATCGGGGTAATAAGGAGTTATTGGCAGCCCATAGCTGCCACTAAATCCTAGATTAATCATGTCAGGCGTCTCCTCGAGATACCTTCCATGATTAATCTGTAAGTTACAGTAAATAAACACACACACACCTGAAAAAATCCTTTATTAGAAATAAAAAACACTAACAAATTCCCTCATCATCACCAATTTAATAAGCCCCAAAAAGCCCTCCATGTCCGGCGTAATCCACGGACCTCCAGGGTCGCATCCAGCTCTGCTGCATGGAGGTGACCGGAGCTGCAGAAGACACCGCCGCTCCTGTCAGCTCCACGCAGCAACTGAAGACAGCCGTGCGATCAGCTGAGCTGCCACTGAGGTTACCCGCTGTCACTGGATCCAGTGGCGGCCACAGGGTAACCTCAGTGACAGCTCAGCTGATCGCACGGCTGTCTTCAGTTGCTGCGTGGAGCTGACAGGAGCGGCGGTGTCTTCTGCAGCTCCGGTCACCTCCATGCAGCAGAGCTGGATGCGACGCTGGAGGTCCGTGGATTACGCCGGACATGGAGGGCTTTTTGGGGCTTATTAAATTGGTGATGATGAGGGAATTTGTTAGTGTTTTTTATTTCTAATAAAGGATTTTTTCAGGTGTGTGTGTGTGTTTATTTACTGTAACTTACAGATTAATCATGGAAGGTATCTTAGGGAGACGCCTGACATGATTAATCTAGGATTTAGTGGCAGCTATGGGCTGCCATTAACTCCTTATTACCCCGATTTGCCAACGCACCAGGGCAAATCAGGAAGAGCCGGGTACAGTCCCAGAACTGTCGCATCTAATGTATGCAGCAATTCTGGGCGGCTGCTGACTGATATTGTTAGGCTGGGGGGCTCCCCATAACGTGGAGCTCCCCATCCTGAGAATACCAGCCTTCAGCCGTATGGCTTTATCTGGCTGGTATTAAAATAGGGGGGACCGCACGCCGGTTTTTTAAATTATTTAATTATTTATTTCACTGCACAGTATAGACACGCCCACCGGTTGCTGTGATTGGGTGCAGTGAGACACCTGTCACTCAGCGTGGGGGCGTGTCTCACTGCAACCAATCATAGGCGCCGGTGGGCGGGGAAAGCAGGGAATACGAGATTGTTTAATGAGCGGCCGGCTTTTTCAAAATAGTAAAAGCCGCCGGAGCAGTGTGAATGCCGTGCAGCGCCGCGCCGGGGATCGGGGATCGGTGAGTATGAGAGAAGGCTGCTAACTTCAGTCACTCAGGGGATTATCGGTCACCGGTGAGCCCTTCACTGGTGACCGCTAATCAGGACGTGACACAGACAGAGCCGCAGCATGACAATGAAGTCGGGTGAAGTTCACCCGAGTTCATTCTTTTTTTATCGTGCGGCTCTGTCTGTGTCTGCTGTCATCTGCCATTCAGCTCTCCTACATGGCTGTCTGTCTGCTGTCATGTAGCAGAGCTGAATGGCAGATGACATAGTAAAAAATACGCATTACACATGCTAGTAAAATCATTAATTTATTCAGAAAAAGCATCGCACTTGCGTTGCACTCGGACCTAACGTGAACTAAAATCAGCCGAGTTTTTTTCAGCCCAGTCGGACCGATTTTACTCGCATAGATGTGTTTCCAGCCTAAGACCTCACTAAGACCTCACAGCAGGGCCGGCCTTAGCCTGTATGGCGCCCTGTACAAAACTGCCCTTTGGTGCCCCCACCCTACTGATTTTGTACCCAGTTTCCAGGAAACAAATGAGGATCAGAGGACATTTTTTTTTTTTATAGCCTAAGAAAATTGATTTCTTCAAATGTACAATAAAGTCCTCCAGATTTGTGCTGGAGAATCTGATTCTCAATCCACATTAATTCCACCACATCTGCAATTATTCTTATTGGGGGTCTTCTCATCTCTCACATGCTGTATGCCTGTATATTACATTATGGATGGTACATATGGATCCCCCCCCCATGGGGTGCACATGTATCTGCAGAATGAGGCGTTGCTGCTTTCTGTGGAGAGATGGTATAAATTCCTATACACTTAGAGCGGCGCAGGTTGTGGTACCATTGGTGAGATCAACATCTACTATACAAATCCTGAGGATAAATGTACCAGATGATAGCAGACAAGGCACCATGGAGCCGGCGGCTGATGCTGTGTGTACGCCGGACCAAAAAGTCCAAAATACAGATGTTAAAGGGGAATGTACGAAATTAGAAAAAAATCTCTGCTTTCTATATAATAAAGAGTCCTCAGGTTATATGTGTCGCTGCCTCTCAGCTCCAATGACCTGAACAGACTGAGGTGCAGTACCACATACACACCATAAGGACGGGGGGGGTGCTGTGTATGTGTCGTTGCCTTTCAGCTAAAATGACCTGAACAGACTGAGGTGCAGCACCACATACACACCATGAGGGAGGGGCACGGTGTATGGAAGAACTACGGCATATATATAGTAATCCCTTTATTAACCAGACTCGGCACACCCCATTTGGCAATGCTGCAAATAATTTTGTTGGAAAATTTGTAAGATAAATCCATACCGAATAATGTAATATTCTTTAGAACTTCATAATGCACACCTCAGCTGCTGCAGTACCTCAAAATACACACCTCAGATGCTATAGAACCTCATTATACACATCTCAGCTGCTGCAAAATCTCATAATTCACCTCAGTTGCTTCAGAACCCCATAATACACACCTCAGCTACTACAGAACCTCATCATACACACCTCAGCTTCTGCAGAATCCCATAATACACACCTCAGCTGCTGCAGGACCTCATCATACACACCTCAGCTGCTGCAAAATCTCATAATTCACCTCAGTTGCTTCAGAACCCCATAATACACACCTCAGCTACTGCAGAACCCCATAATACACACCTCAGCTGCTGCAGAACCCCATAATACACACCTCAGCTGCTGCAGAACCCCATAATACACACCTCAGCTGCTGCAGAACCCAATAATACACACCTCAGCTGCTGCAGAACCCCATAATACACATCTCAGCTGCTGCAGAACCCCATAATACACACCTCAGCTGCTGCAGAACCCCATAATACACACCTCAGCTGCTGCAGAACCCCATAATACACACCTCAGCGGCTGCAGAACCCCATAATACACACCTCAGCTGCTGCAGAACCCCATAATACACACCTCAGCTGCTGCAGAACCCCATAATACACACCTCAGCTGCTGCAGAACCCAATAATACACACCTCAGCTGCTGCAGAACCCCATAATACACATCTCAGCTGCTGCAGAACCTCATAATACACACCTCAGCTGCTGCAGAACCCCATAATACACACCTCAGCTGCTGCAGAACCCCATAATACACATCTCAGCTGCTGCAGAACCCCATAATACACACCTCAGCTGCTGCAGAACCCCATAATACACACCTCAGCTGCTGCAGAACCCCATAATACACACCTCAGCGGCTGCAGAACCCCATAATACACACCTCAGCTGCTGCAGAACCCCAAAATACACACCTCAGCGGCTGCAGAACCCCATAATACACACCTCAGCGGCTGTAGAACCCCATAATACACACCTCAGCTGCTGTAGAACCCCATAATACACACCTCAGCTGCTGTAGAACCCCATAATACACATCTCAGCTGCTGCAGAACCCCATAATACACATCTCAGCTGCTGCAGAACCCCATAATACACAACTGAGCGGCTGCAGAACCCCATAATACACACCTCAGCGGCTGCAGAACCCCATAATACACAACTGAGCGGCTGCAGAACCCCATAATACACACCTCAGCGGCTGCAGAACCCCATAATACACATCTCAGCTGCTGCAGAACCTCATAATACACACCTCAGCTGCTGCAGAACCCCATAATACACATCTCAGCTGCTGCAGAACCCCATAATACACACCTCAGCTGCTGCAGAACCCCATAATACACACCTCAGCTGCTGCAGAACCCCATAATACACACCTCAGCGGCTGCAGAACCCCATAATACACACCTCAGCTGCTGCAGAACCCCATAATACACACCTCAGCAGCTGCAGAACCCCATAATACACACCTCAGCTGCTGCAGAACCCCATAATACACACCTCAGCGGCTGCAGAACCCCATAATACACACCTCAGCTGCTGCAGAACCCCATAATACACAACTCAGCGGCTGCAGAACCCCATAATACACAACTCAGCTGCTGCAGAACCCCATAATACACATCTCAGCTGCTGCAGAACCCCATAATACACACCTCAGCTACTGCAGAACCCCATAATACACACCTCAGCTGCTGCAGAACCCTATAATACACATCTCAGCTGCTGCAGAACCCCATAATGCACACCTCAGCTGCTGCAGAACCCTATAATACACATCTCAGCTGCTGCAGAACCCCATAATACACCTCAGCTGCTGCAGGACCTCATCATACACAACTCAGCTACTGCAGAACCTCATAATACACACCTCAGCTGCTGACGATGCATTACATTGATAGCCTTAATGTTGTTATGAACGCCATTCTAAGTTCACACAGGACATCTTTTGTTGCATTTTTGAGGTCATAAAGATGTACATAAATGCATGCACTTCCTCCTCCCAGCAAAGTCTATGGGATTTCTCTTTTGCTGTCCACATTGTGCATCTTTTGTTGGCTGCGTTTTTGAAGATGCAGCTGTCAGTTCTTTTTGCGTTTTCGTTTTTGAGCCTTTCCAGTCAATAATTAGCCTTAAAAACCGCATTGGGCAAAATGTGGTAAAAATGTGTCAAAAACACATTGCGTTTTTTTATGCTTTTTTTGCCACGGTGCGTTTTTGGTGCATTCTTGGGACAAAAACACTGCATATTTCTGGTATAAAAGATGCCCCGTGTGAACATCCCCTAAACCATTCCATGTGATGTGCAGACGGCAGTGAGGCCATGTAACATACGAGACTCCAGTGTTATTTTCTACCAGGCAAGGAATCTGAAGGCTGATTCCTCCTGCACGACCGCCGCGTGGAAGGAATCAGACACCGGCTCCATTATTGCAGTCGTGTATATTTTACTCGGATGCTTCCACATTTCAGATAAAACACATTTTATCTCTGCCGAGGACGATGCAACTAGGATGAGGAGCCCGGGAGGCCGGTGCCCAATGGCTTCTGTCTGCTCTGCTGCACATTGACTGGTCGAACCCCCAAAATGTGTAATACACACTGTTAGGATTTAATTTGCCAATGAAATCACTCACCAGTGATTTGCAGACTCGGGGTCATCTGCTGAATGACGTCTCCTCCTGCGTCTCTCATTGTTATCATTTTCAATTTGAGAGGAACAGGAAGAGACGTCATTCTGCAGATGACCACACATTGCAAATCGCATGTGAGTGATCAGGTGACAACTACTCGAATCAGCAAGTGAAATCCTAACAGAGCGCATATTACACACCTATAGGATATGGCAGGTCAATATTCAGAATTATTACATTACATTACACACTATACGGTACATGTACAGGGCACATGTAGGGTGTATAATCTAATATATAAAGCTGTGTGTGTGTGTGTGTGTGTGTGTGTGTGTGTGTGTCCGTCCAATAAAAGAATTCACACCGTCACAATTACAATCACGAAATTTTGCACAGACGCCCCATGTGACTCAGGGAACGTCATAGACTATGTTTTGAAGAGAAATTTTAACCCCGCACTTTACAGTTATTCGCCGCAAAAACCTGCTTACACTAAAATCAATGGCGCTGGGAGCTACAGGTCACTAATAAGAGCTGTAATTGGTTGCTATAGGCAACAAAGGACATTCTTTTTAAGACAGGTAATGTGTCAGATAATATGATGTCAATAGAGACAAACACAGAGACACAGACACACAGAGACACTCAGGGACACAGAGTCTGATACAGAGACACACGAACACAGAGACAGACACAGAGAGACACACACACACACACACACAGACTGATGCAGAGACACACACAGGGACAGGGACACAGACTGAAAGAGACAAACAGAAACAGACAAACAGACATAGACACAGACATAGAATCACAGAGACTGATATAGAGACAGAGAAGAGACACACAGACAAAGAGAGAAAGAGACACAGACACACAGAGACAGAGACACACAGAGACAGAGACTGATACAGAGACACACAGAGACTGATACAAAGACACACACAGAGACAGACTGATACAGACTGATAAAGAGACACACAGAGACATAGACACACAAAGACCTGATTCAGAGGCACAGAGAAAGCGACGGAGACACACACATAGACAGAAACACATAGAGACACACACACAGGGACACACAGAAGCACACATACAGAGACAAAGACACGGACACACACAGAAACACAGACACATACAGAGACACATTCACACACAGAGACACACAGACAGAGACACAGAGGCAGAGACACACAGAGACCCACAAAGACAGAAACACACAGAGACAGACACAGAGACAGAGATACACAGAGACAGAGACATACAGAGATACATACAAACACAAGCACAGACAGGCAGAGACAGAAACACAGAGAGAGAGAGATGGAGACAGACAGACAGAGAGGGACACAGAGTGGAGAGAGGGAGAGAGACAGTTACTATCCCGGGCACCGCCAGGTACTACAGCTAGTAAATATATATATATGTATCTATTACCCCCTACACATGCTCTGCACCCACTCTGGCCGCAGCTGCTGGGCCCACTGGCATCACGTCACAGGCTCCCCCTGATGTCATTAAACCTATCCAGGGCCCACAGCTGCAGAGCAAGGGCGATACAGGGAGCCAGTGGCCAACTGCTCCTCAATGGTTTTCAACCATGCATCCGAGAAAATAGCAATGGCCCCCATCACCCACAGGCCCAGTCATTTTGCCACTGCATAAATTACACCATATACATGACACACACATAGATACTATAGAAAAGATAGATGGTTACAGGGTCAGACTGGGGTGTCTGGGGTCCACAGGAGGAGTTAACTCTAGAGGCCACACAGCTATATGCAAATACCTGCAGGAGCCCCCACACAGCCTCCTATGCACAGCAGGAGCCCCCACACAGCCTCCTATGCACAGCAGGAGCCCCCACACAGCCTCCTATGCACAGCAGGAGCCCCCACACAACCTCCTATGCACAGCAGGAGCCCCCACACAGCCTCCTATGCACAGCAGGAGCCCCCACACAGCCTCCTATGCACAGCAGGAGCCCCCACACAGCCTCCTATGCACAGCAGGAGCCCCCACACAGCCTTCTATACACAGCAGGAGCCCCCACACAGCCTTCTATACACAGCAGGAGCCCCCACACAGCCTCCTATACACAGCAGGAGCCCCCACACAGCCTCCTGCACACAGGAGGAGCCCCCACACAGCCTCCTGCACACAGCAGGAGCCCCCACACGGCCTCCTGCACACAGCAGGGGCCCCCACACAGCCTCCTGCACACAGCAGGAGCCCCCACACGGCCTCCTGCACACATCAGGGACCCCCACACGGCCTCCTGCACACAGCAGGGGCCCCCACACAGCCTCCTGCACACAGCAGGGGCCCCCACACAGCCTCCTGCACACAGCAGGGGCCCCCACACAGCCTCCTGCACACAGCAGGAGCCCCCACACAGCCTCCTGCACACAGCAGGGGCCCCCACATAGCCTCCCATACACAGCAGGTGCCCCAACACAGCCTCCTATACACAGTAGGAGCTCCCACACAGCCTCCTATACACAGCAGGAGCCCCCACACAGCCTCCTATGCACAGCAGTGGCCTCCACATAGCCTCTTATATACAACAGGAGCCCTCACAGATCCCATATAGACATAAAAAAAAATTATACTCACCTAATCCTGATTCCCAGCACCGCAGCCTCCATCTTCTCTTCTATGGTGGCCTGCGGAGGCAGCGCGATGCAATGATGTCACTGCTCTGCCCTTGTGGATATACGGTCTCCTAAGACACAGGCCTGCAGCGGTCTGTGGTTTAGGAGATTGGCAGTGATAGAGCAGGGAGCTCTGTGCTCTGTCACAGGATTGAACTGTATCAGGGTGACGCTGACATAGTTCAGTGCGGTGGTTGCAGAAGACTCGGGGCTCCGGCCAAGAAGTTCTGAGTCGGAGCTCTGGATCTTTGATGCCAGTGGTGCCCCTGCTGGCAGGTCCCTTGTTCAGTTAGGCTGCTTTCACACATCCGGTTTTAGCGGAGCGGCACAATACGGCGCTTTGCAGAAAAAACGTAACTGTTTGTTTTTTGCCGCCGGTTGCTTTTTTTCCGCATAGACTTGCATTAGCGCCATATTGTGCCGGATGGCCTTGCGTTGTGTCCATTTTTTGCCGGATGCGGCATATTTAGCCCATGCGGCGGCTGGATGGAACGTTGCCTGCCACTTTTTTTGTGCGGCGCAAAAACCGCATTGCGCCAGATCCGGCGCAATTTACAATGCAAGCCTATGGACACCGGATGTGGCGTGCTGCAGCAAAAACTGCATTTGGCCGCCGGATGCGTTTTTTTACACTGCGCATGCTCAGTATCAAGCCGCATCCGTCAAAAAACGGACGGGCCGCATGGAAAAACTTATGCAACGGATCCGTTTGTTTTTTTTCGCCGCATCTGTTGCATAGGTTTTGGAGCCAGATTGAGCCGCACTGCAAAAACGGATGTGTGAAAGCAGCCTTAGAGAGCTTTCTGGGGCATTGACTGGTGTCTGTGTACCAGACCGATGCTGGATAGATGATAGGCAAATATATATTATACATAACACACAGACAGCACATAATACATTACAGATGACACACAGCATGTTATACTCACAGTCACTTCCTGGGCTCCAGGAGTTCAGTGTGGCTTTTGTAACTGCATCTCCGGCAGAGTTGCTGCTGCCCCTCCCCCCCTCTCTATGGTAAAGACAGGAGAGGACACAGAGCAGAAAGCAGGTGAGGGCGCCCCCTGCCTGAGGCTGTGCCGAGCGGGAGGAGACCAGACGCAGGGCACAGAGGAGGGGGCAGGGGCTCTCTCTGCTGGAGGCTGTGTAGGGAGAGGAGAGGAGGGCGCCCCCTGCCTGAGGCTGTGCTGAGCGGGAGGAGACCAGACGCAGGGCACAGAGGAAGGGGGAGGGGCGCGAGCAGCAAAGTGAAAGTAAACAGCTGCTCCCTAGGCGCCCCCTCTGCTGTCGGCCTGCCGGCGCCCTGTGCGGCCGCACAACTCGCACATGCCTAAAGCTGGCTATGCCTCACAGCTTACAGTGCATGTCAGACTGAGGTCAAAAGGAACTGCCCAAGGAGCTCAGAGACAGAATTGTAGCAAAGCACAGCTCTGGCCAAGGTTACAAAAGAATTTCTGCAGTACTCAAAGTTCCAAAAAGCACAGTAGCCTCCATAATCCTTAAAGGGAACCTGTCACATACAATATGCGTTCTGACCTATTAGCAGACACATATGTGCCCTAATTACACCTCCCTACCCATCCCTGTGTTGTAAAATTGTGTAATATGAAAAACGTTTTACGATTTATGTATTTCCTATGTAAATAGCAGAGCTTGTCGCCCCATGGGCATCAGCTTGCCCTGTGGGCGTTTGCATACTTTCCATGGTATCACGCCCCTGTGGGCGTGATACCATGGATTCCCATGAGCGTCGTCACGACTGCTCTTTCAGAATCCTGTGTGTGTTTGCACTTCCCATTCCCGCAGCCTTTTCCGGGTGGTCATTCGCTGGCTTCAGACGCGCTCTGCGCATGATCAGGATTCTGAACGAGCGATGGGGGACATCGCTTATGTGAATCCATGGTATCACGGCGGCATACCGGGGTAATTTGACCTTTTTCTCCCCACAATTCAGAACACGGATAGGTCCCCTCCCCTTGCGGACACCGACTACCTCTCTGGCTGTCAGGACATTGGACCTACCATCGGTATATACAGGTTCTACCAGGGTATCTTGACCCCCTGAGGCCTATTGCTGCCCGACACCAGATTAACATTTCACTTCTTGGGGGTATCACAATGGGGAAGGGGTCACTTACCCTGACACTGCCAATTTCCTCTCAAGTCTGCTCAGTTTGTTGCCTCTGCATAAGGGCTTTAATTTCCTTTTGTAGGGCTTGCTGCCGCCCGGGCCTGGAAGTCTCGGTTACCTGCTGTAACAAAACAATGACTTCTGCAAAACAATTTTCTATTACATTGGTACCGATAGTCATCATTGGAGTACGTTCTCGAGATCGATATCCACAATTACCATTCCTTGTGACTTTAACGCTACTCGTCCCACCTTAATGGTCACCTCCTTATACCCCACTTGTGGCAAGGGCTAACCATTACTAGCGATTATGGTCATGTCTGCATCTGGGCCACAAGTGATGCCAGAATTAGCCCAGTATCTTTTGTAAAGGGTATACAGCATGGCTGTCACCTGGGATACAGTGTCCAGGAGGGCGTTCATCAGGATGCCATACAGCACGATGGGAAGGACTGGTCGCCCTCCCACATATTTGGCCTGCCAATAAGATGGGCCAGATCTTCTTACATCCGAGCGTTGGCCCCCGGCCCCAGGATCTGCCCATTTAGAGGACAATTTCAAGCACAGTGTCCTGCCTCATCACAGCGGCGGCAAATCGGTCACCCAGCGGAGTCATAGCGATCAATGTCCCCGAGCCGGTGGAATCCTCTTCTGCCATTGCCTCAGGGCATCATCTGGACTCAAGGCCAGCCTGATGTTTGCAGGCTGCGGGGCCGCCTGCAATGTCTGCACAGTTCTTATTAGGGCTGCCATGTTTTTAGTCAGTTCTTGGACCTGGAGCCTTAGGTCTGCGGAGAAGTCACTACCCAGGGTCTGTGCATCTGCCCGCATGGTGGTCTGGGTCGAGGGCACCACCTCCGGGTTCATGACAGCAGGGAGCCGGAGGGGTGTAGCGTCGGCTGGGGTCGAGTCTCGCAGCACCTGGATGGTCCGATCCTTGAATTGTGCAAAGTCAAGGGCAGGGTTTTGTAGGACCATTATGCGCAGCTGTGTCCGGTGAGCGCCAGATAGGAGTACCTCAATAAACTGCTCAGTTACAGCCTGTTCTCATCACGCACACTTCCGGGATCCACCTATTTAACGTTCCTCATCGCCTCTTGAAGGTTTAAAGCATAGTCCCCTACATTGTCCTGCACCCTTGGTTTGAACCCAAATAGCTTCATTTTTATCTCCGTTGCTGTGCGGGTATCAAAGGTGTTCTTGAGCCTGGCCAGGTTTGTTTTACAGTTTTTTTTGTAAGTGTCCAGCCAGGATTTTACCTCCCGTTGGGCTGCACCAGTTAACTGGCTGATTAGAATGCTCACTTTCTGGCCGTCAGCCAGGGGGTATACTTCAAATAAACTACACAGCATTTCTTGGAAGTCACTCAGGGTATGCAATTCCCCTGAATATTGCGGTAACCATGCCGCTGTCAGTATATACGACATAGAGAGCGGCATTACAACCGCTGTAACTGCAGCGGCAGCCTCATCCCCTTCTTGGTTTGACATCTTTCTCAACCCTAGTGAACCTCAGCTAGGCTCCGCGTCTCTCTTGGGGAATTGGGGGTTAACTCACAGCCATTCCGTCAGCTGTGGCTTCTCTTCGCGCATGGTTCGGTACTCGGCCCACGATGGCATGCCTCCTTGCTTCGCACGCGCCGTGTGGCCAATGGTGGCGACCGCTGTTATTAGTGAACACTATTTAGACAGTCTTTAAGGTGCACAGTACCCACCCATAACGGGCATGAAATCCTGTTAGTGACACCAAAATGACGGGCCCACCGAGGCCGTGTGGGTTACTCGTTACTGGGCTGGTGTAGGAAGGATGTCACAGCAGCTAGGCCCGGCTTCGTGACCCTGGCGGTGTCATAAAAGATGGTAGAGGATGGTGGGGGCTATAGTTTCGTGACTGTGGTACTCGGCCAGAGATAGCCGACGCTGCTGGAGGTGATCGCAAGGGCAGATGGTGACGCAGCTTAGTTGGAACAGCTCCCCACAGGTAGAGCTGGGCCCCAGGGCTGATGGGGGTAGTAGTTTTTGTGATCGATAGAGGGACTTAACGTTGAGGTGCAGGATTGAGGGCGCCAGTAATAACAGGACAACATTGTGGCTGTAGTTTCCTTTACCTTTTACTTGGCAGTTGTTATTACAGGCCCGGGAGTCTCATCCAGCTTGTAACAGGGTCCGGTCAGCCTGGGAGCAATGGAGGGGATCCACCTAGCCAGGTTGGTTGGAGGCCTTCCTTGAGTGCTAAAGTGTGGGGGTCCCTGTGGCATGGAGCTACACAGCATCCCTGTTCCTTGTGGGTTGATCGTTCTATCCCGTATGGAGGGCAGCAATGGATAAGGAAGGAAACGGCTAGTACGATTTAGCTCTCTCAGGACCAAGCGCAGAAAGCAAGACACTGGGGTCCTAAGCTGTGTGGGTGCTAAAGCCCCATTAGCGAAGCCCGGAGGGCAGGAGACTGCAAGTCCCTTGACCCACAGAACACCCGAAGGTGACGCAGCAAATTAGAGCTTGAAGCCGTGACAGAAAAGAGCGGTACCTGCGAACGGCTCACGCTGCCCTCCATACGTAAATAGAGGAATCTGTGGAGGTAGAAGCGCAATAGGGTCTTACCAAAATTAATGGGAGCGAAGAAGAATTGGTTACACTCACTAGATAAGGTTGTGTCAGTCACAACCCCTGTAACAGCATGAGAAACCAGGTGAACAGCTGCAGCCCTGGGTGATGACGTCAATGGATAAGGAAGGAAACGCGTAATTCAGCTGCGCTTGTCACCACTAGAGATGAGCGAACCGGTCCCGGTTCGGCTCGAGGTCGGTTCGCCGAACCGAGCTCCCGTTCGAGTTCGGTTCGTCGAACGCTCGACGAACCGAACTAGAACCAATAGGCTATAATGGGAGGCAATCACAAACACATAAAAATGCATTATAAATGTACACAAACAGTTAATAAACATTGCCATAACACTTACCGGTCCCCGCGATCCCTTCTGCACTCTGTCTCCTGCCGCTATTCCATCCGATGATTGCTGAATCCTCTGGTGACCGGCATTGCCAGCAGAGATGCAGGACCTATCGTGACGTCAAAATAGCCATGTGACCAGTCACTTGGCTATTATCTCATTGGCTACAGACTGGTCACATGACTATGACGCGTCATGTAGGACCTGCGAGTGCATCTCTCCGGTACACGGTGCACATATGTGTATCGCCGTGTACCGGCGACATGCTCTAGCACACGGTCGACTCCCCGTTCCGTTAGGGACCGGCTGACACAGCCGGTCATTAACGGAGATCACCGTTGCCATAGCAATGCAGTTAGCGGTGACGTCACCGCTAACCACGGCTCCGAGAGCACCATTGCTATGGTAACGCGTCTGTCAGCGTTACCGCTGTTACCGCTGACAGCCAGCACTGATCACTCACGGAGTGAAGGCTGCACGCTGCTTCCCGATTGTAGTGAGGATTGTAGTGAGGATGAGGTTCCCCAGCCCCAAGTGATGAGCTGGTGAACCTCATCCTTACTCAGTACAATCGTCACTACTACTACACTAGAAAGAAAGAAGACAGAAGACCATGGATCGTGGAGGGCTGACAGGGGGTAATAAAGATGGAGTCTCTAATATGTTTGTGTATTTATTTCTATTAAAGTATTTTTTCTCTGTGTGGTGTTTTTTTTTAACCCTTTATTGGAGATTCTTAATGGCCGGGTCAAACGTGCCTGACATTAAGAATCTCTGGCTTAATACTGGCTAGTAAAACAAAGCCAGTATTAACTCATGATTAGCCAACAAGCCACCCGGCTCCAGGGCTGTTGGAAGAGTTGGATACAGCGCCAGATGATGGCGCTTCTATGAGAGCGCCATTTTCTGGGACGGCTGCGGACTGAAATCCGCAGCAGAGGCGCCCAGAAACCTCGGGCTAACCTGTGCTGCGGATTCCAATCCCCAGCTGCCTAGTTGTACCCGGCTGGACACAAAAATGGGGTGAAGCCCACGTCATTTGTTTTTTAATTATTTCATGAAATAAGTGAAATAATTAAAAAAAAACGGGCTTCCCTATGTTTTTGGTTCCCAGCCGGGTACAAATAGGCAACTGGGGGTTGGAGGCAGCCCGTGGCTGCCTGCTGTACCTGGCTAGCATACAAAAATATGGCGAAGCCCACGTCATTTTTTTGGTGGGTAAAAAAATTCTGCATACAGTCCTGGATGGAGTATGCTGAGCCTTGTAGTTCTGCAGCTGCTGTCTGCTCTTCTCCATACAGACAGACAGCAGCTGCAGAACTACAAGGCTCAGCATACTCCATCCAGGACTGTATGCAGAAGTTTTTTGCCCCCTGAAAAAATTATGTGGGCTTCGCCATATTTTTGTATGCTAGCCAGGTACAGCAGGCAGGTACGGCTGCCCCCAACCCCCAGTTGCCTATTTGTACCCGGCTGGGAACCAAAAATAAAGGGAAGCCCTTTTTTTATTATTTCATGAATTTCATGAAATAATTAGAAAGCAAATGACGTAGGCTTCGCCCCATTTTTGTGTCCAGCCAGGTACAACTAGGCAGCTGGGGATTGGAATCCGCAGCACAGGTTGGCCTGAGCTTTCTGGGCCCCACTGCTGCGAATTGCAGTCTGCAGCCGCCTCAGAAAATGGCATTTTCATAGAAGCGCCATCTTCTGGCGCTGTATCCAACTCTTCCAGCACCTGCCTGCTATACCTGGCTAGCATACAAAAATATGGCGAAGCTCACGTCCTTTTTTTGTAGTTTTTTGGCAAAAAAAATAAAAAATGCTTCCCTGGATTTTCCATTGCCAGTGAAGGTAACACCAAGCAGTGGGGGTGGGGGTTAGCAGCCAGTAGCTGCTTGGATTACCCTTAGCTAGCAATACAAAAAATGCAGCGGGAGCCCATATATATTTTTTTTAATTATTTATTTAAATAACTAAAAATAAAATGGGCTTCCCTGTATTTTGATTGCTGGACATCACAGTGCTGTAAAAATAAATCTTTAAAAAAATGACGTAGCGCTCCGCGGTAGTAGCGCTCCGCGGTATTTTTGATTCTCAGCGCAGATAAAGCAGACAGCTATGGGTTGCCACCCCCATCTGCCTGCCGTTACCTTGGTTGGCAATCAAAATACAGGGAAGCCCATTAATTTTTTCTATTTAAAAAATAGTTAAAAAAAAAAAATGACGTTGGGTCCCCCCATTTTTGATAGCCAGCTAGGGTAAAGCAGACGGCTGTAGCCTGAAAACCACGGCTCGCAGCTTTACCGTGGTTGGGGATCCAATGTGGAGGTCCCCTCAGGCTCTTTTTTATAATTATTTTATAAATATTAATAATTACACAATAAAAGTAGGGTCCCCCCCAAATTGGATCACCAGCCAAGGTAAAGCGGACAGCTGTGGTCTGGTATTCTCAGGGTGGGAAGGTCCATAGTTATTGGGCCTTCACAGCCTAAAAATAGCAGGCCGCAGGCACCCCAGACGTGGCGCATTCACTAGATGCGCCAATCCTGGCGCTTCACCCCAGCTCATCCCGTGCCCTGGTGCAGTGGCAAACGGGGTAATAAATCGGGTTGATACTAGCTGTAAAGTCACCTGAGATCAAGCTCAGCAGTTTGTGATGTCATGGCGTCTATTAGATACCCAACATCATAAACTGTCAGTACTAACAAAAAAAAAAAATCGACAAAAGAAATTTATTTGAAAAAACAGTCCCCAAAACATTTCCTCTTTCACCAATTTATTGTAAGAAAAAAAATAAAGGGGTCCCACGACGACTCTGGACCGTCTAGAATATGGGGGGAGACACTCAGGGAACGTATCCCCCATTTTCTAGGAGTGCGGACCCTTCATGTGAGGAGTGTGGGTGCAATGAATCTGCACTCACTCTTCTCGGGTCCACAGCAGCAGAGTCCATGTCGTAATGGTTGCTACCAAAGCTGCAATGCCCTGCTCATGAGGTAAGGGCATGCCTAATCAGGAGAACTACTGTAGAGGAATCTCTGCTCACTGGTATATAGGTGCTCAGAGGTAATAATAGATAAAATTAGTGAGTAACCTCGGCACTCTAAATCTCCCAGACTAAGTCAGTAAGTCACAACGGATAGTAATGCAAAATCACTCTTTATTGGTCCGTATTAAGAAAAAAAAAATTTTCATAAGCATATATGTTTTTGTCCAAAACAAGTTACAAATGACGTTTCGGCCTGAGCCTTCGTCAGATTGGACTTATCTGCATGTAATCATGAAAAATGACAATAATCAGTATCACATAAGAGTGAGAGAACAATAACATAAACTCGAACAATGTAGAGGTACAATTGGGATGCAGCAAAAAAATTGCAACACAGCAAGAAATGAAACACATGATACAAATGTCATAATACAGTACAAGGACAATATAGTAATGACAAATATGGGGTCAGAGTAGGCTTAAACAGCTCTGGTACGAAAGATGTCAATCATAAAGTAACATGTGCAGTAGGTGTAGAGCTACAGTATGCATGGCAGAGCTAATGAGTAGACCGACCATAGAAAAAGAACGGAGAAAAAGTGGAGAACAAATGGAGAAAAAGTGGAGAAAAAGTGGAGCACTCTTTGGTGCCTTTCATGTGGCACTAAGGGGTGCTTAGCTTTGTATTTAGCCAAAAAAAGAAAAAAAAATGACGTAGGGTTCCCCCTAGTTTTGTAGCCAGCTAGGGTAAAGCAGACTGCTGCAGCCTGCAGACCACTGCTGGCAACCTCACCTTGGCTGGTAATCCAAAACTGAGGGCACCCCACGCTGTTATTTTAAATTAAATAAATAATTTAAAAAAAAAACACGTAGGGGTCCCCCCAAAATTGGATCACCAGCCAAGGTAAAGCAGACAGCTGGGGCCTGATATTCTCAGACTAGGGAGGTCCATGGTTATTGGACTCTCCCCAGCCTAAAAATAGCAGGCCGCAGCCGCCCCAGAAGTGGCGCATCCATTAGATGCGCCAATCCTGGTGCTTCGCCCCAGCTCATCCCGCGCCCTGGTGCGGTGGCAAACGGGGTAATATATGGGGTTAATACCAGATGTGTAATGTCACCTGGCATCAAGCCCTGGGGTTGGTGAGGTCAGGCGTCTATCAGATACCTGACATCACCAACCCAGTCAGTAATAAAAAAAAATAGACGACAAACACATTTTTATTTGAAAAAACACTCCCCAAAACATTCCCTCTTTAACCAATTTATTAGAATGAAAAACAAATCCAGGTCTGCTGTAATCCAAGGGGTTGCCATGACGATCCACACTGTCCCAGTCAATGAAGAGCAGGATGTTCCCCATTGGCTGGGAGAGCAGTGCAGTGACCTGAGCTAACATCAATGGGTCAGCCCAGGTCACTGCAGGGCATGACAAGTGCTGCTGTCAGCGAGGTACAGTACCTGCGCTGATCTCCAGCACACTGACAGCACCTGTCACTGAGTTCAATGACCGCCGCCTTCACAGCCAAGTATCGCGAGAGGCACGTGACGTCACCGCTAGTCAGTCTCGGGTCGGAAGCGAGAGAAGGTGATGTGACAAGCGGCGGCCATGGAGGACAGTGACAGCGCTGAGGTCGGGATGGCGGGACTTCATCACCGCAGGTAAGCCGAGCGGGACCGTGTGTGTGTGTGTGTGTGTGTGTGTGAGTGTGTGTGTACATGCCGCGGGCAGGAGGGGGCAGAGTGAGTTGAGCGGGGAAGTGTGGGCTTCCTGCACGTAACTAGGATAAACATCGGGTTACTAACCAAAGCGCTTTGGTTGGATACCCGATGTTTATCTTGGTTACCAGCTTGTGGCAGGCTGCCAGCGATGGCTCCTGCACACTGTAGCTGTAAAAAGCCCTGCTTTTTGCTGCTAGAACCGTTCTCGAACGTATCTAGAACTATCGAGCTTTTGCAAAAAGCTCGAGTTCTAGTTCGATCTCGAACAGCCCCCAAAATCACTCGAGCCTAGAACTGGAGAACCTCGAACCGCGAACCGCGCTCAACTCTAGTCACCACATCGGATATGTATTAATGATTTGTCTTTTTATTTCATGCACAGATCAACGCGTTTCAGGAGTCTCAGCTCCCTTCATCAGGACAACAGACAAAAGAACAGAAAATCTGTTCATAACAGGAAAAAGTCCACATATATAACTAGAATGCAATCTTCATTTGATTGTCTGTCAGATGAAGATTGCATTTCTTCAAAAGAAGATTTTATTTATTATTTTCCATTTGATTTCTTTTCATTCAGTTTTAATTTTCCATTGAATTTTTCATTTAAAAAAGTTTTCGTTTTTTTTATTTCTCCATCATATGTTTTTGTCTTCTTTGCATTGCATTTTCAGTTTCTCCAGTTGTTCACCACAATAATTCCTCTATCATAGCTTTTCTTTTTTTCATTGTAATTTTTTCCCTTTTTTTTTCATTTTAACTATTATTTGTTCACTACAATAATGTCTGCATTATATGAATTGTCATCTATTAACTCTTGCTAATTGATAGACCCACGTCAGTTGTTTTCTTTTAACCTTCGTCCGTCTGAGTAGGTACAATTGTAACTATTCCGTTTTAAAATTGCAATAACTTTTTTTCGAAAAGCCGTAGAGGGCTAACATTTCGTGACATCTCTGCAGTTTTGGTCCAAAATATATTGGCCAAATTTCAATAAAATATCTCCACCCCCTTCCGAGATAAGGGGTCGAGATATTTTTGCATCCATAACAAGCTGCATAGGTACAAATGTACCCTCATATATTTTGAATGAAGATAATGCAAGGAAAAAAGAATAATATTTTTTTTAATGATAATGCTATTTTATTATTATAAACAAGTAAAACAACTGTTCATTTACATTATGAAACAAAATGTAAGAAACTTTTTTTATTGATTTTCTTCGCAAGTAATGCATGTTGTCTTTGCTACCAAGTGTTCATCGCAAATGGGTTTCACATAAACCACACAAGACTTTCTAGTCTTACGTTGTTTTCGCCTCAGGTCTCGGCAGACATAGCAACTACCAACAACAGGCGAGGGTCCACGACTACCATGAGGTATTTGAGGGCCAGCTGCTGCTTGCGATGCTACCAGAATGCATCATCCAAGCACCATTTCTACTGCACCTCGAAGAAAATGGTTTCTCATCATCATTCGGTTTGTACTACGATCTTCAATTGCAGGCATACACAGCTGATTTGCGAGCTCTTTCAGGAACTTTCTTCGTTGATCCTTTGTCCTGAAGCTTGGATTGTGTTCTCTGTAGATGATGTAGGATGCTAACCCAGTGACGTCAATCATATTGTAGAAAAATGCCAGAGGCCAACGTAATGTTCATCGTTTCACAGTGTACTCTCCCAACATTTTATCCAAAACATCAACTCCGCCTTTTGTTTTGTTGTAGTATTTTATTATCTCTGGCTTGGCTGCTAGTATCTCTTCAACTTCTCCCGTCATGTGCATAAAGGATAGAAGCACGACTGATTTGTTCTTCTTTGGTACATATGAACAGACTGTTGCATCATGATTGTAGGCAAAATTTGTCGCGTTTACAGGCCTTTCTTTGGCAGGCTGCATGTTGCTAGGTAGGAACCTTTTGTTTTTTTCTCACTGTACCAACTAGTGTCATGCTCCAGGAATTCAATACCTTAGCTAGTTCCATGGTTGTAAAGAAGTTATCGGTGGTGACATTTCTTCCAGAGTCTTTATACGAGCTCACTAGGTCCAATACTGTTCATTCACCAATGTTTACTTGTCGAGAACAATCAGTTGGTTTCCAAGTGTAGAGCTGACCTTGTAATGGGTAGGCGTTTGACGAGTCACAAGCCCAGACAATCTTTATGCCATATTTAGCTGGTTTTGAAGGTATATACTGGGTAAATTTAGTATTGCCTCTAAATGGAAATAATTGCTCGTCGACGGTGATACAATTATATGGCTTGTAGGCTCTCTTCAGATTTCTGTTCAGCATTGTCCAGATGTCCCGTATTGGTGCTGCTTAATCTGTTTGCACACGTTCTGCACATGTATTTTCGTTGTCAAATCTGATAAATCTGAGTATCATCTTGAAGCGGTCACGAGACATGGCTGCATGTATAATAGGCAGAGCAGCAACATTCCACATTTCCTCCAGATTCTCTTTGTTGTCTCTGTGCACACCAGCAGCAATCAGTATGCCCAAAAATGCATGGAGTTCAGTTTCAGTAAATTGCTTGAATGTTTTTTGAGGTGGCCGTTCAGAAGAATCAGGAAAACATTGTACCAGTTCGTTGTTGTAAGCATCACAAACTCTCTTGGCCTTTCGATTCGTTTCTCGTAATATGATGTCAGACATCTCGGGAGTCATGATTAACTTGAATAGCTCTTTTGCTGTATACAGGTTGCTGATTGCTGCAGGGCCACCTCTTTGTCGTAGGACATTACGAGATTTTGTTTGTGCATTTGGCAGTGGATCACTATGTGTCGCCCTGGGCAAGCCAGGGGACACAGATAACAACACACACGCACCCCACATTCCCTGCAGGTACACCAGCTAACCACAAATCCTTGTTGCCTTCCTCCAGAGGTTGATGATGCACACCAGGGGGTGGGCCAGGCGGTTGGCTCCGCCCACCAAGGAGCTCACAACTCTGGAGGCGGGAAGTAAACAGGCAGAACTGTCAGGGAGGAGGAAGTGGAAGGAGTGAAGTTAGCCCAGGGAGGGCAAGAGAAAGGAGTTAAGGAGAGGAGTTAAGAAAGTGGAAGTGAAAGTAGAAACGGAGACAAGCAAGTAAAGTGACAGAAAGCCTGTAGTTGGTCTGTGGCTGTGTGCCCGGACGGAGTCAGCAAGGTCAGCAAGCAGCGGTGGAGATCTGCAGTGGGACTGTCTGGAGGTTGCTGGAAGGGCCGCGGAGGCTGTGTGTATCCAGGGCCTGGAGCAGTAGACAAAGGGCAGTCAGCACCAGAGCAGGGGCTTTCGGATCCCAGCAAGGCTTGGAGTCGCTGTAAATTGCTAAATCCGTTAGTGAAGGGGACGTAGATCTCCCAACAAGCAAGTCCCGATTGACGGCAACAGCCCGACCATTACCGGGGAGACACCGCCACCGCCAAGGCACCAGTTTCCCCAGGGCCAGCGCCTGCGGGCAAAGTGTAGAGCTCCTCCGGCGCAGATTGAAGTCGGGGAGCGGGTAACCGGAGGGAATCCACCGATACCACAAAACATTTCAAAGGTGCAGGGAAGAGACCGTCACCGCTAACTGCAGGGAACCGCAGCACCGTGAACCGTCCGAGGGACCCGTCCAACCAGCCGTTTGTTTACCGAGAACTGTGTCGTGTTTACTGGCTGAGTGAGTACCTCAGTGCCGCAAGGCACAGCGCTGCCCCTGCGCCCCTGCACCCCACTGGCCCCGGGATCACCAACCCCTACCCACGGAGGGGTAACACAACACCTGGCTGCTCCCATCACCATCCCCGGGATCCCCATCCAAAGCAGCGGTGGTGCAATCACCACAACCGTGGGTGGCGTCACGAACTATAACCCCAACAAACACCCCCTTTTCACTCACGGGCGAGGAGTGTCGCTCGAGACACCCCGGGATCCGGCCCACGGCTCGAGCCACCAGGAGCAACTGCCGGACCCGAGCAGAAGGGGTGAGCGCGGTGTGCTGACACCCTCCTCCCCGCCCGCGACAACTTGGCGTCACGAACAGGATCTTACCGCTCTGCCGTCAGGTAGAGGTGCGCCTTGTTACCGCCGGAGGCATCCGGCAGAAAAATTTCAGAAGCCGCCATCTTTGGCGCGAAAAGTTCCCGCTCGAGCGTCTTCTCGAGCAGTAGAGGCGCGAAGGCCAAAACCCCGCCCCGAGAGAGGAGGGGCCGGAAAGAGCTAAGGGGGACGGAAACAAGATGTCTGCGCCCGACGGAGCCGCTGGAGGAGCGGTGGTCGCAGCCGCAGCGGCACCCGCGGATGGGAATGGGCCTGCCCAGGTCCCGGCCGTACTGGCGGGAGGTGCCGCGGCCCCCGCGCTTGCTCAGGTCATGCCGTTTTCCTTGCCCTATGCGCCCGGAGCTGCCTGGCTACCGCAGTATGACGGGAAACCGGATGCCCTACAGGCCTTCCGGAAAAAGCTTAACCCGTTGCTAGAGCTGTACCCCCTGACTGATAAGCAATGTGCAGCGATAGTGCTAGGCCAGTTAACCGGTGCGGCGGAGCAGGAAGCGGAGACCTGGGCCGAGGGGGACCGGCTCTCGGTAGCCACCATCTTCGAGAAGCTACAGACTGCCTTCGAGACCCGGACAGAAGCTGAGCTGAGGATGCAGTTTTACCAGTGCCGGCAGCGAGCTGGGGATAGCATTCGGGACTATGCTCTACGTCTGCAGACCGCCCTCCGCACGCTGAAGCGGGTGAACTCTATTAATGAGGCGGATAGCAACAAGATGTTAGTGGAGCAATTTGCGCAGGGGATGAGGTCCCCTGAGGATCGTAAACAACTCCGGCTGTGGGCCCTGGAACACCCTGATGTGGACTTTGCTGTGTTGAAGGAGCGGGCTATCAAAGCACTACAGCCCCCAGCTGCCGAAATCCTGGAACCCGTCCCGTGGCCCGTCGAAACAGCTCCTGTTGTGGCGGCCCCAGCCAAACCAACCTCCTTACTACCTGCAGCCTCGAGCAGTACAGTGGAAGAACTGGCAGCCCAGGTCCGTCGCCTGGACGGAGACCTTGCCAAAATCCTTGCTGCACTACAACCTCTGACCAGATCTCAACCCCCAGCACAGATACAGCTGGCTGACAGTCCCGAGGATGTCCCCTGGATGCAGCGGAGAAGCACTACCAACCCGCGGAACAGACTTCCAATCTGCTACAAGTGCCGTAAGCCGGGCCATGTTTACCGACAGTGCCCGTTAAACGAGCAACCCCTGGGGCCCCGGGCCAATCCTCAGGAGTAGAACACCGTGGCCCCCCGGACTGGCGAGACCGATATGTCGGGGCCCGCCCTATCATCCCTGTGGCTGTGGACGGCATACCCGTGATGGCTCTCCTGGACACTGGATCACAGGTAACTACCATACCGTATACCTTGTACCAGCAGTATTGGGCCACAGACGAGCTGGCGCCTCCAGACCCTAGTATAAATTTGATTGCCGCTAATGGACTTCCATTGACCCAGGTGGGGTATAAAGAAGTGGCTATGACAGTGGGGCAAGCTGAACTGCAACATCAGGGCATGATTGTGATCATGAATGAACCCAGTGATCATAACCCGAAAATAGTGCTGGGAACCAATGTGATGGAACACTGCATGGCTGATGTGTTGAACCTTTTGCAACGGCTAGCCGCCACGGCGGCGGGGAGCCGGCAGAGGGCTGTGCAGCGTGAGATCCGCGCCCTGATGTACCGCCAGCATGTAAGCTCAACCGGAGGGGAGATTGGTGGAGTGCGAGTGATGGATGTTGCTCCATTGACTGTGCCCCCTAGGAGTGAGATGATGATCTGGTGTAGGGCAGCAGTAGGGCCTCAGGGGCGTGACTACCCTGCGATGATGGAGCCCATGCCTTCCGAACACTGGCCCACTGTGGTGGCCGCCCGAGGGGTGGTAGATGTGAAGAAAGGGAGAGTGCCTGTGAGAGTGTTGAACTGTGGGGAGGAAGAAGTCAGGCTCCCCCGGTACGCCACCATTGCCAAACTGCTCACCCTGGACCCTCACACTATCCAGGAAGCCCGTCCATCCACACTCCCACCTACCACCAGCACTTCCCCACCCAAGGGGGACACCAAGGAGTGGCACCAACAGCTACATGTGGGCACTGATGATACCCCTACACATCACAGGGCAGGGGTACACAGGGTAGTGCAGGAGTACGAACAAGTTTTCAGTAAGCACCCCCTAGACTTTGGGCAGATCAAGGGGGTCCAGCACCACATTCCCACGGGTGAACATCCCCCTATCAAAGAGAGGTATAGACCTATTCCCCCTGCACATTACCAGTGTGCCAAAGATATGTTGAAGAATATGAAGGAGGCAGGGGTTATTAGGGACAGTTGTAGTCCCTGGGCCGCTCCGTTGGTACTGGTCAAGAAGAAAGATGGTACCATGCGGATGTGTGTGGACTACCGGAAGATCAACCAGATAACCCATAAAGATGCCTATCCCTTGCCTCGTATCGAAGAATCTTTGGCTGCACTGAGAACTGCAAACTACTTCTCGACCCTTGACCTCACCAGCGGATACTGGCAAGTGGCCGTGGCCCCCGAGGACCGGGAGAAGACCGCCTTCACCACCCCGATGGGACTCTGCGAATTCAATAGCATGCCGTTTGGGCTGTGCAATGCCCCCGGGACCTTCCAACGGCTGATGGAGTGCTGTTTGGGACATTTAAACTTCGAGACCGTCCTGCTGTATTTGGATGATGTGATTGTTTATTCCCAGACGTATGAAGCCCATCTGGAGCACCTGGCCGAGGTGTTCGCGTCCCTTGCCAAGTTCGGGATGAAGCTGAAGCCCTCGAAGTGCCATCTGCTGAAACCCAGGGTACAGTATCTAGGACATGTGGTGAGTGCGGATGGTGTTGCCCCCGACCCTGAGAAGATCACTGCCATCCAGAGCTGGCCGAGACCGACCACAGTGAAGGAAGTAAGGCAGTTCCTGGGCCTGGTGGGGTACTATCGGCGTTTTATAAAGGGGTACACGAAGATGGCTTCCCCCATGCAAGATCTCCTCGTGGGACAGACCAAAGGTGGTAGACCCATTGTAGCCCCACTGTTGTGGGAGGACCAACATGAAGAGTCCTTTGGCCAGTTGAAAGCGGCCTTGACCGGAGAAGAGGTCTTGGCGTACCCCGACTATGGGCGCCCGTTCATTCTCCACACGGACGCCAGTAACGTGGGGCTAGGAGCGGTCTTGTCCCAGCTCCAGGATGGAAAGGAGAAGGTGATTGCCTACGCCAGCCGGAAACTCCGGCCGACCGAAAGGAACCCTGAGAACTATAGCTCTTTCAAGCTCGAGCTATTGGCGTTAGTGTGGGCTATCACCGAGCGGTTTCGTCACTACCTGGCGGCAGCAAAATTCACCGCGTTTACGGACAACAATCCGTTAACTCACCTGAACACGGCCAAGTTGGGCGCGCTGGAGCAGCGGTGGGTAGCTCGGTTAGCCAACTACGATTTCACCATAAAGTACCGAGCTGGTCGTGTCAACATCAATGCAGATGCACTCTCCCGGATGCCCCATTTGTCAGAAGAGGGGTGTGAGGATGACGACCTCGAGGAGATTGAGTTACCTGCGTTTCACCAGCCGCCTACTGAGAGGATACAGGTGTGTCAGCAAAGGGTGGATCTGGACCCGCGGCCCAGTCAAGAGTGGCAGGACGCCCAGGACCAAGCGCCGGCTGTCCGCCTTGTCAAGACTTTGGTGGAACAAGGCGCCATGGGAATGGACCCCAGCGCTCCAGCCGAAGCCCAACGCTTGTGGAAAGAACGGAAACGGCTTTACCTACACCAAGGGAGGCTGTACCGTGAGCTGATCAACCCGAAGACCCATGAGAAAATATGCCAGTTAATCGTTCCTCAGGCTGATGTCGCTACTGTACTGCGGGCATACCATGATGGTGCTGGCCACTTCGGGTGGAAGAAGCTGGAGATGCTGTTGAGGGAGCGGTTCTATTGGAGTGGGATGCGGGAATCGGTGGAAGCCTGGTGTCGAGAGTGCGGTCCTTGTACGCTGAGGAGAAAGGACGAGACTAGCCAGAGGGCGCCGTTACATCCCATCGTCACCCATCAGCCGCTGGAACTGGTCGCCCTAGACCATGTTAAGCTCACCCCTAGCCGAAGTGGGTACACCTACGCATTGACCATGGTAGATCACTACTCAAGGTTTATGGTGGTAGTCCCCGTCAAGGACCTGACTGGTCGAACTGCTGCTCGTGCGTTCCAGGCTTATTTCTGCCGACCTCATGGGTACCCCGAGAAGGTGCTGACTGACCAGGGCCCGGCTTTCGAAGCAGAGGTGTTTCACGAATTCTGCCAGTTGTACGGCTGCAAGAAGATCCGGACCACTCCGTACCACGCCCAAACCAACGGCATGTGCGAGAAAATGAATCACTTGGTCCTGGGGCTCCTCAAGACGCTACCGCTGGAAGAACGGAACATGTGGCCGGAAAAGTTGCCCGACTTGGTCGACATGTACAATAACATCCCAACCAGCTCGACGAAGTGTACCCCAGCGTATCTGATGAGGGCTCGGCCTGGCCGCCTGCCGGTGCATCTGGAGATGGGGTTGGAATCCCCGGAAGCACTCCCTTCAACAGCAGAGTGGGAAAGTCAGAGGAGGGCCCAGTACCGGCAGATCCAGGAGTATGTGGAGAAAAACCTCAGTCGAAGTCGAGAACAGCAAGAGCACCGGTTCAACCAGAAGGCGCCTGCAGGTCCTTTCCAGCCAGGAGATGTGGTGCTGAAACGGAAGAGAAAAGCCCACAAACTGGATGACCAGTGGGAGCAAGTCCCTTACGTCATACAACCCACTGAGTGGGACAATGGGAAGACCTACCTGATCAGTCGTGACCAAGGGGACACCCTGGCCACAGTTTCTCGGGACCATCTAAAGAAATGCCCCCCAGCGCTGAAGACAGAGGCCGAAGTACCGGTTCCTCCCCCAGTGGAAAAGGCAGCAGAGGTAATCCACACTGTAATGGGTGACTTCCCAGCAAACTGGCCTACACAGAACGGCGCGGTGATACTTCCAGTGATACTGTTCCCACAACCCGTGGATGAAGAAGTAGTGGAAGCGGTCAACCGTGAGCCAGAACTAGTGCCAGTGCCCAGGGATGAATCTGTACCCAGCTCCCCTGCACCTCCGCCTGCCCCACACTGTAGCAGGGAGGAGGAACCGATTGTTCCCTCTACCCCACTGTCTAGTACCACTGACACCGGGCCCCGAAGGTCCACCCGTTCCAACCTAGGTAGACCCCCACTTAGGTACAGGGAGACCGTTCTATGAATGAAAAGGGTCCGCGAATGTAAAAGAGTGTTGTTTGAAAAAGTTTGATGTTTGAAAGTTTGAAATGATGAAAATGAAAAATGATTATACCGAAGAAGTTACCTGATTTGCAGCTGTGATTTGCAACCGGCAGGAGCCGGCACCGTTGTCCCCGTGGGGACCGTTTAAGTTTATTTGCATGGGAACTAGCCATGGACAAGTCCGTGAACTCTGCAGGGCAACCACAAACGTTAGTGGCTTGTAAATATGTTGGGTACCGTTACCGTTTCCGCAATGCCGCCTCCGGAGAGGCAGGTTGGAGGGAGGGCCCTGAGCAGAGCAGGCCAGGGCCCAGCCACCAAAGGAACCGGTGGCCACCCTCTGGAGGGGAAGGACAGATCCCGCTCGGGTGACTTGTGCTGGACTGTGGGTCAAGGGGTGCTGCCTGGGTTTTAGGGGCAGCATCAGGGCCAGGTTGCTTGGGTGGGAGAGAGCGGAAACCGTGACCGTACACCGTTGAAACGTTTAAGAAAATGTGCCTCCCGTTTGGGAAGAGTTGATTAAAAATGTATATTTTTTGACTGTTGATAATGTTATACCGTTTACATTTTCAGAAAACAAAAAGGAAAATAAAACCGGTGTTGGACGGGCAGCTCGAGGACGGTCTGCGTTTTGCTAAGGGGGAATGTGTCGCCCTGGGCAAGCCAGGGGACACAGATAACAACACACACGCACCCCACATTCCCTGCAGGTACACCAGCTAACCACAAATCCTTGTTGCCTTCCTCCAGAGGTTGATGATGCACACCAGGGGGTGGGCCAGGCGGTTGGCTCCGCCCACCAAGGAGCTCACAACTCTGGAGGCGGGAAGTAAACAGGCAGAACTGTCAGGGAGGAGGAAGTGGAAGGAGTGAAGTTAGCCCAGGGAGGGCAAGAGAAAGGAGTTAAGGAGAGGAGTTAAGAAAGTGGAAGTGAAAGTAGAAACGGAGACAAGCAAGTAAAGTGACAGAAAGCCTGTAGTTGGTCTGTGGCTGTGTGCCCGGACGGAGTCAGCAAGGTCAGCAAGCAGCGGTGGAGATCTGCAGTGGGACTGTCTGGAGGTTGCTGGAAGGGCCGCGGAGGCTGTGTGTATCCAGGGCCTGGAGCAGTAGACAAAGGGCAGTCAGCACCAGAGCAGGGGCTTTCGGATCCCAGCAAGGCTTGGAGTCGCTGTAAATTGCTAAATCCGTTAGTGAAGGGGACGTAGATCTCCCAACAAGCAAGTCCCGATTGACGGCAACAGCCCGACCATTACCGGGGAGACACCGCCACCGCCAAGGCACCAGTTTCCCCAGGGCCAGCGCCTGCGGGCAAAGTGTAGAGCTCCTCCGGCGCAGATTGAAGTCGGGGAGCGGGTAACCGGAGGGAATCCACCGATACCACAAAACATTTCAAAGGTGCAGGGAAGAGACCGTCACCGCTAACTGCAGGGAACCGCAGCACCGTGAACCGTCCGAGGGACCCGTCCAACCAGCCGTTTGTTTACCGAGAACTGTGTCGTGTTTACTGGCTGAGTGAGTACCTCAGTGCCGCAAGGCACAGCGCTGCCCCTGCGCCCCTGCACCCCACTGGCTCCGGGATCACCAACCCCTACCCACGGAGGGGTAACACAACACCTGGCTGCTCCCATCACCATCCCCGGGATCCCCATCCAAAGCAGCGGTGGTGCAATCACCACAACCGTGGGTGGCGTCACGAACTATAACCCCAACAAACACCCCCTTTTCACTCACGGGCGAGGAGTGTCGCTCGAGACACCCCGGGATCCGGCCCACGGCTCGAGCCACCAGGAGCAACTGCCGGACCCGAGCAGAAGGGGTGAGCGCGGTGTGCTGACACCCTCCTCCCCGCCCGCGACAACTACACCATTGAGTTTTATCCTTAGCAGTCCAAATGTCGCCTGCACTTTGAGGCACAGACTCATCCTCAACACTTTTGTCTGAGTCGTATTCTTTTTCCTGCTCTATGACCATTTCTTGTTCAATGTCTGAATCTTCTTCAGTAACATCCACTTGTGGTACATAGTTTTCATCATCAGATGCAACATTTGGTTCTTCCTCATGCTCAGAATCAGATTCTTCTAGCATTCGCATTATTTCGTCAGATGTAAATCTGTAAATATAAAAAAATGAAAAATAAATAATTTTCCGAAATACTACACAATACTACATTATTGCCTTTTCACAAAATGATACTAACCTGCAAACACGTTTTCTTGGATTATGGCGGAAACTAGATCCAGCATCACTATCACTCATGATGAATTGGTAGATTAATTTTGGCTTCGTAATTTAGTTCAGTAACACGTGGCAAGTAGAATGAAACTCGATTCTAAAGTGCAGATAAAAAAGTAAATTATTTCTAGTGATAATTATTTATAAATGTCATTTATATATTATGTAAACCGTATACGGTTTCAGAATTTTCATTCCATCTTCGACTGTTTTTTCGACCAATAGGAAAATTGTAACAGAGCCACCATCTTTATTTTGTGCTGAATATAAGTAAAACATCGTAAAACAATATGTAGATACTAATTATTATACATTTTTCGTATTAAAATCATACCTATAGTCAGGGCCGTATTTGCCACTAGGCACCTGTGGTCCCGTGCCTAGGGCGGCACGTTGAGGGGGGGCGGCACTTTCTGGCAGCAAAAAAAAAAAAAATATGTAAATTTTTTTTTTTTTTTTTTTTTTTTTTTTTACATCCCCGCCCCCCCGCCCCTCCCTCCGTTGCACTTCGCTGTGTTCTCGGGGGGGAGGGGGGGTTGAGAGGGAGAGGAAAGGCGCACTTCTGTCTCTTTAAATACACGGAGGGCACCAGGCATAGTGAGCTGATTAACCCCGGAAGTTCCAGCACCTGCACTTCCGGGTCAGAGGCGCGCGGGCGCGCCAATCAGCTCACTGCCCCGTGCTGCAGCGTCCAATTCTGCAGACAACACACGCCGCGGAGGAGGACGCGACTGGAGCTGGAGCCAGCCAGGAGAAGAGGATAATAGCAGAGCAGGGCAGCAGGCACCGGAGCAGGTATGCGTAAGGCAGAGCCTAGAATGTATGGGCACCTTACAGGTTAGTTGATGATCGTTGCGATGCCTCTTTTTGGCTGGGGGGAGGCTGGGAAAAGAGAGAGGCTGGGGGGGGGAGGCTGGGAAAAGAGAGAGGCTGGGGGGGAGGCTGGGAAAAGAGAGAGGCTGGGGGGGAGGCTGGGAAAAGAGAGGCTGGGGGGGAGGCTGGGAAAAGAGAGGCTGGGGGGGGAGGCTGTGAAAAGAGAGGCTGGGGGGGGGAGGCTAGGAAAAGAGAGGCTGGGGGGGAGGCTGGGAAAAGAGAGGCTGGGGGGGAGGCTAGGAAAAGAGAGGCTGGGGGGAGGCTGGGAAAAGAGAGGCTGGGGGGAAGCTGGGAAAAGAGAGGCTGGGGGGGAGGCTGGGAAAAGAGAGGCTGGGGGGGAGGCTGGGAAAAGAGAGGCTGGGGGGGGAGGCTGGGAAAAGAGAGGCTGGGGGGGGAGGTTGGGAAAAGAGAGGCTGGGGGGGGGAGGCTGGGAAAAGAGAGGCTTGGGGGAGGCTGGGAAAAGAAGCTGGGGGGAGGCTGGGAAAAGAGAGAGGCTGAGGCTGGGAAGAGAGAGGCTGAGGCTGGGGGGGAGGCTGGGGGGAGAGAGAGGCTGAGGCTGGGGGGGAGGCTGGGGGGAGAGAGAGGCTGGGGGGGAGGCTGGGGGGAGAGAGAGGCTGAGGCTGGGGGGAGGCTGGGGGGAGAGAGAGGCTGGGGGGGAGGCTGGGGGGAGAGAGAGGCTGAGGCTGGGGGGAGAGAGAGGCTGAGGCTGGGGGGGAGGCTGGGGGAGAGAGAGGCTGGGGGGGAGGCTGGGGGGAGAGAGAGGCTGAGGCTGGGGGGGAGGCTGGGGGAGAGAGGCTGGGGGGGAGGCTGGGGGGAGAGAGAGGCTGAGGCTGGGGGGGAGGCTGGGGGGAGAGAGAGGCTGAGGCTGGGGGGGAGGCTGGGGGGAGAGAGAGGCTGGGGGGGAGGCTGGGGGGAGAGAGAGGCTGAGGCTGGGGGGGAGGCTGGGGGGGAGGCTGGGGGGAGAGAGAGGCTGAGGCTGGGGGGGAGGCTGGGGGGAGAGAGAGGCTGGGGGGAGAGAGAGGCTGAGGCTGGGGGGGAGGCTGGGGGGAGAGAGAGGCTGGGGGGAGAGAGAGGCTGAGGCTGGGGGGGGAGGCTGGGGGGAGAGAGAGGCTGGGGGGAGAGAGAGGCTGAGGCTGGGGGAGGAGGCTGGGGGGAGAGAGGCTGGGGGGGAGGCTGGGGGGAGAGAGAGGCTGGGGGGGAGGCTGGGGGGAGAGAGAGGCTGGGGGGAGAGAGAGGCTGGGGGGGAGGCTGGGGGGAGAGAGAGGCTGAGGCTGGGGGGGAGGCTGGGGGGAGAGAGAGGCTGAGGCTGGGGGGGAGGCTGGGGGGAGAGAGAGGCTGGGGGGGAGGCTGGGGGGAGAGAGAGGCTGAGGCTGGGGGGGAGGCTGGGGGGAGAGAGAGGCTGAGGCTGGGGGGGAGGCTGGGGGGAGAGAGAGGCTGGGGGGGAGGCTGGGGGGAGAGAGGCTGAGGCTGGGGGGGAGGCTGGGGGGAGAGAGAGGCTGGGGGGGAGGCTGGGGGGAGAGAGAGGCTGAGGCTGGGGGGGAGGCTGGGGGGAGAGAGAGGCTGGGGGGAGAGAGAGGCTGAGGCTGGGGGGGAGGCTGGGGGGAGAGAGAGGCTGAGGCTGGGGGGGAGGCTGGGGGGAGAGAGAGGCTGGGGGGAGAGAGAGGCTGAGGCTGGGGGGGAGGCTGGGGGGAGAGAGAGGCTGGGGGGGAGGCTGGGGGGAGAGAGAGGCTGAGGCTCGGGGGGAGGCGAGAGAGGCTGAGGCTCGGGGGGAGGCTGGGGGGAGAGAGAGGCTGGGGGGGAGGCTGGGGGGAGAGAGAGGCTGAGGCTGGGGGGGAGGCTGGGGGGAGAGAGAGGCTGGGGGGGAGGCTGGGGGGAGAGAGAGGCTGAGGTTGGGGGGGAGGCTGGGGGGAGAGAGAGGCTGGGGGGGAGGCTGGGGGGAGAGAGAGGCTGGGGGGGAGGCTGGGGGGAGAGAGAGGCTGGGGGGGAGGCTGGGGGGAGAGAGAGGCTGGGGGGGAGGCTGGGGGGAGAGAGAGGCTGAGGCTGGGGGGGAGGCTGGGGGGAGAGAGAGGCTGGGGGGGAGGCTGGGGGGAGAGAGGCTGGGGGGGAGGCTGGGGGGAGAGAGAGGCTGGGGGGGAGGCTGGGGGGAGAGAGGCTGGGGGGGAGGCTGGGGGGAGAGAGAGGCTGAGGCTGGGGGGGAGGCTGGGGGGAGAGAGAGGCTGGGGGGGAGGCTGGGGGGAGAGAGAGGCTGGGGGGGAGGCTGGGGGGAGAGAGGCTGAGGCTGGGGGGGAGGCTGGGGGGAGAGAGAGGCTGGGGGGGAGGCTGGGGGGAGAGAGGCTGGGGGGGAGGCTGGGGGGAGAGAGGCTGGGGGGGAGGCTGGGGGGAGAGAGAGGCTGAGGCTGGGGGGGAGGCTGGGGGGAGAGAGAGGCTGAGGGGAGGCTGGGGGGAGAGAGAGGCTGAGGCTGGGGGGGAGGCTGGGGGGAGAGAGAGGCTGAGGCTGGGGGGGGGGCTGGGGGGAGAGAGGCTGAGGCTGGGGGGGAGGCTGGGGGGAGAGAGAGGCTGAGGGGGAGGCTGGGGGGAGAGAGAGGCTGAGGCTGGGGGGGAGGCTGGGGGGAGAGAGAGGCTGAGCCTGGGGGGAGAGAGAGGCTGGGGGGAGAGAGAGGCTGGGGGGAGAGAGAGGCTGGGGGGGAGGCTGGGGGGAGAGGGAGGCTGGGGGGAGAGAGAGGCTGGGGGGGAGGCTGGGGGGAGAGAGAGGCTGGGGGGGAGGCTGGGGGGAGAGAGAGGCTGGGGGGGAGGCTGGGGGGAGAGAGAAGCTGGGGGGGAGGCTGGGGGGAGAGAGAGGCTGGGGGGGAGGCTGGGGGGAGAGAGAGGCTGGGGGGGAGGCTGGGGGGAGAGAGAGGCTGGGGGGGAGGCTGGGGGGAGAGAGAGGCTGAGGCTGGGGGGGGAGGCTGGGGGGAGGGGCTAATGCTAGAGACAGAGTACAAGGGTTGAGGGATAGTGCAATGACAAAATCGATGGGGGGAGTGTAAGGACTCAGAATGAGAGGGGGGCAGCATTGGGAGCTCAGTATGGAGTGGAGCAATGTAGGGGAGTCAATATCAAGAGTGGGGTAGTGTGTGTGTGTGTGTGGGGGGGGGGGGGGTCTCAGCATAAGCGTTAGTGTGGTGGTCTTAGTATGATGAGTGGGGCAGCATGGAGGTGTCATTATGGAAAAGAGTAAGGCAGCATTAGGAGCTCATGGAGAGGGGCAGCATGCATGGGACATTGTGAGGAGGGGGCAGCATGCATGGGACATTGTGAGGAGGGGGCAGCATGCATGGCACACTGTGAGGAGGGGGCAGCATGCATGGCACACTGTGAGGAGGGGGCAGCATGCATGGCACACTGTGAGGAGGGGGCAGCATGCATGGCACACTGTGAGGAGGGGGCAGCATGCATGGCACACTGTGAGGAGGGGGCAGCATGCATGGGACCCTGTGAGGAGGGGCAGCATGCATGGGGGGCAGCATGCATGGGACCCTGTGAGGAGGGAGCAGCATGCATGGGACCCTGTGAGGAGGGAGCAGCATGCATGGGACCCTGTGAGGAGGGAGCAGCATGCATGGGACCCTGTGAGGAGGGAGCAGCATGCATGGGACCCTGTGAGGAGGGAGCAGCATGCATGGGACACTGTGAGGATGGAGCAGCATGCATGGGACACTGAGAGGATGGAGCCGCATGCATGGGACACTGAGGAGGGGGCAGCATGCATGGGACACTGTGAGGAGGGGGCAGCATGCATGGGACACTGTGAGGAGGGGGCAGCATGCATGGGACACTGTGAGGATGGAGCAGCATGCATGGGACACTGTGAGGAGGGAACAGCATGCATGGGACATTGTGAGGAGGGAGCAGCATGCATGGGACACTGTGAGGATGGAGCAGCATGCATGGGACACTGTGAGGATGGAGCAGCATGCATGGGACACTGTGAGGATGGAGCAGCATGCATGGGACCCTGTGAGGATGGAGCAGCATGCATGGGACCCTGTGAGGAGGGAGCAGCATGCATGGGACACTGTGAGGAGGGGGCAGCATGCATGGGACCCTGTGAGGAGGGGGCAGCATGCATGGGACCCTGTGAGGAGGGGGCAGCATGCATGGGACCCTGTGAGGAGGGGGCAGCATGCATGGGACCCTGTGAGGAGGGGGCAGCATGCATGGGACCCTGTGAGGAGGGGGCAGCATGCATGGGACCCTGTGAGGAGGGGGCAGCATGCATGGGACCCTGTGAGGAGGGGGCAGCATGCATGGGACACTGTGAGGATGGGACAACATGCATGGGACACTGAGGAGGGGGGCAGCATGCATGGGACACTGTGAGGAGGGGGCAGCATGCATGGGACACTGTGAGGAGGGGGCAGCATGCATGGGACACTGTGAGGAGGGGGTAGCATGCATGGGACATTGTGAGGAGGGAGCAGCATGCATGGGACATTGAGGAGGGGGCAGCATGCATGGGACACTGTGAGGAGGGGGCAGCATGATGTGAGGACAATGTGCAGATCATATTTCATAATTGAGGAAGGTGTGGTGGGTATAATTTATAAGGGAGGGCAGTGTGTAGTTTATTAGGGGCAGTGTGACAGTCACAGTATATAAGTGGGGATGGTGTGGTGGGAATATTTTATACTCATGCTATGTTTTGATGTGCCTGTGGTGATCCCCATTGGGGGGGGGGGTTAGTGCCCTTTGTTTCTCATTGATACTTTTTAAAGTGTTTTACAGAGTAGATCTGCCTTAAACAGATGTCGAGTGCGAAAATTCAGTGTTACGTTGTCACTAAGGGGCGCGACCACTTAAAGTGCCTAGGGCAACATGAAGGCAAAATACAGCCCTGCCTATAGTGATAAGTTTCAAACAAAATATATGTAAGCCAAGTCCAGGCTCAAAGACAATTTCTGACTGTTCTGTCCCCACATAAGGCGAATGAAGGTATAACTGGCTGTCAGATGCTGTGAGACTTTCCTACCTTCGTATCCAAGAAATTGAAGACTTCACAAGCCTAGAAATGTGTGTGCTCACAGCAATGAGATGAACAGCAAAATGGCTACTGAGAGGAGGGAGGCAGGAAGAGAAGTAGAAGCCACTCCCAGTTTGAATCAACTTAATTGACAGCAACATAAGTGAGCAGTAACAACACTGGCCAATAGATATCAGCATAACATTTGTAGCTGAATGAACTTTAGTTTCTGAAACCAAGTAAAGGAGAAAGTCTTCCCACAGTGGAGGTATATATGAAGGTACTATTGTACCTCTGCAGCCTGTTAACGTTGTAAAATTATGCAGCCTGACGAAGGTTAAAAGCTTCTCCATCCGTCAGACCATTTTCTCCCCCAGCACAGCTGCACCCTCCCCATTGAGGTGCAGCCCGTCCCTACCGTAGAGCCTGTAGCCAACTGAGAAGTCGGCCCAGTTCTCCATGAACACAAACCCTTCCTTCCTGCTCCAATTTCTAAGCCACATATTTATCTCCCTAAGCTCCCGCTGTCTTTCTAGTGACGCTCGTGGCACCGGTAGTATTTCTGAAAACACCACCTTGGAGGTCCTGGACTTCAGCTTCTCTCCTAGTTCCCTGTAATCATTTTTAAAAACCTTCCACCTGCCTCTAACTTTGTCATTAGTACCAAGGGGCACCATGACCTCTGGGTTTTCCCCAGCCCAACCCAGCAATCTGTCTATCCAATCCGCAATATGCCGAACCCGAGCACCCGGCAGACAACACACTGGCATTCACGGTCTCAACGATAAAAGACCTTGTCTGTCTGCCTAGTTATAGAGTCCCCTACCACCATCATCTGTCTGAGATTTGTTGCACTCCTATTTCCCTCCTTCCGACAGCAGTCGCTTTCCTGGTTCCTAGGAGCAACGTCCTGCTGTAGTGATCCTAGTCCTAGTTCCTAATTTCAGCAACACTGGAATATTTACTAGGTTGTGCCAGATCAGGACTGGGCTCCCTGACACTTTTCCCCCTACCTCTTCTTCTGTTACCCAGCTACCTACCTCTGGGTCCTGACCTTCCCCACCTCCACCCTCCTCCATAGCACTGGCCCCAGCCAGAGCCGCTCAGTAAGCTCTAAACTCCTCTCCAGGTTTGCAATGCTCCGGAGTGTTGTGAGGTGCATATTTAGATCAGTTACCTGGGCTTCCAAATATGTAACACGCTGGCATCGAGAGCAGACATATTCACCCTCGAACGGCTGCTCAAGGCAGGCATACATCTAACAAGACACACACCTGGTAGCATTGTCCATGGAGCCGCTATTAAATGGGGATAAACAATACAGAAAAAACTATAAAAACAAAGAAAAAAAAAACAATTGGAAACTTGTAAGGAAAACTCCAAACTCTGCTCCTGTGTCACACTCTGATATTGTGTTTAAACTATGGACTTACCTCCCCCCTCAGACTTTACTGCCCCTCACAAGCTCAGTGACCTCCGCTCCGTACACCTCGTACACACACGGCTCCGCTCCATACACCTCATACACACACGGCTTTGCTCCGTACACCTCGTACACACACGGATCCGCTCCGTACACCTCGTACACACACGGCTCCGCTCCGTACACCTCGTACACACACGGCTCCGCTCCGTACACCTCGTACACACACGGCTCTGCTCCGTACACCTCGTACACACACGGCTCCGCTCCGTACACCTCGTACACACACGGCTCTGCTCCGTACACCTCGTACACACACGGCTCCGCTCCGTACACCTCGTACACACACGGCTCCGCTCCGTACACCTCGTACACACACGGCTCCGCTCCGTACACCTCGTACACACACGGCTCCGCTCCGTACACCTCGTACACACACGGCTCCGCTCCGTACACTTCATACATATCAAAGTTAGGGACAAAGCCCGGGAATATTTATAAACAGTAAAAGTAGGTTATTCCCATTAACAAATTTTTATTAAAGATATAAAAACACACCATCAGTGTAAAAATAGACCATCAGGTCACAGTGAATTGAATACAGTAAACACATGAAAGATTTTTAGTCTCTGTGGAACCAGAGGGCTCAAGACTTAACTTGAAGACAGAAATACATTCAGGCAGCGCCACAAATAGAAAATTTTGAATGCTTGCTGTCCATGAGTGTCCGCATAGATATAAGTCAGTCCTCTCCAAGCGTCCACTTGTTTCTTGTAATATCAAGGAATGGCAATTATTTCATTCAGTTTAGCAGAAGTGAGCCATTAGATTCAAGATTTACAACAGTCTCCACCTCGACGCGTTTCCCCACATAATAAATACGTGGTTCATCAGGAGGCTACAAAACAGATAAGCTCTATCAGCAACAGATTGAAAAAGGTTCACCTAGATTGCACATTCGTACATTATATCACAGATAGGCATGTAAGATAACAAAGTAATACAAGACAATAATATAAAAGTACTTGCCCAGGGAGAAAAGGTACTAGATGTGCAGATCCATGGCGCCCATCACAAAAGATCCACGGCTAGTCAGACAATGCTGGAGGAAATTCACTGCCATAGTCCAGAGAGGCGTCATGGAACTGCACATCACTCAGGGATTTAAATAGCCCACAGTCTCCTGATCAGCTGTAGGCGATCAAGGCAATCATGCTGATGCCGATATCGCCACATGTGCGCATGCCTAATGTGATGCGCACACCTGAGGAAAACCCAGGAGACTGGTGTAATGGAGGCGCCCCCGTCCGCATCGCAACTGCGCCTGCCCAGAATCTTATTGGCAGCATGCATGTGCGGACGGAGGCCCTCACGTGCCAAAAGTAGGTAGATATAAACAAGGGGAGAGCGCATGCCTGAGGGTCATGGATATCGTGACGCCCACAGGAGCGCCGCCGTCCACATCACCACCGCGCCTTGCCAATCAAAGGCAGCGTGCACACGTGGACGGAGGCCTCAATATGCCAAACTTAGGTATAGGTAAATAAAGGCACAGCGCATGCGCAAAGAACAAACGGGGTCTGCATATAGATAATAGAATAGTGCAGATCACCGTATATATGCGCAAGCGTAGTTAAAAACTTAGTGCCTCCTCCATAAATACAAGATTAGCATATTAACCCCCATATATAAAGATATACCTATAATTTGCATGCGCAAAAACCAGCGGAGTCTGCATACAGATAATAAAATAATGCAGATCACCGTATACAGGCGCAAACGCAATTAGAAAGGTGCTTAGTTTCTCCTCCATAAATATAATATTAACCTAGTAACCCCCATTGGTATAGATATACCTATAATTATATTAAATATCGATAATAATAATTAGGGGGTCCCTTTTTAGGGGAATATAGATAAAAAAGGCTAGTAGAAGGGGCACCACGACAGACATGACCCTCATTTATAGCAGTATATACCACATAGACGTCCATGATCATAAATAGACGCCATGTTAGATCGAACCCCTAGTAGGCACATAGTTAACAAGGGCATTGAAAGAAACTTAATAAACAGGCTGATAAGATGTTACATCAAATACTGTCAAAAAATTCCCACAGAAGTACAATCATTCCTAGTCAGACATATCCCCCACAATGTGAGGGTACATCTGTAGCCAGGCTCCCATAACAAGGACTAAAATACATAGATGTTAACCATCAATATGGTCCATTCCTGAAAGGAAAGGAAGTTTGCAAAGTAGAGCAAAAACAGATTTAAACTAAACAAATTTTGACACCGCTTCAAAGCTAAGTGGGAAGGAAGCAGCCAAAGGAGAGCTGTTCATTCAGCCCCCCTGGGGTTAAAGATCCCATTTTGAATATCCAGGCGGATTCCTTCTGCAATAATGTCCTATCAAAATCCCCTCCCCTAGGGTTGGGTTTCACCACCTCCAAAATGGAAAATCGAATTTGGGCCACATCCCCCCATGTATCATATTAATGTGGCGGGAAATTGAAGTGTCTCGTCCATTCCTAATGTCCGCAAGATGTTCACCTACCCGCCTCCGGAGTTCTCTTAGGGTCTTACCTATATAGTCAAGGGGACAAGTGCAGGTAGCCCTATAGACAACTCCGGAGGTTTTGCAATTGCCAAAATCACGTAAAGGGAAAATTTTTCCTGTAGCTGCACTAATCACCCTTTTACATTGTTCCATAGATCCACAGTATTTACAGTTCCCACAGCGGAACATACCACAGATGCGTCTATCCAACCAAGTCCCCTGTGGTCTAGGTCCCTGGTACATGCTATGTACTAACTTGTCACCTATGGTACGACCCCGCCTGTAAGTGATACTTGGAAACTTATTAATATGCTTCACCAGATCAGGGTCAGCCCTCAGAATCTTCCAGTGCTTTTTAATCACTGAAAAGACTCTCTCGGACTGTACATCATAGGTACCAATAATACGTGTGATGTTATGATCATTATCACGTACTCGAGGGGCCATGATATTATGCCTCTTGGTGTTCTTGGCAAAGGCATAGGATTGCTGGATGATCTTTTTAGGGTAGCCACGGTCTAGAAATCGACCAAAAAGGTCCGTGGCCTGTACCTTAAAATCTTCTTCCCTTGAGCAGTTTCTACGTATTCGCAGAAACTGCCCTTTAGGAATACCCCTCTTAAGGGGAATGGGGTGGTGGCTGTCCCATTTCAAAAGAGAATTGGTCGCTGTGGGTTTCCGGTGGGTCAAGGTGTGAATCTTACCCCTCTCATCTTTTTGTATGACCAAGTCCAAAAAGGTAATGGAAGTCTGGTCGCAAGTGTGGGTAAATCTCAGGCCTAGAGAATTATTGTTGAGGCCCTTTACAAATTTTTCAAAATCAAAAATTGACCCTGTCCAGAGGATGAGAATATCATCAATGTATCGGACCCAAAGTCCGATACATTGATGAGGTTCCCCATCCTCTCCTCCAAAAACTACTGTTTCTTCCCACCAGCCCAGGTACAGATTAGCATAACTGGGGGCACAAGGGCTCCCCATTGCTGTACCCCTGAGCTGGTGGAAATACTTAGTATTAAATAAAAAATAATTATGATACAGGGTGAAAGACAGGAGCTCTCTGACAAACCTGTTATGCCTCACACAATCCACAGCCCTTGATCTCAGAAAATGATCCACTGCCCCGAGTCCCAGGTCATGGGGAATGGAACTGTAGAGTGCCTCGACGTCAATGGAGGCCAGGATAGTATCCGGGCCCACATCGACGTCTTCAAGGATTTGCAGAAGATGGGGGGTATCCCGGACATAGGAAGGGAGGGATGTAACAAAAGGGCGTAGAACCTTGTCGACATAATTACCAGCATTCTGGGACAAGGAATTAATGCCTGCCACAATGGGCCTACCCCTCAAAGGTTCAAGACCCTTGTGCACCTTTGGAAGTGCATAGAAAACTGGTATCACCGGGTGCTGCGGTACCAGATATTCATACTCACCCAGTGATATCAAGTTATTCTGCCTAGCCTCATTAAGTATAGTTTGAAGAATATCAGTATAGGCTTTTGTGGGGTCACATGTTAGCCGCTCATAGGTATCCAAATCATCAAGCAAGGCGTGACACATGTCAAGATATTTCGTGTGGCTCAAAACGACAAGATTACGGCCCTTGTCTGATTGCTTGATGATAAGATCCCTATTCTTTGATAAACGGTCTAGTGCCTGGAGTTCACCTTCCGCAAGATTAGACCCTATGCCATACAGGGACTGAGGTATTTTTTGGAGGTCCTCTTGTACAAGTTTTAGAAAAATATCAATACTCGTACAATTAGTGGTAGGAGGAGATTTTTTACTTGGTCTCTTCAAATCAGTAAAGGGACCATCACCCCTCCCCCTAGTGTTGTCCCTAAGTAGATCAGAAAGGGACTGAAAACATTCAAAGTCCTCCTCTAATATGCCTAAGTCCCTACATTGTTCCTTAGTGTGGTGTTCAAAGAACAATTTCCACCTAAGTTTTCTTCCAAAGAGTTCCAGGTCTTTGAACCAACCGAAACAGTCAAACCTATTGGAGGGAATGAAACCCAACCCCTTAGATAGCACTGCATAGTCTTCATGAGATAAAGAGGTATCGGAAAGATTTAATATCCTCCCCTGGCTTGATGGGCTCTGGTATGGGGGTACTGTCCCCCCATATATCGCTGCTCCAAAAAAGAGGAAGAACCAGAGGGGCCAGATGGCCCATGCTGGGGCCCCCGATATCCAAGTTGGCCCCCTTTTCTTTTCCTTGATTTCCTTGGGCCTACCCATGGATGAGGATTATGAGGTAATGTAGCAGAAGAATTTGTATTGGTCCTAGATCTCTCGGAATCTGACGTATCCAGATCCGAGGATGACACTACTGAAGGTTGTCTATTGGGGGGTTGAAAGGCCCTATCCTCCCTATATTCTGCTAGGTCCCTAATAAACTGAGAGTGTTTCCTCTCCTTAAGGTTGTTTTGGAATCTTTCTATTGAGGTCTGCAGCAGACCCTCCCTTCTGATAAAATCCGGGTCACTTTTAAGGCGTAGAATACTATCAATAGCCGTATTCAACGCAGTAGTGGATGTTGCAAAAAGCTTTTTCTCCTCATCAAGTAACAGATTCATTAACCTTAGGGAGGATGCTAGAGATTCCTTCCGCCAGAGAATCAGGAAACTCTCAGATGCTGTTCTTGGGGATGGATGTATGTTAATTCTAAGCCCCCTAGGGACAATTTGATGTTTAATATAGTTTTCAAGGCCTTTAATCTCCCACCAAGACCGGATATTATTCTTATAAAGGGCCAATAGTTCTTTAAAGGAATCTTTCAAAGTAGAACCCGTGTTACCAGAAGAAAATTCCTCAGTAGAAAACACTTGGCTCGCTTCCTCAACCCAAGATGCTGTATTAACGGGACCTGTTAGAAATCCTGCCATACTTCGCAAATTAGGTCTATCAAAGTTAGGGACAAAGCCCGGGAATATTTATAAACGGTAAAAGTAGGTTATTCCCATTAACAAATTTTTATTAAAGATATAAAAACACACCATCAGTGTAAAAATAGACCATCAGGTCACAGTGAATTGAATACAGTAAACACATGAAAGATTTTTAGTCTCTGTGGAACCAGAGGGCTCAAGACTTAACTTGAAGACAGAAATACATTCAGGCAGCGCCACAAATAGAAAATTTTGAATGCTTGCTGTCCATGAGTGTCCGCATAGATATAAGTCAGTCCTCTCCAAGCGTCCACTTGTTTCTTGTAATATCAAGGAATGGCAATTATTTCATTCAGTTTAGCAGAAGTGAGCCATTAGATTCAAGATTTACAACAGTCTCCACCTCGACGCGTTTCCCCACATAATAAATACGTGGTTCATCAGGAGGCTACAAAACAGATAAGCTCTATCAGCAACAGATTGAAAAAGGTTCACCTAGATTGCACATTCGTACATTATATCACAGATAGGCATGTAAGATAACAAAGTAATACAAGACAATAATATAAAAGTACTTGCCCAGGGAGAAAAGGTACTAGATGTGCAGATCCATGGCGCCCATCACAAAAGATCCACGGCTAGTCAGACAATGCTGGAGGAAATTCACTGCCATAGTCCAGAGAGGCGTCATGGAACTGCACATCACTCAGGGATTTAAATAGCCCACAGTCTCCTGATCAGCTGTAGGCGATCAAGGCAATCATGCTGATGCCGATATCGCCACATGTGCGCATGCCTAATGTGATGCGCACACCTGAGGAAAACCCAGGAGACTGGTGTAATGGAGGCGCCCCCGTCCGCATCGCAACTGCGCCTGCCCAGAATCTTATTGGCAGCATGCATGTGCGGACGGAGGCCCTCACGTGCCAAAAGTAGGTAGATATAAACAAGGGGAGAGCGCATGCCTGAGGGTCATGGATATCGTGACGCCCACAGGAGCGCCGCCGTCCACATCACCACCGCGCCTTGCCAATCAAAGGCAGCGTGCACACGTGGACGGAGGCCTCAATATGCCAAACTTAGGTATAGGTAAATAAAGGCACAGCGCATGCGCAAAGAACAAACGGGGTCTGCATATAGATAATAGAATAGTGCAGATCACCGTATATATGCGCAAGCGTAGTTAAAAACTTAGTGCCTCCTCCATAAATACAAGATTAGCATATTAACCCCCATATATAAAGATATACCTATAATTTGCATGCGCAAAAACCAGCGGAGTCTGCATACAGATAATAAAATAATGCAGATCACCGTATACAGGCGCAAACGCAATTAGAAAGGTGCTTAGTTTCTCCTCCATAAATATAATATTAACCTAGTAACCCCCATTGGTATAGATATACCTATAATTATATTAAATATCGATAATAATAATTAGGGGGTCCCTTTTTAGGGGAATATAGATAAAAAAGGCTAGTAGAAGGGGCACCACGACAGACATGACCCTCATTTATAGCAGTATATACCACATAGACGTCCATGATCATAAATAGACGCCATGTTAGATCGAACCCCTAGTAGGCACATAGTTAACAAGGGCATTGAAAGAAACTTAATAAACAGGCTGATAAGATGTTACATCAAATACTGTCAAAAAATTCCCACAGAAGTACAATCATTCCTAGTCAGACATATCCCCCACAATGTGAGGGTACATCTGTAGCCAGGCTCCCATAACAAGGACTAAAATACATAGATGTTAACCATCAATATGGTCCATTCCTGAAAGGAAAGGAAGTTTGCAAAGTAGAGCAAAAACAGATTTAAACTAAACAAATTTTGACTCCGCTTCAAAGCTAAGTGGGAAGGAAGCAGCCAAAGGAGAGCTGTTCATTCAGCCCCCCTCCGTACACCTCGTACACACACGACTGCCGAGACCCACTCACCGGTTCCCCCTCCCCACCGCGCAATGAAGGAGACCACACATGGAATATCTTTCTTTTGTTCTTTATTGAAGGTATCCACGTAACACCATTCAATTTTGATATAAAAAGGGGGTTGCTTGATATTTTGGCCACAGCTTTTACCACAGGCACAAATCCGCCTTAAACCTGAGGGAGGAGGCCCGATGCCTACGGCCGTCCGTGTCAGGTTGGCTCTCACCAAATCCCTCTTCCACCAGCTGTGACTTCCGAACTTGTAACAAAACCTTCTTAAGGGAGGGAGGGCAGGCGATGCTCACCCTGAGGGCAGATGTGGTAAGAGAAAGGAGGGACTCCGGCAGCTGTTTATATGCCCTGTAGGAGGTCCCAGCAGGGAAGGGGGGGGGCAGCGGGGGGCATTGCACAGTGGGGAGGAGGGAGAGGTGACCATGGGGGACGTAGCGAGGGGCTCAGCAGTCAGGGGCAGCGGCAGCGGCCGCAGTGCCCTGCAGACTGCCGAGACCCACCCACCGGTTCCCCCTCCCCACCGCGCAATGAAGGAGACCACACATGGAATATCTTTCTTTTGTTCTTTATTGAAGGTATCCACGTAACACCATTCAATTTTGATATAAAAAGGGGGTTGCTTGATATTTTGGCCACAGCTTTTACCACAGGCACAAATCCGCCTTAAACCTGAGGGAGGAGGCCCGATGCCTACGGCCGTCCGTGGCAGGTTGGCTCTCACCAAATCCCTCTTCCACCGGCCACGGAGTGGCGAAGGCCCACGCCTGAGCTGCGACCCCCACACAGGGCCCTCATGGCCCGCTCAACCCCGTCCTGGATGTCTGACAGGAAAATATCCAGACCTATGTCATTGAGGCTAAAACCATCCTCTAGCACCAATCTGCTGATCTCTGATTCCAGCAACTCATGTCCCAGCACTATCCCTCTTCCTGACGCTATAAATTTGGCGATCTGCATATTGACATGCCGCCTTGACCTTTCCACAGTCGCTATGTTCCTTGCCCCTATCCAGCTTAATCTTTGTAATATACTGGACCATACCACTACTACGTTGCTGAAGAAGCCGCTAAACCTATCCAGGTCTGCTTGCATGACCGCTAGCAGTTCCTGGATCCTCACATTTACCAGGTCGTTCCCACCCGCGTGGATGACTAGCACTACTGGGCCCGTGGCTATCCTTGCTATGTTCACTACCTCGGGCAGGACCTGTGTCCAGGCCATGCCCCGATCTCCTCTCCAATGGAACTTGAGGTGATGAAATCCCAGCTCGCTTCCACCTGGTCTCGACTCGGCCCGCCATGCTGCCCAGAATATGTGTGAGTGACCTAGGATCCAAATGCTAGGTCTCGCCGGATCTAGGAAGAAAAGATGTTAGCAACTGTACTCAGCATATTTATCATAGTGTCAGCGTCCATCATTGTATTAGTGTTGTCATAGCTTTTGGTGGCGGAACTACGGGACTGAATGGTTAGCAATGATTAGTTATCTGAGGGATGTGGAAAGATGTAGTGACTGCCGAGGCTGGTTCGAGGTTAAGACTTGTGGTAAAATTTGGTGGTTGGCAGGGATCGGGTTAAATTAGATCTGGCCTAATATAGCGGAAGAAACAGTCTGATTTCCAACGCCCTATCCGCTTTATCTCCTCGTTCGAGAAGCCGGCCCTTGCTGCCTCGGTTGCTGCGCCTATGCGGAAGGAGTGTGTGCTATAATCCCCTGGCTGTAAGCCCAGGTTGGAAAGTGACGTTTTTAGCAAGGCTGAAAACTGCGTTGCCATGAGCGGGGATCCATCCGCGTGCTCTAAAAAGAATTTGTTGGGAACCCGAGACTCTAAGTAACACTGCAAGATAAGGATGGGACAGAGGGGGCCGGGAAACGGGAAAATGGGGAACCAAACTCCTCTACCGAGCTGATTTGTTTTAGAGCGCCTTATGCGAACTCGTACTCCACCATTGCAAATTATAATGTCGTCGTGGAGCAGACCCCCGGGACGAGCTGATGATCTGCCGACTAATTCACTGATTCGCACAGCCCCAAAGAATGCAAGCGAGAAGGCAGCCGAGAACAAGCGGACCTCGCTGTCATTGGCACATACGTCGCCTAGCTGGTTTATTATGCCTGAGAGGATGGCAAATGAAATGGGCCTTCTGCTTTCAGTGCACTGACGCTTCCGCTTCCAGCCTTTAACGGCCTGCGTAAACAGGAAGGCCTTGGTGACATCAGGCCATCCACGAACCCGGAAGTGAAAGGCTATGCCTGCGAGCCGCTGCTGCGCTACTGTACCCGACACGCCATTACTATGCAAATGCGCTATATACCGAGCAACGGAGTTGCTGAGAAAATAAGCAGACACCTAGCTAGGCAGCGGTTGTGCTATATTTAACCATTCGTTCCAAGCCTTACCGTACGAACGCCACGTAGATGGAGCTAGAGATGCCTGGACCAAAGGCATCAGCTGTCCTCGGGGACCGTCCAAAGGAACTGTGAATCATGAATGGATAAGAAAGTCGGGTTTAACACTGCGCTAAAACCATGAAGCCAAACGATGTGATGAATTCTTTGCTATATTTTCTTTATTTAGGCCAAGTCTACATGTTTCAAAGGCATGTCCGCCTTCTTCATCAGGACAAAGGAAAAAACAGCATGATCAAAGGATTTTTTCCTTTGTCCTGATGAAGAAGGCGGACATGCCTTTGAAACATGTAGACTTGGCCTAAATAAAGAAAATATAGCAAAGAATTCATCACATCGTTTGGCTTCATGATTTTAGCGCAGTGTTAAACCCGACTTTCTTATCCATTCATGATTCCCTGTTGCATCATCGGGGCTGCTGCTTGACCATTTACTGCATACATAGGAGTTGTGCCTGTCACAACTTCCATAGGTGAGCACCTGTTTTCATTTTCTAAGCCTGCATTGTTTGCCAGATAAGACCCTATGTGCGCTTTTCTCTCCACAGCATTTTGATTCAAAGGAACTGTGGAAAGTTCTGGCCAATGCTGTCCGCTTCCGGATGTAATACACGAAACTTCTGAAATTCAAAACGTGATAAGGCATCAGCAATAGTGTTATCGATCCCTGGCATATGACGGGCCCTGAACCAGATGTTATGCTCGAGGCACTTGAGGACTAAATAGCGCAGTAAGCTGATCACTGGCGGGGAGGAAGATGCCAGGTGGTTAATGGCGTGGACGACACTTATGTTGTCGGTCCAGAAGCAGATTCGTTTATTCGCCAGCTGATCTGCCCAAAGATCCGTAGCTACAATTATAGGGAGCAGCTCGAGTAAAGTGAGGTTTTTTTGTCCAACCTGACAAGTGCCATTTTTGGGGCCAGCGACTAGCGCACCACTTGGGACCAAGGAAAACTCCGAATCCGGTGGACCCGGCAGCATCCGAAAATAGAGATATGTCTGAGCTGGAAACCTCCTGTTCCTGGAAACACGTGCGTCCATTGTAAGTAGCTAGAAAAGACCTCCATACACGTAGGTCCTCCGTAGGGCGCTGGTGATGCGAATCCTGTGGTGGGGGGCAGCTATGCCCCTAGTGGCCAGTCAAAGTCTCCGGGAAAAGATCCTTCCCGTGGGCATGACTCTACAGGCGAAGGCGAGCAAGCCTAATAGAGATTGCATTTGCGCCAGGGTTACCTTACGAACCGCACAGAACCCGTCAATGAGCGATGTTGTTTTTTGGACCTTTTCCAGTGGTAACCGAAACATCATCTTAATTGAGTCTATTTCGATTCCCAAAAAGGAAAGGCAGGTCACAGGGCCAACTGTTTTTTCGTCCGACAGCGGAACCCCGAACTTGTCCGCTAATGCCTGGAATGAATTTAATGCAATAGCGCATGTTTCCGAGTTGGCGGGGCCAACGAACAGGAAATCATCTAGATAATGACTGATTTGTTCTTTACAACGTCCTTAACCACCCATTCTAGGAAGGTGCTGAAGAGCTCGAAGTGAGAGCAGGATATGGAGCAACCCATGGGAAGGCACATGTCATAAAAGATTTTTTTGTTGAAATAGCACCCTAGCAGGTGGTGACAATCAGGGTGCACTGGTAGCAGGCGAAAGGCGGACGCTATGTCTGATTTAGCCATTAATGCTCCTTGCCCTGCTTTGCGTACAAGTCCGACTGCTTTGTCAAAAGACACGTAGGACACTGCTGAGTCCTCTGTGGGGATACCGTCATTTACTGACCTTCCCGCCGGGAAGGATAAGTGATGTATGAGGCGAAATTCACCCTTTTCTTTCTTAGGCAGTACACCTAGGGGTGAAATGCGAAGGTTTGGGAATGGTAAGTTAGTGAATGGGCCTGCTACGCGGCCTAGTGCCACTTCCTTGAGTAATTTGTTTTCCAGGACTTGTGGGAGGTCCCGGGCAGATTTCAGGTTTGGGGCGAAGGTTGGTTCTGAGGAGAAATTAAAGGGGATAAAGAAACCGTGGGTGAAACCGTCTCTGATGGTGTCAGCCGCTGCCTTATTGGGGTAACGTTCGAGCCATGGCTCCATCTCGTGCACGTTCACTGGAGTCCTTGGGACCTGGTGGTGCATTTTTTGCATGGTGCCTTGTTGTTTGCTTATCGCATTTGGTGGAGGTGTGATTGCCTCCGCAGGAGGAACACTCGTGCTTGTATTTGCAGAGACCTTGATACCTGCAATGACCTTCGTTGAAGAGCCAGCAGAAACCTGGTCTGCGAACATTTGCGGCTCCCGGTGTGCCGTGGTTTGGTGAAAATTGGCCTGGAAAGGACTGAAAGGACTTTTGCGCCATCATGAGTCTGAGCCACGAATCGGTTGCCTTAACGCCCCAACCCAGTTGTGGTTGGAGGGCCAGGCGTCTCCTAAATTCTTCATCATACTTCCACCACGCTGAACCCCCATGGGTTTTATAGGAGTTGTAAATGGTGTCGCAGTAAGTGAAGAGTTCTGAGCATCGTTCGGGGTGCTTCTGACCCCAGAACACAGAAAGCCTGCAACCAATTATTTATGGTCTTGGCTACGGTGGATTTTTTTGCGAATTGGCGGTCATTGCCTCGCCTTTCCTTGTCGACGGTGTTTTGATCCGCAGATATTAGGGACCAGATATCCACATAATCATTAGCCCAATTTTTTTGAACTGTTTCCGGGGTTAGGTGGGTTCCTAGCGGTGAAACACCACAATAGAACATGTCCCTGTGTAGGTCAGGGCGCTGATGCGCTATGTCTTGGCGTTTTACGAACGCGGGGTTAACCAGAACTAGTCCAGACGGTGAACGAACCGCTTCCCTCATTACTCCTGGATGGGTCCCCCCTGCCCAAGCGCTGGTAAAGCTGTACTCACCGGCCGATGTGGTAGGTTGGTCCTCTGGCGCCGCCATCTGGGGTAGTTCTTCGGGTAGTGGTTCGCTGCCGTGGTGGTGATTAGCAAACCTTTCGCCTGGAGGGCCGCTTAGTGAGCGGCTGCGGCAAGAGTCGGATGACGCAGTGCTGGATGGCGTGTGGTGTCTCTTGCGGGACGACCTCTTGCTGCGGTTAGACGAACGGAAATGGTGATTGTGCCGTGAGCGCCGGGAGTGACGCCCGTGGCTATCTCGGCTTCTGCTGCGGGAAGTGGATGGTGATCTTCTGTGGTTATGACCCCTAAGGGGTCTACGATGGAGAATTGATGATCCTGTCTCGGCTGACCCCACGCGTGATGAGTGCCTTGCTTCTATCTGCGGTTGGCTTACTGGCAGGATGGGCGATGGATGGATTGCAGGGGTTGATAGGGGGCACCGGGGGGGTAAATCTAAAGGAGGAGTACCTTGGATTTCCTGCGGTTGTAGCTGTAGGTTGGAGCATGGGGGTGTCAGGGGTAAAGATAGATCCTCTTCACCATGGAACTCCGTGTTCTTGCTAGGGTCAGATTGGGGAAGGTGCCCATGATGTTCCCTGCATTCCTGGTGCGAGTCGGACTGTTCTGATCCCTCAGCTGAAGAGCTTCTGCTTTCTGATGCTCCCATAATGTGGCCTGGCTGCTGATGCGAGATAATAGGGCAGTGGAGATTGCTGGCTGGAGGGTGGGTGCTTGACTGCTGCAGACCACCACGTTCGCTTTGTAATGAATGCGAACGCTGGGCAGGAAATGCAGTTATAAAGCATGTTTGTTTATGACTGCATTTCCCTTTAAATTTGCCGCTCTTACTTTTATTGACGTCACTTCCGGTCCGGGGCCCGAAAACCGGAAGTACAGTATAGTCACATGGTTGCCGAGTCACAGGAAGTGACTCGGCTGCCATGGATACCAGATGTGACGCAGCGCCAGCATGGAGCGGTAAGCAACCTGAGGGCCGCGTCATCCTGGGCGGTGCAGAGTGCCTGGGGGGAGGCGCGTTGTATTGTGGTGGCGAACTTGATGCCAGGGTGGGGGCAGCATTCCTGAGGGGAGGGGGAGCATCGCTGCGTGGCGTGGACGAACGCGATGCCAGGTGGGGGGCAGCATGCCTGGGTGTTGGGGGTGCAGCGCTGCGCGATATTTGTGAACGCGATGCCCGGTGGGGCAGGGGATAGGTGGCCGGGGGTTGGAGCGTACCGGACCTTCTGGACCGGGCCGCCCTGCGCCTGGGGTCTGTTGTGGGGCTTAGACACTGCGGTGGACGGGAGGGTCTGGAAGACCTGCGTCCACCGCTGCTGGGAACCTGCAGGAGGGAGCTGGTGCCCACAAGGGAGGCAAGCCAATCGGCTCCCTCCCGTCTGATCCTTTCTCTTACCGCTGCTTCCAGGGGGTCCATCGGCGATGCTCACCCTGAGGGCAGATGTGGTAAGAGAAAGGAGGGACTCCGGCAGCTGTTTCTATGCCCTGTAGGAGGTCCCAGCAGGGAAGGGGGGGCAGCGGGGGGCATTGCACAGTGGGGAGGAGGGAGAGGTGACCATGTCCAGATTCAAGTTAGTCTGCAGTTAGACGTTAGCTATTAGATATTCATTCATCTATGGTGCACCAACTGTTTTAAAACAAACTGATCATACATAATTTTTATTTTGATCAAGGTGCCTGGTCCACAAGTGCTCAAAATGAATGTCTCAAGGTTTCTATATGAATTTGAAATTCTAAGATATATAATACTATATACAAGCTTAATCAAACGTACTCAATCGTCCATACGTTTAATTTGAAAAGAGGTACCCTGGACCACAAGTCCTCAAAATGAACATCTCAATGTCCTGAATATTATTTGTTAAAAAAATTATCAAGTCTATGTGTAGTTCAGAAGTTATTCACGTAAATCTGTGTTATATAATGCTATACACGCGTAATCAAATGTACTCAATCGTCCATACGATTAATTTGAAAAGAGGTACCCTGGACCACAAGTACTCAAAATTAACCCCTCAATGTCCTGAATAATATTAGACAGAAAAATTATCAAGTCTATGTGTAGTTTAGAAGTTATTCACGTAAATCTGTGTTACATAACGCTATACGCGCATAATCAAACGTAATCAATCATACATAAGTTTACTTTCAAAAGAGGTACCCTGGACCACAAGTACTCAAAATCAACATCTCAATGTCCTGAATAATATTTGCTAAAAAAATGATCAAGTCTATGTGTAGTTAAGAAGTTATTCACGTAAATCTGTGTCACATAACTCTATACACGCGTAATCAAACGTACTCAATCGTCAATACGACTAATTTAAAAAGAGGTACCCTGGACCACAAGTCCTCAAAATGAACATCTCAATGTCCTGAATAATACTTGCTAAAAAAATGATCAAGTCTATGTGTAGTTAAGAAGTTATTCACGTAAATCTATGTTATATAATGCTATACATGCGTAATCAAACGTACTCAATCGTCCATACGATTAATTTGAAAAGAGGTACCCTGGACAACAAGTCCTCAAAATGAACATCTTAATGTCCTGAATAATATTTAATAGAAAAATTATCAAGTCTATGTGTAGTTTACAAGTTATTCACGTAAATCTCTATTACATAATTCAATACACACATAATCAAACGCACTTAATCGTACATAAGTTTAATTTCAAAAGAGGTACCTTGGACCATAAGTACTCAAAATGAACATCTCAATGTCCTGAATAATATTTCATAGAAAAATGATCAAGTCTATGTGTAGTTTAGAAGTTATTCACGTAAATCTGTGTCACATAACGCTATACATGCGTAATCAAACGTACTCAATCGTCAATACATTTAATTTGAAAAGAGGTACCCTGGACCACAAGTACTCAAAATCAACATCTCAATGTCCTGAATAATATTTGCTAAAAAAATTATCAAGTCTATGTGTAGCTCAGAAGTTATTCACGTAAATCTGTGTCACATAACGCTATACGCGCATAATCAAACGTACTCAATCGTCAATACGATTAATTTAAAAAGAGGTACCCTGGACCAAAAGTACTCAAAATTAACCCCTCAATGTCCTGAATAATATTTGCTAAAAAAATTATCAAGTCTATGTGTAGTTTAGAAGTTATTCACGTAAATCTGTGTCACATAACGCTATACGCGCATAATCAAACGTACTCAATCGTCCATATGATTAATTTGAAAAGAGGTACCCTGGACCACAAGTCCTCAAAATGATCATCTCAATGTCCTGAATAATATTAGACAGAAAAATTATCAAGTCTATGTGTAGTTTAGAAGTTATTCACGTAAATCTGTGTCACATAACGCTATACGCGCATAATCAAACATACTCAATCGTCCATGCGATTCATTTGAAAAGAGGTACCCTGGACCACAAGTCCTCAAAATGATCATCTCAATGTCCTGAATAATATTTGCTAAAAGAATTATCAAGTCTATGTGTAGTTTAGAAGTTATTCACGTAAATCTATGTCACATAACGCTATGCATGCGTAATCAAACGTACTCAATCGTCCATACGTTTAATTTGAAAAGAGGTACCCTGGACCCCAAGTACTCAAATGAACATCTCAATGTCCTGAATAATACTTGCTTAAAAATTTATCAAGTCTATGTGTAGTTCAGAAGTTATTCACGTAAATCTGTGTTATATAACGATATACACGCGTAATCAAACGTACTCAATCGTCCATACGATTAATTTGAAAAGAGGTACCCTGGACCACAAGTACTCAAAATGAACATCTCAATCTCCTGAATAATATTTGCTAAAAGAATTATGAAGTCTATGTGTAGTTCAGAAGTTATTCACGTAAATCTGTGTTATATAACGATATACACGCGTAATCAAACGTACTCAATCGTCCATACGATTAATTTGAAAAGAGGTACCCTGGACCACAAGTCCTCAAAATGAACATCTTAATGTCCTGAATAATATTTAATAGAAAAATTATCAAGTCTATGTGTAGTTTACAAGTTATTCACGTAAATCTCTATTACATAATTCAATACACGCATAATCAAACGCACTTAATCGTACATAAGTTTAATTTCAAAAGAGGTACCTTGGACCACAAGTACTCAAAATGAACATCTCAATGTCCTGAATAATATTTCATAGAAAAATGATCAAGTCTATGTGTAGTTTAGAAGTTATTCACGTAAATCTGTGTTACATAATGCTATACTCGCATAATCAAACGTACTCAATCGTCCATACGATTAATTTGAAAAGAGGTACCCTGGACCACAAGTACTCAAAATTAACCCCTCAATGTCCTGAATAATATTTGCTAAAAAAATTATCAAGTCTATGTGTGGTTAAGAAGTTATTCACGTAAATCTGTGTTATATTACGATATACACGCGTAATCGAATGTACTCAATCGTCCATACTATTAATTTGAAAAGAGGTACCCTGGACCACAAGTACTCAAAATGAACATCTCAATGTCCTGAATAAAATTTGCCAAAAACATAATCAAGTCTATGTGTAGTTAAGAAGTTATTCACGTAAATCTGTGTTATATTACGATATACACGCGTAATCAAACATACTCAATCGTCCATACGTTTAATTTGAAAAAAGGTACCCTGGACCACAAGTACTCAAAATGAACATCTCAATGTCCTGAATAATATTAGACAGAAAAATTATCAAGTCTATGTGTAGTTTAGAAGTTATTCACGTAAATCTGTGTCACATAACGCTATACGCGCATAATCAAACATACTCAATCGTCCATGCGATTCATTTGAAAAGAGGTACCCTGGACCACAAGTCCTCAAAATGATCATCTCAATGTCCTGAATAATATTTGCTAAAAGAATTATCAAGTCTATGTGTAGTTTAGAAGTTATTCACGTAAATCTGTGTTACATAATGCTATACGCGCATAATGAAACGTAATCAATCGTACATAAGTTTAATTTTAAAAGAGGTACCCTGGACCACAAGTACTCAAAATGAACATCTCAATGTCCTGAATAATATTTGACCGAAAATGTATCAAGTCTATGTGTAGTTTAGAAGTTATTCACGTAAATCTGTGTTAAATAACGCTATACGCGCATAATGAAACGATGCTGAAGTTGGTTTCTTATTCGTCAGTTTCTTATTCGGCAATTTAGTTTTTTCAGTTTTTTATGCATTTATCAACAAAAATAACACATCACAATAATAAAATACAATGCACTGATGTGCCCTAATATACATACACTCAAACTCAGCTGTGAAAAATATAAAACTGGCAAAAAAATGGGCATCAAAGTGGGCACCAAAGTATGTTAGTGAAAGGGTTAAATTGCTTTGGGCCACTGATCTAACACCACAAGTGCATATCTAGTGATGCCCCTAATCAAACTCAAGTGACTCCAGCCTGGCCCAAAGGGGTTCTGGGCATCAGAACTGGCATCAAACAGGGCACACAACCAATTTTCCCAGATTTGAATAAGTAACTGGTGTTTTTGAGGGGTTAAATGGCTTTGGGCCACTGATCTCACAACACATTTACATACCTAGTGATGCCACACATCAAATTCAGATCACTCCAGCCTGGCCCAAACAGGTTCTGGGCATCAGAACTGGCATCAAAGTGGGCAAATGGCCAGTTTTCACAGATTTGAATAAGTAACTGGTGTTTTTGAGGGGTTAAATGGCTTTGGGCCACTGATTTCACACCACATTTACATACCTAGTGATGCCACACATCAAATTCAGATCACACAGCCTGGCCCAAACAGGTTCTGGGCATCAGAACTGGCATCAAAGTGGGCAACTGGCCAGTTTTCACAGATTTGAATAAGTAACTGGTGTTTTTGAGGGGTTAAATGGCTTTGGGCCACTGATTTCACACCACATTTACATACCTAGTGATGCCACACATCAAATTCAGATCACTCCAGCCTGGCCCAAACAGACTGGAGTGATCTGAATTTGATGTGTGGCATCACTAGGTATGCAAACTTGTTGTGAGGTCAGTGGCCCAAAGCCATTTAACCCCTCAAAAACATCAGTTACTTATTCAAATCTGTGTAAACTGGCCATTTGCCCACTTTGATGCCAGTTCTGATGCCCAGAACCTGTTTGGGCCGGGCTGGAGGGATCTAATATTGATGTGTGGCATCACTAGGTATGTAAATGTGGTGTGAGATCAGTGGCCCAAAGCCATTTAACCCCTCAAAAACACCAGTTACTTATTCAAATCTGGGAAAATTGGCTGTGTGCCCTGTTTGATGCCAGTTTTGATGCCCAGAACCCCTTTGGGCCAGGCTGGAGTCACTTGAGTTTGATTAGAGGCATCACTAGATATGCACTTGTGGTGTGAGATCAGTGGCCCAAAGCAATTTAACCCTTTCACTAACATACTTTGGTGCCCACTTTGATGCCCATTTTTTTGCCAGTTTTATATTTTTCACAGCTGAGTTTGAGTGTATTTATATTAGGGCACATCAGTGCATTGTATTTTATTATTGTGATGTGTTATTTTTGTTGATAAATGCATAAAAAACTGAAAAAACTAAATTGCCGAATAAGAAACCAACTTCAGCATCGTTTCATTATGCGCGTATAGCGTTATGTAACACAGATTTACGTGAATAACTTCTAAACTACACATAGACTTGATAAATTTTCGGTCAAATATTATTCAGGACATTGAGATGTTCATTTTGAGCACTTGTGGACCAGGCACCTTGATCAAAATAAAAATTATGTATGATCAGTTGGTTTTAAAACAGTTGGTGCACCATAGATGAATGAATATCTAATAGCTAACGTCTAACTGCAGACTAACTTGAATCTGGTGATCATTGGGGATGTAGCGAGGGGCTCAGCAGTCAGGGGCAGCGGCAGCGGCCGCAGTGCCCTGCAATCTCTGCTACATCCACACTGTAAACCCCTCCTGACCCCACACATAAACTTCCCCTCATCCAGCACCATGACACCCAGCACAGCAGAGCCCTGCATACACTGAGGAGCTGATCATGTGACCCCTGACTCCTCCCCTCCATGTGACATCATCACAGGTCCTGGAAGCACAGAGCAGCCATATATCTAGTGTGCGGCTCTGCAGGTGGAGGTAGGTGCAGGGTATTATATATCTAGTGTGCGGCTCTGCAGGTGGAGGTAGGTGCAGGGTATTATATATCTAGTGTGCGGCTCTGCAGGTGGAGGTAGGTGCAGGGTATTATATATCTAGTGTGCGGCTCTGCAGGAGGAGGTAGGTGCAGGGTATTATATATCTAGTGTGCGGCTCTGCAGGTGGAGGTAGGTGCAGGGTATTATATATCTAGTGTGCGGCTCTGCAGGTGGAGGTAGGTGCAGGGTATTATATATCTAGTGTGCAGCTCTGCAGGTGGAGGTAGGTGCAGGGTATTATATATCTAGTGTGCGGCTCTGCAGGTGGAGGTAGGTGCAGGGTATTATATATCTAGTGTGCGGCTCTGCAGGTGGAGGTAGGTGCAGGGTATTATATATCTAGTGTGCGGCTCTGCAGGTGGAGGTAGGTGCAGGGTATTATATATCTAGTGTGCGGCTCTGCAGGTGGAGGTAGGTGCAGGGTATTATATATCTAGTGTGCGGCTCTGCAGGAGGAGGTAGGTGCAGGGTATTATATATCTAGTGTGCGGCTCTGCAGGTGGAGGTAGGTGCAGGGTATTATATATCTAGTGTGCGGCTCTGCAGGAGGAGGTAGGTGCAGGGTATTATATATCTAGTGTGCGGCTCTGCAGGTGGAGGTAGGTGCAGGGTGTTATATATCTAGTGTGCGGCTCTGCAGGTGGAGGTAGGTGCAGGGTATTATATATCTAGTGTGCGGCTCTGCAGGTGGAGGTAGGTGCAGGGTATTATATATCTAGTGTGCGGCTCTGCAGGTGGAGGTAGGTGCAGGGTATTATATATCTAGTGTGCGGCTCTGCAGGAGGAGGTAGGTGCAGGGTATTATATATCTAGTGTGCGGCTCTGCAGGTGGAGGTAGGTGCAGGTTATTATATATCTAGTGTGCGGCTCTGCAGGTGGAGGTAGGTGCAGGTTATTATATATCTAGTGTGCGGCTCTGCAGGTGGAGGTAGGTGCAGGGTATTATATATCTAGTGTGCGGCTCTGCAGGTGGAGGTAGGTGCAGGGTATTATATATCTAGTGTGCGGCTCTGCAGGTGGAGGTAGGTGCAGGGTATTATATATCTAGTGTGCGGCTCTGCAGGTGGAGGTAGGTGCAGGGTATTATATATCTAGTGTGCGGCTCTGCAGGTGGAGGTAGGTGCAGGGTATTATATATCTGGTGTGCGGCTCTGCAGGAGGAGGTAGGTGCAGGGTATTATATATCTAGTGTGCGGCTCTGCAGGTGGAGGTAGGTGCAGGGTATTATATATCTAGTGTGCGGCTCTGCAGGTGGAGGTAGGTGCAGGGTATTATAAATCTAGTGTGCGGCTCTGCAGGTGGAGGTAGGTGCAGGGTATTATATATCTAGTGTGCGGCTCTGCAGGTGGAGGTAGGTGCAGGGTATTATATATCTAGTGTGCGGCTCTGCAGGTGGAGGTAGGTGCAGGGTATTATATATCCAGTGTGCGGCTCTGCAGGTGGAGGTAGGTGCAGGGTATTATATATCTAGTGTGCGGCTCTGCAGGTGGAGGTAGGTGCAGGGTATTATATATCTAGTGTGCGGCTCTGCAGGTGGAGGTAGGTGCAGGGTATTATATATCTAGTGTGCGGCTCTGCAGGTGGAGGTAGGTGCAGGGTATTATAAATCTAGTGTGCGGCTCTGCAGGTGGAGGTAGGTGCAGGGTATTATATATCTAGTGTGCGGCTCTGCAGGTGGAGGTAGGTGCAGGGTATTATATATCTAGTGTGCGGCTCTGCAGGTGGAGGTAGGTGCAGGGTATTATATATCCAGTGTGCGGCTCTGCAGGTGGAGGTAGGTGCAGGGTATTATATATCTAGTGTGCGGCTCTGCAGGTGGAGGTAGGTGCAGGGTATTATATATCTAGTGTGCGGCTCTGCAGGTGGAGGTAGGTGCAGGGTATTATATATCCGGTGTGCGGCTCTGCAGGTGGAGGTAGGTGCAGGGTATTATATATCTGGTGTGCGGCTCTGCAGGTGGAGGTAGGTGCAGGGTATTATATATCTGGTGTGCGGCTCTGCAGGTGGAGGTAGGTGCAGGGTATTATATATCTAGTGTGCGGCTCTGCAGGTGGAGGTAGGTGCAGGGTATTATATATCCAGTGTGCGGCTCTGCAGGTGGAGGTAGGTGCAGGGTATTATATATCTAGTGTGCGGCTCTGCAGGTGGAGGTAGGTGCAGGGTATTATATATCTAGTGTGCGGCTCTGCAGGTGGAGGTAGGTGCAGGGTATTATATATCTAGTGTGCGGCTCTGCAGGTGGAGGTAGGTGCAGGGTATTATATATCTGGTGTGCGGCTCTGCAGGTGGAGGTAGGTGCAGGGTATTATATATCTGGTGTGCGGCTCTGCAGGTGGAGGTAGGTGCAGGGTATTATATATCTAGTGTGCGGCTCTGCAGGTGGAGGTAGGTGCAGGTTATTATATATCTAGTGTGCGGCTCTGCAGGTGGAGGTAGGTGCAGGGTATTATATATCTAGTGTGCGGCTCTGCAGGTGGAGGTAGGTGCAGGGTATTATATATCTAGTGTGCGGCTCTGCAGGTGGAGGTAGGTGCAGGGTATTATATATCTAGTGTGCGGCTCTGCAGGTGGAGGTAGGTGCAGGGTATTATATATCTAGTGTGCGGCTCTGCAGGTGGAGGTAGGTGCAGGGTATTATATATCTAGTGTGCGGCTCTGCAGGAGGAGGTAGGTGCAGGGTTTTATATATCTAGTGTGCGGCTCTGCAGGTGGAGGTAGGTGCAGGGTATTATATATCTAGTGTGCGGCTCTGCAGGAGGAGGTAGGTGCAGGGTATTATATATCCAGTGTGCGGCTCTGCAGGTGGAGGTAGGTGCAGGGTATTATATATCTAGTGTGCGGCTCTGCAGGTGGAGGTAGGTGCAGGGTATTATATATCCAGTGTGCGGCTCTGCAGGTGGAGGTAGGTGCAGGGTATTATATATCTAGTGTGCGGCTCTGCAGGAGGAGGTAGGTGCAGGGTATTATATATCTAGTGTGCGGCTCTGCAGGAGGAGGTAGGTGCAGGGTATTATATATCTAGTGTGCGGCTCTGCAGGTGGAGGTAGGTGCAGGGTATTATATATCCAGTGTGCGGCTCTGCAGGTGGAGGTAGGTGCAGGGTATTATATATCTAGTGTGCGGCTCTGCAGGTGGAGGTAGGTGCAGGGTATTATATATCCAGTGTGCGGCTCTGCAGGTGGAGGTAGGTGCAGGGTATTATATATCTAGTGTGCGGCTCTGCAGGAGGAGGTAGGTGCAGGGTATTATATATCTAGTGTGCGGCTCTGCAGGTGGAGGTAGGTGCAGGGTATTATATATCTAGTGTGCGGCTCTGCAGGTGGAGGTAGGTGCAGGGTATTATATATCTAGTGTGCGGCTCTGCAGGAGGAGGTAGGTGCAGGGTATTATATATCTAGTGTGCGGCTCTGCAGGAGGAGGTAGGTGCAGGGTATTATATATCTAGTGTGCGGCTCTGCAGGTGGAGGTAGGTGCAGGGTATTATATATCTAGTGTGCGGCTCTGCAGGTGGAGGTAGGTGCAGGGTATTATATATCTAGTGTGCGGCTCTGCAGGTGGAGGTAGGTGCAGGGTATTATATATCTAGTGTGCGGCTCTGCAGGAGGAGGTAGGTGCAAGGTATTATATATCTAGTGTGCGGCTCTGCAGGAGGAGGTAGGTGCAGGGTATTATATATCTAGTGTGCGGCTCTGCAGGTGGAGGTAGGTGCAGGGTATTATATATCCAGTGTGCGGCTCTGCAGGTGGAGGTAGGTGCAGGGTATTTATATATCCAGTGTGCGGCTCTGCAGGTGGAGGTAGGTGCAGGGTATTATATATCCAGTGTGCGGCTCTGCAGGTGGAGGTAGGTGCAGGGTATTATATATCTAGTGTGCGGCTCTGCAGGAGGAGGTAGGTGCAGGGTATTATATATCTAGTGTGCGGCTCTGCAGGTGGAGGTAGGTGCAGGGTATTATATATCTAGTGTGCGGCTCTGCAGGTGGAGGTAGGTGCAGGGTATTATATATCTAGTGTGCGGCTCTGCAGGAGGAGGTAGGTGCAGGGTATTATATATCTAGTGTGCGGCTCTGCAGGAGGAGGTAGGTGCAGGGTATTATATATCTAGTGTGCGGCTCTGCAGGTGGAGGTAGGTGCAGGGTATTATATATCTAGTGTGCGGCTCTGCAGGTGGAGGTAGGTGCAGGGTATTATATATCTAGTGTGCGGCTCTGCAGGTGGAGGTAGGTGCAGGGTATTATATATCTAGTGTGCGGCTCTGCAGGTGGAGGTAGGTGCAGGGTATTATATATCTAGTGTGCGGCTCTGCAGGTGGAGGTAGGTGCAGGGTATTATATATCTAGTGTGCGGCTCTGCAGGAGGAGGTAGGTGCAGGGTATTATATATCTAGTGTGCGGCTCTGCAGGTGGAGGTAGGTGCAGGGTATTATATATCTAGTGTGCGGCTCTGCAGGTGGAGGTAGGTGCAGGGTATTATATATCTAGTGTGCGGCTCTGCAGGTGGAGGTAGGTGCAGGGTATTATATATCTAGTGTGCGGCTCTGCAGGAGGAGGTAGGTGCAGGGTATTATATATCTAGTGTGCGGCTCTGCAGGTGGAGGTAGGTGCAGGGTATTATATATCTAGTGTGCGGCTCTGCAGGTGGAGGTAGGTGCAGGGTATTATATATCTAGTGTGCGGCTCTGCAGGTGGAGGTAGGTGCAGGGTATTATATATCTAGTGTGCGGCTCTGCAGGTGGAGGTAGGTGCAGGGTATTATATATCTAGTGTGCGGCTCTGCAGGTGGAGGTAGGTGCAGGGTATTATATATCTAGTGTGCGGCTCTGCAGGTGGAGGTAGGTGCAGGGTATTATATATCTAGTGTGCGGCTCTGCAGGAGGAGGTAGGTGCAGGTTATTATATATCTAGTGTGCGGCTCTGCAGGTGGAGGTAGGTGCAGGGTATTATATATCTAGTGTGTGGCTCTGCAGGTGGAGGTAGGTGCAGGGTATTATATATCTAGTGTGCGGCTCTGCAGGTGGAGGTAGGTGCAGGGTATTATATATCTAGTGTGCGGCTCTGCAGGTGGAGGTAGGTGCAGGGTATTATATATCTAGTGTGCGGCTCTGCAGGTGGAGGTAGGTGCAGGGTATTATATATCTAGTGTGCGGCTCTGCAGGTGGAGGTAGGTGCAGGTTATTATATATCTAGTGTGCGGCTCTGCAGGTGGAGGTAGGTGCAGGGTATTATATATCTAGTGTGCGGCTCTGCAGGTGGAGGTAGGTGCAGGGTATTATATATCTAGTGTGCGGCTCTGCAGGTGGAGGTAGGTGCAGGGTATTATATATCTAGTGTGCGGCTCTGCAGGTGGAGGTAGGTGCAGGGTATTATATATCTAGTGTGCGGCTCTGCAGGTGGAGGTAGGTGCAGGGTATTATATATCTAGTGTGCGGCTCTGCAGGTGGAGGTAGGTGCAGGGTATTATATATCTAGTGTGCGGCTCTGCAGGTGGAGGTAGGTGCAGGGTATTATATATCTAGTGTGCGGCTCTGCAGGTGGAGGTGTGTGCAGGGGATTATATATCTAGTGTGCGGCTCTGCAGGTGGAGGTAGGTGCAGGGTATTATATATCTAGTGTGCGGCTCTGCAGGTGGAGGTAGGTGCAGGTTATTATATATCTAGTGTGCGGCTCTGCAGGTGGAGGTAGGTGCAGGGTATTATATATCTAGTGTGCGGCTCTGCAGGTGGAGGTAGGTGCAGGGTATTATATATCTAGTGTGCGGCTCTGCAGGAGGAGGTGTGTGGAGATTCCCCATTACAGGGCTCAGGCTCCATACACATTAGATGCTGGGGGAGAACAATCGCTCTATAGAAGAGAATTCTCCTGATTGCCCCGTGAAGGCTGAATATGGACAGGGACAAGATGGCGGAGAGGATATTACACCTCACCCTAGAGATCCTCTTCCGGCTTACTGGAGAGGTGAGAGATTCTGATGACGTCACATTACATCATTCTTATCTATGGGAATAACAGATGGACAGAACTGGAGAGGTGAGGACTCTGGAAATGTCTGGAGTGAGATTTCTTACTGTGTCTCTCCATAACCAGGATTACACAGTAGTGAAGAAGACCTCTAGTGAGCGCTGTCAGGCCCCTGTGTCTGAGGGATGGGGAAGACCCCTGAGCCCAATCACGGGGCCTCCACCTCACCCCCCGATACATGAGGACATCAATGACCAGAAGATCCTAGAACTCACCTACAAGATGATTGAGCTGCTGACTGGAGAGGTGACACTGCTGGGAATGCTGGGACATTATACAGTAACGCTATGAAGGGATCGGGGGTGACGGTATCATTGTATGTGTCAGGTTCCTATAAGGTGTCAGGACGTCACCGTCTATTTCTCCATGGAGGAGTGGGAGTATTTAGAAGGACACAAAGATCTGTACAAGGACATCATGATGGAGGTTTCCCAGTCCCTCACATCAACAGGTAATAGACAGGACTAAATACACATGGCCTATATTTATCTGTATGTAAGGAATGAATTCAGTCCCTGTATGTGTCTCTAGAGGTTAACGCCGGCACACTAGTAATTTCCCATGAAATCAAAGAACACAGTAGTTGGATGTCAGAATCCTTTTCTTTTATTTTGTTAGTGTCAAACGTGAAAAAACGGTGCTGTACAATTGTCCGCCAGGTGTCGACGTTTCGGCTAACAAGCCTTCATCAGGTCAGACAGACTAAATACAATATTTACAAAATAAGAGAGACAAAACAAAGAAAGGAAGTCAATCAATTGAAGTCGTGGCTGCATTATCAAGGTACAGAAGGCAAAATTTGAACATCAGAGAAAACAGGCAATGACAGAGCCATAGAGACAAGGGTACAGAAGTCTATGTATACAGTTTGAAACTAGAAGATGTCGTATATAAGGTAGATAGCTCTGTTGATCACTGTTATATCGTAGTACAGTGGATACAGGGTGGATGAGCGATGTGGAGTGACCGTAGGGTATCGAGAGTATGGTAAGGACGCTCACCTTGACCTACACTGGAAACGTAACCTGATAGGTAAGTAGGATAGCTGTAAGAACACGTGCAGAGACTGCTGAAGGAGGGAGAAAAACAACAACATGTAAGAGAGAGAGAAATATCTAGAAAAATGATGTAAGCGTGGACATACCCTGTGTGAGGTCCCTGGGTGATGCCGGCGTATAGGATCAAATCCTATAGGGGTATGAGGAACATAGTGAGGAAGTCTGGAACAGAGAACATAGAATATCTCTTAAGATGAGTGGGGATGAGAAAAAACCTGTTGAGTAAGGTGATTCTGTTCCACAAATAGGGTCCATGAGGGGGAATTAAATATTGATTACCTTGGTAGTCATGTGTGTCCCTTGTCTAGAGTGGCCAGAGATATTACAATCATGGAAGTGTCAGGGAGAAGGCAGTTCCTTCGGTATGGTATCAGGGCCCAGGGCTCAAGTTTGGAGTCAGGATAATGGACCTGGGTGCTATTATAGCTACATTAAATGAAATACAAAAGTGGTTAAGTGGTAGCTGTAGAGTATAGAATGAATGCAGGAAAGAACAAATAGTGAGAGTAAGGTTACCTATTGGCTTCAATGGTATAGCCCGGAGAAAGGTTTGTTGGGCTTTGGAGATATTATGATCATGTGTATGGTCCCTGCAGTATGGATTCAGGGTCCAGGGCTCACGCTTGGGATCAGGGTAATATGCCTGATAGTTACTTCAGTTATATGGAATGAAATCAAAGGCAATACAATAATTACAATCATAAGAGTATCAGGAGGAGGGCAGCTCCTGCAGTGTAGAAACAGGGTTCAGGGCTCATGCTTGGAATCAGGATAATGTGCCTGATTGTTATACCAGTTACACAAATGAAACAAAGATGATCTAGTGGTTACTATGAGGTATGGTGTAGAGGTAAAGAGATAGAGGAGAAGGAATAAAGAGTAAGAACAGTGTTACCAAATGACTTCTATGGTATGGCCTGGAGGGAGGTCCGTTGGGCATGGAGAAAGTCAGAGGCAGCTGGTTATGGAGGAAAGGAGATCAGTAAATGCATAGGTTATGGAAACAGAGAAAGTCCAGCAAAGTCCGGGTGAGTCACCTTACCATGGGCCTGTGGTGCCGCAGAACTAAATCGCGTGTCCTGTGGGATACAGAATTAGTGGGAAAGCGTCCTATTTAATTTAGCCGATCAAACTTAGTAGTAATAATAATAGTAATAGTAGCTCACCCATCAGGGTAGGTAGAGACCACCAACACCTTATTAAACTGAAAATCCCATTGCGTGAATTATAACATATATGTTAGTCAGTGCCGGAAATAGAAAATTAAATAGAAAAAAAAGGAAAGTAATTAACACATAAAGTTCTGATATTTTTACCTTCAAGAGCCTGAGAGATATTTTCTCTGTGTAGAAAGTGTATAGATCAAAAACTGAATAAAGGTGGAAATATTTCTGTGCTACTGCAGGAATGACACAAATCCAAAAATACTGAAGTATAGGTGGTTTTATTCAACGCATTTCGAGGTGTGTCCTCACTTTATCAGGAAAATCCACTGATTAAGAAGTGAAGTCACACTTCGAAACTCATAGAATAAAGATATTGGCCCCTACAATAGTTTGGATTGCCGAGAGCCACATACTGTAATTACTCCAGATGTGTCACCTCTAGTTACTAAATCACTGACGGTGAAGGCTGTCAGGTGGAGGGCGGTCATTTTAGTAGATGTGTTATTGTCTATAGTTACAGTTTCTCTATAGTAGTTATTACCAAAGCCGCTCTTATTTCATGGCTTTCCACTGCAGCCAGTTTTCTGCTCCTATCCAGGTCCCATTTCTCCAATCTGACATCTGTCACTTTACATGATAACACCTTTGTAATGCTGAATCTGATACCAGTGTTTCTGAGACTTTTTTCTGTGGCATATTCTACTTTATCTTAGCTGTAATGTTAGGTTCATTTGTTTTCCACTTATTTAAAAAAAAAAATTGAAATTCACTAAAAATGTAAAAGAATTAGAAGTGATCGAACATTGCATTTGATACTCTTAAAAGAAATAGTGATACCACAACATATAGTCAGTAAATTGCATTTACCATATTCTGCTTTAGGGTACTTTCACACTTGCGTTGTGCGGCATCCATTGCAATCCGCCGTCTTGAGGAATTACGGTAACCGTTGCAGGAATCCATTTATTCCTCTAAGACTATGTGCGCACTAGAAATGTCTTTTTTCTCAAGAAACTTTCTTGAGAGACATTCTGGGAGTTGAAGATTCCCGCACCTGCGGGAAAAAAAAGCACCAAACCCGCGGTAAAAACGCATGTGTTTTTATCGCGGATTAGCCGTGATTTTACCGCGATTTCACCGCGGATTTTCTGCAGGTTGTTCCTGACACATGCAAGTATAGAAATTCTGGGAGTATTCCGCAGGTAATAATGGACAGGCTCATTTTCTCAAGAAATGTTCTTGAGAAAAATCCACAGCGTGCACACAGCTATTTTTTTTACACATAGGTTTTGCTGGGAAATGTCTGCAGAAAGATTTCTAATCTTTCTCAAGAAATTTCCGCGGCAAATCCGCGGGTAAAACGGTCTAGTGCGCACATAGCCTTAGGCTTCTATTAAGGGCGGATTGCAACAGATTGTCTTGCGTTGCATCCGCCCCGCAGCGCATCAGTAGTTTTATCAGTGACCATCAGTGACCGTTGGGCGGAAGGAATGTGCAATGTAACGTTTTTTGTTTGTGTAAAAAAAAACGCACTCGGCAGGATTCCGTTGGGATCCGTTAAGAGGCATAATGAATGTCTATGGTGCAGGATTCTGTAATGTTCTGCTGAGCATGCTCAGCGTGTCCAGTAGAACGTTCTAAATCATTTAAAAGGACTCCTGGTCTCTCTCTCTCGCTGTCTGTCGGTCAGTCTCTCTCGGTCTCTATCTCTCTCTGTCGGTCGGTCTCTCCCTCTCACCCTCTCTCTCATACTCACTGATCACGGGCACAGCGCTGCGCGGCTGTCACAAAGCACAAAGCTCTGACAGGTTTTCCAGCTTTTCAAAAAATGCCGGCCGCTCATTATTCCATCTCGTATGCCCTGCTTCCCCCACCGCCCTCACGCTGAGTGACAGCTGTCTCACTGCAACCGATCATAGCCACCGGTAGGCGGGTCTATATCATGCAGTACAATAAATAAATTATTAAAAAAAACTGGTGTGCGGTCCCCCCCAATTTTGATACGAGCCAAGATAAAGTCACATGGATGAAGGCTGGTATTCTCAGGATGGGGAGCCCCACGTTATGGGGAGCCCCCCAGCCTAAAAATATCAGCCAGCAGCCGCCCGTAATTGCCGCATCCATTATATGCAACAGTCCTGGAACTCTACCCGGCTCATCCCGAATTGCCCTGGTGCGTTGGCAATCGGGGTAATGAGTTAATGGCAGCCCATAGCTGCAACTAAGTCCTAGGTTAATCATGGCAGGCAGGGCCAGATTAAGGTTAGTGGGGGCCCCTGCGCAGAAAATCTGGTGGGGGCCCCATAACGTTAACATTTTTAGCCATAACAGTAGAGCACGAACTGAAGCATTTAGAAATAAATCCACTGAGCATGGATCTTATCCTGTTCTGCCACATTCAGATTTACACTTATACACAGAAAGTTACTCACATATTTTTATTGATCCCAATGTTAAGACAGCCATGGAATAGTAAAAATACAGAAAGGAAAAGTTCTCACTGGCAGCAATGGTTGCTAAAAATACTAATGTGCTCTCTATTGTATTATCTCCGGAGTAGTACATAGCAGCTGATGTCTGTACACGGTATACCTGTGACGGGGTGTACAGCAGAGCAAGGAGAGACAACAGGCCGAGGAACGATCCAACAGGTTTATTCACAAGAACACTGGAACAGCACACGATAAGTCCACGTAAAACAGATTCGGGGCCCTTCCCGACAATCCTCGGACCGGATTACAAAGCAATCGTCCTTACAGTAGTCCAAAGAGTTCCACACAATCCCACGGGCCGCCACACAGGCCTAGCTCCGTACGTGTCCACAGCCACACAGGCTGGAGCTCCTGCTCTCTTCAAGTTTCAGCTCACTCTGACTGAATCTCCCAGGTAAGCAGAGTTTACACTAGTTGGACTCTAGGCCCACCTCCCCCTACTCCCAGGGATGGAAGTGCCTCAAGAGGATATAACCTTGCATTTTAGGGGGGGATTACCTACAACAATAGAAATGTACACAGAAGTAGTTCAAATAAGACAATGAACCCAGCTTGAAATAGGAATCTGTACAGCATATACAGTGAGAGGGTAAATTACATCTTCACAATCCCTCCCCCTCCCAACTTGTGTACGTACTAGGGACCTCTACAGGTCACTGGTTAAGTACACACAGGCAGAGCGTTACTTACATGTGGCTTCATGCAGCCACGAATTGGCATCGTAGCTCTCCCACATCATTGCCCAGGAGAACAGCTGCAGGCAGACCACCCATCACTCCAACCACACATTGCCTGACCCCAAAACCAAAGCTCAGATCCACAGTGGCTGTGGGAATAGTCCTCCATTGTCCACCAGCCAGTTCAATGACAATCCCAGGTCCTCTATGGATTGCCTCAGGCCGAACCACTCGGGGATCAGCCAGTGTGAGGAAAGCACCAGAGTCACAAAATCCAACAAGTCTCTGTCCATCCAGCACAACCTCCTGCAAGTGCTTACCTCGATGAGCAGAAGTCGTCATAACTGCAGGTCGCACCCCGTAAACTCCTGGTGGTGCAACATGGGGGGCTGAGTCACTAGGCCAGTCCTCACATAGCGGTGCCACATCTTCCTCCATGGCGCTGGGCTGTAAATAATTAACAATCCGATTGGGCGCAGGATCAGTCCTCATTTGAACAGCTGGGCAGGAGACTTGCCGATGCCCTGGCTGTCCACATTGATAGCATCTGAGCTGGGTCTCCCTCCATCCAAGGCGTCCTCTTGGGTAAGGGGTAGGGGAACTTGGAGGCCGACTCCCACCTGAAGGTGCTGTAGGGGTTGGAGGATGATTCCTCCATGGGCTGGCTGGGCATGAGGCCTGCAAATGCCCGGGATGCCTACAAACATAACACCTGCGCTTTGTTACTTCCTCTCCCCGGCGTATTCCAGAAAGTGCAGTAGAAGCAACTGGAGGCACATTAACACGGGTATCAACATGTGGTGGCTTAGAGGAACGGGGAACAATGGGGGCAGAATAACTGGGGGCATCCGGTGTTGTGGAGCTGTTAGGCGTCTCTCCATCCTCCAACAAAACCCTCCACTGAGGCTTGATAGTGAGCACCTCATCAGCTAGAGCAGCAGCTTCCTCCACTGTCGCTGGTTTTCTCTCACGCACCCATTCCCGGATCTCAGCGGGGCACTGGGCAAAGAATTGTTCTTTTAGGATGACCTGGAGGAAGGTCTGCCAAGTTAAGGCTCCCTCTCCCTCCAGCCAGCGATGGCATACTTGTTTCAGTCTGTGGGCAAACATCTTGAAAGACACTTCTCCATCACAGGCTAATGTACGGAACTTAGTCCTATAAGTATCTGGGGTCACGGCATAATGTTCCAGAATGGTCTGTTTTATCTCCCCATACTCACAATTCCACTGAGGGTCCATAGCTCTATAGGCGTCGGCAGCTCCACCCTCCAAGAGGCCCACCAGGTGTCTGACTCGCTCTCTTTCTGGGACTTCCATTAATCGGCACTGATGCTCAAAGTCCTGAAAGAAGCCCTCAATGTCACCTGCAGCTTCATTAAACGGCTTAAAGTCCTTGCGGGACACTCTGGAGAATTCCCTCATAGTTGGTGCTGTGGTTAAAGTTTGTCTGGAGCCTCTAGCTGCTTCCACAGCAAATCTCCTCTCCAGCAATGCCCTCTCTTGAGCTCTGCGAATAGCATCCATCTTATATTCAATGGTGACCTCATCTCCAAGCAGTGCCATCTCCTCTTCATACCACACAATCCATTGACTTTTTTGGGTATTTACCTCCAGCTCCCGTCTTTCCTCCCTTTGCTGTGAGGATCCTTCCTCCACGTCATTTTGCGAGCAGACTCCTTCTAGCGCCTCAATCAGCTGCTCCTTGGAGAGTCCTTTGAAACGAACTCCTACTTCACGGGCCTTTGATTGCAGGCTCCCCAAAGTCCAGGTCTTGTACTCTGCAGTGCTGGTTCCTGATGTTGAGCCATTGTCCTCCATTCCTTCTGCTCTGATCCCAGCGCTGCCAACCAGTTTGTGACGGGGTGTACAGCAGAGCAAGGAGAGACAACAGGCCGAGGAACGATCCAACAGGTTTATTCACAAGAACACTGGAACAGCACACGATAAGTCCACGTAAAACAGATTTGGGGCCCTTCCCGACAATCCTCGGACTGGATTACAAAGCAATCGTCCTTACAGTAGTCCAAAGAGTTCCACACAATCCCACGGGCCGCCACACAGGCCTAGCTCCGTCCGTGTCCACAGCCACACAGGCTGGAGCTCCTGCTCTCTTCAAGTTTCAGCTCACTCTGACTGAATCTCCCAGGTAAGCAGAGTTTACACTAGTTGGACTCTAGGCCCACCTCCCCCTACTCCCAGGGATGGAAGTGCCTCAAGAGGATATAACCTTGCATTTTAGGGGGGGATTACCTACAACAATAGAAATGTACACAGAAGTAGTTCAAATAAGACAATGAACCCAGCTTGAAATAGGAATCTGTACAGCATATACAGTGAGAGGGTAAATTACATCTTCACAATACCATACACAGTATCAGAGGTGGATCTAGGTTTTCCTGTCCATGGAGTAGGAGTTCAGTTTGGCGCCCCCTTCTATACACGGCTTATGCGGTTTGAGTAGTTGTCATGTGACCGCTCATACGCCATTTTCACACGTGCCGATGAGCTGCTCTTCCTAATTCTCTCGATGTTCAGTGAAATACTACAGCCCATAAAGAGAAGCAGGAAGATGAGCTAATTGTGATTCAAAGTATTAAAATGACCTGCAAGTGGTCATGTGACCACTTCTGGAATTAGCAAGCAGAGCTAAATCCTTACATTGAGTATATTACAGGTTGTTGGATTGGGCATGCTACGGGGCTTACTTTTATTATTAAAGGAGTTGTCCAGGTCGACAAGGAAAATTTGTTGTTATCCTATATGACTGCAGACTTCTGAATTCTCACAGCTTGCGGACTGCACACTGTCATGATTTTCCCGTGCCATGAGCAAGTAGTCATGGGACGGCAAGTATGCGATTTGCTTACTTCCGGCCACATTCAAATTAGACGTCTGCAGCCTCACTCAATAGTTACATGCCCTCAAGCTCTCACTGCTGGCATCGGAGAGTCCTGACAGTGTGCAGTGTGCACACTGAGGATTCAGAAGTCTGCAGTCACATAGAAACTTTCATCACAAACCTGGACAACCCCTTTAATGCTACTAACATAATGTAGAAACCCTTGCGGTCATGTAATTTTACAAATTATGGCTTGCTACATGTGTACAGGATCAGAATCAGTAAAATGTACATAAATACACTGTGTGTAGAATTATTAGACAAATGAGTATTTTGCTCACATGATGCTTTTTATACATGTCGTCCTACTCCAAGCTGTATAGGCTTGAGAGCCAAATACCAATTAAGTAAATCCGGTGATGTGCATCTCTGTAATGAGGAGGGGTGTGGTGTAATGACATCAACACCCTATATAAGGTGTGCTTAATTATTAGGCAACTTCCTTTCCTTTGGCAGAATGGGTCAGAAGAGAGATGTGACGGGCTCTGAAAAGTTCCTATTGTGAGATGTCTTGCAGAGGGATGCAGCAGTCATGAAATTGCCAAACTTTTGAAGCGTGATCACCGAATAATCAAGCGTTTCATGGCAAATAGCCAACAGGGTCGCAAGAAGCGTGTTGGGCAAAAAAGGCGCAAAATAACTGCCCATGAATTGAGAAAAATCAAGCGTGAAGCTGCCAAGATGCCATTTACCACCAGTTTGGCCATATTTCAGAGCTGAAACGTTACTGGAGTATCAAAAAGCACAAGGTGCGCCATACTCAGGGACATGGCCAAGGTAAAGAAGGCTGAAAAACCACCACCTCTGACCAAGACACAGAAGATAAACTGTCAAGACTGGGCCAAGAAATATCTTAAGACTGATTTTTCAAAGGTTTTATGGACTGATGAAATGAGAGTGACTCTTGATGGGCAGATGGATGGGCCAGAGGCTGGATCAGTAAAGGGCAGAGAGCTCCACTCCGACTCAGACGCCAGCAAGGTGGAGGTGGGCACTGGTATGGGCTGGGATCATCAAAGATCAACTTATGGGACCTTTTCGCGTTGAGGATGGAGTGAAGCTCAACTCCCAGACCTACTGCCAGTTTCTGGAAGACAACTTCTTCAAGCAGTGGTACAGGAAAAAGTCGGTATCGTTCAAGAAAAACATGATTTTCATGCACGACAATGCTCCATCACATGCATCCAACTACTCCACAGCGTGGCCGGCCAGTAAAGGTCTAAAAGATGAAAAAATAATGACATGGCCCCCTTGTTCACCTGATCTGAACCCCATAGAGAACCTGTGGTCCCTCATAAAATGTGAGATCTACAGGGAGGGAAAACAGTACACCTCTCGGAACAGTGTCTGGAGGCTGTGGTGGCTGCTGCATGCAATGTTGATCGTAAACAGATCAAGCAATGACAGAATCTATGGATGGTCGCTGCTGAGTGTCATCAGAAAGAAAGGGGGCTATATTGGTCACTAATTTTTTGGGTTTTGTGTTTGCATGTCAGAAATGTTTATTTCTAAATGTTGTGCAGTTATATTGGTTTACCTGGGGAAAATAAACAAGTGAGATGGGAATATATTTGGTTTTTATTAAGTTGCCTAATAATTCTGCACAGTAATAGTTACCTGCACAAACAGATCCTCCTAAGATAGCCAAATCTAAAAACCCCCACTCCAACTGCCAAAAATATTAAGATTTGATATTTATGATTCTTTTGGGCTAATTGAGAACATAGTTGTTGATCAATAATAAAAAAAATCCTCTAAAATACAACTTGCCTCATAATTCTGCACACAGTGTACAGCACCAGAACCAAAAGCAATACCAAAATACATCACTAGCACCCTCATCAGTAAACGAATATATCACCAGAACCACCAATACAGGACTACAGTACCAAATTTACTACAACAATATATTGTAGTGTCACATCCCCATATACATTTGTATCACATGAATTAACAACTCCCAGTATGTCCTTAACACTTGTAAGAAAATGCTGGGAGTTATCAGTATTTATCAGACTTTGGACCATACAAGACCCACAGTCCTGATGAGGAGAAGCATTGACACATACAGTTACATCCAGGTTCCTTGTAGGTGACATCTTCTCTGATCGGAGTCATCTTATTCTTTCTTCTCCATCTTGTCCAGACGTCATGATGACTTTTCACTTCCACAGCTCCTCTCTGCAGACCTCCCGGGCCTTCTGCAGCACATCTCGACATTATGCCCTTAAAATAAATAGCAGAATGATTATAATGCGTCTAAATATAAATATACGACCTACGCTGTGTGCCTGAATAAATAATTGCCCCTCACTGTGCTCCCTGCACAAAATGACCCACACAATGTCATTCTTATGGTACATGGCCTCTTCTTTCAGTTCTGGGCCCCCTCTTCATACAGTCCCCTACATTGTGTACGCACTATACTTCCAAATGTCTATACTGTGCCCCCTCCTCACACTCCCCCTCCTGAGCTGTACCCTCACACTGTTCCCCATGCAATCCCCTCTCTATACTGCCCTCACCCTCAGTACCAAAATCACTGAAAGTGCAACTCAATCTCACATTCCCCCTCCTCAGCATACTGTGCCCTCCATACTGTGCCCTCACACTGCCCACCATGTTGCCCCTTCTCTATACTGTCTACCTCCTTCACTATCCAGTCACTATACTGCACCTCAGTCTCACATTCCCCCTCCTCAGCATACTGTGCCCTCCGTACTGTGCTCTCCATGCTGTGCCCTCACACTGCCCACCATGCTGCCCCTTCTCTATACCGCCTATCTCCTTCACTATACAGTCACCATACTGCACCTCAGTCTCACATTCCCCCTCCTCAGTATACTGTGCCCTCCATACTGTGCCCTCACACTGCCCACCATGCTGCCCCTTCTCTATACTGCTTATCCCCCCCCCACTACCCAGTCTCTATACTATGCCCCTCACACTTTTCTCCACCAATACTCTCCACTTACAATTTTCTCCCACCATACTGCTGCCTCACTTTTTAATGGTGCCCCCCTGATTACTGTGCAGGGACAAATATGACGCATGCCCCCCAAAGGTACGCCCCTGTACAGTGTACAGGAGAATACATGACTGGTACACAATATACTGTGATAGACACCAGATGTTATACAATATACACATTATTATATACCATCTGATGTGTGTACACAGTATATCACACTGCTCTGTACAATGGATGTGGTATACCATGTACACAGATATACAATCCCCTGCACTGATCACACCTGGGCCTACAGGACAGGATGTAGCATATTCTATATGTATTATGGGCCATATACTGTAGTGTAATGTGTGCTGCAGGCTCAGATGTGATCAGTGCAGGATCTGTGTAGTGATGTTTGTGCTGGAGATCAGTGTGAGTTATTGCAGGGGAGGGATGAGGCCGATGACCCGACACTGACAGCCCGACCTGATCTGCAGCAGTTCACACTCCGGCGACCGGCAATAACTCACACTGATCCCGAGCAGAGTGGCCGCTGTGCTGACACTATGGAATGCCGTCTGAGTTATCAGCGGCGTCCTGCTCCCTCCTCACTGCAGCCTCCTGCCTGGCCGGCACCATGATTAATGACCTCATACTTACCGGGATCCACTGAGACCTCCGGTCCTCCCACAAGCTCCTCTACGGCAGGAAGAAACAGCAGCGCGGTGACGTCATCCTGGCAGATGCAGCCCACACAGCGTGCAGTGGGCGTGTCCACAGTATAGTGATGGCCGGGATTGAAATACCTTAAAGGTACAGTGCAGTCTTGAACCACTGCAACATTAATAAAATGGCGGACACACAGATGGTGGTGGGGGCCCCCTCAGAGGCTCTTGTGGTGGGGGCCCCTGGGCTGAAGCCCAGTCTGCCCCGCCTATAATCCGGCCCTGATGGCAGGCGTCTATGAGACACCCCCCCACTACAATATGTAGTGAAAGTAAATAAACACAAACACCGAAAAATCCTTTATTTGGAATAAAAGACAAAAAAACACCCTCTTTGACCACTTTATTAAATCACAAATACCCTTCCAGGTCCGGCGTAATCCACACGAGGTCGTATGACACTTTCAGCTCTGCTACATCGGAAGCTGACAGGAGCGGCAGTAGGACACCGCTGCTCACTGTGAGCTCCACGTAACAACTGAAGTGAGTCGCGCTGTCAGTGGAGACGTCACTCAGGTAGTGCCGGTGTGTGTACGGTGATGATGGGGGCGGTAGTGCCGGTGTGTGCGGTGATGATAGGGGCGGTAGTGCCTGTATGTGCAGTAATGATGGGCGTGGTAGTGCCTGTGTGTGTGTGCGGTGATAATGGGGGCTGTAGTGCATGTGTGTGTGCGGTGATGATGGGAGCGGTAGTGCCTGTGTGAGCGGTGATGATGGGTGCGGTAGTGCTTGTGTGTGCGATGATGATGGGGGCGGTAGTGCCGGTGTGTGCGGTGATAATGGGGGCGGTAGTGCCAGTGTGTGTGCAGTGATGATGGGGGCAGTAGTGCCTGCATGTGTGCGGTGATGATATAGCAGATATGGTAGGCAGGCATGTGTTCGCACACATAGCATAAGACTCAGCAAGCAGAACGGGACCTGACAACTAGAAACACGTCTGTAAGGACAGACCATGTTGTACAGGCACCTCCCATAAGGGGAGGCTGCCTTATATACCTAGTGCCTCTCAGTCATACGAAACTCGACGGGTTCATAGAATACCTCGTGGGTCGCACCCCGGAATGTTTCTCTTCCATAATGGATTGATCTAAACAAGGGCCGCGCCTGTCAAGTGTGACATCATAAAGGCCACTTTGGCCTGTTCAAAACAAACTGATGACACAAAAGCTCAAAGTGCAAAGAGCACTGATTTATGAATCCCCTGCATTGCTTGTGGTTGCTGTCAAACCACAGAGGAGCAGACAGACGAGGGCCAAAGCTCGGAGCTGGATATGGTGACAGGGTGGCGACTACTGTCTCAATAGGATTAGATGGAGATGGTGTTAAGGCTTGCAAGTGGGTGTCCACTGACTGTAACTAGATCAGGATCCGGTCTTTTTGTTCCCGTTGATGGATGATCTCTTGCTGCATACCTATGAGATGAGGCGTTCTGGAGTGAGTGGAATCCATAGCCTGGGCAAACTGTTATGCTCGCAGGTGCAAGTGGGAGAGGACACACTGGGCTGCAGCATCACTTTAACTAGGAGGAGAATAACTAAATGACTACCTCATCTTCACTATTAACTCTGATGGTGAGGATAAGCTTGTGCTGGAGGGTAGCTGGCAAGGGCTACTCCATGGAGTCCCAGTACTGCGACAACTGGTCCCAGGGGTTGGGGATTGGATAGTGAAAGTCACAGATGGTGTAGGCAGTCACAGCTGGTATATATAGATGCAGCAGGTACAGTGGACACAGCGGATACTAAGATACAGACACATGTTAGCACATACAACAGGACCTGACAACTTGCAACGCTTCTCTAAGGATAGACCATATTGCCCATGCACCTCTCATAGGGGAGGATAGCCTAAACACCTAGTATCTGGAGGGTAGCCTAAACACCTAGTGTCTATCAGCCATTGGCACAGCCAGGAGCACTTCTGGGTTAAGGCACACTGGCCCTTTAAGAATAGGTATGCCCATGCCCTAAGCGTGCTACCAGGAGACCTGCATGGTATGTGCAGGCTCTGGGAGACGATGCAGTGACAGGGAAACTGAATTCACCACTGGGCGGCCAGGAGAATAAGTGTACCAGCGTCTCCACCAGAGAAAGCGGACAGGACCGTGCAGGAACACTGGTAACAGCCTTTTCTTTTCAGGAGAAGATGGGCATTAATGTTCTCCTTGGCATCTCCTCGGGACCAAACCCCACTCAATCAAATAAAAAGACGTTTTAGCTTTCACCTTTATGATGGCAAGGATGCCATTTGCTTCAAAGACATCTTCCGCACTTACCGGTGAAAGCAGGGTACAGGATTTGTGAAGTAGAGGCTCAGGACAACAGGCTTGAAGAGAGACACATAAAAGGAGTTGGGGTTCCGCAAGGAGGCCAAAAGCTTCAGCTTAAAGGACACTGTGTTGATCTTTTGAAGCACCTCGAAGGGACCAATAAAGCAGGGACCCAACTTGAAGGAAGGCATCTTGAGGCAGACATATCTAGAAGAGAGCCACAGATTGTCTCTGGGACGGAACGAAGGAGGAGCAAGGTGTCTCTAATCTGCATGTCTTTTCATCCTGATGGAGGACTGCTTCAGGAAGTTCTTGGTCTCCACCTAGACTTTGGAGAACCCCTTGACAAGAACATCAGAGGCAGGGTTGCCGGAGGTGATAACCACAGGCATATTGTTTTAGGCTGCTGTCCAAATACAATGAGGAATGGAGATTTAGGGGAGGACTCACATGATTATTATAGGAGAACTCCGCCCATGGTAGAAGCTTGATCCAATCGCTGTTGTGTTCATTGACAAAGTACCACAAGAAATTTGTCAGAACCGAGATGTGAATTGGACGCCTGTATCGGACACAATGTGGAGAGTAAGGCCCTGCAGGCAGAAGATGTGCTTGGCAAGCACAAAAGCAGAAGGAAGACCAGACAATGGAGTGAAGTGGGCTATTTTAGAGAACTTGTCTACTACTACCCAGGTGATGGAGTAACCAGAGGGTACCAACAGGTCGGTGATTAAGTTCATAGATGTGTTGCTAAGGAGCAGACTGCACAGGTAGAGGTAGTAGTCGCCCAGCCAGAAGCTTCTTAGGGGTCTTAATTCGAGCAAATGAGAGACAGGCTGAGACAAATTCTACGACATCTCTATGTAGCATTGGCCACCAATAGTGCCACGAAATAGGTAGAGTTATCTTCTTCTGACTGGGGGTGACTGACAAGCTTAGAGGGATTGACCCCACTGCAACACACGCTTCCTGTCTGCCTCTGCCACAAACGTTTTTATGGATGCTACCCAAGACACACTTACTGGCGCTCCCGTGGGCTGAATAATGTGTTAAGGCTCTTCTTCCTAGCTGGGTGACAGAAAACACCTGGAGAGTGCATCCGCCTTGACATTTTCGGCCATCTTGAAATGTAGAACAATGTCAAAGTAGATGAAGAACAGCGAGCATTGGGCTTGGCACGGATTCAGCCTCTGAGTCATTTGTAGGTAGGCCAAGTTTTTGTGGTCAGAGTAGATGACCACAAGATGCACTTCTCCTGCCAGGAGGTATCTGTCATGCTATGTATAGGGATTTACCGGGCAAATGACAAAAAGGGAGTGGAGGAAGAAGGGGAACCCTGTCTCTAGCTCTAGGGAAGGGAAAGATGGTGACCCCTGATAAAACCTTCTGCTCTTCCCTGGCTCCCCTGAAGTCGCTAGATAGGTTCCACACCTATGCACCCAGCAGGATACCTAGATTCTGGCTGACAAACAGGGGAATACAGACAACTTATCTCCAGGATGACTTTAGGAGAAGTACAGCAACTATCTGGATAGCATAAGAGTAACTGGCAACAAACAAAGGTGAAATATGGACACAGGAAGTCGGGATAAGGATTAGCTGCTGAATTGCCAAGGTGTCTGAAGGGTCCTAAAGGGGAAAGCGTTAACCCTGACAGAGAACATACAGTTAGGTCCAGAAATATTTGGACAGTGACACAATTTTCGCGAGTTGGGCTCTGCATGCCACCACATTGGATTTGAAATGAAACCTCTACAACAGAATTCAAGTGCAGATTGTAACGTTTAATTTCAAGGTTTGAACAAAAATATCTGATAGAAATTGTAGGAATTGTACACATTTCTTTACAAACACTCCACATTTTAGGAGGTCAAAAGTAATTGGACAAATAAACCAAACCCAAACAAAATATTTTTATTTTCAATATTTTGTTGCGAATCCTTTGGAGGCAATCACTGCCTTAAGTCTGGAACCCATGGACATCACCAAACGCTGGGTTTCCTCCTTCTTAATGCTTTGCCAGGCCTTTACAGCCACAGCCTTCAGGTCTTGCTTGTTTGTGGGTCTTTCCGTCTTAAGTCTGGATTTGAGCAAGTGAAATGCATGCTCAATTGGGTTAAGATCTGGTGATTGACTTGGCCATTGCAGAATGTTCCACTTTTTTGCACTCATGAACTCCTGGGTAGTTTTGGCTGTATGCTTGGGGTCATTGTCCATCTGTACTATGAAGCGCCGTCCGATCAACTTTCCGGCATTTGGCTGAATCTGGGCTGAAAGTATATCCCGGTACACTTCAGAATTCATCCGGCTACTCTTGTCTGCTGTTATGTCATCAATAAACACAAGTGACCCAGTGCCATTGAAAGCCATGCATGCCCATGCCATCACGTTGCCTCCACCATGTTTTACAGAGGATGTGGTGTGCCTTGAATCATGTGCCGTTCCCTTTCTTCTCCAAACTTGTCTGGTCACAGCAACAGCTTCCAAATGCAAAACCACACACCTGTAATCAACCCAAGACCTTTTAACTACTTCATTGATTACAGGTTAACGAGGGAGACGCCTTCAGAGTTAATTGCAGCCCTTAGAGTCCCTTGTCCAATTACTTTTGGTTCCTTGAAAAAGAGGAGGCTATGCATTACAGAGCTATGATTCCTAAACCCTTTCTCCAAATCGGAGATGTGAAAACTCTCATATTGCAGCTGGGAGTGTGCACTTTCAGCCCTTATTATATATATAATTGTATTTCTGAACATGTTTTTGTAAACAGCTAAAATAAAAAAACTTGTGTCACTGTCCAAATATTTCTGGACCTAACTGTACATGGAACTCAATTCACATTAGGGAAGAAAGAATGAAATATCAAAGAGCAACTTGTGCAACAAAACGCAGGGACCTTCGGCAGCCATTCTGTCAACCGTGACAGTATCACCACACCTCCAGAGATATCTTGATCGCCAATTGACTAGTTGCGCTCAGGAGCAGAGAAGGCCTTGGAGAAGAAGCAGCAGGTTAGCCTTTTACCAGAAACCAACTTTTGCGTGAAGATCACACCGACCCCCTTTATGACAAAGCATCTTTTTCCAAGTACTGTCTGGCTCCGGCGCTGCATAAGCCAGCGATTAAAAATGAGAATGCCTACTTGAGGGCGATAAATGCACTCTCCCCTTCAGAAATCCACATCTTAGGATTTGCCCCCTTGCAAGTCAGGGCCATGGTAGAGAGAATCTGGGGCATGAATTGTGGAATGAATTGGCAGTAATAATTGGTGAAACCCAGGAACCGCTGAATCACATTCACTCCATCAGGACGAAGCCACACTTCAGAACCACTGACACCTTCTCCGGATCCATCTTAAAACTGGTGTCTGAGATTATGTAGCCCAGGAAGAGAAATGAAATGCATTCAAAAAGGTACTTCTCGAATTTGGTGTATTAACAACTCTTCCTGAAGCTATGTAGAACCTGGCCAACATTCCTCCTGTGTGTTGTCAGATTGGGAGAGAAAACAAGAATGTCATCTAGATACACCACTGCGCATGAGTAGAGCAGTTCTCCGAAGATCTGGTTCACGAATTCCTGGAAAACCGCCAGAGTATTGCTGAGCCCAAATGGCATTAACCAATAATCATAGTGGCTGTCATGGGTATTAAAGGCAGTCTTCCCTTTGTCTCCTGGCCATATACAGACAAGGTTGTATATACTCTGCTCCGTCCAAAATGAGGACTTCTGGATATATTCCTTTGCAAGATTCTCCTTGATTTAAGGCCCCGTCACACACAGAGATAAATCTTTGGCAGATCTGTGGTTGCAGTGAAATCATGGACATATTGTTCCATTTATACACAGCCACAGACCTGGCACTGATTGTCCACAATTTTACTGCAACCACAGATCTGCCGCAGATTTATCTCTGTATGTGACAGGGCCTTTACTCTGGCAAGGCTTGGGTTTCCGCCTGGAACAGAGGGCAGACATGGCCAAGGGGAGATGAGAAACCAGAAAGTATGTTGATAGGGCAATCATAGGGCCTGCATGGAGGTAGAATCTCAGTCTCCTTCTTGTCAAAGACATCAGCATAAGCCAAGCCCAGCAGGTGGATGGCAGACTCAGAGGATTTGAGGACATCACTGATCATCAGGCAGGACTAACTGAACTGAGACATTTTTCAAGATAGGGCTGACCCCATCTGAGCACATCTCTGGATCTCCAGCCCAAGACACTCGTTAATCTGAAGCCACAGCAGACCCAGTAGCAGTGGCTGCGACAGCCCTGCAAATTTATAGAAGGCTATCTTCCTTGAGTGCAGCATTTCCACCCAGAGTTCATCTTGCTCAGTGACAAACAGGATAGTCTTCAATAGAAGTTTTCCATCCACGAATGAAACCGCCATGGGAGCTTGAAGTCATTGGATTAGAATCTGTTGCTGATCCACAATGGCCTGTTGTATAAAGTTTTCGACAGAACCAGATAGGCCAACTCAGTAAATCGGGTGCTGCCACAGGATACAGACAAAGATGTATAAGGACAGAGAGGACTTGCTCACACCTAGGGTAGTCTCTCCTATGGACATTAGGCTTGGAAGTTTCCAGGATTCAAAAGGACAGAATTGTATGTGACTGTGTTGCGACGGTTCACCGGACGATGCTTTGCCAGTTTCACATGACCTACCTCCATGCGCTTAGAGGAAGCAGGAAGAAGGAACCGCAGATCACAACATCATGGGTCTCTGGAGGTTAGGAGCCAGGGGCAACGATCTCTCACAATTCGCCTCTCTGAAGTGTTCTTGGAACCTGAGATCAATGCGGATAGCCAGATGTAACCGTGTGTCCCTCTCCCGCCTGTGCTCATGGTGTAATAGTCTGTCTCTCCTTGACTGTCCTGTATGTACTACTGGTGGGGGATTGTTTGTTCTTCTCAGCATGGGACTTCTCCAATCTACAACTTGGTAAACAGAACAGAGCCAGGATGTCTAGAATCCTTTCATGTATCAAATGTCCAGGTGGAGTTGGACTCTTCTGACCACCTTAGGGGCTGATCCCAGGAGAGAAGAACAATGAGACCCATGTTAGGTCAGTTAGTTGTATCTCGGCTGGAGAAGGACTAGGATCTATAGCTGAGGCTGGATCCTAGAGCCTGTGTATGGACTGTTACAAATTGGAAATCAGTGGCCACATGGGATTGTGTTTTGTTGTTCACCCTGTTGGACTCAAGGAACTCATATAAGGACCATTGCCATATTTTCCCTGGCGTTGGAATACCGGGTGTCGCCCCTGGATCTTTTGTTTTGTTGTTGACTCCTTGCAGACTTTAAGGATCTATATTTATGTTTGGTGTTTTATCTTTGTGGTTCCAATAAAGCCCTTTGGATTGTTCCTTGGCCTGGCGTCCCTTACTGCTCTGTCGCATACCCCGTCACACCAGAGATACCAAGTCGGGAAGATGGTACAATATGGCTGGCCAGTTCGTCCTTGTTTCGGCCAGACAGAACCTCTAAGAATAAATCCACCAATGCTTCATTCTTCCAGCCTAGTTTGGAGGACAAGGAGCGGAAATGAATGGCATAGTGGCCTATAGTGAGAGTTCGGTGGCAAAGTCTAAGGAGTAAAGATGTTGGCAAGGAAACTCGACCCGGTTCTCTGATTATCTTGCAGAATGCCCCCTGGAAGATTTGTCCAAGACGACAGGCTCAATTCTCTACTATAATTGATTTATCTAAGCAATGGAAGCGCGGGTCATGTCTGACATCATAAAGGACACTTTGAACTTTTATTAATTTTGGACAGGTCCAAAGTGTATGGAGCACTGAGTTATGAATCTCCCTTCACTACTTGGGGTCGCCGTTAGCCTGTACATGAGCATACAGATGTGGATCAAAGCTTGGAACTGGATATGCTGCCAGGGTGTCAACTACAGCCAGGACAGGATCGAGTGGAGACGTTGGTGTGAAACTTGCAAGCAGGTGTCCACTGCCTTCAAGTAGATCAGGATCCACTCTTGCTGTTCCCATTGATGAACAATCTCTTGCTGTGAGATGTCATTCTGGCACCAGTGGGATCCATTGCCTGGGCAAGCTGTTATACTTGCAGATGCGAAAGGATGTGGACTGCCCCGCAGCACCGTGTCAACCAGGAGGGGCTAAGCGGCTATCTCGGCTTCACTAGAGCCTTTGATGGTGAGGATAGGCCTATGCTGGAAGGAAGATGCCAGGGGATATTCCAGTGAGTTCTGGTACTGCAACAGCTGACCCCACGGGTCAGTGATTGGATACAAACAGTCACTGATGTGGTCAGGTGCATAAGCAGGTGCAGCGAATACAGCTGATATGACAGGAGCAGCAGATATGACCCAAACAGCTGGTATAGATACATGCAGCAGGCATTGTAGGCACAGCTGGTATAGATAGATGCAGCAGGTTTCCTGGGCATAGCGGATACTAGGATACAGAAACATTCACACACTCAGCAAATTAAACAGGAATTGACAACTAGCAACACTTTTCTCTAAGGGTAGACCAGGTTGCCCAGGCACCTCCCATAGGGAGAGGATGCATTAAATACCTAGTGCCTCTTAGCCATAAGTTGAGAGGCATTTCCGGGTTAGGGTACTCTGGCCCTTTAAGAATTGGTGCACGGATGCCTTAAGCACACTCTCAAGAGACCTGAATGGCATGCGCAGGTCTGGAAGACAGCAGCAGGGACTGAAGCCATGGAAGATACCATTGGGCAGCCAGAAATGTAAACATGCGGGGATGCCGGTAACAATGTTGGAACCTAACTTATAAATGATATCCTTAAATTTGTATATATTATTAAAAATAATTTTTATTCTTGGCAGATTACTGTACCAGGATATTAGAGGCACAAGTGACATCTTCAATTTTTAAATCAGATGATCTTGCTATCACACAAGATATAACTGAAGTGAATGCCTGTTTTCCAGATATACCATCATCTCTTCACAGCAAAGATCTATCATCTGATTCTTTTAAACAAATCCAATCTTCTGCTTTATCACAGACTATTAAGAAAAATAAATCTCACAAAAGAGGTATTACAAATCAAAATGCTTTTATAGCAAAGAAGCTGCTTTCAACCTCAGAATATAGAAAAATCCATAAAAAAATTCACACAGGGAAGATAAGATTTTCTGCAGAGTATGTTATGTTCCAGAGATCTCCCACAGGGGTGAAGCTATTTTCATGTTCAGAATGTGGGAAATGTTTTGCACATAAATCACATTTTGTTACACACCAGAGAACTCACACAGGGGAGAAGCCATATTTATATTCTGAATGTGGAAAATGTTTTAATGAAAAATCAAATCTTGTTATACATCAGAGAACTCACACAGGGGAGAAACCGTTTTCATGTTCAGAATGTGGGAAATGTTTTGCACATAAATCAAATTTTGTTATACATCATAGAACTCACACAGGGGAGAAGCCATATTTATGTTTTGAATGTGGAAAATGTTTTAACCAAAAATCACATTTTGTTTTACACCAGAGAACTCACACAGGGGAAAAGCCTTTTTCATGTTCAGAATGTGGTAGATGTTTTGTAGGTAAATCAAGTCTTATTAAACATCAGAGAATTAACACAGGGGAGAAACCCTTGTTGTGTTCAGAATGAAGGAAATATTTTAAACACAAATGGCATCATTTTAAACATCACAAAACTCACAAGGGTTGAAGCCTTTATCATACCTAGAAGATGAGAAATATTTTACTTGAAAATTATAATTTGTTGACCACTAAGAAAAATTTACATCGGGAGAAACCATATACAGTCCTGCTCATCATTATTGACACCCGTGTAATTTAAGTACATAATGTGGAATATCTCCTGAAAATAATTAATCAAGTGACATAGCTTTTGTGTATAGAGTACTCGTGTATCATGTTAAATACAAAAGAGCAAATGATAAACAACAATTTAAAACAAAAAAACAATAGCAAGGAAAAGTAAAAGAAACAAAGCTTGCTGTGACACTGGAATTGGTACCCTTGAAATTAAATTAGTATGGAAACACATTTTGACTCGCTTGTGGTAACTCACAAATGAGTAGGTCACTGTATATCAATAGGAGTTAATTTGGTACCGGGTCAATTTACAGAAAAAATGAGAATCACCTGTGATAAATTGTCGGTGCCCATGTGACATAAATTAGCCAATGAATGATGACTTCAGTGTTTTAAAAAGCCACACGTTAGGCCCTGTTCCTTTATCACAATGGTGAAGACAAAGGAGCTGAGTAAAGAGTATAAGGCCTTCTCCAAAGACCTTGGTATCCCAGTGTCAACAGTGCACAATGTTATTAGGAAGTTTGCCAAGCATGGGACCATCAAGTACCTCCATGGATGTGAAGGATAGAGGAAAATTTACAAAAGATGCCTTCAAAAGTTGGTGGAAAAACCACCACGTCAAACATTCAAAGACCTGAAGACCAGCCTGGAACAGTCTGGGATAATGGTTTCAACAAGTACTTTACACCGCACAGTAAATCAAGCAGAGCTTTGTTGGCAAAGGTCAAGGAAGTAATCATTGGTTAAGAAAAAAAACATCAAACGGAAAGACTGATTTTTGCCAAAGAGTATATTGACAAACTACACTCCTTCCGGGAAAATGTTCTGTGGACAGATGATAGAAAAATACAACTTTTCGGCATTGAAAACCAACAGTTTGTTTAAAGATGGCGCAATGAAGCTTTTAAGGAAAATAATACCTTACCAACCGCTAAGCATGGTGGAGGATCCATAATGCTGTGGGGTTGCCTTGTGTCTGGTACTGGAGGCCTTGACCTTATCACAAAAATCATGAAATCCGAGAATTATCAAGAGATTTTAAAGCAAAATGTCCTACTCAGTGTAAGAAAAGTTGGGTCCTCCAGCAAGACATTGACCCAAAGCACACAATCAAAAGTACACAAGAGTGGTTGAAAAAGAAAAAATAGACTGTTTTAAAATGGCCAGCAATGAGTCCTGACCTCAATCCCATTGAAAATCTTTAGAGTGAGCTGAAATCTGCCATTGGGAAAAAGAACCCTGCAAACATTCAAGAGCTTTACCAAAGTGCAAAGGAAGAGTGTGAGAAAATACCAGCGGAGAAGTGCAAGAAGCTTATAGGTGGCTACAAGGAACGTTTGGAGGCTCATCAATACCAAAGGGTGTGCAACCAAGTATTAACCCCTTCACCCCCGGGCACTAAAACACCCTAATGACTGGGCCATTTTTTGCAATTCTGACCAGTGTCACTTTGACAGGTTATAACTCTGGAATGCTTCAATGGATCCTGGCGATTCTGAGATTGTTTTTTCGTGACATATTGTACTTCATGTCAGTGGTAAATTTAGGCTGATATTTTTTGCGTTTATTTGTGAAAATTTAGGAAATTTTGCAAAAATTTTGAAAATTTCGCAATTTTCAAACTTTGAAAATTTATGCCCATAAATCTGAGAGATATGTCACACAAAATAGTTACTAAATAAAATTTCCCTCTTGTCTACTTTACATCAGCGCAATTTTTGAAACAAAATTTTTTTTTTCGTTAGGAAGTTAGAATGGGTCAAAGTTCATCAGCAATTTCTCATTTTTCCAACAAAATTTACAAAATAATTTTTTTTAGGGACCACATCACATTTGAAGTGACTTTGAGAGGCCGAGGTGATAGAAAATACCCAAAAGTGACCCCATTCTAAAATCTGCACCCCTCACACTGCTCAAAATAACATCCAAGAAGTTTATTAACACTTTAGGTGCTTCACAGGAACCAAAGCAATGTGGAAGGAAAAAATGAAAATTTTACTTTTTAACACAAAAATGTTAATTTAGCCATAAAATTTTCATTTTTACAAGGGAGAAAAGAGAAAGTGCACCATACAATTTTTTGTGCATTTTCTCCTGAGTACGCTGATACCCCATATGTGGTAAAAATCAATTGTTTGGGCGCACGGCAGAGCTCGGAAAGGAAGGAGCGCCATTTGAATTTTTGAACGCAAAATTAGCTGGACTCATTAGCGGACGCCATTTCGGGTTCGAAGACCCCCTGAGGTGCCTAAACAATGGAGCTCCCCCACAAGTGACCCCATTTTGGAAACTAGAGCCCTCAAATAATTTTTCTAGATGTTTGGTGAGAACTTTGAACCCCTGGGGGCTTCACAGAAGTTTATCATGTTGAGCCGTGAAAAGAAAAAACATTTTTTTACCACAAAACTGTTGCTTCAACTAGGTAGCTTTTTTTATCACAAGGGTATCTGGAAAAAATGCACCATAAAATATATTGTGCATTTTCTCCTGAGTACGCAGATACCTCACATGTGGTGGAAATCAAATGTTTGGGTATACGGCAGGGCTCGGAAGGCAAGGAGCGCCATTTGAATTTTTGAGTGCAAAATTAGCTGCACTCATTAGCGGACGCCATGTCGGGTTTGAAGACCCCCTGAGGTACCTAAACAATGGAGCTCCCCCACAAGTGACCTTATTTTGGAAACTAGAACCCTCAAATAATTTTTCTAGATGTTTGGTGAGCACTTTGAACACCTAGGGGCTTCACAGAAGTTTATAATGTTGAGCCGTGAAAAGAAAAAAAAAATTTTTACCACAAAACTGTTGCTTCAACTAGGTAGCTTTTTTTTTCACAAGGGTATCAGGAAAACATGCACCATGAAATTTATAGTGCATTTGTTCCTGAGTACGACTATACCTCATATGTGGTGGAAAGTAATTGTTTGGGCGCATGGCGGGGCTCAGAAGAGAAGGAGCACCATTTGACAGCAAAATTGGTTGGAATCATTAGCTGACATAATGTTGCATTTGGAGACCCCCTGAGGTACCCAAACAATGGAGCTCCCCCAGAAGTGACCTCATTTTGGAAACTAGACCCCTCAAGGAATTTATCTAGATGTTTAGCGAGCCCCAAGGGGCTCCACAGAAGTTCATAATGTTGAGCCATGAATACACTTTTTTTTTTTTTTCACCACAAACCTGTTACTTGAACCATGTAGCTTTTTTTTCACAAGGGTATCAGGAAAAAATTTACCATAAAACGTATTGTGCAATTTCTCCTGAGTACGCAGATACCTCACATGTGGTAGAAAGTAATTGTTTGGGCGCATGGCAGGGCTCAGAAGAGAAGGAGCACCTTTTGACAGCAAAATTGGTTGGAATCATTAGCGGACACCATGTCACGTTTGGAGACCCCCTATGGTGCCTAAACAGTGGAGCTCCCCCACAAATTACTCCATTTTGGAACTAGACCCCTCAAGGAATTTATCTAGATGTTTGGTGAGCCCCTTGTACCCCCAGGGGCTCCACAGAACTTGATAACGTTGAACCGTGAAAATTATTATTTTTTTTTTTACCACAAAATTTTTGCATCAATCAGGTAGCTTTTTTTTTACAACGGTATCAGGAAAAAATGCACCATAAAACGTATTGTGCAATTTTTCCTGAGTACGCAGATAACTCATATGTGGTGGAAATCAATTGTTTGGGCGCATGGCGGGGCTTAGAAGAGAAGGAGCGCTATTTGACTTTTCAAACGCACAGACGCGGTGCACTGATCGGCCACTGCAGGACGCACGGTCGGATGAAATACAAAAAGCGTCAGGGATACGGAAAAAAAAAAAAAAAGTCACGCCAAAAATTGAGCAGGGATGCCAATCCATTATGTGCATCCCTGATCAGCGCTCTGCAGGACACACGGACAGATGCGATACAAAAAGCATCAGGGATACGGAAAAAAAAAAAGTGACGACAAAAATTGACCATGGATGCAGATACGTTATGTGCATCCCTGATCAGCACTTGGCGGGACGCATGGATGGATGCGATACAAAAAGCGTCGGGGATATGAAAAAAGTCACACCAAAAATTGAGCAGGGATGCAGATATGTTATGTGCATCCCTGATCAGCGCTCGGCGGAATGCACGGTCGGATGCGATACAAAAAGCGTTGGGGATACGGAAAAAAAAAAGTCACGCCAAAAATTGAGCAGGGATGCAGATATGTTATGTGCATCCCTGATCAGCGCTCGGCGGGACGCAAAGACGGATGAGGTGTAAAAATGGACATGGGATACAGAAAGAAAAAAAAAAAAAGTTATACACACAGTACCTAGAGGATTAGCAGGAGGATCACTGACCAGAAGAACTGCAGGAGGACAGGATGAACAGAAGCCAGCAAGATGGACAGCTTTACAGGAGCAGCAGGCAGGACGTTGGACAGCTCTGCAGAATACCCAGGAAGGACCCAGCGATGGAGGCAGATGTGATCGGGCCAGTGAAGACCTCGGACGACCCGGTGAAGACAGCTAAGATGACATCGGGGGGAGAGCAGAGGGGGAGTGGGGAGTGGAATACTGGAGAAGGAGCTGCAGAAGCAGAATAGAGATCATGGGGGAGGCAGGCAGATCGCGGGGGGAGCAGATCGGGATGTCGGGGGGCATATCGGGGCGTGGGGGGGCAGATCGCAGGGGGGCACGGGCAGGGGCCATCACGGGAGCGAGCAGGGGGTGTCACGGGAGCGCGCAGGGGGCTTCACGGGAGCGCCCATGGGCTGCAAGGTGAGCACTACTCACATGGAGCAGGAGTAGTGACATCGGCGGCGGCAGCAGCAGCGGTGGCGTGGTACCACAAGTACCAGCCAGTCCATGCTGCAGACATGTTGGAGAAGGGCTTCACAGACCAGCACAGGCCTGGGGAGGGCGGCCACCTGCAGATCAGACCGCCCCACTGCACACTGATTGGAGCGATTGCGCGTCATAGCCCGATCGCTCCAATCAATGCTGCAGGGGCTGGTGGCGACATGTTTGAGGTCCACCTATGATCTGCTGTAGCTGCTACAGCAGATCATAGCAGGATCTCACAGTATCGCACTAATTCAGGCATTATTTTTGCCGAAATTAGTGTGAACGATGTGGTTGGCGGTTCAGATTTAAACAGCCAATCACATCGATCGTCGATGGGGGGTGGCGATGCCATGCAAAGGTCCCCTGCTGTAAGAAACAGCAGGGGACATCATTTGAAAGCCGTTGCAACCAAGGATTAATTAGGGGCCTTTATTGTTGCACATGCTGTTTATTCTTTTTCGTCTTTAAAATTGCAACATGTGAGTGACAATGTTTTATTGTTGCATTACTTTGGACCAATAGTTAAAAAATCCTGAGGATATAACTTTGCTACATTTTCATTTATTTCTGAAGATATTGTACAGTCTATGAAAAAAATGAAAAGGTGCCAATAATGGTGAGCAGCACTGTATATGGCAAACTGAAAAAGAAAACACAAAAGAGACAAAATAAAGGCAAAGATGTATAGAAAGGGAAAGGACGTTAAACATTACATTAGAATTATAATATATATAGTTACTAATAAACGTATATTTTCTAAAAATCAAATAAGCAATATTCCATGTGTATTGAGCATTTCACATTGTTATATATTTATATATTCACTATATGGAGAAGAGTATTACACCCCTCCCCCCCCAAAATACCCAACATTCCTCCTCCCTCTTCTTCCTAACTCCCAATCTCAGCGATCTGCCATTCATTACAGTTACTTTCAGTGCACAATCTCCATGTCTGAACAATGTCTGTAACTTCTCTATACTACAATAATAAACATGTTCAGATTACAAATTACTATTTCCATCTACGATCGATTCCTTCTTTGTGGGAACATCTGATGTGATCAAGTTTTTATAATCACTTTCCACTAAGTTTAGTACTTTTTTTCATCATCATTGGGATCTGACTCCCTTCTCTATTCCCCAATACACATATTATAAGCTCTAAGGGGACTTTGAATACAAATTATTACTAAATTGTCCCAATAATCTGACACTCAAACATTTTTCCAATAAAGTCTGAGTATCTAAACTAATGTTCTTCTTCCTCCATTTACCGTTCCCAATACAGAATTGTGGGGTAACATCTATACAGAGTCGTCATTTACAGAGATATTAGGGCTACAGCGTCATCACATATGTCATACAGAAGAATAGCGCTGTCTCCATAGCTCTTTATACAATGACTTATAGATCAGACAAGCTCCTCATATTTAGGCAGTTTCTATTTTACGCAGACGCTTTTTATAGGAATAAGATCAGTGAGTCTCATTATACTGAGTAGAGAAGCTCCAGGGACAAAGACCCCGTCTTGTACTGACACGCTGGAAGCCCGAAGTCTCTGGCCCCGGGGCCCAGATGCTCTCATTTTTGGCTCCAGCGCTTCTTTTAGAATAAATCCCCTTCTCATACCGTCCTGTAGTAATGACTTTGTTAATCACGTTTTGTCGGAGGGTCGTCTGAATCCATCTAAATGTTATCAATTTATGTGTAAGTAACAATAATCGTCCTACGCAGTTTTCCCACATGTGTCCAGTGTCCGCTCTTCTATATTCCCTTATATAAAACCTTGGTGTCTCCGACCAAACCTGCTGATTATGATTTTACTATCGTGAAACTTTACTCCAAAAAAGTATTTATAATCCGCAGCCTGTGTATAAGATCCGCAGCTTCCGCTAAGCACTTCCCACCTTTGTCCTCTGTACGTATGCCGACCTTGTGGAGGAACACAGGGTCATATATCCCCTATGGATGATTTATAATTCTGAAAGTCTACAATATCCACTAGGGATATAGATCTGACCCCTTCAAGGATCCTTGTCCATTGATCGTCAGTAACGGCACAATGTCCCTTTCCCATTTATACATAATAACAAGAGGATAATTTCACACATATTTGGATAGCGGCACTTTATAAAGTCCAGAAATCTCACCAGACATTCTCTGTGAATTAGATATTGTGCTCAGCATCGTGTCTGACCGCACTGCAGGTTTTTTTAATTCTAGTTTGTGTATTAAAATCTTTTTACTGGATCAGACCTGAATATATCAATAACATCTATGAGGAGGTTAAATTCTTCTAATTGCTGAAACAAGCAGAAATCATTATTGGACAATAGGCGGCTGAGTCTCGTAATACCTGATGAAACCCACTTCTCACACCCATCTAGATGTAGGGATTCAGGAAGGGTCTGATTGTTCCCCACAGATGTATAAAAAGTGCGGCCTTTATCTCCTAAGAGTTTTATTTTATGTTTAATCTTTTTTATTGAAAAATTAAGGTTGGTTACAATAAGCAGGGCTGCAGACCAAGGCAAACCCCCAAATAGAGACAAAACAAAAAAAAAACAAGAATGCAATGAAACATGAAAGGCTTTGCATGGTTGCAGCCATATACAGTTTGTTACAATAAAGAACATTTAAGAACATTTATATCATTCTGTCTTGAACCATTATAAAAGTATAAAATCCATAAACTATACCATAAACAGCAAAGATTTACCATTCATACCATAGAGGCACATAATGGTCAGTCGAAGGAAAATAAATAAAGAGAGAAAGAAAGAGGGAAGTAGACAAAGTGAATGATGACGGGGAAAAGGATCATGGGGAAGGGCAAGAAAGGGCCGGGAATAACTAGCAGGAAAAATCTAGGTAGAGTCTCAACTCGCCCCAAAGAGGGACCTGAAGTCCGGAGAATCCAAAAACATGACCCAGGGACTCCAGATCTTAATAAATTTTTCAGTAGCGTCCTGAATTTCAGCAGTGAGACTCTCCATTCTGTAAAGGGAGGCCATCTCCTCAAGCCACTCATCCAAGGCGGGGGCACGGGTTGACCTCCAGCGTCTGGGGATTACGGCTCGGGCAGCCGCCAGGCAAAACCGCAATAGTCCCATTTTCTGAGATTTCACAGATCCCGGTAGGATAGATAAGAGAGCGATTTGTGGAGAACCAGAGATGGCCTCCCCACTAATGCTATTGTATGCCGAGAAGACCCCACTCCAAAAAGGCTTAATGAGGCTACAGCTCCACCATATATGCAACATATCCCCCCTCTCGTGATTACACTGCCAACATCTGTCTGACACTGAAGGGAAGATTGCGTGTAGGGCATGAGGGCAGCGGTACCAGCGGGTGAGAATTTTATAACCCTTTTCCTGGACCGAACAAGCCCTAGAAAATTTGTGAGTGAAAAGAAAAGCAGTCCTCCATTCCTCAACCAGGATAGTCACGCCCAAATCTCTACTCCATCCCCTCACAAATTTGAGCCCATCCACATCCCCCTTCTGGATCAAAAGGTTATAGATAAGGGACAGGGTATGTCCCGGAGCCTCTTCTAAAAGAAAGAGCTTTTCAAACGAGGAGGGGGGGGGGTTTCAGCATAAAGTGCCTCCCGGCCTGATCCGGTCAAGAAAGACCTGATCTGGAAGTATTCAAACCAGGGTATGGCCCCTCCCAAGGCAGAGGCAGAGAGCAAGTCGTATGTGGGCAATGGGGATCCCTGGAGTATGTGAAAGAAGCGCTTGTCCCCGCTCCTCCTCCGGCACAGGAAAACATCGGCCCCAACTGCCGGGGCAAAATCTGGGTTTGAAAAGATAGGGGAGAGGGGACCGCGCCCCCTGGACAGACGACCCCTTTTGGTTTCTAAATCCCACGGCCTCAATGTCACCCTCAAGAGATCAGCCTCAGAGAGAGGCTGGCCCCTGGAGCCCGAGCTAATCCAAGGGAGGTAACGCAAGGGGATCTCGTGGTCCATTTCTTCTAGGCTTACCCACTGCTTTGTGGCCCCATGATATTGCCAATCTAGTAATCGCATCAGTAGAGCCGCTTTATGATAGAGTTTAAGGTTGGGCAATCCAGCCCCCCCTTGGCTTTTAAGTCTGCAAAGGGTAGTGAAGCCTATCCTCGGGCGCTTACCTCCCCACACGAAGCGTGTGATAACTGACTGCAGGCTGGAGAAAAAGGCCGCAGGAGGAACCAAGGGGACCGTCTGGAACAAGTACAAAAAGCGAGGCAAAATGTCTATTTTGATAACATTTATTCGTCCAAACCAGGATAGTCTTTTACTATTGTATGAGGTAAGATCCTTTATTGTTCTGTTGAGAAGGGGAAGGTAGTTAAGCTGATATAGTTTTGAGAGATCCATGGGGACTGTTATTCCTAAGTAAGTAATGGCGGAGTCCTGCCACTTGAAGGAGAAATTTTTCTTGATATGATCCACCTCAGCATCAGGGAGAGATATGTTTAATGCCTCGGATTTGGAGTAATTGACCTTAAAGTTGCTGAGGTGACTGAATTTTTCAAACTCTTGAATAAGTGAGGGGAAGGAAAGGCGAGGCTGTGAAATGAACAAAAGTAGATCATCTGCGTAAAGAGCTGCCTTGCATTCCCCACCCCCTACCCCTATCCCGTGGATACTGGAATTGTTTCTGATGGCCACGGCAAGGTGTTCCATAACCAGGACATAAAGTAGGGGGGAAAGGGGGCACCCCTGACGTGTACCATTATGTATTGCAATTGGTGATGAGAGAAACCCATTGACTTTGACCCTGGCAGAGGGATTCCTATAAAGGGAAGAGACCCTTTCAATGAATTTGTCTCCCAGTCCCACCTGCCGCAGAGAGGACATCACAAACTCCCAGCTGACTCTATCAAAGGCCTTCTCTGCATCAATGGAGAGAAGGCACGTAGGGAGACCTCTGGCCTTAGCCCGCGCCATAAGAATAAGGGTTTTGTTGGTATTGTCCCTGGTCTCACGACCCAATACAAAGCCAACCTGATCAGTGTGAATAATACCGGGAAGAAGTGGAGCCAGTCTATTGGCGAGAGCCTTGGCAAAAAATTTGATGTCAGCATTGATGAGGGAGATGGGTCTGTAGTTAGAGACAGATGAATGATCCTTCCCCGGTTTGGGTAGAACACTAATATGTGCTTCTAGGGACTGGGCGACAAAGGGGGAGTCTCCAGATACAGAGCCAAAAACCCTCGTGAGGAAATGGACAATTTGGTCACCAAATATCTTATAAAATTTGGAGGTAAATCCGTCCGGACCCGGACTCTTACCATTCGGGGAGGCTTTAATTATGGCGAGGATCTCTTCTGTGGAAAAGTCCTCTTCCAAGGCTACCGCATCCCTTTCAGAGATCCGAGGAAGTGCAGTTTGCTGCACATATTCGTTAACTTTACGCTGGAAAGATTGTGGCGGCCTATCTCTAAACTGCCCCTTCAAATTATAGAGGTCATCATAGAACGAACGGAACAGGTTTGCAATTTGGATGGGATATTGGGTCGGGGCCCCCCCCCTGGTCTGGATTTTTGGAACATGGCCAATAACATTTCTGGGGTGCAGAAAACGAGCCAAGGCTCTCCCACACTTGTCTGAATGCTCATATAAATATCGACTTAACTTGGCCCTTTGTCTCTTGTACCTTTGATCGAGAAGGTCCCTCAGCCCCTCTCTAGCCTTTGTGAGGTCCTGATAAACCGTGGCAGAAAGGGATTGCTTGTGTGCGGCTTCTAAAGAGGCAATTTGCTGTAGGAGCTCTGTGATAAGGGAAGACCTCTCCTTCTTCAATCTAGAGCCATGTTTAATTAATAAACCTCGAACTACACACTTTAGCGCCTCCCATTGTGTCGGAAGAGGAGTCGGGTCGCTGGCATGATTTTCCAAGAATTCAGATATGTGGCTCCGTATTTCACTACAGCACAATTGATCATTAAGCAAATTTTCATTGAGGCGTTAAGTCCATGGGCGCTGTGAGCTATTTGGAGGAGTGAAGTGAGCAAAGACCGGGGCGTGATCGGAGAGAGAAAGGTTCCCAATAGACGCTCCAACCTGCCACGTCAGGACATGTTGGCTCAGAAGGATCATGTCGAGGCGGCTATATGATGAATGGGCTGGGGAGTAGTAGGAGTAATCTTTTGTGGTGGGGTATAGGGCACGCCATACATCCACCAACTGCATATTTTGAATGTCACGTTTAAGGGCCTTAAGTTTTCTGCGTGGTATAAAATGACGCCCTGACGAGGTCTCTATGTCTGGGTCCAGTGTGAGGTTAAAGTCTCCACCAGCTACTAACACGCCCTCAGAAAATTCAGCCAGACGGGACAGAATAGAGGCGCAGGCCCGAGAGGGATCCCTGTTGGGGAGATACCAGTTGGCAATTGTATATACGGTGGAGACAATGCATAATTTCAGAAAAAGAAACCTACCTCCGGGGTCGGCCAAGGAATCCACAATCGTGTGGGTCAAAGACCTGTGAAGGGTAATAGAGACCCCCCCAGACCTGGAAGCCGGGTTGGGGCTGTGGAACCAGGAGGTGTAGTTCCTGTCCTTCAGTGCAGGGAGATGGCCTTCCTTGAAGTGAGTCTCCTGCAACATAAGTATGTGGATCCGTTTTTTGTGCATTTCAAATAAAATTTGCGATCTCTTCCGAGGCGAGTTGAGACCCCTGGTGTTGTAAGAGGCAACATTAATCTGCGCCATTGCTCCACGATATGAGGTATTTAGTCTAGGGACGGGGGAGGCAAGGAGGGTGGGAGAGAGAAAAGAGGGATGAGAGAGGAAAGGGAGGGAGATTGGATTCAAAGGAGGAGGAGAGAGCAGGAAACAAACAAAGGGAAAGAAGGAAGGATTAGAGGTTAAACGAGAGGAGGATCGAGGAGGTAGAGATAGAGTAGAACACTAAAAAGATGTGGACTAATGGGCTCAGTCCACTAGCTGGGATAAAGAAGTTAAACGTCCTAAAGACGTTGGACCCCTGTGGGGGGCTAGGCTTTCTACCAAGGGGAGAGGGGCCCCCCTTGCTGCCCCGGATTAAGGTGTTCAATACAGAACTGAAAGCCCACTAGCCATGGCCCAGAAGCAGAATTGAGCGAGAAAGCATAGAGAAAGGAAGAATCAGGAGAAAGACATCTTGTCAAGATTCAAATCTGGGTCCCCAAGTTTATGGGCCAGGGGGACCTCAAGGTGGACTCCCCAGGCTCATACTGCATAAGAGTCTCCACACACCAGCAGAGCATACAGCCTAAAAGAAAAAGTTAATCGACATCAGTGAAAATCAGGCAAATGTAGAACGCCACAACCTCAATTGGCAAAACTGTAAAATGAAAAGTCCCTGAGATAGAACCCCCCCCTATAACTCAGGAAAACAACCAGATTTATACGGAACCGAGAAGCAGGGATTCTTTTCACGAAAGTTCATCTATCTCATTGATGGTGGTCTCTGGAACGATGTCGCGGCGGGCCTCCCTCGGGCTCCAGAGGGATGCCCGGCCAGTCCATGATCTCAATCCGCGGGATGCGGAGGGCCGCTGTGAAGGAATCAATGTCCCAAGGGGAACGAAGAATATGCATTTGGCCGTCATGTCGTACCTGCAGGCGGAACGGGAATCCCCAGCTGTAAGTGAGGTTGTGTGCCCTAAGCAGATCCAGAAGTGGTCTTAGGGCTCGTCTCCTCTGAAGGGTGAGGCGGGATAGGTCCGGCAGGATCTGGAGCTTGACCTTTTGGAAAAGAGCTGAGGCGCCGTCTCTGAGCTTTTGCTGGATGGCCTCTTTTTGCACGTAGTGATGGATCCTGCAAATGACGTCCCGGGGACGGTTAGGGTCAGACGATCTGGGCCCCAAAGCTCTGTGAGCCCTATCCAGCTCTATCTCATTAGCAGGGGAAGCATCCAGAATTTTGTTAAACACTCGTTGTAGAACCCGTGGGAGATCTCTGGAGTCTACCTCCTCAGGAAGGCCTCGGATTCTGAGGTTATTGCGGCGGCCTCGATTCTCGGCATCATCTAATGCTTCTGTGAGATAGTGTATTTGCTGAGCGTGCGCATCTAGACTTTGCTGGTGAGAGAAAACGTCGCTCTGGATGGATTGTATTTTATTGGCTTGAGACTGGACCTGGCTATCAATTTTCTGCACATTGGCGCGTAAAGTAGAGAGTTCTGCGCGGTACGCTTTTTCAAGCCTTGCTACAATCATGTCCATGTCTTCCCTAGAGGGGATGGTATTGATGCGGGCTCGGAGGTCTTTTAATTCGGACAGGACTTCCATCCCCTGGGAAGTCAAGACAGGTGAGGCACATGAATTATCAGTCAGCATCAGTACAGCTTGCTGTGGTTGCTAGGGCTGCAGGCCTGGTGTAAGTGGTTGCCCCCTGCTGCTGATGCCCGAGACTATGCACTGGAGGGGGAGGGGGCACAGCAGGGCTATTTATCAGGATCATTTCCCCAAGACTCTCACCCTCCCATCCCCCACTGGTACCTTGTGCTTCTGAGTCCAGGATAAGTGGGTTAGACACTGCTAAACTGCTTTGAGCCTGGATAGCAGTACACAGTAAAGGGCCAGGAGAGAGGTGGAGGAGGGGAACAGTAGCAGGAGCTGGCGTTTGCTGTTTGTCCCGAGGCTGTGCAATGTCCGGTCCATTATCAAGGCTCCCCAGGGAGCTGTTACATGTCTGCTGGGGCTGTGGATCTCTGAGGCCCCCTCCTGGAGTACTGATCTCATCCTTACTGCAAGGGGAAGGAGGGGCAAGGAGGATCACTGGAGCTGACAGGTTTATACCTTCTCCAAGGGCTGCATTCCCGTGCTGGGTGTCCAAGGAGGGCAGAGACTGGGGTATACCTGAACCTCCTACTGTGTCTCCCGACCGAGCTGATCCCCTAGTGGAAATTCCCTCGCTGTGGGACCGCAGGTGGAAATCAGTGGACCTGCTGCGGGTCTGTGGAGCCTCACCTAGGCTGTATGCTGCCTTGTGGCTGTGAAGGCTGGCAGCCATATTTGGTGGAGCTTGTCTGGAGGAAGCTTCTGAGGCCCTGGGGAAAAAACGTTGTATGCCACTGCTAGCTGTCTGAGCTTCAGAGGACCGATGCCTGACCGATCTCCCTCTCTTTCTGTGGCTCATATTCCAGGGCCAGGGACCTGGGGTGCTGTATAGTCGGCTGTTATCCAGGGCAGGTTAGGGAGCCGAGATGAAGTGTGTCCTCACTCCTCCATAGCCAGGCCACGCCCCCCCTAAGAGTTTTATTTTAGATCACAATTACACACAATTTCTATCACATAATGATTTTATCTTTACACTTTTGTAACGACCGTTGCAGATTCAAGTCTCCGAAGGAAAAGGAGGCAGAAGAAATATCTCAGGAGGTATAAATATATGACATACACCTATAACATACAAAGGTTAGCGTGTAAGACAAGGTCTGTATGAAGAAGAGATAATAATGTCTACCATGGGACAAAGCTATATCATAATACCATGGAACTCATCATAATATGCACATATATATGCCCACAATAATGGAGTAAAGGTAAAATGACATAATAGAAGCAGAGTGGAATATACATAGCAGTAACAGGATGCAAGTTATGGAGACATATATGTGTATAACTATCCACTAAGTATTAGAGTATGTATAGAGTATCCAGGAGAAATAGAGAGGAGCATACAATATACTAATGTAAAGAGTCCATAGAAGAAGACATACATTACACCAAAGAAAATGGAAAGATCACTGAACTATATGGGGTCATAGTAGTGATCCCTATAGTAAAACTCACATGTAAATCAGAGTAATAGATGTGCATCCCCACACCCTAACGAGCGTTTCGCTGTGTCTTTGTTAGGGGTTGTGTCCAAAAAAAGGGAAAAGGTTTGGTATATATAGACCTGCCAGTGGCCGGGAACCGATCAGTGGAAGCATCATAAGGGTAAGTCAGAACGCCAGTCACATGGCCGAACACCAATTATTAATGGGAGTATTATAAGTGTAACATTTTCAAAAATGATACCAGAAAATAAATTCCATAAAAACAAAAAAAATTTAAAGGGATCTCAATGACTGTGAAACTCATAGGGTCTTCAGATGGCAGCAACAAAAACACTGATAACTGGTTATCTAGAAGTCCATTCATAGCGTCACTTACTTTCTCTCTTGAAAATGGATCATCTAAAATTGTTAGACATCAGAATGAGGACAGAAGAACCGATGTGATTATGAGAAGATCAGGTAGGTAACATAAATACCACGATGAAGCGATATGTCTTTAGAAGACAAGTCTGGAAGGCCAATTCCAGGTAGTAACCCTTTCAATGTATATATTACCTGCACCTCAGATCAGCTTTTTGTCTAAAGATCTGACATTCCCTCCTTCCAAACCCATAAACACATTCACAACCATAAAAAATGTCCATCTCTTCCCCAGAAAATTGCTTGTAAAGAGGAGTCATTACAAGTCTAAGGGGTACTTTGCAAGTTGTGACATCACACCTGCGATATCGTCGGGGTCAAATCGAAAGTGACGCACATCCGGCGCCGGTAACGATGTCGCAACGTGTAAAGCCTAGGAGAGAAGATGAACGAGTGTGAAACAGTCAAAATTCGGTGATCTGTGTCACGTCGTTCATTTTCATAATGTCGGTGCGTCCGCAGGTACGATGTTTGTCGTTCCTGCAGCTCCACACATCGCTGCGTGTGAAGCCGCAGGAGCGATAATCATCTCCTTACCTGCGCCTGGCGTCCACCAGCAATGCGGAAGGGAGAAGGTTCATCTCCGCCCCTCCTCTGCTATTGGCCGGCCACTTAGTGACGTCGCGGTGACGTCGCTGTGACGCCGAACGCACCTCCCCCTTGAAGGAGGGATTCTTCGGCCGTCACAGCGACGTCACCGACCAGGTATGTGCGTGTGAAGCTGCCGTAGCGATAATGTTCGCTACGGCAGCTCGCACTACATATCGCATGTGCAGCGGGGGCTATCGCGCTTGGCATCGCTAGCATCGGCTAGCGATGTCGCAGCATGCAAAGTACCCCTAAGAGTAATGAAATCATCAATACAACTCAAGAAAAAGAATGATTAAAGATTTTGGAGCTTCTCCTTTTACAACAATAGGGTAAATATTTTTCATCATCACCTATGTAAAAAATCCAAACGTTTTCCATCTCTTTCCCTCCATCCAGCTATTGACATCTTTTTAGGTTTCTGCTGACGATGAAAAATTGAGTAAACAACTTAAATTGTGCTCAAATATTTCCAGATCAGAGAGGTTAGCTCTAAAAGATTTTCACTCTTTGTAAGATGTCGTCTTTAAAATGCTGACAAAGGGGCGAATATTGTTGTCTGCCCTATAGAAATGTACGAGGAACAAGCGTTCAAACTACTTGATGACACAAAACGTCACAAAGTACTATTATGCAGCTCATTTTGGAAAGAAATTGGAAAATGATGAACATAGAAGCCTTACTTGAGAAAAATCCCAGGATACTGACATTATCTTCTTTCAAAATTACATAAGGACACGTTACATTTTCGAGGGAGACCAATGCTATTGTGTAACGAAAGTATATGTGGATCTATTTGTTCATTTGCATACCATCTTAAACCTTTGATTTCATCTTTACCCTCTTTTATTTAAGATACTACAGCAGTCTTAAATATGTTCATTAACCTCATTTTAGAAGACCATATGATGATTGTAATGACTCAACATCTAGCCACTTTTTCTTCTTTTGTTCAATAAATCAAAAGAAATTTGCACTTGTTTCATGTCAGACTGTCCAGATCCCTCTTGTCTGTTAAGGCCCCTTTACACACTGAGACTTTCTAGCGATCCTACCAGCGATCCCAACCTGGCCGGGATCGCTACAAAGTCTCTGGTGAGTCGCTGGTGAGCTTTCCAACAGGCATACCTGGAAAACGACGCAACAGCTATACGGACCTGCAGAACGACCTAGCTAGTCATTGGGGACGTTGTAAAGCAGCTTTTTGAAAGGGAAGTCGCTAACGAAGTCGCTGTAAAGTCCCCTTTACACACTGAGACTTTCTAGCGATCATGCTGCACAGCGGGAAACAAAGGACCAAAGAATGGTCCTGAACGATTTGTAGCGATCAGCAACTTCACAGCAGGGGCCAGGTCGCTGATGTGTTTCACACACTGCAATGTCGCTGGGGAGGTCGCTATTACGTCACAAAACCGGTGATGTTACAGCGATGTCGTTTGCGATGTTGCAGTGTGTAAAGCAACCTTTAAGGCCCTGTCACACACAGAGATAAATCTGCGGCAGATCTGTGGTTGCAGTGAAATTGTGGACAATCAGTGCCAGGTTTGTGGCTGTGTACAAATGGAACAATATGTCCATGATTTCACTGCAACCACAGATCTGCCAAAGATTTATCTCTGTGTGTGACGGGGCCTTTAAATGTGGATTGACTGAAAACTGTGGATTGCCTCAGCACCTTTGACTGCATCAATCAGAGGAAAAGTATGCAGTCTGATTGAACTAGCAACCAATGAGAGAGCAGCCATCTCCCCCTAATCCTGTAAGACACAATATCTTGAACTGAGAACTGAGGGATATAAGAAAGGCCTTGATCCTCTCACTTCATTCATTCTATAGTACATAAGGCTAGGATCTACGTTTTTAGCGAGAGGATCACTGAACTGCTTCACTTCATTCATTCTGCAGGACTTCAGCCTAAGATGCTCGGTTTCAGCTGGAGGATCACAGATCTGCTTCACTGCTCCACACTGAGCCCACAAATACGCTAGGAGAACCCAGGTTGGGAAAAGTCAGTCACCTGGCTACATATTTTTCTGTGCTTGGTCAGCTTTCTAAGCTTACCTCAAAATTAGGATGCTGTTGGCTAGGATAGTTGGCCCTGGAAGCCTCAAAGTAACAAAGACTCTAATCCCTGGTGAATCAGCAGAAAGGTGAGACTCAATAGCGTGTACCATCTTGTGTTCCTGCTGGGAATTTACAATATGTTTTTGCCTGTTGGTGACCAATAAAGTCTTACCAATGTGTGGTTTCCTCATCCTGTGTTGTCTGATGTGTATTATGAGCACGGGGAAAGAGTGTGGGTGTTCAGTGGGATAAGCCCCAGTCCAGGCAGTGTTTCAGAAGACAGCAAGGCCAGCGGACGAGAGCACCCTCTGACCCTCGAGTCTCCACAATGATGGTTACTGTTGATGTAGATTCTCTTCTGTGAGACATATTGATGGATGTCAAGCGGTGGCATGGTTCCTTAATCCATCTAACATGGAAAAAGAGCTTTGTAAATTATTAATGACATTGCTTGATCATCTTGACACACATTTTCGTTTTTAAGGATTGCATTCATCTACAAACCCTTAGTGTCGCCATGGGTGCGGCCTGTGCTCCGACCTATGGAAATTATATTTCTCAGTGCGATGGAAAGGGAGATTTTTCAGACCAACCCCCTCCAAAGGGAATGGGAAAAGTTTAGAATTTGATCTTCTATATACCGTAGGTGATATTTCATTTCTCTGGGAAGGTATTCAACATGAATTACATAACGTGATTAAAAAACTAAATAGCAATTATGTCAACATTAAGGTTATGTATTCATTTTGGAGAGAATTGGAATTTTTGGATATTATAATTAATGCATTAAAAGACAGGAAAATTATCATTGATGTTTTCCATAAACCAATTTCTTTTTTATTAAATCAGATAATTTTTTATTAAAGTTTTTAACTTGCAAAACGCATACAAAAACATCCAAAAAGAAAAAGCAAAATGTAGAGCAATACCCCACACAGAAAACCATAAACAGCCCCCGCATCCCTCCCCCCACCCCCGGTTGACAGCCTCATCTGCACATATATCATATCCCTCCTCTTCTTCACAGTACAATATACTCCCCACTCGCATGCACCTATTACCACCTATGAATTCCTTAACACCTCAGCCATCTACCTCTCAGTAATTCTAATGATGCTAATCCTGGGAAATCTAACCATTTATTCCATATTTTTACAGACAGTCATTCTACCGCTCTTAAGATAAATAATCTTTTCCATGAGGATAATAAAATTGACGTTTTGTACAAACTCTTTGCGGGTTGGTGCCTTTTCTGATAACTAATAATGAGAAAATTAGCTTTCTGGCAGCATATAACAATTGTGCGACCTCTAGCTTCTCATGTTCCTCCGCCTCTACCTCTTCTACATATCCCAACACACACACACACACACCAGAGGATTTCTGGGCAGAAGTACCTTTATCACTGACTGAATTAAATTCAATATTATTATACAAAACCCTTGGAGGCACGGGCAGACCCACAGCATGTGCATGATCCCACCCTGGGGACACTTGGAATCCGCCCTCAACCCTGCTTTATACATCCACATGGGTGTTTTATTTACTCTAAATATAACATATAGCTGCGAGAGCAGTTTCGTCTTGCTGAGAGATATTTTGGTGACATACTGTAGGATTGAATCCAACGTATCCTCCCCAATACCTCCCAAGTCCTCCACCTGTGGCGCCCTGGCCTAGCCAGGTCATCACAGATAACACACAAACACCCCCACCCCCATTAGACAGGGACACCAGCCAAACACAAAACCCTTGTTGCCTCCCTCCAGGGTCTGATGTCCACAGCAGGTGGGGCGGAGCCAAGCGGTTGGCCCCACCCACCGAGGAGTTCACAGGCCTGGAGGCGTGAAAAGTATCAGTTAGAAGACAGAGTTTGAGGAGTGAGGAGTAAACACTTGGGTGTCTGGGTTTGTGGCCCAGGCACTGACAGCAAGGTTGGCAGACGGTGGTGGCCGTCTGCAGGAGTGGTGAAGCGACGCAGAACCGTAGGACCGGAGACGGGCGACGGCCCGCCGGTACCGACCGGGGACGAAGTGAAGCCAGCACACACAGGCAGGGCCATCGGACCCCGACCAGGCTTGGAGCCGCCGACAATAGTCAAATCCGAATGTGACCGGAACCCCAGGGGTTTCCTAACAGCAAATGTCCCGATTGAAGGCAACCGCCCACACCGCGAGGGTATACAGCTACCGCCTAAGGCTAGAGACCCAAGGGCCAGCGCCTGCGGGCAAACGGGCTCCTCCGGTACTCATACACCGGGGAGCAGACTACCGTTGGGGATCCATAGTAATCAAGTGAGAACATCAAGGTGCAGGGAAAGACAGCCGCCATCACCTGTCCGGGGAGAGACACAGCAGCCGGCTGCGGGACCCGTCCATCCAGCCGTTTGGTTTACCGAGGACTTTGTACATTTCTTACTGAGTGAGTACACTCGTGCCATCCGGCACCGCGCCGCGCTGTCCCTGCAACCCTGCACCGACCCCTACCCACGGAGGGGGAAAACAACATCCCAGCTGCTCCTTACCATCGCTCCCGGGATCCCCGTCACCAGCAGCGGTGGTGCCCATCTTCACCACAACCTGTGGGTGGCGTCACGGACTAAATCCCCCAAACCAACCACCCCTTTCACTCACAGGCGAGGAGCGCCACTCTGAGCCCCCGGATCCGGCCCACCGCTTGAGCCACCAAGCAGCAGCGCCGGACCCGAGCGTGAACGAGAGCACAGCAGCGGCGGCGTCCTCCCCGCCCGCGACACACCCACTTCGTTAAAGCCCTAATTGGGTGCCTCAAAAGAAACGTGGTGAAGAGCCCACCATATACCATTGATATACATCCTGCCATACTCCTCTGCAGCCCTATTATATTAATTACACTATATGACTATAATCGGTACTATTTTACTTTGAGCTTCAAATGCATGATGTAGTTGCAGAAATTTATAAAACATACCATGCTGCAGTGGATATTCCTTTAGCAAGCTCTCTAATATTTTGAACACATTTCCCTCTATCAATTGGGAAATGTTGCATAGTCCAATTCTCCTCCACTGCTCGAAGTCCTTAAGGCACAGGGGCTCAGGGACATTAGAGTTGTTCCAAATAGGAGCATATTTAGTAAACCCCATGATATTCCTGAGCTGTATAGTCTTGCCCCACACTCTTTCAATCAGCCTTATTGTAGGGTATTGTTGGTAGCTCAGGTGAAATTTTCCCACCTCAAGACTGGCTCTTCCCCACCATATATTGTAAATCTTCCCAGCAGAGTTGAAGTCCAAATCGAGAGCCCCGCAGCCCACAATATGTTGGCTTTGAGCTGCTATATAAGAGAGCCAAGGGTTATGCATTGCCAGCCCCCCTCATCCATTGGAAATTCCAATTTAATACGAGGACAATTTTTTTCCCCAAATTAAGTCTCGGGAAAGAGAATTTATCTTATGGAACCTGGTTTGTGGCAACCACACCTGAGCATTGTAAAATACATATAGCAACTGAGACATTAATATAATTTTAACTAATGTAACTCTCCCCACTAATGTGAGATGTAATTTAGACCAGGCTAAAGTCTTCTATTTGATCTTAAGTAAGAGGGGGGCAAGGTTAAGCAGCTCATTGTCCATCCACTTAGTAGAAATCATTATTCCTAAATACTTAAACACAGACACCACTGGTATCGGAATATTAGGCCTGACAGTAGGAGGGGACACGGCGTCTAATGTAAGTAAAACCAATTTGTCCCAGTTTATAGTGAGCCCTGAATTCCCCCAAAGCTGGAAATGACCCGCATTGCATTCTACAAGGACTCCCCCCAACTCCTAAAATCAGCAAGCGGTAGTCAGCATATAGGACCACTTTTTATTCAAGACTCCCATACCGATAACCCACTATATCTGGATCCCTCCATATCACCACCGCCAACGGTTCAATGGTGATAGCAAACAACAGGGGGAACAGGGTACATGCTTGCCTTGTACCACGGTAGAGAGAGTATTTATCTCACATGCTCCCATTTGCGCATACCCTAGCCTTTGGGCAGAGTATAACAATTGTACCCAATGAAAATATATCCCCAAAGCCCATCCGCTGCATTGTAGCCCATAAATGCCCCCACTCCACGCTATTAAAGGCCTTGGCAGTGTCTAGAAAATAATAAACTGCTGCCCACCATTATTTGCAGGTACTTGTGTGACGCCCTGCCTATCAGGTCATCACAAGGGTGCCGTGCAATCTGCATGGTACCCGCTCCTCCTTGGTTACGGGTCCTGTCCATTTGGAGTTGCTAAGAACAGGTATACACAAATCCTAAGGTACACTCTGCACCACATCCATCAAACACCCATTGGGCGGCCTGAGGGTAATAGGGCCACCCAGATGGAGGGATGGTAGAAGGAGGGCCAAAAGAGTTAGAAGTAGAGTGAAGTGCCAGTGAGCCGTGACAGGACAAAGACACGCTGCGGAGCTGGGCTCCTGTACCCGTCCCAGGTGCCAGACGTTGGCCTGGTCTGGCCTGGAATGAGCTGGAATCCCAATCGCAGGGGGTAGTGACAGGGGGCACGGTACTGCCACGGAGGGCAGACCGGCTGCCTTGTGCTACAACCGGGCAGGGGCCAGGGCATGACGGGGTACGCGGACCCTAGGCTGGGAAGGAGCTTTATGCAGCCCAGTAATTCACCCGACGGGAACAGAATCTTCACGAACCGTTCCCCACCCGCTCCAGAATCGTGGTACTAGCGCAACGAGGGGGATTGGACTTTCCTAAAACCGTCCAGAAAATCCCAAGCGTGAACCCTGAGAGCAAGCTCACTCTGCTAGCCATGCAGGTGAGCGGGACCCGAGTAGTTTCAGGCAAAAGGGATCCATACAGAGTAAACACAGTGCCAAGGAACAAGGCTTCAGACCAACCACCAATGCCAAAAGGGCACGGACCCAGCGTGTTCAATCAAAAGGCTACAGGGAAATCAGGACTTTGCTTTACCCGGTGTCAGTGTCAGCATCTCTGGACTGTGTGAGTACGTTGTGTCCCTCTACTCCCGACGGGTCCCCAGCTATCCCTCACCGAGCCCTGGGACACCATCCCCCTGCCCACTGAGGGGTTAACATCTCGAGCTGCTGTCCCATTGCTCCCGGGCGCTCCCTCACCAATGCAGCAGTGGTGGTATTCCGCTTTACCACGACCCGTGGGTGGCGTCACGAACACTATCCAATCCCTTTCACCCCCCTTTTGTAAATATCTTTCCCCCTTTTTCATTTTGAGCGGCCGCGCAACCCCGCCTCGGGTCCGGAGACCCCCTCAAGCCACTGCAGATCCAGATCAGAGCAGCCCGTCGGCTGTCGCGGGGGTGGCACACTTGTATATGTAAATATAACCTCCGAAGATTAGTCACCGTAGATTTTTTGAGCTGCCTTCATCCTTTCCTGCGCAGCCGGCGTCGGATCTGATATCAGGGCACTTTCGCCTCCCCCCATTCTGAAGTGCAAGCTGACCCCGCTTTGTGGCTTTCAGTTTAACTCTAGAAATGTCTCTTATGTACAGTCCTCTAAGATATGCCTTCATGGCTTCCCAAACCGTCACAGTAGACACCGACCCCTCATTGAACCTAAGAAAGTGCTGACCCCCCTCTTCTACCCACTGCAGCCAGAAAAGGTTCAATTTCCAAAGAGGTCTACCCTGATGCTGCCGCTCCCAGAAAATCCAATATAACACAGAGGGACAAATTGTCCAACACCGTCCTAAGGAGTACTGGCCTCCTACGACAAAATCTTGTATTGCCTCATTTCCCAGAGCCAGGTCAATGTGCGAAAGGGATGCGAATGTGGCTGAGCAGCATGAATATTGATACACCCCTGGGTACCGAATCCTCCACAGACCAATCAAAGCTATTTTCTTAAGCAGGTTACCAAAGGGTGTACAATTACCTCCCACCCTCTGTGCCTCATGTCTCCCGTTATCCCAGTGAGAATTTGGAATATTGTTAACATCCCTCACTATCATATAGGGAATCCCAAGGAACTCCGCAATTATAGTGAGCAGTCTATGTATGATTTTACTACAATATGGTGGGGGTATATCGAAAGATATAATTAATAAAGACCTAGTCATTACTAGTCCCTAGTTTACAAGACATACATACAGTGCATACCGTCCTGCTTTATCTGTGATGACCTTCAGACATTCAAATGGGAGGCCCGAGCGGACCAATATACTAATTCCCCTGGAGTATACCGAGTACGTGGATTGGTAGCCCACCCGAAGCCCCCTCCTATTCAAGAGGTGCAGTCTGTCAGGTGTCAGATGTGTTTCCTGCCAATGAATCAAATCAGGTTTTTCCGCCTGCAAAAATTGAAACAATGCCTGTCTTTTAACACCAGAGACTAAACCCCAAAAATTCCATCTGATTAATTTTATGTGTGCCGCCATTTTGTAGGTCAGGGAATAAATCTACCATACCTCTCCAGATCACAGAAAAACCCCATATACATTACATGAGACTACCGACCAGTGAACCCCCCCCTTCTCTACCAGACTGAAAAAGCAGCTCACCAGCCAGTATTTCCCCTCCAATAGGAACTGGAACTCTCGGGGCCAACAAGATGAGAAAATAAAAGCCAAAGTAAGAGAAAAAAGGTCCTTCTCTCCCTTCTTTGCACAGTATCCAGTCTTCCATTTTTTCCGTACAGCAGTCTTGCTACACACCTATGTAGTGTCACTAAAAGAAAGAGGGAAGAGAAAAAAAAAAGAGCTTCATGCCGTCCCCATTTAGTCGGATAGTTCTGTCCAGATACTTTACATTATGTTGCTACATTGAACTGTGAAGACCCGCTTCAGAACCATGGTTCCAACTTTCAGACAATCATTATCATCTAGCCTCCCATAGCCAAAGTCCAGTCCTCCAGAAAGTATCTCCAGCCAAAAATGTAGACAAGTAAGGTGTGAGGCAGAGTGCCCCCAAAATTCAATCTCCAGCATCTTCATCTCGATCCTACCGCCGCACGTGTTGCTCGTTGTTGTCCAGCCATCTTAATGCCTCCATAGGGTCTAGAAAGAAGTGCACTGTGCCTCAAGCTACTACTCTAAGCTTTGCCGTATACATCATCGAGTTTACCATATCTAGCTTTTGCAGCTTTTGCTTAATATCACTAAATTTGACACTTTGCTTTTATACCTCTATGGAGTAGACCAGGAAGATCAACATCTTGGATCCATTTATAGTCAGGCCTGGATGCCCTCTGGCATGTTTCAAGATGTTGTCTCTGTCCCTACAGTGCAATATTTTCACCAGGACAGGCTACGGCTCCCTGAATGTCTTGTAGTTTTTTAGTTTTATCCGAAAGTTTTTGGATTACTAGTAGGGTTGGGCAACTATTAGCAGCAGCTCCGAAGCCTCCTGCCTCTAGAACCTCGTATAGACTAGTGGAGTGAAAATATTGTTGTAGAATCGTATACTGTGCCCCCCCTCCAGGTTCCTCCCATCCCCGAATGTTCTGAAGCTGAGCCGCCAGATAGTAAACCCATGGATTGGGTACCACCAGACCTCCATTACTTTTATCCCTCTGCAGGGTCTCGAGCCTAATGTACGGCATCTGTCCACCCCAGATCAATTCCCGGAATAATGCGTTTATCTTATGGAAAAATCTTTGTGGGATCCATTGTGGAGAGTTGTGTAGCTTGTATAATAGTTGGGGCATCCAGATCATTTTGATCAGGTTAGTGCGGCCAACTGCTGAGATGGGCAGGTGAGACCAGACTTCCTTCTTATCCTTAAATTTCGACAGAATAGGGGTTAGGTTGAGACTCTCAAAATCCTCAACACGAGTGGTGACCATTATCCCCAAATATTTAAACTGGGCAACAACCTGTAGGCCCGAGTCTACGTAATTAGGTGAGTTTGTGGTTCCTTCCACCGGATGTAATACAGACTTTTCCCAGTTGATTAATAGACCTGAGTACTTCCAAAATTCTTGTATAACCCCCATTGCCCTTGGCACTGATGATGTTGCATTGGCCAGAAAAAGCAGTGTGTCATCTGCGTACAACGCTATTTTTTCCTCCTGACCACCCCTCCTGAACCCTGTTATGTCTGGATTGGATCTAACCATTGCCGCCATGGGCTCAACGGCCAGAGCAAATAGCAAGGGGGATAGCGGGCATCCTTGGCGGGTACCCCTACCTAGGTAGAAAGGAGAAGTAAGGCATCCATTAACTTTGATCCTAGCAGTAGGGTTATTATATAGAAGTCTTACCCAGGAAATAAAATCCCTCCCCAGTCCAAATCTGTCAAGTACTGCCCAGAGAAACTCCCACTCAATAGAGTCGAAAGCCTTAGCGGCGTCTAGGGAGCAAATTACTCTATCCCCTGAGTTATCAACTGGCAATTGTAGGTTGAGGTGTAACCGTCGTATATTCACTGCAGTTGATCTGGAAGGCATGAACCCCGACTGGTCCAAATCGATTAGTGAAAGTATAACCTTATTAAGTCTGGAAGCTAGTACTTTAGCTATTATTTTGATATCTGTAGGTAACAGAGAGATAGGTCTATAAGAGTCAGGGATGAGGGAGTCCTTGCCTGGTAGATTTAGGTATGACAACTATCACTGCTTCTCGCATCGATTGGGGCAAGGAGCCATTTTTGGCTGCTTGCTGGAAGGTCGACAGCAGCTGGGGGAGCAGGATGTCTCCAAACTTTTTGTAAATCTCTGTGGGGATCCCATCTGAACCCGGTGATTTATTATTGGGCATGGAGGACACTGCTAAATGCAACTCTTCCAGTGTGAGTGGACTGTTTAGGTATACTCTGTCCTCATCTGAAAGTGAGGGCAAGGGGATGTCTTTCAGGTAAGAAGCTATTTGTTCCCTATCATATTGCAGTTTAGTACTGTAAAGTTGTTCGTAGAATTCAGAGAAGGTAGCCAAAATTTGGTCAGGTTGATTGACTATGGTCCCGGTTTTGTCCCTTAGCGCCCCCACAAATGTGTTTCCCCTTTGTGCTTTAGCAATCACCGCTAATAAATGACCCACTTTTTCGCCCTCTTCAAAGAATCTCTGTTGTGTAAATAGTCTTTTGTTAGTGGCCCGTTCCTTAATGTGAGAATCATATGCTTCTTGTGCCTCCCTCCATTCCAGTAAGTCCCGTGTATCCCCTGACAGTATGTATTTCTGTTCTGTCGTCTGGACCCGTTCTTTAAGAAAAATTTCAAATTGTGCCGACTTAATTTTAGATCTACTGACCCCCTGTATCAGTGACCCCCTCAGACAGGCCTTCATGGCATCCCAAACAGTGTTAAGCAACATCTCCCCAGTACAGTTGTCCTGAAAATAGTATTCAAGGGCTAGTTCAACCGGGCCCACATCTATAATCTGTAGCCAAAAAGGATTGAAGGACCACAAGCTACGGGTACGATCAAGCCCGGGTAAAATATTAAGTCGTGTCAACAGTGGGGAATGGTCTGATAAACCTCTAGGAAGGTATTCTGTGTTTTCCACCATTGGCAGTATACCCTCCGAGCCCAAGATCAGGTCTATTCTGGACAGAGTGTTGTGTGTTTTGGAATAGCACGAGAATCGCTTGACTCCAAGGTTTCTGATTCACCACAGATCTGAAAGTGCCAGTTCAGCCACCGTGTCCCCAAATTTGTAGTTAGGATAGTGTTCTAAGTGAGTACCCGCATTGTGTTTGTCCCAATATGGGTGAATGATGTTGTTGAAATCCCCCGTGCACACCACCTGTACATTGGGGTCTTGCTAATCATTTCCGCAATTTTGTTCATAACAGTATTATTATATGGAGGCGGTATATAAGCTGTTATCAGAAGGAGCTCCTTGTTAAATATTTTACAGTGCACGCAAATGAATCTACCTTCCTGATCTACTGTGGATGAAATGATCTCAAGTGGGATTGCTCTGTGGACTAAGATACTGACACCTCTGGAATGAGCTGTGTAGGTTGAGTGGAAACAATGGCCCACCCATGAGCGATTCATGTATGCTATTTTGTCGCCCTCCAAATGTGGCTCCTGTAGGCAGATGATTGCTGGAAAGTGGGATTTGACCTGTTCCATTACTGCTACCCTTTTTGTGGGGTCCCCCAAGCCACGGACATTCCAAGAAAGAATGTTAATCCTACCCGCCATCCTGGTGGTATGCATATGTAGTGCAGGCATTCACACCCGGCAAAGAGTTCCAACCCTCCTCCACCTTCCTGAACCACATGAGAACCATTTGCAGACATGAATATAAAAGCATCATTAAAGCTGCAGAAACATTACCCCCCCCCTCCATCCCCCCCTACCCCCGCATCTAACAGTTGTCCCACAACATAAACGTTGAAACTGGGGCACCAGTGGCACCCAGGGCACCACGCTAATGTGTTTATGTAAATAGGAAGTGACAGATCGCCACACTATGCATTTACTATTATACTTAATCTGGGCTAGAGGTGGTGTACTGTGACACCCCTAGCTACCAGCACTGCCCCCATGCTGAATCGCTAATGTGTCTATGTAAATAGGAAGTGACAGATCGCCACACTATGCATTTACTATTATACTTAATCTGGGCTAGAGGTGGTGTACTGTGACACCCCTAGCTACCAGCACTGCCCCCATGCTGAATCGCTAATGTGTCTATGTAAATAGGAAGTGACAGATTGCCACACTATGTATTTACCATCATGCTGAATCTGGGCTAGAGGTGGTATACGGTGACACCCCTAGCTACCAGCACTGCCCCCATGCTGAATTGCTAATGTGTTCATCTAAACAGGAAGTGACGTATCGCTATTTTACAAAGAAGTAAATCTAGGCTGAGGTGTATGTACTGTGACACCCTTGGCTACCAGTACCGCCCCCTTGCTAAATCGATAAGCATTCTCTCGAACAGGAAGTGATGTATTGTTATTTTTCACAAATCAAATCGGGGCTGGAGTTTATGTTTGGAACACCCCTAGGTACTATAACCAGGGGGCTGACCTATCATGAGAGCCCTCACCCACATCCCGATGTATGCTGGGAATGGGAATGACCATTAGCCACTTCTCATTCAGAGACTTAAAAACAGGGGTTTACAAACCGGAAATGACGTATCGCAATGCTCCTTTTGGAATACAGCATACAGATAGGAAGTGACGTGACCTGTCATCCAAGCGATCACATGATCTGATTGGATGAGGAGGGGAATAGGAATGTCTCCTCAGCCGGGGGAACCGGAAATGACATGTAGATGGTGGGATATTTAAACCCCATCAGTGGCCACAATCACAAGGCGCTCATCATCTACAGCCACATAGGCAGAAGCCCTCATTTGACACACAGCAACTCTGACCAGTAAGTACCTAATTTGATGGGGAAACATGTTATCCGTATGATGTGAAGGGGAAACCATAAGTATGCATATATACATGTGTATTTCAGTGACTAAGATCTCCACATTGGTGGAATGACTATACCCTGCGGGTGGACACAACAAGCAGGCATCATTCCATTACTGCGTGACAGGCAGATATCTGACAGTTTGCCACTAAATGCCTACTGCTAAGTGAGTACCTGAGGAGTGGGAGACATACTTTGGAATTTAAGGGGATTTTTCTGAGAACGTATTTTTAATGTGTATTTCAGTAATTGAGGACTCCTTATTGAAGGATGGATTTAACTCCCTGATACTTTGAATATAATGTGAGTACTGACTGACTAGAGAATCTAGAGATACTGAAATATTGGGGGAGTTTTTGATCGAGCTTTTTTTTATTAATTAAAGACATATTGTTGTTGCAGTCTACCATATAAATGATCTCAAATATATGAACAGCCCCTGAGGAACCTCCGTTTGATTGAAAGTCCTGGAGGGGAAACGCGTTGGGCAGAGAACCGCCGAGAGCGGTGAAGGACGGGCTACTAAGCTGTTTTTTTGATGAATACGGGCATAAGAAAATGATTGTACCCTATGGTTACTCTTGAGCAATATTATACCCCAGATGTAAAACAAAATTATAAAAACATAACAAGGGGATATTATTGGCCTAACTGATACCAATATATTCGTATAATGAGTGGTATGAGTGTGAATCACTATACTTTTTTGTAAGGCCCCTCATTAAGGCTAGCGGCACGAAACAGAATATAGTAAAGGGCCATCTAGGATCAGTCAACGTTGAGTGGGGGCACCACGGCGTTTCACACAAGGGTGCCGACCCCCACTGATAGGAAGGGAAAGGACAGGGAAGGTGCCCAAGGACCCTCCCCTGACTATATATTATGCACTAATAGATTGACTTTTAACCTGCACTTTTGTTAATTATGAGTTTTGAATAAAATGTATACTTTTATACAAGATAAGGGGTAGTTGTTTTGGCTAATCTGTAATCCCTAAGGGAAGGAAGGGGCAGGATTATGATGGAAATACAGATTAAGACAGACGGGAATCATTGCAAACTCACAAAAATAAACAGTGAGAGGCTAAGGAGAAAAGCAAGAGCAGGAAGGCAGCAAAAAAAGTGACAACAAGGGTTAACACCACAACAGCTCACAGTAATAATGCACAAAAAACACCCATAAATCTGGATCACAACACCTCACCAGATCAGTATAAGTAAACGATAGCTGGCATTAATGAAATAGTCCAGCCAGCATATACAGAACGGGAGCAAACAATACTTTCTCCTCTACAGCATGTGATCACAGACATTAACAAGCAGCCCAGCAGAGAATAACTCTTACAAGCCTGCCCAAGCCTGTGGTTTGATGCCTGCGTCTCCCTGCGCTGCTCACAGACAGCAGAGAAATTAACATGCAAAGTACCAGAGTCTATCATTTCAACAGATCCTGACGCTGCCATGACAGTTGGCAAAACCTGCAAACATCTCCTTGAAACATTGATCCACAACATAGACAATTTCAAAGAGGTTTTTTTCGAAGACGAAAATAAAATAAAGACAGATGCTGAAAACTCAACTGGTTTGTCTGGGACTGTAATGCTGATGGCCTATCCTAAAGCCTGCTTTACACGAGTCGAACTATCGTGCGATAGCACGGGTGATCGAACCCGTCCCCGTCATTTTTGCGTAACGGGCAAATCGCTGGCTGTGGCGCACAAACTCGTTTAACCCCCGTCACACGCACTTACCTTCCGGACGACCTCGCTGTGGGCGACGAACGTCCACTTCCTGAAGTGGGAGGGACGTTCGGCGTCACAGCAACGTCACACGGCAGCCGGCTAATAGAAGCGGAGGGGTGGAGATGAGCGGGATGTAAACATCCCGCCCACCTCCTTCCTTCCATTAAGCCGGCGGGTGCCGTGGGACGCAGGTAAGCTGTGTTCATCATTCCCGTGGTGTCACACGGAGCAACGTGTGATGCCACATAAACGATGAACAACCTGACCCATGAAAATAAACGATATTATGAAAGTTAACGACGAGTACACGACTCACGATTTGTGAGTGATACTGCGTCGCTCAGAGGTGTCACACGAGACGCCGTCGTGCGCTATGCCAGATGTGCGTCACGAAAACCGTGACCCCGACGACATATCGCACGATATATTGTCTCGTGTAAAGCCCGCATTAGGCTTTGTAATCAAAGCAGGTAGCAGGGTCTTGCAGCCTGTACAGATAAACATTAGGGTTCAAATTCATCAAGACCAGTGATGTACACTGAAAAATGATGCCAGGGACTGGAGTGAGATTTCTGGCATAGGAAACATTGCAGTTTGTTATGAATTAGAGAAGTGGTGGCATCACATCCTTGTTCTGGCCAAGCTCTGCCCATTTTGGCAAAGCTGGTTAAAATTGGCGTGAACACACACACCAGCCTTTGGTCACATGATGTGATGTAAAAAAGGTCCTTAAGCAGTCCTATAATTGGCATATAAACACTAGGGCCACTAGGATTATGGGGGCCCTGTGAAATTGTTCATTTGCTCTCCCTTTCCCCTAATACCAGTCCTGTATGCCAGCCTGTGTCCTGTTCAGTTCATTTAGACTCCTGCAATTAAGAGACCTTTGGTAACATCATGTCACATGACTTTGAAATCATCAAAGGTCCTTAAACAATCAACCTTAGAATACAACTGATGGGGTCACTAAGAGATTGGGGTTCCTCAGAAATTGAGCAGTTTGATTCCTCCCAACTTCTGACTGTAACTAGGGCTTATTTTTGGAGTAGGGCTTATATTTCAAACATTCTCGAAAAATCCCATAAAATCATGTTAGGGCTTATTTTCGGTGTAGGTCTTATTTTCAGGGAAACAGGGTATTCATGAACCCTCTGCAGGTGTTTAATTGCCTTCATAACAACATAGAGAAGACACTAGAAACAAACAGCAGAAGAAGCAGAAGCAAAGAAAATACAACTGAAAAAAAATCCAGAGCAGAAAGTCTAAAAATGTAAGCACAAATTAGTGCAGAAAGTATATGAGTAGATATCTCTTACAGGATAGAGCTGGAGGAAACACATCCTGAGGAACATTGGGATCTTCTTGTTTACAGTCCTGTGGGAGAAGAGGACGGGGACATCTCTCTGGTGTTGTCCTCTTACTGGATAGAACTAGAGGAGACACATACAGGGACTGAATTCATTCCTTACATGCAGATAATTATAGGCCGTGTGTATTTAGTCCTGTCTATTACCTGGTGATGTGAGGGTCTGGGGAACCTCCATCATGACGTCTTTGTACAGATCTTTGTGTCCTTCTAAATACTCCCACTCCTCCATGGAGAAATAGACGGTGACGTCCTGACACCTTATAGGAACCTGACACATACAATGATACTGTCACCCCCGATCCCTTCATAGCGTTACTGTATAATGTCCCCGCATTCCCAGCAGTGTCTGTCATGATGTGTTTTACCTTCTCACTGTATTTGCTGTAATACTATGTCTTGGGATGTAAGTAACCATACCTTCCCCCCCCATCTCCTGTGTCTCTGGGCCCATAATGCAATTATCTCTTGTCCACACAGCCAGGGGAACTTCTCATTGTTTCGTAAGCAGTGGATAACGCCAACTACACAAACCTGTAGACATCTCGGAGCCAACCTTCTAGAATCTTCTAGTGGGCCCAACCATTGCATAGACCCCTACCCTTGAGGGGCGGGCCCACGAGCTCAGACAATTCACTCCTGTTTCTAAATGCAGTTGGGAGCTGAGTTTTGAAGAGGAAGGGAGCGAGATCTGATTCTGCGGACAGATCTCGTCGTCCAGTGGATTGTGTGGGATTTCTGGGACTCTGAAGAGGACTATTTCATCGTAATCTGGCACTTTGGATTATCGGGAGGTGCCCCCGAATCTGTTTTATTTGGACTTGTCGTGTGCTGTTCCTGTATTCCTGTTAGTAAACCTGTTGGATCATCCTCGGCCTGTTGTCTCTCTTTGCTCTGATGTACACCCTGTCACAAACTGGTGGCAGCGGCGGGATCAGAGCAGAAGAAATGGAGGACAATGGCCAATTAACGTCTGAAACCAGAACCTCAGGATACAGGAACTGGACTGTGGTGAGCCTACAAACAAAGGCCCGTGAATTAGGTGTCGGCTACAAAGGACTCTCTAAGGAGCAACTAATTGAGGCATTGGAAAACGCTTGCCTGCAAGATGGCACCGAGGAACAATTTCCACAGCAAGGGGAGCAAAGACGGGAGCCGGAGGTAAATACCCAAAAAAGTCAATGGGTTGTGTGGTACGAGGAGGAGATGGCCTTGCTGGGAAAGGAGACCACCATAGAATATAAGATGGAGGTCATGCGTGGAGCTAAAGAGAAGGAGCGCAGGATGGAGGAGATGGCACTGCTGGATAAGCAGCTCGCTGTGGAAGCCGCGAGAGGTTCCAGACAGACTGTAACCCCAGCACCCATCATAAGGGAACTTCCCAGGGTGTCCCGCAAAGATTTCAAGCAGTTTAATGAGGCTGCTGGTGACATTGAGGGCTTCTTCCAAGGACTTTGAGCATCAGTATCGATTAATGGAAGTCCCAGAAAGGGAGCGCGTCCGGCATCTGGTTGGGCTCTTAGAGGGTGGAGCTGCCGCAGCCTATAGAGCTATGGACCCTCGGTGGAACTGTGAGTATGCGGATATTAAACAGACTATTCTAGAACATTATGCTGTAACGCCAGACACTTACAGGACTCAGTTCCGTACTTTAGCATGTGATGAGGAAGTGTCTTTCAAGATGTATGCCCACAAACTCAAACATCTGTGGCATCATTGGCTGGAGGCAGAGGAGGCCTTAACCTTGGAGACCATCCTCCAGGTCCTCCTAAAAGAGCAGTTTTACTTCAAGTGCCCCGCTGAGATCCGGGAATGGGTGCGTGAAAGGAGACCAGCCACTGTGGAGGAAGCTGCAGCTCTAGCTGATGAGGCTCTCACCATCAAGCCTCAGTGGAAAAAACTACTACCCAGTGAGAAAAAAAACACCAACCCCCCAACGCTGGCGGCCCCTGGTCCTTCTGGCCCCAATGTTCACCATCACCCTAGACCGTCAACTCATGGGGACCTTCGTGTGACTGTGCCTCGCATTACTCATGCTCCACCTTTGGGAATACGACGTGGAGGAAGAATCCCAGAGCGCAGATGTTATGGGTGTGGGCAGCCTGGGCACATGCAATTCCAATGTCCAGGTGTTCGGAGACAGAACAGCTACAGACCGCCTTTGCCTGTTCATTATCTACAGACACCTTCACCAGGAGAAGAGCTGGATTCTGTGCCTGATGACTTGCCAAGTGACTCAGATATCCTGGCTCCCCTACCCGGAGTCTATGGGGTGCGAGCTCCAGCCACCTATTCTTCTGATCTTCAGGACAAACATCTACAGGAGATCGTGCTGGATGGCCAAAAAGTTGTTGGTTTCCGTGACACTGGGGCTTTCCTCACCATAGCCGATCCCCGAGTAATTCAACCACAAGCAATTCAAAAGGGACCAGGAATTGCCATTGAACTGGCAGGAGGTACCCATAGATATATTCCAAGAGCGAGTGTGACCCTGGATTATGGCTTTGGGGCCAAACAATGTGTGGTCGGTGTGATGAGCGGCCTCCCTGCAGACGTTCTTCTAGGAAATGATGTGGGGAATCTTCATTGCCACTTTGTCGGTGCGGTAACCAGAAGTCAAGCCAAGAGAGTAGCCCATGTGGGCGTGTACAACCCATCCATGGAAATGAGGCCACCAGAACTGCCATTACAGCCGGTGAGTGATTCTTCTTGTGGGGATAATATGAATGTTACTTGGGATAAAGTTCAGTTTAGACAAGAAGTAGAGACTGACCCCACCCTTGCTAGTTTTAGAGCCCGAGCTGAAATAGGGCAGCTAGGGGAGAACGGAGAAAGAATTATCAGAGAAAATGGACTTCTGTATCGGGTTGCCAATGCCAACTCCCTAGATAAGTCCTGGACTTATAGCAAACAGCTGATTGTTCCTCAGAAGTACAGAATTCCCCTATTACACCTGGCTCATGACATTCCTACGGCTGGCCATCATGGCAAAACCCGCACCGAGAGACGATTGACTCAAACTTTTTATTGGCCGGGGATTTCCCAAGCAGTGGCGCATTTCTGCCGAACTTGTGACATATGTCAGCGTAGAGGGCGACACGGAGATCACCCAAAGGCACCCCTGCAACCGCTCCCTATAATAGAAGAACCCTTTCAAAGAGTAGCTGTTGATATCATTGGACCTCTGGCTAAACCAAGTAAATCTGGAAAGCAGTACATTCTCACTGTTGTGGACTATGCCACCCGATATCCAGAAGCCGTGGCCTTGTCAAGTATCTCTGCAGCCAAGGTGGCCGAGGCCTTGGTTATTATTTTTACCAGAGTAGGATTCCCCAGTGAGATCTTGTCGGACCAAGGCTCCCAGTTCATGTCAGAGTTGGTCCAGTGTCTGTGGCGCACCTGTGGAGTACGAGCGATCCGAACGACCCCGTATCATCCCCAAACAAATGGACTTTGTGAACGATTCAACGGCACTCTGAAGAATATGCTGAGGGCCTTCACGGACCGAGATTCAGACTGGGAGAAGTACCTACCCCATCTCTTGTTTGCCTATCAGGAAGTTCCCCAGGAGTCCACTGGGTTCTCCCCTTTGAACTACTCCTATGGAAGAAAGGTCCGAGGACCCTTAACCCTGCTCAAGGAATACTGGGAGGGGCAAGTTGAAGATACAGGAACCCCTGTTGTCCCTTATGTCCTAAAGCTGCAAGAAACCCTGGCCCAACTTGCTAGTTTTGCCCAGAGTCATTTGCGTATGGCTCAAACCAGACAGAAGACATGGTATGACCGTAAAGCACGCCTCTCATAGAAAGATAGTATTTGACCGCCTTTAGTCCCATGTGATGTGGGATTGAAGAATAAAGAGCCTCGACGTCAATACTGACCAATATATCATCTTCCTGAACTGACACACCATCTAATTTCAAGAGTAGATCTGTAGTATCTCTCATGTACGAAGGAAGTGATTCTACAAATGGCCTTAAAACGACGTCCACATATGAGCCAAGGTTCTGGCAGATTCCTCCAATGCCGGAGACGATTGGCCTACCCTTCAATGGACTAAGCCCCTTATGGACCTTGGGTAGGCCATAAAAAGTCGCCATAATAGGATGGTCCGGCATCAGGAATTCATGATCTTTTTTATCTATCACTCTGTTGGCAAGGCCCCTGTCCAAAAGTTTCTTCAATTCAGACATCAAGAGAGCCGTGGGGTTCTCTTTCAGGATGGCATATCCCTCCTTATTAAGAAGGAGGTCATGGCACATCATAATGTACTGCGTCTGATCAAGGATGACCACGTTGCCACCTTTATCAGATGGTTTGATGACAACATGGCGGTCCTGCTCGAGAGCACGAATGGCCATGATCTCCTCCCTGGTACAGTTGTATTGTGTAAAGATATTTTTTCCACTCATCTCCTTCAAATCTTTAGATACCAGGTTCACAAAAATATCTATTGTTGACATATCACTCTGCACAGGTGGCATTTTAGTGCTTTTCTTTTTAAAACAGGAAAAAGGGCCCTGTCCGGTAAGGTTAGGGTCCGTGTTGGAGAGGCCTTCTAGCAGTCTGACATCTGGTAACATATCGGGCGGAATTCCCAGTTCATCACTGAGCTTATTATCTTTAGCTTGGAAAAATTTCCTCCACTTTAGTTTGCGTGCAAACAAGTTCAAATCCTTAATACATGAAAAAAGATCAAAGTCTGTCGTGGGCACGAACGACAGTCCTTTCTCGAGGACCGTCATTTCAGTGCCACTGAGGGATCGGGACGACAGATTAATGACCTTGGGGCCTATGTCTGTTCTTGTCCCCTGGTTGCACCTATTCGGTTCCTCAGAGGGTAGACGTTGTCTAAAAAAGAGGGGCTATGAAAAGGTTGAGCTCTGCCTCTGCCTCTCTGTCCACAGCCTCTCCCTCTGTTCTTATTCTTACCACGATAGTTGAAACCACCGCCTCCCACCTCACCATCGGATATCTCCGTATCGGTGGAGGAGATGTCAATGTGTTGTTGGGGTTGCAACGTTTTGTTTGTCAGAAAGAGATATGCCTTATTTTCCCGGAAGTCCTGTATGTCTCTCATGTACTGTTTGTGTTTTCTATCCTTAATGAGGTACTGAAAGTGCTCGATGGTATTTTGAAGATTTGTTTCTTTCTTGGAGTAGTCAGCCTCACCAGAATATTTCTTAACCAATGTGATTTGCTCCCTCAGGTTGTCATTTAGGCCCAAAAGGTTTTGTTTCTCCTCTTCCAAAAGGAGCCTCATCAACCGGAGAGAGCAATCAGTTGCCTCTCTCTCCCACTTCTTAATGAACTCAGGGGCTCTAAACCTATTTCCTGGATTAAGAGTAATCCGCAGACCCCTTGGTACTATACCTTCTTTAATATAATTCTCGAGACTCTGTGCTTCCCACCAAGATATAATCTGATCTTTATATACCTTGGTGAGATCTCGAAAAGCACCGTTTAGAGTGGGTGTGTATTTCTTAGGAATTGTACCCTTATCTGAGAAGACCCCCTTGGCGTCTTCAAGCCATTGATCAGTGTTGAATTCCCCAGATAGAAAACTGGCCATGTCACGATGGAAAATTGGAATAATAGCAAAGATAAATATACCAGTAGGTAGACAAGAAACTCTTACATGTAAAATTACAGTGAATATAGCACCATGTAATATTAAAACTTAACTTTTAATCGGATTCAATAATAACCGTTATAAAGTGAACAAACCATGATCCAAACACCAATTTAAAAGACCTGAAAATGATGAGGCCAATCGAGGATTATAGCGCCATCACTATCATTCGAAAGGGTGTGATTTACAATCACCCATATCATATATCACAGGTAAAATGAAAGGTGAGATGTCCCATATATATGTGTCCCTTCCACAGATAATCGCTGGGGAGGTGATGGATATAAATGACCTACAATATTAAATGAGGTCTATATCAAGCACCCCAGACTTGGTCTATCATAAATTTCTTTTAGGTGTGCGTAAAAACCTACACAGCCTGTAGATCACACACTGTGAATACACAAAAGAGGGGAGGGAGAACACCTTACTCAGCATATAACATGAATTGTGGTATCCAGTATATGGTAGTTTTTGATGAATATGGTATATATAGCAACCATTAGATCCACTCATCTACCAAATCCATGAACTATGCACTGGTGTTAATGACACATAAACATAACAATCCCACCTGAATCTTATGTCTCAATTGGGATAAAGGTACTTGTATGTTGTTGAAGTCCAAATGACAGGACGAGGGGAAAATTGAATTGGTCACTGACCCTATTGAGGGTCAAGCTGGCCCTTTTTCCCTTAATAAAATTTCCGCCCTTGACCTGGACGATCAACAACCGGCCTAGTTATCACATGCCACAGATGAGACAGGGGGTGGGATATTCCATATGTACGTGCCCCCTCCAAAGGTGGTAACAGGGGGATAGTAACTATGGATAACCCGCACTAGTCAAATGCGGTCTATATAGAACACCCCAAATAGCAAATAGACTTAGGCATATGAAAATACCTGCACAGCCTATGGTACACTCACTGTGGATTGACAGACTGAGAGACACCTTAATAGGCATATAAAGATTGAAATGCAGAGTCCAATAAATGGTGGCTTTTGATAAATATATTGTTAGTAAATACAGCAACCATTACATCGACTCATCACCAAAATCGTAAATCATGCAAAGATGTCATTGACACATAAATGGAACAATCTCACCCGAATCTTGTATCCCAATGGGGGTCAAGGTTCTCCTGTGATGCTGAAGTCCGTAAGTCAGGATGACGGGAGAGGTGGCTTGGTCGCTGACCCTGTCAGGGATTAAGCTGACCCTTTTTCCCACATAACAACTCCCGCCCTGACAAGGGCAGTCCACAGCTGACCCTGTTGTGGCTAACCCTATAGTCCAGACCAAGTGCCTCCCGACGCGTTTCACATTATATGCTCATCAGGGGAGACATATGGCACTAAAAAATAATGGTGGTGGCTCAAATTGGAGCTCAACCCTGCGTGGCCTGGTATCATTGAGGACGTAAGGAATAATGAGGCTATAAAAAGGAGCCCTCATCCCACCCCCTGTTGAACGGTCCACCTCTATCAATTATGCAAATAATGCAGCAGTGAGAAGGAAAACCCGGATATTCAGGGATTAAACCAGAATTGATATATACGCTATTAAATGATTACAGGAAACATGTCCCAAAGACACTGTATAAGGATGCACCCCCTTTACCTAGTATATGAGGTTATAATCGGACCATCAGATGGTATACTCCGTTTATATAACCGTATGTACAAAAGACATACACTTCCTGGTGCCGAGGTCACATGACAGTCACATGACCCGCGGCACGTCATGAGGGGAGGGGCATGCACCACGTCATAGTACGCAGCGTGCATGCCAAGCAAGGGAAGGCATGCCTCACAGTTCCAAGGTCACATGATGAGCCACGAGGTGCGCGGCGCGTCATGAGGGGAGGAGTGTGCACCACGTCATAGGACGCAGCGTGCATACCAAACAAAGAAGAAAATACCTCCCATTTTCAGGATCACATGACGAAGCCACGAGGTGCGCAGCGCGTCATGAGGGGAGGAGTGTGCACCACGTCATAGGACGCAGCGTGCACACTAAACAGAGGAAGACATGCCTCCCATTTCCTGGGTCACATGATGAGTCACGAGGTGCGCGGCGCGTAATGATGAGAGGGAGTACGCGCCGGGCCACACAAAGTGACGTGACAGATGACAGCCTGATGGAGCGCATGATCTACCAATCATGTGACCATGTCGCACTCCACAGGCTGTCAGATCCTAACCTCGTATGAGTGAATAATAGCGCGCATGACATACTCATTGCGAAAAACAAACACAGTGCAATCAGCCAGTTGTAAACCACAATGAATACATGAAAATCATGCAGAGCTAAAATGTAAACAATTGGATATGACGGGGAGATAGGGGAAGGGGGAGGGGGTGGGCATATGAATAGCCCGTATTAGCACATGCTTACAGGTCTCCAGGGAAACAACTTGCATCACGTGTAAGAGGAGACATGTATACCGGTATGGCACTGCTTAACGTTCCAATGAGAACGGCTTGGAGGACAGATAGCACAATTGTGACTTATATACATACTATTCCAAATCAATAGTGTATTGAAACGCTCCAAAAAACACCTCAAAATCACATGGAGGTGTAAGGGCGATGCAAATAGAAAGTAAAAGCGGAGTTAGGTGCTATTACTACGTCACCAAATGGGTGAAGGGAGGAAGGTGGGGGGGGGGGGGGAAGGAAGGAACAGGGATCACGAAACTCCTGCAAGGAGAACAATTGATGTATATATTAAAATATACCATGCATGATCAACCATGAATCCCAATTACATATCCGGACACGATGTCCAGATGTATGAGTTAGAATGACATGTACCAGATTAGCTAAAAAGAGAAAAACACATAGATCAGAGAGAAGAGATGGATGTACACCTAATGAAAGGGACAATTGTTAGATGAAGCACCCATAGTTCAGTTGTTCATTAAGGCCGGAGGGAGAGACCGTGTTTAACCGAAAAATCCATCTTGCCTCTTTTTGCAAGATGAGTCGGTCCCAGTCTCCCCCTCTGATGGGTTTTTCAATTTTCTCGATGCCAATAAATTTAATGGCATCTTTTTTTCCCCCATGGGAGACATTGACATGACGTGCCAGGGAGGTGTCCCTGTCATGTTCAATGTCACCCATGTGATCACCAATCCGCCTGCGGAACTCTCTTCGTGTCTTACCGACGTATTCGAGACCGCAGACGCAGGTTGCCTTATAAACCACGCCTTTTGTGCGACAATTGATGAAATCATGAATAACAAAAGATTCTTGAGTGACATTTGCTACGAAGGACCTGCCGGGAGATATAGATGAGCACGACACACAGTCACCACATTTGTGGCATCCTTTCAGGTTGGATCTGAGCCAGGTTTCCTGTTTTGGTGAGACAAAATGGCTGTGGACTAACCTATCTCCCAGGGATTTACCTCTGCGAAAGGTCACCTGGGGATAGGGGCCCACTGATGTCCTGAGGTCATTATCCATTGTAAGGATTGACCAATACTTGTTAAGAGTGCTTCTAACGAAGTTGGCACCATTAGAGAAGGTAGTGATAAATCTTGAAATGGATTCATCTGATTCCTTCTTAGAAGATTTTAAGAGATCAGCTCTAGTCGTAGACTTAGGCGGGCTTTGCACACTACGACATCGCAGGTGCGATGTCGGTGGGGTCAAATCGAAAGTGACGCACATCCGGCGTCACTTGCGATGTCGTAGTGTGTAAATCCTAGATGATACGATGAACGAGCGCAAAATCGTCGTCATCGTATCATCGCTGCAGCCTCCGACATTTCCATAATGCCGGGGGAGCGACAGGTACGATGTAGTTCCTCGCTCCTGCGGCAGCACACATCGCTGTGTGTGAAGCCGCAGGAGCGAGGAACTTCACCTTACCTGCCTCCCGGCTGCAATGAGAAGGACGGAGGTGGGCGGGATGTTTACATCCTGCTCATCTCCGCCCCTCCACTTCAATTGGCCGCCTGCCGTGTGACGTCACTGTGACGCCGCACGACCCGCCCCCTAAGGAAGGAGGCGGGTCGCCGGCCAGAGGGACGTCGCACGGCAGGTATGTGCGTGTAAAGCTGCCGTAGCGATAATAATCGCTACGGCAGCTTTCACTATATATCGAACGTGCGACGGGGGCGGGACTATCGCTGCAGCATCGGTAACACATTGTTACCGATGTTGCAACGTGCAAAGCCCGCCTTAGCCTCTTTGAAAGCCTGTCTCAGAATTTTACGGGGGTAACCGCGATCAAGAAACCGTTGTCTCAGATCATCCGCTTGTGTCATAAATGACAAATCATCGGAACAGTTCCGGCGAATTCTATAGTACTGTCCCTTAGGGATACCTCTCCTGAGGGGGGCCGGATGACTACTGTCCCACCTCGGGAGGGAATTCGTGGAGGTTGGTTTCCTGTATGTAGATGTACTCAAGCTACCTTCCTTGGTTTTACTGATGAGAACATCAAGAAATGGTAAGGTAGTACAATCTGCCTCGTAAGTAAAGCGAAGACCTATCTCGTTGTCATTAAGGCCCAAAACAAACCTGTCCAGATCGACCCTGGTGCCCCGCCATATGACGAATATGTCGTCAATATAGCGGGCCCATAGGTCGATCTGGTCAGGCAGATGTCCATCACCAACCTCCTCGGAGAAGACCATGGTCTCCTCCCACCAGCCCAGGAGCAAATTTGCGTACGAGGGAGCACAAGGGCTCCCCATCGCAGTGCCCCTGAGCTGGTGAAAGAACCTTCCGTTAAAGGTGAATACGTTATTTTTCAGACAAAATTCTAGGGCCTGTAGCACAAATTCATTATGAAGATGATATTGGCAGCCTCTCATAGAAAGATAGTATTTGACCGCCTTTAGTCCCATGTGATGTGGGATTGAAGAATAAAGAGCCTCGACGTCAATACTGACCAATATATCATCTTCCTGAACTGACACACCATCTAATTTCAAGAGTAGATCTGTAGTATCTCTCGTGTACGAAGGAAGTGATTCTACAAATGGCCTTAAAACGACGTCCACATATGAGCCAAGGTTCTGGCAGATTCCTCCAATGCCGGAGACGATTGGCCTACCCTTCAATGGACTAAGCCCCTTATGGACCTTGGGTAGGCCATAAAAAGTCGCCATAATAGGATGGTCCGGCATCAGGAATTCATGATCTTTTTTATCTATCACTCTGTTGGCAAGGCCCCTGTCCAAAAGTTTCTTCAATTCAGACATCAAGAGAGCCGTGGGGTTCTCTTTCAGGATGGCATATCCCTCCTTATTAAGAAGGAGGTCATGGCACATCGTAATGTACTGCGTCTGATCAAGGACGACCACGTTGCCACCTTTATCAGATGGTTTGATGACAACGTGGCGGTCCTGCTCGAGAGCACGAATGGCCATGATCTCCTCCCTGGTACAGTTGTATTGTGTAAAGATATTTTTTCCACTCATCTCCTTCAAATCTTTAGATACCAGGTTCACAAAAATATCTATTGTTGACATATCACTCTGCACAGGTGGCATTTTAGTGCTTTTCTTTTTAAAACAGGAAAAAGGGCCCTGTCCGGTAAGGTTAGGGTCCGTGTTGGAGAGGCCTTCTAGCAGTCTGACATCTGGTAACATATCGGGCGGAATTCCCAGTTCATCACTGAGCTTATTATCTTTAGCTTGGAAAAATTTCCTCCACTTTAGTTTGCGTGCAAACAAGTTCAAATCCTTAATACATGAAAAAAGATCAAAGTCTGTCGTGGGCACGAACGACAGTCCTTTCTCGAGGACCGTCATTTCAGTGCCACTGAGGGATCGGGACGACAGATTAATGACCTTGGGGCCTATGTCTGTTCTTGTCCCCTGGTTGCACCTATTCGGTTCCTCAGAGGGTAGACGTTGTCTAAAAAAGAGGGGCTATGAATAGGTTGAGCTCTGCCTCTGCCTCTCTGTCCACGGCCTCTCCCTCTGTTCTTATTCTTACCACGATAGTTGAAACCACCACCTCCCACCTCACCATCGGATATCTCCGTATCGGTGGAGGAGATGTCAATGTGTTGTTGGGGTTGCAACGTTTTGTTTGTCAGAAAGAGATATGCCTTATTTTCCCGGACGTCCTGTATGTCTCTCATGTACTGTTTGTGTTTTCTATCCTTAATGAGGTACTGAAAGTGCTCGATGGTATTTTGAAGATTTGTTTCTTTCTTGGAGTAGTCAGCCTCACCAGAATATTTCTTAACCAATGTGATTTGCTCCCTCAGGTTGTCATTTAGGCCCAAAAGGTTTTGTTTCTCCTCTTCCAAAAGGAGCCTCATCAACCGGAGAGAGCAATCAGTTGCCTCTCTCTCCCACTTCTTAATGAACTCAGGGGCTCTAAACCTATTTCCTGGATTAAGAGTAATCCGCAGACCCCTTGGTACTATACCTTCTTTAATATAATTCTCGAGACTCTGTGCTTCCCACCAAGATATAATCTGATCTTTATATACCTTGGTGAGATCTCGAAAAGCACCGTTTAGAGTGGGTGTGTATTTCTTAGGAATTGTACCCTTATCTGAGAAGACCCCCTTGGCGTCTTCAAGCCATTGATCAGTGTTGAATTCCCCAGATAGAAAACTGGCCATGTCACGATGGAAAATTGGAATAATAGCAAAGATAAATATACCAGTAGGTAGACAAGAAACTCTTACATGTAAAATTACAGTGAATATAGCACCATGTAATATTAAAACTTAACTTTTAATCGGATTCAATAATAACTGTTATAAAGTGAACAAACCGTGATCCAAACACCAATTTAAAAGACCTGAAAATGATGAGGCCAATCGAGGATTATAGCGCCATCACTATCATTCGAAAGGGTGTGATTTACAATCACCCATATCATATATCACAGGTAAAATGAAAGGTGAGATGTCCCATATATATGTGTCCCTTCCACAGATAATCGCTGGGGAGGTGATGGATATAAATGACCTACAATATTAAATGAGGTCTATATCAAGCACCCCAGACTTGGTCTATCATAAATTTCTTTTAGGTGTGCGTAAAAACCTACACAGCCTGTAGATCACACACTGTGAATACACAAAAGAGGGGAGGGAGAACACCTTACTCAGCATATAACATGAATTGTGGTATCCAGTATATGGTAGTTTTTGATGAATATGGTATATATAGCAACCATTAGATCCACTCATCTACCAAATCCATGAACTATGCACTGGTGTTAATGACACATAAACATAACAATCCCACCTGAATCTTATGTCTCAATTGGGATAAAGGTACTTGTATGTTGTTGAAGTCCAAATGACAGGACGAGGGGAAAATTGAATTGGTCACTGACCCTATTGAGGGTCAAGCTGGCCCTTTTTCCCTTAATAAAATTTCCGCTCTTGACCTGGACGATCAACAACCGGCCTAGTTATCACATGCCACAGATGAGACAGGGGGTGGGATATTCCATATGTACGTGCCCCCTCCAAAGGTGGTAACAGGGGGATAGTAACTATGGATAACCCGCACTAGTCAAATGCGGTCTATATAGAACACCCCAAATAGCAAATAGACTTAGGCATATGAAAATACCTGCACAGCCTATGGTACACTCACTGTGGATTGACAGACTGAGAGACACCTTAATAGGCATATAAAGATTGAAATGCAGAGTCCAATAAATGGTGGCTTTTGATAAATATATTGTTAGTAAATACAGCAACCATTACATCGACTCATCACCAAAATCGTAAATCATGCAAAGATGTCATTGACACATAAATGGAACAATCTCACCCGAATCTTGTATCCCAATGGGGGTCAAGGTTCTCCTGTGATGCTGAAGTCCGTAAGTCAGGATGACGGGAGAGGTGGCTTGGTCGCTGACCCTGTCAGGGATTAAGCTGACCCTTTTTCCCACATAACAACTCCCGCCCTGACAAGGGCAGTCCACAGCTGACCCTGTTGTGGATAACCCTAAAGTCCAGACCAAGTGCCTCCCGACGCGTTTCACATTATATGCTCATCAGGGGAGACGTATGGCACTAAAAGATAATGGTGGTGGCTCAAATTGGAGCTCAACCCTGCGTGGCCTGGTATCATTGAGGACGTAAGGAATAATGAGGCTATAAAAAGGAGCCCTCATCCCACCCCCTGTTGAACGGTCCACCTCTATCAATTATGCAAATAATGCAGCAGTGAGAAGGAAAACCCGGATATTCTACAGAGTTTGTAGAAGAACAACAAGTCTTAATGATTGTTCCCCATCGGCAGAATAAACTGCAGACCACATGGGAGGGTCCCTTCGGGTTCTCAGAAAACTGAATGATACCAATTACCTTCTTGCTTTAGATGATCAGGGGCTAAGGCAAAAGACTGTCCATGTGAATATGATTAAGGAGTACCATGACCGGAACATTCCAATGATAGCAAGCTGTCAGTTGGCTTCAGAAGATGGTCAAGAGGATGAGGACTCTCTACCTGATCTCGTGGAAGCAGCGAGAGCCCCATCCACTGTGGAACAGGTTCCCCTGGGAGATTACCTGGACTCCTTACAGAAAATCCAGATGCTGGAAGTGCTTCAACAGAGACGGGCTGCTTTCTCATCCCAACCAGGTCGAACCACCGTCACCCAACATCATGTGGACACTCAGGGCATCCGTCCCATACAACTGGCTCCTTACCGGGTACCTGAATCAGTTCGAAACACCATGCAGCACAAACTGGAGGAGATGTTACAGCTTGGGGTAATCCAGGCCTCCCATAGCCCTTGGGCCTCCCCTGTGGTGTTAGTACCCAAGAAGGATGGGAGTACTCGATTTTGTGTGGACTATCGGCGACTAAACGACCATACCATCAGCGATCCTTACCCAATGCCTCGTATTGACGAACTTCTAGACCGACTGGCTGGGTCCCGATATGTCACTACCTTGGATCTCAGTAAGGGATACTGGCAGATCCCTCTAACGGATGAAGGGAGAGAACGGTCTGCTTTTATAACCCCCTTTGGTCTGTATGAATTTCTAAGCATGCCTTTTGGAATGAAAAATGCCCCGGCCACCACCTTCCAGAGAATGGTGGATCAGATCCTCCGGGGATGTGGTGACTTTGCTTGTGCCTACTTGGATGATATCGCCGTCTTCAGCCACACATGGGAGGAACATCTGAATCAAGTAGCCATTATTTTGGACCTGATTCTTGCAGCCGGCCTAACTATTCGACCCGATAAATGCCAATTGGGGATGGGGGAAGTCCAGTACCTAGGGTAGAGAGTGGGAGGAGGGAAGCTCCGTCCTGAGCCTGCCAAAATCCAGGCTATTAGAGACTGGCCTGTACCCCAAACTAAGAAACAAGTTATGGCTTTTCTGGGCACTGCCAGTTATTACCGAAAATTTGTTTCTCATTTCAGTACTGTGGCCAAGCCTCTTACCGACCTGACCAAGAAAACAATGCCCCGGCTGGTGATCTGGACTCCAGCCTGTGATGAGGCTTTTAACCGGCTGAAGGACGCTCTGGTCTGCGATCCTGTCCTGGCTGCTCCAGACTACAAGCGGAGATTTATTGTGCAAACGGACGCCTCTGTTTATGGACTGGGAGCTGTCCTCAGCCAGGTGAATGCAGCTGGGGACGAACACCCCATTGCCTACCTCAGCAGGAAACTGCTGGACCGAGAAGTGGCCTATGCAACTGTTGAAAAAGAATGTCTGGCTGTAGTGTGGGCCCTTAAGAAACTACGGCCGTATCTGTATGGACGGGAATTCACTGTGGTTACTGATCACAATCCCCTCGCCTGGCTGAACAGAGTCTCTGGGGACAATGGACGATTACTGCGATGGAGCCTGGCTCTGCAGCCCTATAACTTTACCATACAATATAGAAGGGGCAGCCAACACCAAAATGCAGATGGACTGTCCAGGCAAGAGGAGCCTTGAGTCCTGTCAGCCATGCCTGCGTGTACTTAACCAGCGACCTGTAGAGGTCCCTAGTACGTACACAAGTTGGGAGGGGAAGGAATTGTCATGATGTGTTTTACCTTCTCACTGTATTTGCTGTAATACTATGTCTTGGGATGTAAGTAACCATACCTTCCCCCCCATCTCCTGTGTCTCTGGGCCCATAATGCAATTATCTCTTGTCCACACAGCCAGGGGAACTTCTCATTGTTTCGTAAGCAGTGGATAACGCCAACTACACAAACCTGTAGACATCTCGGAGCCAACCTTCTAGAATCTTCTAGTGGGCCCAACCATTGCATAGACCACTACCCTTGAGGGGCGGGCCCACGAGCTCAGACAATTCACTTCTGTTTCTAAATGCAGTTGGGAGCTGAGTTTTGAAGAGGAAGGGAGCTGTTAAATAATGGGTTTAGGGCGACAACTGCATAGCCAGTATATAAATGATTGGAGCGAAGATAGGTCAAAAACATATTATGAATTTATTCAGATAAGAGTTGGAGGGTTACAGTCATTAGAGAAAAATAACTTTCTTGGCTTGAGTTAATAGATGGATAGACAGATAGAAAAAATAACAGTTCATATGCCTTACATAGCTGTGATGTAGTAAGCCGTCTCTCTGTCTGTAGATCGTCTGGTCGGGTTGGTGAGTCCGTCTTTCTCCTCCCTCCTTCTCCTCAACCTTTGAAGTGTGGGCTTCTTTTATAACCCAAACCCCTCCTCCTGAGTGCCCTTATCTCTTTACATGGTAACACAAAAACTAACTATCCTTATTTTAGTTCAACATTATGTCATGTCACGTGGTACGTTTTACCCGCGAAATAAGTGTACCTGCGCACTAGAGACTTGTAACAAAACCTACTTCAACTTATTTATAATTCCTTTGAAGCTCGCTGAACTTTAACCTTAGAGTAACAGTAAGAAGTTCTCATAGCTATTTCAGCTCTTAGCCCAACATTCCAAACAGAATATAGCACTACTTTGACAACTTTGACAAACAATGTCAGATGGCTTTGATGAACAACTAGCAGATGATTTTGGTTCTACAATGTCAAAAACCTTGGTTAGCATTTTCCAACTCACAGGCATCCTTAAAGGGATGGGGCAATATACATATATTTATGAATATATGTAATCCAGTCTATGAATCAATCTCCATAAACTCACTATTTTACAGTCCCCCCTTATATGGAAGTTTGATGAACCCCGGGAAACCCTAACTCAATCGTGTCATCATTCGTATCACATACATTCTTGTTGGAAATTCTAGACCAATATTTGACTTGATAAACCAATCTGCAACTTTCTGTCAAAAAGTCATCTTGCGATTTAACATTCCTCTAAGAATGTTATCTTCCTTTTTCATTTCTATTTTTATGTTCCTATATATCTTCTGAATTCTACACATCACAAAAACTTGATATATAATACACATCAAAACTAATAAAAATATGATTATGATGGGATTAAATAAAACATTACCAACCGCTGACTGAAAAGATGACTGAGACCAGGAATGTACAGATTTACTAAAACTCTTCCACCAAGTTCTACCTGACATTCCATTCCATTCGTGTTCAATATCACTTAATTCACCTTGTTCATGTCTGAATATAATTTCTGCTTCCTTTAACTGTTTCGTTAATAAATCTAACAAACCCTTGTCTTTCTTTATTTCACTTGTCCACATATCCCAAGGAAAATCATTTATCTGTGATAAATTGAATTGTATGGGAAATGCCGTTAAGTTTCTCTTTCCTATAGAAGTGATATTAAAACTTCCTTCCTTCTTTGAAAGAGACCTCACATCTCCTTCTATACAATACAAACCCATAGGTAGGTTTTCCTTATGTACACAAGCAGAATAGAAAACAGAAACCTTCTCTGTCTCAGACATGACCTGAAAACAAATCTTAGTTGGACTTACTGGAGTCACCAGATCATGTAGTGTCTGTACAGTCTCTATTCTCGCATGACAAGAAGAATGATTATGAAAACATGAATGATAGATCACCTTATCCTGTCCAGGTAAACACATCACCTTAGAAACAAAATGCAAACATGAAGAAATGTCTACTTGTTCAGTGTTCACTCCATCAAATGCAAAATCTGTGTACTGCAGTTGATAGAACACTTGTTGTGTGTTGATCACAGGTATACCCAAAACTGTAACAGGAACAATAGTCCCCTCTCTTCCAATCACCGGGATTAGCGATGTGCCAACACAAATGTTTCGTTCACATCCTAACCACTTATTTACCCACAAATCCGTATGATTCAATGCAAAATCATACTCTACAGGTAAATTTCGCAGTATTCCCAGTGGAGTAATTCCACTCTGTAAAGCTTGTGCAATCAACTTTAAATTAGAAGAGTACTCTACCTGTATCTCCAGGCACGCTTTAGCTACTTGTGTTTCGTGTGTGCTTTCCACGAGAGCTAATGTAGCATCCTGTAGATGTGACACGGAAGAGCCTAGTACAGCAGCTGTATTCATTACCATCTTTTCAAGAAGTTGATTCAGACTCTTCTGAACCTTTACACCTTTTCCTCCAATAAAACCAATATTATCCAAATCTGACTTAAGTGTCTGCATATTCATGGCATTAGTCAGACTTCCCACTGTCCCAATTCCTCCCAGAATTCCTTCTAACACTCCTCTCTTACTCCTAGTCTGAGTAGTTCTTTTCCCAAACCATTGTTCTATCCCCATCTCCATGTTTATGAGATGTGATTGACACTGAGGAAACCTGGTAGAGATCTTCCAATGAGACATATTGAAAGTCCACACCATTGTCATAAATTCTCCATCCCTTAATAAGGACTTGGACTGAAATTGATTAATTTGGAAAGGAGTAGACGGCATGAACCTTGTGTTTGTGCATGCACTATCTGCTGCTGACCAAATATTCACACTAACGTCTTTACAATGTCTGTAATGTGTCTTTGTTTCAACGCAACACTGGTAAATTCCAGAGTCCCTGGAAGATGGATTCTCTATGGAAAAAATGAACGTATCATCCATCCACCTGATATTACCAATCTGACCTCTGTGAATGACATTAGTTGGACTGTTTAAAAAACTTCCCAAAAACGATGAATTTTTGGTCCATGTCAACAAAGACTCAGAAGGCAATTTCAACCTTGTGTTACATTTTAACATTATGGGTAATGTATTTACTTTATTATGTACTGTCTGTGGTGAAACCCTTATTTCCGGAACTATAGTGTTAGTAACGGTAAACACTACAGATACCTGAACTTGTACAGGTTCCCGTGTTATCTGGAAATTCCATGTTTTGACCCAATCTTTATCTCCTTCTGTAATGGAGAGTAAAGAAGGATCCAGAATTTTCCCAAAAACCTGAGTTTTTAACAAAATTTCTGTTTTGGATCTTCCAAACTTTCCCTTTGCAATCATGTCATTTGTAATATCACCGGACCATACAGCAGGTTCATCACCTCTGATCTCTATGTTCCAGTATAGTACATCTGTAGGAGAACATTCCCATGTACCAGTTTTATTATTGTGTACATATTCTCCTTGTAATTGTGTGAATCTAGTTTTAGGTCCTGCAATCGCATGTAATATTATGTCTGTGTCGTGTATGAAATGTAATTCAATGCAACATTTTGTTCCATATCCCATGCAGATATTTCCTGTTATCTCCACAGAATCGTCCGTGATGTTCTCTGTCAGTAAGTTCCGTGTATCTGATCCTCTTGGTCTTCGAGAATATTGAATCTCTCTAGTCTGTTCATTCACATCATTGGCGATTGTTCCTTGATGTAACATGTAAACAATGACGAAAATAAAGCAAAGCAGCAGGAACGTAGATCCCATCACGTAGAAGCTTGTCTTGAGCTTGGGAAGATGTTCTTTCTCCAGAAGGCTTGATGTCATCTTTCCTTCAAAGTCTTTAGGTTCTTTATTCCAGTTCGTATAGGAATCCATTTCTTCCTGGAAAGAAATGCAGTATCATTATTTTGTCACAAATATTTTGCACTGGTCAACGTGAACCCACACTTTTTGTGTTTTCCGGGTCTTTTTTACCACATTTGACACTCGGTGCACAAGAATCATGACTTGTCCCATAGTCTCAAGGACTTCAAAAGGACCTTCCCAATTACACTCCCATGGTCCACTCTTGCGAAAGGTTTTGATCATCACTAGAGCACCTTTCTTGAATTTGGACTCATAGGGTGGCTCCATTTTCTGCATTCTTGATGCCGCATATGGCAGAATCGCTTTCAGGTTCTCCTGTAGCGATCTCAACCATTGGGACCTTGAGATAGCATCTTTTTGTGGAGTGGATAAAAATGGCTCATGTGGAAACCACAATGGCATTTTTCTTCCCGTCATCAACTCAAACGGAGTGAATTGAGTTGTAGAAGAGATTGAACCTCTTATACTCATGAGTATGAAAGGAACCTTGTCAACCCAAGTGTTACCTTTGTCCAAAAGCATCTTTGCAATTCTGGACTTGATTGTCCTATTCATTCTTTCCACAATTCCCGCAGATTGTGGATGATAGGGGACATGAAATTGCTGTCGCGCCCCTAGAATAGCACAAGCAGTTTGCATGATTTTACCTGTGAAGTGGCTACCTCGATCGGAGGTAATCATCCTTGGGATCCCCCAAGTACAAAAGACATGTTGTACCAATTCCCTTGCTGTGGACAAAGCATCATCTTTCCTAACAGGTAATATTTCTACCCATTTTGAGAACACATCTACCACAATCAATGCATACCTGAGACCATGTTTACCTGAGGGTAAAGGACCAATATAGTCTATCTGCAGTGTAGACCATGGACCATCTGCAGGTGCGATCCGTAGAAGTGGTGGCTTCTGTCCTTTAGGTCTTGGATTTATTTGGGCACAAATGAGACATGATAGTACAACACTTTGAACTGTTTTGTCCATTTTTTCCCAATAAAATTTCTCCTTGAGAATGACTAACAATTTCTGTTGTCCCAAGTGACCTAAACTCTCATGGTTGTATCGAGTGAATTCTACCTGTAGATGTTTTGGTACAACTGGACGCAATTCTTCATTTGAACTGTGACACAAAACCCCATTTTCACAGATGAAAGGAGGTTTTGGATCATCCAGAAAAATAACAAGAGAAGGATCTTTTCTCTGTTCTTCTGCAAATGAAGGTATGTACGTGTCTGCTCTCTGAACCGCTGAATTCTCAGAAGGTTCAGAGTCAAACACTTCCTCTCCTGTCAGGGCAGCTTCTTTGGCTAGAGCATCTGCGGTTGCATTTCCTACAGATAACTCATCATCAGATCTTTGATGTGCAGCGACTTTCACTATAGCAAATCTATTTGGGGCCCTAGATGCCATCTCAAAAATTGATTCTAGAGTTTCGCGGTGCAGCAAGGCTTTGTTGGACGAGTCCACATAGCCTCTCCTTTCCCAAACAGGCAGGTAATCGGTTAGGGATCTGACAACATAGGAGCTATCACTGTAGATTACCATTGGAGTTTGATCATCAGCTTCATTCAGCTGTAGGACCATTCTTACCGCTTCTATCTCTGCCCTTTGAGCTGAGAAATGACTTGGTAACTTGTGTTTTACCACTTGTCCTCGCTTGGAATAGAAAATTCCATATCCTGTGTGATAGTGTCCTTCCAGAAAAAATCTAGAACCGTCTACAAACACAGGTTCATCTGCGTCTTCCGACTGTCGTCTGAAGAGAGATGGACTTGGTTCATGGAACGTTTCTATGCAATCATGGGTTTGTCCTTCATACTGCATCAATTGAGGAAGAACATACTTGGCCTTATAATCTACCTCAATTTGATTTGGAGACAATGAGAGCAACCAATGGGCAAATCTCTGATTTGACACACCTGGGATGTTTTTCTCAAAGAGAAGTTTCAGTGTGGAATGTGGCGTTTGGAGAATAACCTTTTGGAACCCGATGATGTGTTGAGTGATTTTTATCGCAAAATACACTCCCACCAGGTGTCTTGCGCACACCTCAAACCCCCTCTCAACAGGTGAGAGAAGCTTAGAGAAGTACCCCAAGATTCTCCATTCCCCCCCTTGCAGCTGCAGCAAAACCACAGAGATACTTGTCTCTGAAGTGTGTGCTTGAAGCGCAAAAGGTGCGTTCCTTTCCACCATACTTAACGCAGGTGCGTGTTGTAGATCATGTTTCAATTGTGTGAAGGCTTTTTCCTGTTCAACACTCCAGGGACCAAAATAATCATCATTGTCACCTTTTAAAAGATCATACAAAGGTCTGGCTTTGTCAGCAAAATTTTCAATGAAATCCCTTGAGTAATTTACAAGTCCTAAAAAATGTCTTAGTGCCTTGTGTGATGTTGGAATTGGAAGAGATGCAATCGCCTCTATTCTGTCCTGTAGGGGTCGCCGTGTACCTGGATTTAACAGAACTCCTAAAAACCTGACCTCAGTCTGCATCAGCTTGACCTTTTTGGTATTCAGTTTTAAACCTGCATCATGCAGCAGCTCAAACAATTCTGCAAGCAAGATCACGTGCATCTCCTTGTCCTCCGTACTCAACAAGATATCGTCCACATATTGCAATAAACATTCCGGACGAGAAAATTTCGACAAAACGTTCGCTAACGCCTGATGAAAAATGCTTGGCGACATACTTGCCCCCTGAGGAAGCCTACAGCATACATATTTTTGATCGAGGTGGTTGAATGCAAGCTTATATTGGCAACTTTGCTCAATCGGTATACTGAAAAAACCATTACTGATATCCAATACTGAGAAATACCTTGCCTTAGCATCCAATCTCGACATCATGTCATGTGTATCAGCTACAATCGGTGCTACATTGGGAGTATACTTATTGAACATCCTCAAGTCCAACAACATCCTATAGCTACCATCGCTTTTCAGAACACACCACAATGGATTGTTACAGACAGAATTTGCCTTACGTATTACACCTTGAGCCAACAATTCCTGTATAATCTTCGACATCGGAGCAACTGACTCCGGAGGCAACTTATACTGACGCTGTGGAGGTGGGTCTCGGCCTTCAATTTTGACAACTACATCCTTCATTGTTCCAACCTCATTCCTGTACTGAGCCCATAAAGAAGGAAACCGCTGTACTAACTCAGTCAATACTTCGTCACCACCAGTTTCAGGCCACAAATGATCTGCTGACACTACATCGGTCAAACAAATGGTCCCGACATGACTATATTCATCTGGATCAATAACTACCGCCTTACAACCGTTAGAATCTTTCCATACTGTTTTGTTACCCAAATCAATAATCCAGCCATGCTTTTCCATAAAATCAGTGCCAATTATATTCTCAGTATCCTGACAACACCAAATATCCATTTTCGTTTTCAAAAAACCAGGTATTTCCAAAGAAACATCCTGCGCTAATGTCACCTTTGTTCCATTTTTACCACTGAAACCAACAATTGTGCATACAGGGGAATCTGGCTTTAAATGTAAATCAACATTTGTGACACTCAATTGCGCACCTGTATCAAGGAGAAATGTTACTTCCTGACCTTCAAGATTTACCTTTAAAAATGGTCGACCACAGCTATCCATTGAAACTCGAGTGACGAATTCCAGTGGATGCAGCCTGGGGACCGGCTTTGCCAGTCAGGATGATGGAGAAGGGAGAAAAGCAGCAGGTGTCTTGCCCCTTCCTTCCAATCCCTGTATGGTCATTTCCCTTATCTGTCTGGTCAGAGGTGCATATGGTGATTGGTTATTTCTGTTGTCAGTATGAGTGGGCGTGTATGGTGATTGGTTATTTCTGTTGTCAGTATGAGTGGGCGTGTATAATGGTGGGGGTGCTGAAGATGGGGGAGGTGCACTGGATGTGTTTGGCATCAGTCCATTTTCCTTACCCAGCCTTTCCTCAACTCCCGCCCTCAGGAATTTCTTGCATTCCCACTTCAGGTGTCCGGGTTGGCCGCAAAAAAAGCAATGAATTGTGCTTTTCCTGTTACCCCCCCCTGAATTCTTGTTTTTAGAATTCAACACCGGTCTTTTGTTGTTTTTGATCTGTTTTTCCTGGGATACTAATGTGTCAGTGTTCCCTTCTATCATGGCTATTTTTGATTTTACCTGATTTTGCTTCATTCGTCTACGTATTCTATCAATAAATGACGTGGCCTCTTGTAGACTTTCCATTCTAGAAGCTATTTCGAATGAAGCAGGGTCCAAATATTTAAACTTTTTAACAAAGGCCTTGATCATGGAAGGCGGTTCTTGATCAGATCCGATTTCCATTATCATTTTGTAGGCCTGTTCAAATTTGACTACAAAGACAAATGGATCCTCCTGTATGTGTGTCTTAAGGTTTTCTAACAATTCGACTGTTGGGGTAGTCTCTCCTGTGGTAAAGAGAATCAACTGTCTCAGCCTATCTTCCTTTGTGTCATGGATCAGGTCATTGTGTTCGTCAGTCCTAGGTGTTGCTTGTAACCTTTTTGCCATGTGGGAGGGAAGCCATACCCTATAAATCTTGTTCCTCTGTTCATTTGTTAGATTATATTTATCGGAATGTGACTCAAAAATGTCCGCATTATGGAAGGCGTCCATTTTATCATCATATTTCGGTATGTCTTTAATGATTTTCATTAATTGGTCATGGATTTTAATGTTAAGACGGGCGGCCTTATCATGTAACTTCTTTTTCCGAAGTTCCCCCTCATTCAGACTCTCGTCCTCGGCCGTATTTAGCCCGTCCGGTACGTCTGAACCTAAACCTGATGCAGGTGATGCGGAAGCATCTGTCTTGTTCTGTCTCGTATTAACAGATACATATTTAATATCTTTCCGTAGTTTTGATATTAAATCTGCTCTTGTTTCCAACTGATCCTCCAGATGTTCGATATGTTCTGCTAATATCGAACAATTTGGACAATCTGTTGTCTCTGCATCTGTGACGTGTGTGTCTGTTGTATTGGGCGTGCCTGTTGTTATGGGTGTGTCAGACACCATGCAGATAGTGTGTGCATATGGCTGTGCCCCACCCACCATGGAGTTGTAAGTGTATACCATACCCAATACATTCTGTATCTTTTTCTGTAACCGATTTACAGTAAAAAACTTCTTATCTAACTTAGTATTCTCAATTTCACATTGCCGGTACAGATTTGACCATAACTGTGCGTCACTATGTGTATGATCAAACGAATACTCTACATGACAGTTACTAGAATAATGATGAATAAAATCCATTTCTCACCAATATGTGATGCTTGTCCTTGAATGGCTTCCACCGTCTTTTGGATGGATGGTCCTCAGATGGCTCCAACCGACTGGATGGATTGTCCTGAGATGTCTCCAACCGTCTTTTGGATGGATGGTCCTGGAATGGCTTTGACACATACGACCTCCGTGCAGCTTGTCACGTTAACCCTCTCTTAGGTTCTGATGTGGACACAGTGTATCGTCGTTCGCCTGCAGCTTGGACAGAGAGTTTTACTCACTGACCCCCCCCTCTCGGACAAAGGGCAGGGAATGACGTGAGAGAAAAAAAAAAAGAGTCCTTCTGCAAGAATAGGCAGCGTGAAAAAAATCACCTCTCACAGAAAACAGCTGTGTTTCACAATCATTCAGGCTGGTGCTCGCCAAATGTTAAATAATGGGTTTAGGGCGACAACTGCATAGCCAGTATATAAATGATTGGAGCGAAGATAGGTCAAAAACATATTATGAATTTATTCAGATAAGAGTTGGAGGGTTACAGTCATTAGAGAAAAATAACTTTCTTGGCTTGAGTTAATAGATGGATAGACAGATAGAAAAAATAACAGTTCATATGCCTTACATAGCTGTGATGTAGTAAGCCGTCTCTCTGTCTGTAGATCGTCTGGTCGGGTTGGTGAGTCCGTCTTTCTCCTCCCTCCTTCTCCTCAACCTTTGAAGTGTGGGCTTCTTTTATAACCCAAACCCCTCCTCCTGAGTGCCCTTATCTCTTTACATGGTAACACAAAAACTAACTATCCTTATTTTAGTTCAACATTATGTCATGTCACGTGGTACGTTTTACCCGCGAAATAAGTGTACCTGCGCACTAGAGACTTGTAACAAAACCTACTTCAACTTATTTATAATTCCTTTGAAGCTCGCTGAACTTTAACCTTAGAGTAACAGTAAGAAGTTCTCATAGCTATTTCAGCTCTTAGCCCAACATTCCAAACAGAATATAGCACTACTTTGACAACTTTGACAAACAATGTCAGATGGCTTTGATGAACAACTAGCAGATGATTTTGGTTCTACAATGTCAAAAACCTTGGTTAGCATTTTCCAACTCACAGGCATCCTTAAAGGGATGGGTCAATATACATATATTTATGAATATATGTAATCCAGTCTATGAATCAATCTCCATAAACTCACTATTTTACAGGAGCGAGATCTGATTCTGCGGACAGATCTCGCCGTCCAGTGGATTGTGTAGGATTTCTGGGACTCTGAAGAGGACTATTTCGTCGTGATCTGGCACTTTGGATTATCGGGAGGTGCCCCCGAATCTGTTTTATTTGGACTTGTCGTGTGCTATTCCTGTATTCCTGTTAGTAACCCTGTTGGATCATCCTCGGCCTGTTGTCTCTCTTTGCTCTGATGTACACCCCGTCACAGTGTCACCTCTCCAGTCAGCAGCTCAATCATCTTGTAGGTGACTTCTAGGATCTTCTGGTCATTGATGTCCTCATGTATCGGGGGGTGAGGTGGAGGCCCCGTGATTGGGCTCAGGGGTCTTCCCCATCCCTCAGACACAGGGGCCTGACAGCGCTCACTAGAGGTCTTCTTCACTACTGTGTAATCCTGGTTATGGAGAGACACAGTAATAAATCTCACTACAGACATTTCCAGAGTCCTCACCTCTCCAGTTCTGTCCATCTGTTATTCCCATAGATAAGAATGATGTAATGTGACGTCATCAGAATCTCCCACCTCTCCAGTAAGCCGGAAGAGGATCTCTAGGGTGAGGTGTAATATCCTCTCCGCCATCTTGTCCCTGTCCATATTCATCCTTCACGGGGAAATCAGGAGAATTCTCTTATATAGAATAAAACCACTGAGAGGATCTGATATTATAAGGACCTGAATGGGAAGGAGAGGAGCCGATATGTAACATTAATCGAGATAATAATGAAGGGACGATATCATTTGGGCAGTAAAAAAAAAATTCAACATTAAATGAAGTTGCACCTAAAATGGTATCAATGAAAACGTGAGTTCATCAAGCAAAAAACAAGTCGTCACTCAACTCTGATGTCAGAAAGTGGAGACACAAGCCGATTTTTTTTTTTTTTTTTACAAAAGTCTGATTTTTATTTACTACTAGAGTTGAGTGAACCTGGAGTTGAATGTTCGGTACAAACTCAGACTTTTGCAAGATAGCAAAGTCCAGTTTTGGGTTCGGGAGCTTCACGTATGCAAACCACTCTCATGTTATCAGATGTATTGTGCACCAAGAAATAAAACTAAAAAGACCTGCCCTCCCCTGTTAGTGATCTGTTTATGGCTGCATGTGGGCGGAGACCCGAACTGCCAATCAGTGACTTCAAATAAAGTCCAGGTCAAGTCCAAGTCCAGAACCGATCTTTACAAATGTTCAGCTGGACCAGCAGAAGCCGAACGTCCACAAGTCCGCTCATCTCTAGTCACCACTGAGATAATAAGAAATGTCTGATATTGCCGTAATCACACTGACCTGGAGAATCACGCTGACCACTCACTTCCAGCACATCGTGAATGGTGTAAAAACAATGGTGGAATTACTTTTTTTCACCATTTCACAGCACTTTGAATTTTTACTTAATTTCCAGTAAATTTTATGGTAAAATTAAAACCTATGAGTCATTTAAAAAAAACAACAAAAAAAAACAACTATCCTTTATACGGCAATGTGGGTGGAAAAATAAAAGCTCAGCGCAGTTACACACAATCACGTATCAATGGAGATGAAATCCGTCCATCTCTACATAAGGCACAGACAGTTTATTACTGCCTCTGCCTTCTCTGTCACTGTATACACAGCTCTGCGGTGCAATGCAGCGGGAATGGTGAGGGACCTGACAGTGACACAGATCTCTGTGTGAGAGCCCATCCACCATCGGTACTTGCCTACTGTAATTGTTTGGGGCCTGGTGAGTGCAAGTATTTTTTGGGGGGGATATTTGCTTTCTTTTGGTGGTGTCTGGTTTCTTTGATAAAACTCCTGCTGTATTCTTTAACTTTTTTAGTTGTTTGGACAATTCATTATGGAACCACAACCAAGGTGTATTTTTGGAGTAGGGCTAATATTTTAAGTATACTCAAAAAAGCCCTCAAAAATCCTACTAGGGCTTATTTTCAGGGTACGTCTTATTTTCGAGGAAACATGGTAGAAAGAACTGATGGTGCCTCCTCCCCCATATACAGAGGATATTGTCACCGCTGAGTCATTATATCAGCCCCAGTCACAAGGGAAGAAAAAAATATAAATAAATACTGAATTGACCGCCCCCTGACAAATTTGTGACATATAGGAAAATGCCACTGTCAATCCAAATCTCTGTTATTAGCTCCGACCAGGTAAAAAACAGCCATATATACAAAATAAGAAGTGTTACTAAAAAGCTAAGAAATATGTAAATGTGATCATATATTGAGACGGCGTCCAGCTTTCAGTCATAGGGGTGGCACCGATGCGGTTTTAGTCACTGCTCAGTATATCGCGCTCTCGGCACTGAGTGACAGCAGGTTCCAATGCTCAGCTGCTGTCAGTCAGTGGGGGGGGCAGGGTATATATGTGGTAATAACAGACATTTCCCTTATATTCAAACTGGTATCACTCGACATCAGACACAATGCTGAAGTTGGTTTCTTATTCATCCAGTTTCTTATTCGAGGCTGAAGTTGGTTTAGTTATTTATTTTTTTTTAGTTTTTATTTTTTTGTTTTTTTCTTACAGGTTTAAACCCCTTAGTGACGGAGCTAATTTTCACCTTAATGACCAGACCAAATTTTGCAATTCTGACCAGTGTCACTTCATGAGGTAATAACTCTGGAACGCTTCAACGGATCCCGGTGATTCTGAGACTGTTTTTTCATCACATATTGGACTTCATGTTAGTACCAAATTTAGGACAATATTTTTTGCGTTTATTTATGAAAAAAAATTGAATTTTGGCAAAATTTTTGAAAATTTAGCAATTTTCAACTTTTGAATTTTTATACCGTTAAACCAGAGATTTCTGTGACACAAAATAGTTAATAAATAACATTTCCCACATGTCTACTTTACATCAGCACAATTTTGGAAACAAAATTTTTTTTTGTTAGGAAGTTAGAAGAGTTCAAAGTTTATCAGTGATTTCTCATTTTACATCAAAATTTACAAAACCATTTTTTTAGGGACCACATCACATCACATCACATTTGAAGTGACTTCAATAGGCCTAGGTGACAGAAAATACCCAAAAGTGACACCATTCTAAAAACTGCACCCCCCCAAAGTACTCAAAACCACATTCAAGAAGTTTATTAACCCTTCAGGTGCTTCACATGAACAAAAGCAATGTGGAATGAAAAAAAGCAAAAATTAAATTTTACCTAAAAATATTGCTCTAACCCAAATTTATTCACTTTTAGAAGAAATAACACAACAAAATGGACCCCAAAACTTGTTCCCCACTTTCTTATGAGCGCGCCGATACCCCACATGTGGTCAGAAACCTCTGTTTGGACAAATGGGAGGGCTCGGAACAGAAGAAACAATATTTGAATTTTGGAAAGCAAATTTGGCTGAAATAGATTGCGGGCACCATGTTGCATTTATAGGTCCGCTAAGGTACCTAAACAGAAGAAACCCCTCACAAGTGACGCCATTTTGGAAACTAAACCCCTCAAGGCTTTTATCTAGGTGTATAGTGAGCAGTTTGAATCCAAGAGTACTTCACAGAATTTGATAAGCTTAGGTTGCCATATTGAAAATTTTCATTTTTTCCACAAAAATGTTGCTTTATCATCATATTTCTTACTTTTTCAAGAGAAACCACTTGTAGTCCTATACCAACCGTAAGAACCACTATGATGCTTATATGTCATAAAATTTACTTTATTGATACATCATTAAAACCAAAAAAGTAACAACAAAGTCATAACTTGGCGACAATTAAGAGCTGTGGAAATCACAAATGCGTCTCCCCTACACAAGGGGGAGAAGTGGGTACGGGCATATCAATTCCCATCTGAAACCAATTATGTCAAAATTTTAACAGGACATGTGTCCAAATCCACTTAGTAAGTATGAATGTATTTTAAATCCTAACAAATCCAGACAGGGGCTGTTACAAAAATATTCATTGATCTTTATCTCCACTCACTCACCTAGATGAGCCACACACCCCGGCCGTGGGAGAATGCCAACATTAGATACAAAAAGTACTTTATATAATAATAAATGTCACTCGACCACAACCTTGGGGTCTCATGTAGGTGAGTAGAGAAATCAATAACAGAACACCCTTACTGTTATCAGCCAATGATTAATTATAATTTTAATTTTATTTTATTAATTTTATCTGAAGTACAGGCTGTTATGGAGGTATGTCCTTATCATTAGTTATTTAGTATTCATCTGCTCACCCGCATAAGCAACCTACCATTGGCAGAAAGACAGATCTAAGCCAAAATGCTATTATATAGTAAATATCACTCCACCATAATAATAGGGTCTCATATTGGATGAGCAGAGAAACATAATGGCAAACCTCTCTGTTACCAGCCCGTGATCAATTTCATTACTGACAACAGAAGGCAGCCAAGGGGAAGGTACAACTATTACCATACATCCTGGGTGTACATGTATAACAAGGATATCTCGTGCCCAACCAAAGTCAGGATTGTATAGTCATATTTGTCCTTTATTTTAGCTCTTCGTACATAGAGACCAACCCCTCAACCATCCAATTGCATTCACACTATTAAACATTAATACAAGGACTAGTCACAGACCTGACAGATGCTGGAATCGTACGCCCGTAGCCACCAACCTCAACGCGTTTCACGTGCTGCTTCTTTGGGAGGCAGGTTTTTCAAAAGGCAACAACAAACCGTGGACCCAACAGGTTGTTATCCAACGTCTTATGAGCACAGGGATACCCCACATGTGGCCAAAAATCTCTGTTTGGATAAATGGGAGGGCTTGGAATGGAAGGAGCACAATTTGAATTCTGGAAAAGTTGAAATAAATTGCGGGCACCATGTCACATTTGCAGGGCCCCTTGGGTACCTATACAGCAGAAACCCCCCAAGAGTGACCCCATTTTGGAAACTGGATTTTATTCAGGAGTATAGTAAGCATTTTTAATCCACAGGTACTTCACAAAAATGTTGCTGTAGCAACAAATTTCTCACTTTTAGGCTATGTGGCCATGATCCAGCGACACGGCGTCTAGTACACAGTGTCAGCCTTCCTCCAGAGATGTGAGTGTTGTCCACGGGAGAACGCAGCTGCCCATGCCCACGATTTGGGTTCAGGCTGCTGTGGAGCTCTATGCTACCTGCAGAGAACACTTGTCTCCGCAGCATAAATTGACATGCTGAGGCTCGGGAAGCTGCACCACACATCAGTGTATGCTGCGGAGAAGAGAAGCACAGTGGGCACGGAATTTCTAAAAATCCTTCCACTGTGCTTCTACTGCATAACGCAGCATTATGGACGCAGGGAAAACACTGCGCCCAAAACACTGCAAGCCCTGATCGTGGGCACACAGCCTAAAATGCTACAATGGATGAATGGATAGATGTCAAACAAATATAACGTCCCACCCCCTGCATATTCTAAGCTGGCGCCCTTTAGTACCTTTCATGTGGCACTAAAGGGTGCCTAGCCTTGTATTTAGCCCCCCAAAAAATTAATAATTAAAATAAACGACTTGGGGTTCCCCCTATTTTTGATAGCCAGCTAGGGTAAAGCAGACAGCTGTAGCCTGCAAACCACAGCTGACAGCTTCACCTTGGCTGGTGATCATTTTGGAGGGCTCCCCAGGCGTGAGAATACCAGACCCCAGCCAAGGTGAAGCGAACAGCTGGGGTCTGGTATTCTCAGGGTGGGAAGAGCCATGGTTATTGGACTCTTCCCAGCCTAAAAATAGCAGGCCGCAGCTGCCCCAGAAGTGGCGCATCCACTAGATGCGCCAATCCTGGCGCTTCGCCCCAGCTCATCCCGCGCCCTGGTGCGGTGGCAAACGGGGTAATATACGGGGTTGATACCAGCTGTAATGTCACCTGGCATCAAGCCCTGAGGTTAGTGATGTCACGGCATCTAAACAGATACCCGACATCACTAACCCAGTCAGTAATAGAAAAAAATAAAGACAAAAAAAAAATTTATTTGAAAAAAAAAACCCCCCGAAACATTCCCTCTTCCACCAATTTATTGAAAATAAACAAATTCCGGTCGCTGTAATCCATTTTGGATGTCCCTCAACGACTCTGGACCTTCTAGAATATGGTGGGCACGTTCAGGGAACGTATCCCCCATTTTCTGGAAGAGCAAGCTCTCCATGAGCAGTGTGGGTGCAGTAATCTGAGAATACTGCACTCACACTGCCCCGGTCCAACCTAGGGCAGAGTGACCTGCAGTAACCTCATTCCAGAATATGAAGGGCACGCTCACAGAACGTAGCCCCCATTTTCTAGAACAGCAGGCTCTCCATGTGAGGAGTGTGGCTGCAGATTACTGCACTCACTCTCCCCCGGTCCACAGTGCAGCAGAGAGGTCAGCGTCCCTGCTTGCAAGGATCCAACTGACAGCCACTGTCTGCACATGCGCCGCCAGCTTTCCAGAAGGAGGCGGAGTGATCGCGGGGACGGAGCAGCAGCCAGGTAATGGGGAAGACCGAGGGCTGACGAGGGGTGACAGCGGGAGACCTGGCGGGACCTGGGGACAACTTTTCTGTCGTATGTGACGTGTCACATGCGGCAGAAAGAGCAGGATGAATGCGGTCGCGCGCTACTGTGTGCTGCGCGCCGCCATCTTGCATGCTCCGGAGGGGGAAGGGGGGCAGCTCTGGAGAACCGGAGCGGGCTCTTGGGGACCAGAGGGATCCGGTGTACCGGAGGAGGGTCCAGAGAAGGTGTATGTATCCGCTCACCTGTAGTTTGAAGGAGACCAATGTTTCCCAGACACGTGCAAGGAATGAAACCAGCTGGCAGTCCTGTGTGGAGAGTTTTCCAAAAAATCCAGCAACCGAGTCAAGGGATTATATTAAAACTATTAGTATTTATTAAAGCATATTAAAAAGTCCAGATAGGGTTCAGAGCAAAAAACGGAGAGGACGCGTTTCGAACTGTGTAGTTCTTAGTCTGTCTCACGTACCGGAGGAGGGGTCAGGGGGAGGACATGTCCCTCCGATCTAAAATGTTTGATCATTTCAGATCGGAGGGAAATGAATGCAGAGCCGGCAGTTTTCTGTGCGCTTCGGCGCCATTTTGACTGTTCCGGAGGGGGGGTAGGGGTGGGGGGACTCTCCGGTACCGGGGGCTTTGGGGGCACTAAGGGTTTAGATTTCTTTCTCATCTGACATGTTTGATCACGTCAGATGAAAAAGAAATCAGTTTTACCGGCCATTTCTTTTTTTTTTATGTGATCGTCAGTATACGGTGTATACTGGTGATCACATTATCGGGGTCCAAAAAAAACACCCCGATTCATAATCTGGGGGGTCTCAGCTACCCCCGGTAGCTGAAACCCCCGAGATTTTCGGTCGCTGGGGGGCGCTACAGGCTTTTTTCGGCCCGACGCTTTAAAGCGGCGGAATAGAATAAGTACCCTGTTTTGCTGCCGCTTTAAGTCGTACGGCCATCGTTATGAGGTTAACAACAAATCACAATAATAAAATACAATACAGTGCAGAGCCCTGATGTGAATACACTTAAAAGCAGCAAAAACAAAGTATCAAACTGGCACAAAATAGGCATCAAAGGGACATCAAAGCTCTTTTTCACCAGGGTAACAGGAAAAAATGTACCATATAATTTATTGTGCAGTTTTTCCAGAGTATACAGATTCCTCATATGTTGTGGAAATAAAATGTTTGGTTGCACGGCAGGGCTTGGAAGGAAAGGAGCACCATTTGACGGTAAAATTGGCTGGATTCATTAGCGAATGCCATGTCGCGTTTGGAGCTCCTGAGGTGCCTAAACAGTGGAGCTCCATCAAAAGTGATCACATTTTGGAAACTAGACCCCTCAAGGATTTTATCCAGGGGTATAGGGAGCATTTTGAACCCACAGGTACTTTATAAAATGTAATAAACTTAAGTCGTTATATTGAAAATTTTCTTTTTTTTTTTCACAAAAATGTTGCTTTAGCACCAAAGTTCTCACTTTTTCAAGGGGCAACACCAAAATGTGGACCAACAGTTTGTTATCCAATTTCATTTTGAGCGCAGTGATACCCCACATGTGGCTAAAATCTCTGTTTGGACAAACGGGAGGGCTCATAACAGAAGGAGCACCATGTGAATTTTGGAAAAATTGAAAAAAATTGCAGGCACCATGTCGCATTTTTAGGACCCCTAAGGTACCTATACAGCAGAAACCCCCACAAGTGACCCCATTTTGAAAACTAGACCCTCAAGGATTTCATTCGAGGGTATAGTGAGCATTTTGAACCCACAGGTACTTCACAAAAGTGTTGCTGTATTGCCAAATTTCTCACTTTTAGGTATGTGCCCATGACCCAGCGACACTGTGTCTAGAACGCAATGTCAGCTTTCGTGCAGAGATGCGAGTATTGTCCACTGGAGAAAGCAGCTGCCCGGGCCCACGATCCAGGTTCAGGCTGCTGAGGACTTTAGCGCTATTTTCCCTTTGGACGAAACTTTCGTCTCCACAGCATAAATTGACATGCTGATGCTCAGGAAGCCGCGCCGCAGGTCAGTTTATGCTAAGGAAAAAAACTAGCACAGTGGGCAGGAGATTTCCAAAAATCCTTCGATTGTGCTTGTACTGCACAGCGCAGCACTTTGGACGCAGCGGAAAGACTCTGTGTCCAAAACGCTGCAAACACTGATCGTGGACACATAGCCTAAAAAGCTAGGATGGATGGATAGACAAACACATATCTAATGTCCCACCCCCCAGCATAACCTAAGCTGGCACCCTTTAGTGACTTTCATGTGGCAGTGAAGGGTGTTTACCTTATATTTAGCCAAAAAAGAAATAATAAAGAACCTAATGTGGGTTCCCCCCATTTTTGATAGCCAGCTAAAGCAGATGGCTGAAGCCTGCAGATCACAGTTGGTAGCTTCACCTTGGCTGGTGATCCAAAACAGAGGCACCCCACGCTGGTTTTTTTTAAATTATTGATAAATAATTAAAAAACAAAACAAAACATGGGTTCCCCCCAAATTGGATCACCAGCCAAGGTGAAGCTGACAGTTAGCATCTGGTATTCTCAGGGTGGGAAGGGCCATGGTTATTTGGCCCTTCCCAGCCTAAAAATAGCAGGCTGCAGCCGTCCCAGCGGTGCCGCATCCATTAGATGTACCAATCCTGGCACTTCACTCTGGCTCATCCCGTTGCCCTGGTGCGGTGGCAAATGGGGTAATAAATGGGGTTGATACCAGCTGTGTAATGTCACCTGGCATCAAGCCCTGGGGTTAGAACCGCTCTGCGCATGCGGACGATATTTGACAGAGGATGAGTAGGGATCGCGAGGACGGAGCAGCAGCTCGTATCAGGAGACCGGGGGAGGACCGGGGAGTGACAGGGGTTGACTTAGGTGGACCTGGGGAGGACGTTTCTGTCACATCTGACATGTCACATGTGACAGAACTCAGAGGAGGATGAATGCAGCGTGCGGCCACCATCTTAGATGATCACAAAGAAGAGGGGAGCCAGCACTGCTCATGAATGGCATGCAACAATGAAAAAATAAAAAGTGTAAAATTCACAAATTCATTCCTACTGTAACAATTCAATGATATTATTTGCAAATTATTGATCAATGATTTGAGCCCCCCTGCCCCGTCACGGCAAATCTCTATAGGGGGTCCCTACACTATGTTATAAACTAATATCGTACCATAAGGTCTCATATAATGACTTGAACAGGACCATATAAGAACACCACTTACCCGGGGAATGTCAGAACTGCTCCCATGCTGCAAGGACTGACAACTGCGAATAAAGGCAACCCAGGTGCCAGTGTGTGTGGCAGAACCACACACACCAGCACAATGTCAGAACTGGCCCTCACAGTGTCAGACCAGCAAGGGTGAGGGCCAGTTCTGATATTGAGGGGAAGTTTATGTGTGGGGTCAGGAGGGGTTTGGGTGTGGATGTAGCAGAGCCGTGTGTGTACGAGGTGTACAGAGCAGAGCCGTGTGTGTACGAGGTGTACGGAGCGGAGCCGTGTGTGTACAAGGTGTACGGAGCGGAGCCGAGTGTTTACGAGGTTTACGGAGCGGAGCCGAGTGTTTACGAGGTGTACAGAGCGGAGCCGCGTGTGTACGAGGTGTACGGAGCGGAGCCGCGTGTGTACGAGGTGCACGGAGCCAAGTGTGTACGAGGTGCGCGGAGCCGCGTGTGTACGAGGTGCGCGGAGCCGAGTGTATACGATGTGTACGGAGCGGAGCCGAGTGTGTACGATGTGTACGGAGCGGAGCCGAGTGTGTACGAGGTGTACGGAGCGGAGCCGCGTGTGTACGAGGTGTCCAGAGGGAGCCGAGTGTGTACGATGTGTACGGAGCGGAGCCGAGTGTGTACGAGGTGTACGGAGCGGAGCCGCCTGTGTATGATGTGTACACAGCGGAGCAGCCTGTATACGAGGTGTACGCAGCTGAGTGTGTGTACGAGGTGTACGCAGCGGAGCAGTTTGAGTACGAGGTGTGCGGAGCCGTGTGTGTACGAGGTGTGCGGAGCGGAGCCGTGTGTGTACGAGGTGTATGCAGCGGAGCCGTGTGTGTACGAGGTGTACGGAGCGGAACCGTGTGTGTACGAGGTGTACGGAGCGGAGCCGCGTGTGTACGAGGTGTACGGAGCGGAGCCGTGTGTCATGATGTATGTGCTTTTCTCCATCCCATATTTTTTGTATAAGATGCCATGTGATGTATTTTACCTTCTCACTGTATTTGCTGTGATACTATGTCAGGATGTGATGTAACTTTCCTTTGGTTGTACTTACTGAACACTTTGAAATGTCTTGGGATGTAAGTAACCATACCTTCCCCCCATCTCCTGTGTCTCTGGGCCCATAATGCAATTATCTCTTGTCCACACAGCCAGGGGAACTTCCCATTGTTTCGTAAGCAGTGGATAACGCCAACTACACAAACCTGTAGACATCTCGGAGCCAACCTTCTAGAATCTTCTAGTGGGCCCAACCATTGTATAGACCCCTACCCTTGAGGGGGGGGCCCACGAGCTCAGACAATACACTCCTGTTTCTAAGTGCAGTGGGGAGCTGAGCTTTGAAGAGGAAGGGAGCGAGATCTGATTCTGCGGACAGATCTCGCCGTCCAGTGGATTGTGTGGGATTTCTAGGACTCTAAAAAGGACTATTACGTCGTGATCTGGCACTTTGGATTATCGGGACGTGCCCCCGAATCTGTTTTATTTGGACTTGTCGTGTGGTGTTCCTTTATTCCTGTTAGTAAACCTGTTGGATCATCCTCGGCCTGTTGTCTCTCCTTGCTCTGCTGTACTCCCCGTCAGAAACTGGTTGGCAGCGGTGGGATCAGAGCAGAAGGAATGGAGGACAACGGCCCATCAACAGCTGGAACCAGAACCTCAGAGTACAAGAACTGGACTGCGGTGAACCTACAAACAAAGGCCCGTGAACTGGGAGTCAGCTACAAGGGACTCTCCAAGGAGCAGCTAATTGAGGCGTTGGAAGGAGTTTGCTCGCAAAATGACGCTGAGGAAGGATCCTCCCAGCAAACGGAAGAAAGACGGCAGCCGGAGGTAAATACCCAAAAAAGTCAGTGGGTTGTGTGGTACGAGGAGGAGATGGCCTTGCTGGGAGAGGAGACCACCATAGAATATAAGATGGAGGTCATGTGTGGAGCTAAAGAGAAGGAGCGCAGGATGGAGGAGATGGCATTGCTGATTAAGCAGCTCGCTGTGGAAGCCACTAGAGGTTCCAGACAGACTGTAACCCCAGCACCCACCATGAGGGAACTTCCCAGAGTGTCCCGCAAAGACTTCAAGCAGTTTAATGAGGCTGCTGGTGACATTGAGGGCTTCTTCCAAGGACTTTGAGCATCAGTATCGATTAATGGAAGTCCCAGAAAGGGAGCGCGTCCGGCATCTGGTTGGGCTCTTAGAGGGTGGAGCTGCCGCAGCCTATAGAGCTATGGACCCTCGGTGGAACTGTGAGTATGCGGATATTAAACAGACTATTCTAGAACATTATGCTGTAACGCCAGACACTTACAGGACTCAGTTCCGTACTTTAGCATGTGATGAGGAAGTGTCTTTCAAGATGTATGCCCACAAACTCAAACATCTGTGGCATCGTTGGCTGGAGGCAGAGGAGGCCTTAACCTTGGAGACCGTCCTCCAGGTCCTCCTAAAAGAGCAGTTTTACTTCAAGTGCCCCGCTGAGATCCGGGAATGGGTGCGTAAAAGGAGACTAGCCACTGTGGAGGAAGCTGCAGCTCTAGCTGATGAGGCTCTCACCATCAAGCCTCAGTGGAAAAAACTACTACTCAGTGAGAAAAAAACCACCAGCCCCCCAACGCTGGCGGCCCCTGGTCCTTCTGGCCCCAATGTTCACCATCACCCTAGACCGTCAACTCATGGGGACCTTCGTGTGACTGTGCCTCGCATTACTCCTGCTCCACCTTTGGGAATACAACATGGAGGAAGAATCCCAGAGCGCAGATGTTATGGATGTGGGCAGCCTGGGCACATGCAATTCCAATGTCCAGGTGTTCGGAGACAGAACAGCTACAGACCGCCTTTGCCTGTTCATTATCTACAGACACCTTCACCAGGAGAAGAGCTGGATTCTGTGCCTGATGACTTGCCAAGTGACTCTGATATCCTGGCTCCCCTACCCGGAGTCTATGGGGTGCGAGCTCCAGCCACCTGTTCCTCTGATCTTCAGCACAAACATCTACAGGAGGTTGTGCTGGATGGCCAAAAAGTTGTTGGCTTCCGTGACACTGGGGCTTTCCTCACCATAGCCGATCCCTGAGTAATTCAACCAGAAGCAATTCAAAAGGGACCAGGAATTGCCATTGAACTGGCAGGAGGTACCCAGAGATATATTCCAAGAGCGAGTGTGACCCTGGATTATGGCTTTGGGGCCAAACAATGTGTGGTCGGTGTGATGAGCGGCCTCCCTGCAGACGTTCTTCTAGGAAATGATGTGGGGAATCTTCATTGCCACTTTGTCGGTGCAGTAACCAGAAGTCAAGCCAAGAGAGCAGCCCATGTGGACGAGTACAACCCATCCATGGCCACCAGAACTGCCATTACAGCCGGTGAGTGATTCTTCTTGTGGGGATAATATGAATGTTACTTGGGATAAAGTTCAGTTTAGACAAGAAGTAGAGACTGACCCCACCCTTGCTAGTTTTAGAGCCCGAGCTGAAATAGGGCAGCTAGGGGAGAACGGAGAAAGAATTATCAGAGAAAATGGACTTCTGTATCGGGTTGCCAATGCCGACTACCTAGATAAGCCCTGGACTTATAGCAAACAGCTGATTGTTCCTCAGAAGTACAGAATCCCCCTATTACACCTGGCTCATGACATTCCTACTGCTGGCCATCAAGGCAAAACCCGCACCGAGAGACGATTGACTCAAACTTTTAATTGGCCGGGGATTTCCCAAGCAGTGGCGCATTTCTGCCGAACTTGTGACATATGTCAGCGTAGAGGGTGACCCGGACCCGGAGATCACCCAAAGGCACCCCTGCAACCGCTCCCTATAATAGAAGAACCCTTTCAAAGAGTAGCTGTTGATATCATTGGACCTCTGGCTAAACCAAGTAAATCTGGAAAGCAGTACATTCTCACTGTTGTGGACTATGCCACCCGATAACCAGAAGCCGTGGCCTTGTCAAGTATTTCTGCAGCCAAGGTGGCCGAGGCCTTGGTTATTATTTTCACCAGAGTAGGATTCTCCAGTGAGATCTTGTCGGACCAAGGCTCCCAGTTCATGTCAGAGTTGGTCCAGTGTCTGTGGCACACCTGTGGAGTACGAGCGATCCTAACGACCCCGTATCATCCCCAAACAAATGGACTTTGTGAACGATTCAATGGCACTCTGAAGAATATGCTGAGGGCCTTCACGGACCGAGATTCAGACTGGGAGAAATACCTACCCCATCTCTTGTTTGCCTATCGGGAAGTTCCCCAGGAGTCCACTGGGTTCTCCCCTTTGAACTACTCTATGGAAGAAAGGTCCGAGGACCCTTAACCCTGCTCAAGGAATACTGGGAGGGGCAAGTTGAAGATACAGGAGCCCCTGTTGTCCCTTATGTTCTAAAGCTGCGAGAAACCCTCGCCCAACTTGCTAGTTTTGCCCAGAGTCATTTGCGTATGGCTCAAACCAGACAGAAGACATGGTATGACCGTAAAGCACGCTATCGGGAGTTTGTAGAAGGACAACAAGTCTTAATGATTGTTCCCCATCGGCAGAATAAACTGCAGACCACATGGGAGGGTCCCTTCCGGGTTCTCAGAAAACTGAATGATACCAATTACCTTCTTGCTTTAGATGATCAGGGGCTAAGGCAAATGACTGTCCATGTGAATATGATTAAGGAGTACCATGACCGGAACATTCCAATGATAGCAAGCTGTCGGTTGGCTTCAGAAGATGGTCAAGAGGATCAGGACTCTCTACCTCATCTCGTGGAAGCAGCGAGAGCCCCATCCACTGTGGAACAGGTTCCCCTGGGAGATCACCTGGATTCCTTACAGAAAATCCAGATGCTGGGAGTGCTTCAACAGAGACGGGCTGCTTTCTCATCCCAAGAAGGTCGAACCGCCGTCACCCAACATCCTGTGGACACTCAGGGCATCCATCCCATACAACAGGCTCCTTACCGGGTACCTGAATCAGTTCGAAACACCATGCAGCACGAACTGGAGGAGATGTTACAGCTTGGGGTAATCCAGGCCTCCCATAGCCCTTGGGCCTCCCCTGTGGTGTTAGTACCCAAGAAGGATGGGAGTACTCGATTTTGTGTGGACTATCGGCGACTAAACGACCATACCATCAGCGATCCTTACCCAATGCCTCGTATTGACGAACTTCTAGACCGACTGGCTAGGTCCCGATATGTCACTACCTTGGATCTCAGTGAGGGATACTGGCAGATCCTTCTAACGGCGGAAGGGAGAGAACGGTCCGCTTTTATAACCCCCTTTGGTCTGTATGAATTTCTAAGCATGCCTTTTGGAATGAAAAATGCCCCGCCACCTTCCAGAGAATGGTGGACCAGATCCTCCGGGGATGTGGTGACTTTGCTTGTGCCTACTTGGATGATATCGCCGTCTTCAGCCACACATGGGAGGAACATCTGCATCAAGTAGCCGTTATTCTGGACCTGATTCTTGCAGCTGGCCTAACCATTCGACCCAATAAATGCCAATTGGGGATGGGTGAAGTCCAGTACCTAGGGCATAGAGTGGGAGGAGGGAAGCTCCGTCCTGAGCCTGATAAAATCCAGGCTATTAGAGACTGGTCTGTACCCCAAACTAAGAAACAAGTTATGGCTTTTCTGGGCACTGCCAGTTATTACCGAAAATTTGTTTCTCATTTCAGCACTGTGGCCAAGCCTCTTACCGACCTGACCAAGAAAACAATGCCCCGGCTGGTGATCTGGACTCCAGCCTGTGATGAGGCTTTTAACCGGCTGAAGGACGCTCTGATCTGCGATCCTGTCCTGGCTGCTCCAGACTACAAGAGGAGATTCATTGTGCAGATGGATGCCTCTTGTGATGGACTGGGAGCTGTCCTCAGCCAGGTGAATGCAGCTGGGGATGAACACCCCATCGCCTATCTCAGCCGGAAACTGCTGGACCGAGAAGTGGCCTATGCAACTGTTGAAAAAGAATGTCTGGCTGTAGTGTGGGCCCTTAGGAAACTAAGGCCGTATCTGTATGGGCGAGAATTCACTGTGGATACTGATCACAATCCCCTCACCTGCCTGAACAGAGTCTCTGGGGACAATGGACGCTTATTACGATGGAGCCTGGCTCTGCAGCCCTATAATTTTACCATACAGTATAGAAGAGGCAGCCAACACCAAAATGCAGATGGACTGTTGTGGCGACCCTGAGGCTTCCGTCGCCACAGAACATTGCATCCCATCCAGCGGTGTGATGCCCCATTCTGGGTGAGGAAAGGAGTGAACGCCGGTCCCCTGGCAAATCTACACAACACCCATTGTTAGGTACACGCTGGGACCAGGGATAGTGGCAGCAACCCTCCCATGCTGCATGCTGGGAGGGGCCGTAAGACCCATCCCTGCTCCTATAGGGTACAGCTTAGCAACTGGGGAGGTGGGAGGAGCCACCAGAGAGCAGATAGTGAAAGGAAGGTCAAGTTTAGGGAGAAGTTGAAGAGAGTGAGGAGGAGGAGGAGGAGGTCTACAGGAGGCAGACGAGAAGGAGAGAAGGAAAGACAGCTCTAGTCAGACAGGAGCTAAGAAAAGAAAGTGACGCTTCCTGGTGAAGAACCTGGGACTCAGAGGGTCCAGGTGACACCAAGCAGAGGAAGAGAAGGGATTCCAGGGCCACGGATAGCTGGTGAGCTGTGGTGGCCTGTTCCACAGGAACATCGGTGGAGGGATCGAGCTGCAACAGGGGACGGTCCCTAGAAACCGGAGGAGTGCAAAATCATCTCCAAACAGTAAAAACCGAGGCCCAGGGAAAGTTGTAAACTCCCCGAGCCACAGCCCACTGCAGAACCTCTAGAAAAGGGATAATCATCCGACAGGTGACCCCCCAGCCTGGAGGCTGTAGTGGAGGCCGAGCAGGTTCATCCTAAAAGAGCTAGGCTTAAGGAGACAGCTGAAGACAGAGACACTAGAGAGAAGGGTACCGGCTTTTACTACAGAAATTACCCAGGATCGGCGGAGGTCCCTGACAGTGGGTCTCAGCAGTCCAGAGGCACCAGTGAGTGTGCACCTACCAGGAACTGTGAGTAAACAACTTGAACTGCACCCTTGGAGTTGCCTCTGTTATTTCATCTGCATAGACTTCCACAACACCATAGACTCTCACGAGCACCAACAGTGTCCCCGGGGCACCGCTCCACCTGTGGGGAGCAGTACCACCATTGCTGCCATATCATCACCCCGGAGGCCTCACACAGCAGCGGCGGCTTAATAGCTGCATACCACAGGTGGCGTCACGAACACAAACTTTAGTCACCAGCCATATTTAAATTGACACCCACCAGGGCCACGGAGTCGGGCCCCGCCACCACTGACTACCCCCGGACTAGTCCGGCCCGGCACCGGGTGTCCCATAGCCCTGGGGTGGGCGAGTCACTGCCCAGGCAAGAGGAGCCTTGAGTCCTGTCAGCCATGCCTGCGTGTACTTAACCAGCGACCTGTACAGGTCCCTAGTACGTACACAAGTTGGGAGGGAAAGGGATTGTCATGATGTATGTGCTTTTCTCCATCCCATATTTTTTGTATAAGATGCCATGTGATGTATTGTACCTTCTCACTGTATTTGCTGTAATACTATGTCAGGATGTGATGTAACTTTCCTTTGGTTGTACTTACTGAACACTTTGAAATGTCTTGGGATGTAAGTAACCATACCTTCCCCCCATCTCCTGTGTCTCTGGGCCCATAATGCAATTATCTCTTGTCCACACAGCCAGGGGAACTTCCCATTGTTTCCTAAGCAGTGGATAACGCCAACTACACAAACCTGTAGGCATCTCGGAGCCAACCTTCTAGAATCTTCTAGTGGGCTCAACCATTGCATAGACCCCTACGCTTGAGGGGCGGGCCCACGAGCACAGACAATACACTCCTGTTTCTAAGTGCAGTTGGGAGCTGAGTTTTGAAGAGGAAGGGAGCGAGATCTGATTCTGCGGACAGATCTCGCCGTCCAGTGGATTGTGTGGGATTTCTGGGACTTTGAAAAGGACTATTACTTCGTGATCTGGCACTTTGGATTATCGGGAGGTGACCCCGAATCTGTTTTATTTGGACTTGTCGTGTGCTGTTCCTGTATTCCTGTTAGTAAACCTGTTGGATCATCCTCGGCCTGTTGTCTCTCCTTGCTCTGCTGTACACCCCGTCACATTCATCACCGCAGGTAAGGAACTTTACTAATCTTCTGACGGCAGCACTTGTCATCCCCGTGGTTGCTGACACTGCAGTGTGGGCAGCTGCGGACACACTACAGTGTGGGCAGCTGCGGACACTGCTGAGCGGGCAGCCGCAGGGCTGGGGCTGGAGTGGGACACAGACTGCAGCGGCATCCGAAGGAAGTCACATGGAAGTGCTTCTGTGTGGCTTCCGGGGATTTTTGCACACGTAGAAAGGGTACACATCGGGTTACTAAGCAAACCGCTTTACCTGGATACCCGATATTTACCCTGGTTACCAGCTTACCGCAGGCTGCCAGTGATGGCTCCCTGCACACGTAGCTGTAAAAAGCTACAGTTACGTTTTTGGTGATCGAGCCCTTATCGAACGGTAACTCGAACTGCCCAATTTGAAGCAAATCGTTCGAGTTCGTTGAACGACTCGAACACTGACCAAAATCACTCGAATTTGAAATTGGCGAACCATTCGACTCGAACATCGCTCAACTCTAGTGTTGATGAAGAGCTCCTACCCACAATCCTTACTTTAGGTCTAGTTCAGGGTTTGCCTAGGGTGAGGTATTCCTGCTCGACAACAGGTGTGGAACCTGTATAGGGTTGGTGAGGGCAGTGAGGATGAGCTGCAGGAGTCTGGGGTCACCACATGCCCATTTCCCTAGTGATAGGGCATCATTTTCCCCTTCCCTTTGTATTGTACTATACGACTGGTATAGCTTCTATCCCCTGGCGTGACAGGGGAGAATTGAATCACACTGTGCATCCTAAATACGTGGAAGTTGTTAAGACACTCTTGCCCCAATTCATAAAAGCTTTTATGCCAAAACATCACACAAGCTTTGAAAATTCTCAAAAATGTGGATCAATTCAGAGAATTTTTGTGGCTTTTGGCAGTTTTACTTCAAAATTGGAAAAGCCATGGGTGGGACGGGGGCGTGACATTATAGCTTTAATTCATGAGGAGCTATGGCATTCCCTATGCCAGAAATCTCACTCCAGTTCCTGAAGAGAGTAATATTTCTAGTATGGCACAAGGAGGCAGGCTTCAGATTCATGAAGAAGCATGCACCACTTCATGAACCAGGAGTGGCCCCCGCATAAATTGGGTCTTTTATGTTATAAAAACGATCTTTTTACAAAGGATAATTGTAATTAAAAAAACGACAGAATTTTATATGTCTGCTATCCAAGTGGTTATTTTTTTTAATGGGGCTCCCCACAAATAGTGATAAGTGTATCCGTTGAACTTCAGGTTCGGCTTTTTGATCCAGACTTTAGATAAAGTTCATTTCGGGACCCGGACTTGACCTGAACCCCATTGGAAGTTACTGATTAGCCAGTTCGAGTTTTCGCCCACATGCCACCAGCCATAAAGCAAACATTTCCGTGGTAGGGAGGGCAGGAATTGCACACACTACATCCAATAACAATGTTTTTACTTACTGTGAAAGCCATTCAAACACTGCTAGGAGCTTGCGCTGTGCTAAGCATCGGGCATACCCGAGCACAGCGATTCTAGGTCGAGTGGTTAGAATACGTAAAGCACCCCAACTCCAAACTCGGTCACTGATTTTTTTTATTTTTTTTTTATAAAGTCTGTATTTGGTACAAACTTTACTGTTCAGCTTCACTCATCTCTGCCAGTGAAGCTTTATTACAGTTTAGACTATGGGTGTAGAAGAGTCCAGAATTGAAAGGGGTCTATCTCTTGGTGAAGAGCTAGTAACATTTATGATACCTATGCTGTTTTTTTTTTTTAATTTAATGGGAATCTATCACTAAGTGTTTACCACTTAATTAAAAATCATAATAATATAAAAACATCCAATGATGTGTCATTTATTGGGCTGCTTGCTGTAGTTTTGATAAAATAACTATATTATCACTAAAGAACTAGTAAACCTGCTGCCATGTGTCCTCCATCTCCATAAGCTCTGTATCACCCAGTCCCACCCCTGATTGGCAGCTTTCTGTCTATGCTCATTGTACACAGCTGCCAATCAGTGATGTGGGCGGGGGTTATACACAGCAGTATTTCAAGAACTGATAGATCTTCAGCAGATAAAACTAATTTTTAGCAAACACTTCAACAAGCAGCCAAGTAAAGGTCCAGTCACACTAAACAACTTACCAGCGATCCCAACAACGATAGGGATCGCTGGTAAGTTGCTAGGAGGTTGCTGGTGAGATGTCACACTGCGACGCTCCAGCGATCCCACCAGCAACCTGACTTGGCAGGGATCGCTGGAGCGTCGCTACACGAGTTGCTGGTGAGCTCACCAGCAACCAGTGACCAGCCCCCAGCGCCGCGTGGAAGATGCTGCGCTTGGTAACTAAGGTAAATATCGGGTAACCAACCCGATATTTACCTTGGTTACCAGCGCACGCAGCTACACGTGCAGAGAGCAGGGAGCAGCGCACACTGAGCGCTGGCTCCCTGCTCTCCTAGTTACACCACACATCGGGTTAATTACCCGATGTGTGCTGCAGCTAAATGTGCACAGAGCAGGGAGCAGCGCACACCGGGTGCACCTGCACAGGGTACATATATAGGGTATACAGTACAGGTTGCAGCTGCACAGAGCAGAGAGCAGCGCACACCGCTTAGCGCTGGCTCCTTGCTCTCCTAGTTACAGCACACATCGGGTTAATTACCCGATGTGTACTGCAGCTAAATGTGCACAGAGCAGGGAGCAGCGCACAATGCTTAGCGCTGGCTCCCTGCTCTCCTAGCTACAGCACACATCGGGTTAATTAACCCGATGTGTCCTGCAGCTACATGTGCACAGAGCAGGAGCCGGCACTGACAGTGAGAGCGGCGGAGGCTGGTAACAAAGGTAAATATCGGGTAGCCAAGGACAGGGCTTCTTGGTTACCCGATGTTTACTGTGGTTACCAGCCTCCGCAGAAGTCGGCTCCTGCTGCCTGCACATTTAGTTGTTGCTGTCTCGCTGTCACACACAGCGATCTGTGCTTCACAGCGGGACAGCAACAACTAAAAAATGGCCCAGGACATTCAGCAACAACCAACGACCTCACAGCAGGGGCCAGGTTGTTGCTGGATGTCACACACAGCAACATCACTAGCAACATCGCTGCTACGTCACAAAAGTTGTTTGTTAGCAGCGATATTGCTAGCGATGTTGCTTAGTGTGACGGGGCCTTAAGTGACACATCACTGGAAATGGAGTAGATTGCGCTATCTACAATACTCTCGACTTGTCCCACAAATACAGTGGATAAATTCTCCTCATTCATGGACCTTCACACAATCATATGTAAATTAACCCTTAAATTTCACAATAAGATAAGGCCCCCCCCAACACCACACACAAAAAAACATTTGATATAGGATGTCACAAACAGTGCTCTGCTGCCCCCAATTGTCAGGACATTTACGCAATTGACCATTGATTAATAGGTGAAGCCATGAATGTTTCCACTAGTAGGACGATTATTGAAAAGCTCACAGTGAGAGTATAGTATACATACGATCGTTTTTATCTCTGGAATATATCTATGCCTCGGTAGTCACTGCCAACTCCACAATAATGAAAGAAACTACTACTAGCTGCCACCACCAATCGCTCAATTGGACATACGATATAAGTAGGTTTGTTTCTCTTAATCTATAAACCACATCCCAAAGCCATACAATATTAATTTTATATATTTATTCTGAAAAGTAGGCAGTGTTTATAAAAATATACAAAAGATATTACAAAAGTGAACTGAATTGCTTCCTACAGGTCCAGAACTAGCATCTCAGAGAGTTTTGTAGTAAAAATGACTCGCCCACCCCAGGGCTATGGGACACCCGGTGCCGGGCCGGACTAGTCCGGGGGTAGTCAGTGGTGGCGGGGCCCGACTCCGTGGCCCTGGTGGGTGCCAGTTTAAATATGGCTGGTGACTTGGGAGCAATTAAAGTATTTGTTTTGTGACGCCACCTGTGGTTTGCGGCTATTAAGCCGCCGCTGCTCTGTGAGGCCTCCGGGGTGATGATACGGCAGCAATGGTGGTACTGCTCCCCACAGGTGGAGCGGTGCCCCGGGGACACTGTTGGTGCTCGTGAAAGTCTATGGTGTTGTGTGGATAACACGGTGCAGGGCCGACAGGCAATGAAAGAACCAGGCACAAACAACAGTCTCTTTACCTTCTCCTCTTTTACTTTAAGAACAGTCCAGTCCTGGGAGACCGTCACAGGTGGTGAAGGGGATCCGGTCGGCCTGGAAGTACTTGGGGTGATCTTTTTGGCCAGCTGAGTATGAGGCCTACTCCTGTTCTTTTCTTTACTATTATAGGACCCTGCTCTCTGGATCTAGCAATGGCCCTCTTGCTGCTGGGACCGGTGGTACGTCCCTTTCCCTCTGTGGTAGGCTGCGCAGGCCCTCTCTGGTGCTTCTCTGCTCGAGTCCACACCGGGCCCTGATGATGCAGCTGTACCTTCGGGCTGTTTATGGGCCAGGTGCTTGCAGCTCTCCTGCCCTTCGGATACGGCTACCAGGGAGTATTTTAAGCCCTGGTGGCCACAGACTCCGATGTCCGAGTCTCTTCTCTGCCTCTCTGCTACTTCTGCTTCTCTGGGCCAAGCTGCTCCAGCTCTAGGCCCCAGATCCACAGGACAGCACACTCTGCGTCTGCTTGCTATCACTTCTCTCTACAGACTGAACACTACTTCCTCCCTCAGGTCAGACTTAAGGAATGCTCCCTGGAATTCCGGTTCAGAGCTCCCCCTGCTGGCCGGAGGGAGAACTACGTTGGATGTTAAACTTACTGGCCAATGGACCTCCCAATTACCTCCAGGCTCAGCATTAACCCTTTGGGAGGGCAATGCTGTTGTGGCGACCACGTCCTGGGGCGCCATACTCCCCCTTAGTTAAATTCAGTACTCCCGGACTGTAGAAACAAAACATAACATGTTAGAACATTTCATCCCATTATGGGAGGCGCATTACTTAAACGTTACAAACTTAAACACTACTATAAGAGTCCAGTGTGGCTCCCTGCCGGGTGTCCATTACACTGCTCCATGGGGGACCCGCCGCGATCAAACCCCCAACGTAGGTTCTGGGCGTGCGTCAGAGCATTGATGACCCCACGCTATGCACGCCGGATGGGTTTTTCTTCAGGGGTGTGGAGCACACTGGTGCTAACTATGTACAATTAGAGTGTTGGCCACCCATAGTCCAGTGGCCCAATTGTCCATTTACTTAATCACCTAAAACAAAACATTACATACCAGACATTTTCACATAACTATTTACACTCTGTTAGGTATTTTACTTTCTATGTTCTATACCTTGGAGGGGGCTGTCCCCGAGTGCTACGTTGGGACCGGCGTAGCTCTGGGGTTTGTCCCTGACTACTTGGAGTGTCTGCCCCCCCCCCGTGTTATTGGTAGGCCTAACCCTGACAGGGATGCATGTTGGTTGCCTACGGGGTCTCAGATTCGCCAAGGGTACGGCAGGTTCACCACTGGCAGGGGGTTGAGCCTCCTGTTCTACTGCTGGCGTGTCATCTTGTGTTGGAGCGGACAGTTCTTTAGGTGGATCTGGAACCTCTTCTGTTTCTGGCTCGACCAACTGCAGGAACGTCAAGACTGGTACCACTATGGCATTGTTTATTCGGGTCCAAGTTTTGGGGAATTTTCCAAGGATTGTTTGGATCATCTCTTCCTCTTTTTCATGACTTTGGGGACTTTCTTGTACTTCTTCTACTTCTTTTTGGGTTCTGCACCGTTCAGGGCACGCTTTCAGGCGGTCTCGAGAAACTGCTTGATAGGTCTTGCCTTCATCTTTGCTTATGAGGCATACCTTACTATTGTCAAAGTTGGAGGGAATAATGGTGTAGGGTTCATTCTCCCACTGATCATCTAATTTATGCGCCCTCCGCTTTTTCTTGAGGACCTATTCTCCACGTGCTAAGGGAGTTGCTGGGGCTGTTTGATTGTAGTTCTGCTCTTGTCTCGTTCTTGCTTGGGACAGGCTCCTTTCTACGCATTCGTGGACCTTGCGGTACTGCTGTTGTCGCTCTGTATCCCAATCTTCTATCTCCTGAACCGCTTCAGGTGACACAGTCCCCATCTCAAAGTCTACAGGTAACTTGCCAGGTCTTGCTCGCATCACGTAAGCAGGGCTGCAGTTGGTCGAATTTACTGGGATATGGTTGTACAGGTCTACCAGATCTCGTAACTTCTCTGGCCAATGGTTTCTTTCTTCCAGAGGTAGAGTCTTCAGCATATCAATAACCACATGGTTCATCTTCTCGCACAATCCATTGGTTTGGGGGTGGTACGGTGTTGTTCGGATTTTCTTACAGCCGTACATGTTACAGAACTCTTGGAACACTTCGGCCTCGAATGCAGGACCTTGATCAGTCAGTACCCTTTCCGGATAACTGTGAGGCCGACAAAAGTATGCCTGGAATTCTCTAGCTGCTGTTCTGGCTGTCTGGTCCTTCACAGGCACTACTACCAGGAAACGAGAGTAATGGTCCACAATGGTGAGGGCATACACATAGCCTGACCGGCTTGGTGTTAACTTCACGTGGTCCAGGGCCACCAACTCCAGGGGCTGCTTCGTTACAATTGGCTGTAGGGGAGACCTCTGGCTGGCATCATCCTTCCGCCTCAGGTTACACGGACCACAGTCTCGGCACCACTTCTCGATCATCTTTCTCATGTGCACCCAGTAGAACCGATCGCGGAGTAGGGTCTCCAACTTCTTCCACCCGAAGTGTCCTGCTTTATCATGGTAAGCTGCTAGGACCATTGGAGCATCCCTCTGTGGGACCACTATCTGCCAGATGAGTTCATTCGTTCGCCAGTTAACATATCTCTTGCAGAGCTTGCCTTGGTAGGTGAACAGTCGTCCCCTCTCCTTCCACAACTGCTGGGCTTCTTGTGGAGCGTCTGGACCGAGATGGGTCTCAGCTTGTGCTAGCTTTTCTTTGACCAATCGCACGGCCGGGTCACCGTTCTGTGTCTCTTCCCAATTATGGTGGAGTAATGGGTTGACCGAGACCTCGTGCTGGCTCGAGCGCTTCACTCCTACAGCATGCTCACACTGGGAAACACCTTGGTGATGGAAAGCCGGTAACTCTATCTCTTCGAGTTCATCCAGGTCTTCTCCAGACTCGGGTAAGTGAGGCATTCTGAACAGCGCATCAGCATTGTTATTCTTCTTGCCAGCCCGGTACTTGATGGTGAAGTCAAAGTTAGACAGCCGGGCCATCCATCGCTGTTCCAACGCACCTAACTTGGCTGTTGCCAGATGTGTCAACGGATTGTTGTCCGTGAAGATGGTGAACTTGGCCGATGCCAGATAGTGCTTGAAGCGTTCAGTCACTGCCCAAACAATAGCGAGGAACTCTAGCTTGAAGGAACTGTAGTTTTCTGGATTCCTTTCTGTGGGCCGAAGCTTCCTACTGGCGTAAGCTATCACCTTCTCTCTGCCTCCCTGCACCTGGGACAGAACTGCTCCCAGTCCCACGTTGCTGGCGTCTGTATACAGTACAAACGGCTGGCTGTAGTCAGGGTAGGCCAGCATTTCTTCTCCCGTGAGAGCCCCTTTCAGCCGGACAAAAGATGTTTCTATTTGGCTGTTCCATTCAAATGGAGGGCTCTGCTTCTTAGCCTGCTTTGGCTGGCCCACCAGGAGATCTTGAAGAGGCGCTGCTATCTTTGTGAAACCATCAATGAACCTTCGGTAGTAGCCCACCAGCCCAAGGAACTGCCGCACCTCCTTTACTGTGGTGGGTCTTGGCCAGTCCTTGATTACGGTGACTTTCTCCGGATCAGGTGCCACACCTTCTGCGCTGACCACATGACCCAGGTACTGTACCTTTGGCTTCAAGAGGTGACATTTGGACGGCTTTATCTTCAGGCCATACTCCGACAGGGACTCAAACACTTCTGCTAAGTGCCTCAGGTGATCTTCGTAGGTCTTGGAGTAGACTATGACGTCATCCAGGTACAATAGCACGGTTTCAAAGTTGTGGTGGCCCAAGCAGCACTCCATCAATCTCTGAAATGTCCCTGGGGCATTGCAGAGCCCGAACGGCATACAATTGAACTCACAGAGACCCATTGGTGTCGTGAATGCAGTCTTCTCTTTGTCCGCCTCTGCCACGGGAACCTGCCAATATCCACTGGTGAGATCCAGGGTGGAGAAATAATTAGCTGATTTTAAGGCCGTTAGTGACTCTTCTATTCTGGGTAGTGGATAAGCATCTTTATGTGTAATGCGGTTAATTTGTCTGTAATCTACGCACATTCTCATTGTACCATCTTTTTTCTTTACGAGCACTAGTGGAGCTGCCCAAGGACTACAGCTATCTCTGATAACCCCAGCCTCCTTCATTTCCCGTAACATTTCTTTGGCACGCTGATACTGTGCTGGGGGTACAGGGCGGTATCTCTCTTTAATGGGATGATGATCACCCGTGGGGATTTGATGTTTAACCCCTTTTACCTGCCCAAAATCTAGGGGGTGTTTGCTGAAGACCCGCTTGTACTCCTGTACCACCTGGTAAACCCCATGCTTTTGGTGTGAGGGGGTGGAGTCGGTGCCCACATGTAATTTTTGGCACCAGTCTTCCAGCTGCCCCTTGGAGCCATTGTCTTCCGCCTGGTCGGACGGGATCAAGGGTTCGACTGCTTTGATGGTATTGTTACTGACAGTGTACAGTTTTGCTACAGTGGCGTACCGGGGCAATTTGGCTTCCTCCTCTCCACAATTCAGGACACGGACGGGCACTCTCCCCTTGCGGACGTCTGCTACCCCTCTGGCTATCAGGACTCCAGGCCTACTGTCTGAATACACCGGTTCTACCAAGGCCTGGTAATCCTGACCCTTGAGGCCTATTGCTGCCCGACACCATATCAACATTTCACTTCTTGGGGGTATTGCAATGGGGAGGGGGTCACTTACCCTCACACTGCCAATTTCTCCTCCGGCCAGCTCTACCTGCTGCCTCCTCATCAGGGCTCTGATCTCCCTCTGTAGGGCACGCTGCTGCCCGGAGCTGGCAGTTTCAGACGCCTGTTGCAACAAAATTATCACTTCGGCAATACAATTTTCTATCACATTTGTACCAATGGTTAGCAGTGGGTCAGATTCTTTGCGATCAATATCTACAATTATCATCCCCTGACATGGCAATTCTACCCGCCCCACTTTAATGGTTACTTCTTTATACCCAATTTGAGGTGAGGGCTGACCATTACTGGCCACAATTGTTAAATCATCATCTGGGCCATGGTCAATGTCTGAATCAGCCCAATATCTTTTGTACAGTTTATAAGGGATGGTTGTTACCTGGGACCCCGTATCCAGGAGGGCATTCAAAGGGATCCCATCCAGCACAATAGGAAGGACCGGGCATCCTCCCACATACTTGCTGCGACTAGGGGTTGAGCCGGGCTTCCTTACACCTGGGGGTCGGCTCCTGGCCCCAGGCTCGGCCCATTTAAAGGACAGTGTCTTGCAATATGGCCCGCCTGGCTGCAGCGGCGGCAGATCGGTTGTCCCGTTGAATCATACCGGTCTGTGTCTTTTCCTCGGGTCGGCGGAATCCTCCTCTGTCGCATCCATGGGACGTCATCTGGGATGGAGGCCAACTCGATTCTTGCAGGTGATGGGGTCACTTGTAGAGACTGCACGGTCTTGGCAAGGGCAGCTACAGTCTTGGTCAGCTCCTGGACCTGCTGTCTGAGCTCTGCAGTGGGATCCTTATCCAGGGACTGCGCCTCGGCCCCTGCAGCGGCTCGTGTTGCAGGCACCACCCCGGGGTACGTGATAGCAAGAGGCCGGAGGGGTACTGGGTCATTCGGTGTAGATTCCCTCAGTACCCGGATGGCCTGGTCCTTAAACTTTGCAAAGTCCAGAGCAGGGTTCTGCAGGACCATGATACGCAGCTGGGTCCTGTGGGCATCTGACAGGAGCCCTTCTATGAACTGCTCAGTTAGGAGTTTGTCTTCTTCACGTACACTCTCTGGGTCCACCTGTTTAATTGCTTTCAGGGCCTCCTGCAAGTTTAAGGCATAGTCCCTTATGCTGTCTGTGGCCCGTTGTTTGCACCCAAAGAATCTCATCTTTATTTCTGCTGCGGTGCGGGTGTCGAAAGTACTCTTTAACTTGGCCAGTATCTGGGTTGCTGTCCCTTTATCTGTATCAGGCCAGGACTTCACTTCACGCTGGGCCGCGCCGGCTAGCTGCCCCATTAATATGCCCACCTTCTGGCTCTAAGTCAGCGGATACACCCGGAACAAGCTGTGCAGCCTTTCTCTGAAGTCGCTCAGGGTATGGGACTCCCCGGAGTACTGCGGCAGCCATTCTGCTCCCGGGATGTACGGCATTGTGATCGGCATTACCGGCACTACCGCGGGGGCTGGGGCGACGGCGACTGGGATTACATTGGCCAGCGCTGCTGCGTCTTGAACTACTACAGCCACCGGCTCTCCCTCGGTGTCGGACATCTTCCTCCCCCTTAGTGAACCTCCAGGCTCCACTTTCTTTTTACAATCTCTTCCAGGTAGCGCGGGGTTAACGACCCTCCGCTCTGATGGCGCGCTCCCTTCGCGCTGTTTTTCGGGCACGCCCCCTTCTTCCTGCACTCAGCGAAGCTAATGGCGGCGGCAGTCTTCAAAGAGTAAACACACAGTCTTTTCAAAGGCGCACAGTACCCGGTGGGCGCCGGGCACGAAATCCTGTTTGTGACGTCAAAATTGACTCGCCCACCCCAGGGCTATGGGACACCCGGTGCCGGGCCGGACTAGTCCGGGGGCAGTCAGTGGTGGCGGGGCCCGACTCCGTGGCCCTGGTGGGTGTCAGTTTAAATATGGCTGGTGACTTGGGAGCAATTAAAGTATTTGTTTCGTGACGCCACCTGTGGTTTGCGGCTATTAAGCCGCCGCTGCTCTGTGAGGCCTCCGGGGTGATGATACGGCAGCAATGGTGGTACGGCTCCCCACAGGTGGAGCGGTGCCCCGGGGACACTGTTGGTGCTCGTGAAAGTCTATGGTGTTGTGTGGATAACACGGTGCAGGGCCGACAGGCAATGAAAGAACCAGGCACAAACAACAGTCTCTTTACCTTCTCCTCTTTTACTTTAAGAACAGTCCAGTCCTGGGAGACCGTCACAGGTGGTGAAGGGGATCCGGTCGGCCTGGAAGTACTTGGGGTGATCTTTTTGGCCAGCTGAGTATGAGGCCTACTCCTGTTCTTTTCTTTACTATTATAGGACCCTGCTCTCTGGATCTAGCAATGGCCCTCTTGCTGCTGGGACCGGTGGTACGTCCCTTTCCCTCTGTGGTAGGCTGCGCAGGCCCTCTCTGGTGCTTCTCTGCTGGAGTCCACTTCGGGCCCTGATGATGCAGCTGTACCTTCGGGCTGTTTATGGGCCGGGTGCTTGCAGCTCTCCTGCCCTTCGGATACGGCTACCAGGGAGTATTTTAAGCCCTGGTGGCCACAGACTCCGATGTCCGAGTCTCTTCTCTGCCTCTCTGCTACTTCTGCTTCCCTGGGCCAAGCTGCTCCAGCTCTAGGCCCCAGATCCACAGGACAGCACACTCTGCGTCTGCTTGCTATCACTTCTCTCTACAGACTGAACACTACTTCCTCCCTCAGGTCAGACTTAAGGAATGCTCCCTGGAATTCCAGGTTCAGAGCTCCCCCTGCTGGCCGGAGGGAGAATTGCGTTGGATGTTAAACTTACTGGCCAATGGACCTCCCAATTACCTCCAGGCTCAGCATTAACCCTTTGGGAGGGCAATGCTGTTGTGGCGACCAGGTCCTGGGGCGCCACAAAAACTCGTTAGGCCGTCTGGGCCTGGGGCTTTATTAACCGAAAGGGTCTTTATTGCGGTCGTTATTTCTGCGCATATTAGTGGTGCGTTGACGGGATCAAGCTGCTCCGGTGAGATGGAGAGGAGCTTTAGGTTACATGCGCATGCTTCACTTTTTTCTGCATACAAATTGCAACCAAAACTGTACCCAAACTGCAACCAAAACTGCGCCTTGTCAGAGAGAGCCTGGAAATGTAAAAAAAAAACCTGTTTGTAATGTAGCTGCGTTCTGGGTGCGTTTTTGATGCATTTTTGAGTGACAAAAATGCAATAAAAACACATGAAAAACGCAACAAAAACACACCAAATTGACAGCACTGCATGCGTTTTTGATGCGTTTATGTGTGACAAATGTTGACAAAAACGCTAGAAGAATGAACATGCTGCTTCTTTTTTGTCACAAACTTTTGTCAAAGAAAACACTGACAAATAAACTGCAAGGTGCGCACAGCAAATCTGAATTCTCATAGACTTTGCTGGGAAGTCAAATGTCAGAAAGTTGTGACAACAAAACTGCATCTTTGTCAGTGTATATTTCCATTGTCAAATCTCCGCTGCCCCCCTTCAGCCTTCCTTCATAACTTGTTACAAACATTACTTATAAACAGTATCCCTCCCATCCCCCCTCCCCTCTCCATGCGACACGACCCAGAATTTAGCCAACTATACTTTCAGCTTGCCCAGGGACCCTGACAGATCTTCCTTCATATACTATTCTGTGGACACAAATGTGGACATTATTTGCATTATTTCTTCTCTTGAACATGTAACGCTTATAAACTTTTTCCATTTACTAAAAAATGTTGCTGCCATCTTCTCTTTCCATCTCTCCAGCACCACCTTCTCCAACACAAGCGTTTTTTCCAATTGATTAACCAGTTCTTCTTTCGTTGGTATTTCCTTCCCTAGCCACTTCTGAAGAATTGCCCTTTTACTTATCATTGCTATATCATGGAAAAGATTTGGTAACTTGTCCCTCCCTTCCTCTCCCTCCTCCTGATGCTGATAGTGAAATAACCAAACTATTATTAATAATATTAATAATAATAATCTTTATTTCTATAGTGCCAACATATTTTGCAGCGCTTTACAATTCAGGAGGATCATATACAATCAAGTAACAGTTATAGAAAATACAATATTTAGAGGGGAAAAAAAAGACAACCCTGCTCGTGAGAGCTTACAATCTACAATGAGATATCGGGGTGGGGGGGGCAAGGTACAAGTGCTTCATTAAAATGACAATCCAGCCATCTCACCGAAATGGGGGATAGATAATGGTTTCCTGGACCAGTTGGCCAGAACCTTGAGATGCATTTGTGCCATGGAGTTTGATGTGGAGTTATGTTGTGGGAAGTTGTAGAGGGACTATGTGAATTGAATCTGATTAGGGAGTGTGATAGGCCGCCCTTAAAAGATGCTTCTTTAGGGTGCGTCTGAAGCTGAGTAAGTTGTGATTTTTCCTAAATTTTTGGAGTAGAGCGTTCCAGAGGGTTGGTGCAGCTCGGAAGAAGTCTTGAATCCGGAGTGGGAGGTTCGAATTAGTGTGGATGTTAGTCGAAAGTCATTTGCAGAGCGTAGAGAACTGGTGGGGTGATAGACAGAGAGGAGGGTGGAGATCTAAGAGGGTGCCGCACTGTGGAGAGCTTTGTGGGTAAGAACAAGCAATTTGAATTGGATCCTGTGATATATGGGCAGCCAGTGCAATGACTGGCACAGAGCAGAGGCATCCGAGTAGTTTCATAGTTTCATAGTTTCATAGTTTCATAGTTTTTAAGGTTGAAGGGAGACTCTAAGTCCATCTAGTTCAACCCGTAGCCTAACATGTTGATCCAGAGGAAGGCAAAAAAACCCCAATGTGTCAAATAAGCTCCAATGGGGAAAAAAATTCCTTCCTGACTCCACATACGGCAATCAGACTAGTTCCCTGGATCAACACCCTGTCATAAAATCCAATATACATAACTGGTAATATTATATTTTTCAATTAATGCGATCAGGCTCTGCTTAAATGTTACTTGTGAATCCCTCAATACAACATCATACGGCAGAGAGCTCCATAGTCTCACTGCTCGTACAGTAAAGAGTCCTCATCTGTGATTATGATTAAACATTCTTTCCTCAAGACGTAGCGGATGCCCCCGTGTTCCAGTCGCAGGCCTAGGTGTAAAGAGATCTTTGGAAAGGTCTCTGTACTGTCCCCTCATATATTTATACATTGTAATTAGATCCCCCTAAGCCTTTGTTTTTCCTAACTAACTAACCCCAAGTTTAATAACCTGTCTTGGTATTGCAGCCCACCCATTCCTCTAATAATCTTGGTCGCTCTTCTATCTACCTGTAAGATTATGCTATTTATAACCTTCTATACTTTTGCTAACAAGAAATGCATCCATTCCTCTCTTAAATTCATTCAGTGAGTTGGCCATCACCACTTCCTCAGGAAGAGAGTTCCAGAGCCTCACTGCTCTTACCGTGAAGAACCCTCTTCTATGCTGATGTAGGAATTTTCTTTCCTCCAATCGAAAAGAATGCCCCCTTGTTCTTGTCATAGTCCTTGGTACAAACAGATCATGGGAGAAATCTCTATATGGCCCTCTGATATATTTGTACATATTTATTAGGTCTCCCCTAAGTCTTCTCTTTTCTAGAGTAAATAGACCTAATTTTGATAACCTTTCCGTGTATTGTAATGCACCCATTCCATTTATTATTTTAGTAGCCCGCCTCTGAATCCTTTCAAGTTCAGTAATGTCTTTCTTCAGCACCGGCGCCCAAAATTGCACACAATACTCCAAGTGTGGTCTGACTAGTGATTTGTACAGAGGGAGAATGATGTTTTCATCTCGTGCCCCCAGACCTCTTCTAATGCATCCCATCACCCTATTTGCTTTGGTGGCTGCTGCCTGACACTGGGCACTCCAATTTAGATTCTTATTCACTAAGATGCCTAAGTCTTTTTCCATGTCTGATTTCCCCAGCAGTTTCCCATTTAGTAAGTAATCGTAGCATCTGTTTCTCCTTCCCATGTGCATAACCTTACACTTATCTGTGTTAAACCTCATTTGCCATTTTTCAGCCCAATTCTCCAATTTACTCAAGTCCATCTGTAGTTGCAAACTGTCCTCCTTTGTGTTAACTACCTTACATAGTTTTGTATCATCTGCAAATACTGATATTTTACTCTGTAAACCATCCACCAGATCATTAATAAATATATTAAATAGTAGGGGGCCCAATACAGACCCCTGTGGCACCCCACTAGTAACCCTGGCCCAATCTGAGTATGCACCATTAATAACCACTCTTTGTTTTCTACCACTAAGCCAGCTACCTACCCATCTACACACATTTTCCCCGAGCCCAAGCTTTCTCATTTTACTTAGCAGTCTTTTATGTGGGACAGTGTCAAATGCTTTACCGAAGTCGAGATAAATGACATCCAATGCTTCTCCTCGGTCCATGTGAGAGCTTACATCCTCATAGAAGCTGATCAGGTTAGTTTGACAGGAGCGATCCTTCATAAATCCATGTTGATATGGAGTTAAACAGTTATTAACATTGAGACATTCCATAATAGTATCCCTTAAAAACCCTTCAAACATTTTACCCACAACAGATGTTAAGCTTACCGGCCTATAGTTTCCAGGTTCCCTTTTGCACCCTTTTTTGAATATTGGTACCACATTTGCTAGCCGCCAATCCAGTGGAACAGACCCAGTTTCTATAGAGTCTTTAAATAAAAGGAATAGAGGCCTGTCTATCACATTACTTAACTCCCTTAATACCCGAGGGTGAATGCCATCAGGGCCTGGTGATTTGTCAATTTTAATGTTACTAAGTCGGTTCTGCACTTCTTCCTGGGTTAGGCAGGTCATACTTAATGGGGCATTTACATGATCACTCTGCATTTCCCCTGGCATATGCTTTTCCTGTGTGAACACAGTTGAGAAAAAAGTATTTAAAACATTTGCTTTTCCCACATCGCTTTCTATGATTTTACCCTCATTATTCTTTAAAGGGCCAACACCATCAATTTTAATCTTTTTTCTGTTTATATAATTAAAGAATAGTTTGGGATTTGTTTTGCTTTCCTTAGCAATGAGTCTCTCAGTTTCTACTTTTGCTAAATATATTTGTTTTTTACACATTTTATTTTTTTCTCTATATATTTTTAATGCTTCCTCGCTGCCTTCTTGTTTTAGCTTTTTAAATGCCTTTTTCTTATTATTCATTGCCCCTTTTACATCCTTATTAAGCCACATTGGTTTTCTCCTGTTCCTAGCCCTTTTATTTCTGTATGGTATGGCTAGCTCGCAGTGGGTGTTTAATACCGATTTAAAAATTTCCCACTTATTTTCTGTGCTCCCATTTTTGAGGACATTGTCCCAATCAATTTGGCGAAGGTCTTCTCTAAGTTGATTAAACTTTGCTTTCCTGAAATTCAGCGTTTTTGTAACCCCCCTCCAAGGCACCTTACTAAAGGACAAGTGGAATTGTATTATATTGTGGTCACTATTCCCTAGGTGCCCATCCACTCGTACGTCTGTTATTCTATCTGGCCTGTTGCTTAAAATTAAGTCCAGAAGGGCTGCCCCTCTAGTTGGGCCCGGCACAAGTTGGGACAGATAATTATCCTTAGTTACTGACAGAAACCGGTTTCCTTTCTGAGATACACAGGTTTCAGTTTCCCAGTCTATATCGGGGTAATTGAAGTCCCCCATAATAATCACCTCATTGTGATTTGCTGCTTTGTCTATTTGTTTCAATAATACATTTTCAGTGGTTTCTGTTATATTTGGTGGCTTATAACAAACCCCTATGAGGATTTTATTAGTTTTCCCTCCTTGTATCTCCACCCATAGAGACTCCACCTCTTCATTTCCCTCTTGAATATCTTCTCTTAGTCTGGGCTTTAAACTGGACTTTATATATAGACAGACTCCACCCCCTTTCCTTTTTTTACGATCCCTCCTAAACAATTCATATCCTTGCAGGTTAGCCGCCCAGTCATAACTATCATCTAACCATGTCTCAGTTATTCCTACTATGTTGTATTTCTCCTCATACATTACCAGCTCCAGTTCCTCCATCTTATTGGTCAGGCTTCTTGCATTGGTCAGCATGCAGGAAAGAAGTTTTGCTCCCCTTTTCTCAGCTTCCTTCTTAGTACCCTGTCTTGGGTCCTCTTTACGGCATCTAGTATCCTTGATTAGTTTCTGCTGCATGTTCTTGTCTGCTGTTTTTTCTCCCATCCCCTCTTCTTCTAGTTTAAAGCCCTCCTGATGAGTGTGGCAAGCCTTCTGGCGAACGTGTGTTTCCCAGGTTTTGTGAGGTGTATCCCGTCTCTTGCGAGAAGTCCATCGTAGAGGTAATTCACTCCATGGTCTAAGAATCCAAATCCTTGCTGCCTGCACCACCGTCGTAGCCAGTTGTTCAAATCTAGTATCCTATTCCATCTTCTGACACCATGGCCATCGACTGGGAGGATTGATGAGAAAACAACCTGTACGTTCCGTTCCTTTATTTTCTTCCCCAGAATTTCAAAGTCTTCACAAATAGTTGGCAGATCATTTCTTGCCGTGTCGTTTGTTCCTACATGTATCAATAGGAACGGGTATTCGTCCTTGGATCCGAGGATAGTTGGTATCCTGTTGGCCACATCCTTGATTTTTGCTCCAGGGAGGCAGCATACTTCTCGTGCGGTTATGTCCGGCCTGCAGATAGTTGCCTCCGTGCCTCTTAGTAGTGAGTCGCCCATAACTACCACTCTTCTTTTCTTTCTGGACGCACTGCTTGTTGCTCCTGAGTGCTTTAGAGTGTCTTTTGTTTCTGCTTTTGTTGACAAAGTAACTTCTTTTGATGATACTGTGTCTTCTCCTGTAGAGACGGTATCATCCTGAGCTGTGCCATTTTCGTTCTCCAGCATGAGGGCTTCATATTGGTTGCTAAGCTGTGTGGGTGGTGCCGACCACTTGATCCGCTGGCTTCTTTTGGTCACATGTGTCCACTTTTCAGCCTCTGTATGTGTTCTGAAGCTTTTCTCACTTTCCATATCCTGAATTGTTGCTTCTGCCTCGTCCAAGAAGTCCTCATGTTCTTTAATTAGCTTCAAAGTTGCTATTCTTTCTTCCAGTCCCCGCACCTTTTCCTCTAAGAGGGCAACAAGTTTGCACTTTTGACAGGTGAAGTTGAATTTCTTGTGCGGCAGATCCGTAAACATGTAGCATGTGTTGCAGGTGACCATGTGGATTTTCTTCTCTTCCATAATGCTGATGTAGCGTATGACAGGCGAAAGTCGCGCGCCGTCAGGTTTTGCGATGTCCTCAAACAGCGAGACCCGGCAAGTCCCAGCAATCGATCAGCTTACGGCGACTCTTCTCTTCTTAAACAGCTACAGTTATCACCACTATGGGATTGTGTTAAAACGATGCCACACTTATCTTCAGTCGCCTCCCTTTACTTCAGTACCTCGCACTCTCCAGAGTAGCGGTTAGCCAGATAGGTGACCCTGGCTGCTGCATTAAGGATGGACTGTAGAGGAGAGAGTCTAGTTAGGGGGAGACCAATTAATAGAGAGTTACAGTAGTCAAGGCCAGAGTGGATCAGGGCCACAGTGAGGGTTTTTGTCATTTCCATTGTGAGAAAGGGGCGGATTCTAGAGATATTCTTGAGGTGCAAGTGGCAGGAGCGGGCAAGAGATTGTATGTGGGAGGTGAAGGAGAGATCAGTGTCAAGTATAACCCCCAGACAGCGAGCCTGCTGCCTAGGACTTATCGTTGTGCCACACACAGAGAGGGAGATGTCAGGTTTAGGAAGGTTGGAAGACGGAGGAAAAAGAAGAAGTTCAGTTTTTGAAAGGTTAAGTTTCAGATAGAGAGCAGACATGATATTGCAAACTGCAGTCAGGCAGTTGCTCGTGTTCTGTAGTACAGTGGGGGTGAGCTAAGGGGAATGAGGTGTATAGCTGTGTGTCATCAGCATAAAGATGGTACTGAAAGCCAAATCTGCTGATGGTCATTCCAATTGGGGCAGTGTAGAGGGAGAAAAGAAGAGGGCCAAGGACTGAACCTTGAGGGACCCCAATAGTGAGAGGAAGAGAAGATGTGGAGCCAGCAAATGATACACTGAATGAACGGCCAGAAAGATAGGAAGAGAGCCAGGAAAGAACAGTGTCCTTTAGGTCGACAGAATGGAGCATAGAGAGAAGGAGATGGTGGTCAACAGTGTCGAAGGCGGCAGAGAGGTCAAGAAGGATAAGCAGAGAGTGGTCACCGTTACGTTTTGCTGTCAATAGGTCATTGGTCACTTTGATGAGGGCAGTTTCTGTTGAGTGCAAAGGGCGGAAGCCAGACTTAAAGGATCTAGAAGAGAGTGAGTGGAAAGGTAGCGGGTGAGGTGAGAGTAGACCAGGCACTCCAAGAGTTTGGTGATGAAGGGGAGATTGGAGACTGGTCTGTAGTTGCTTGTGCAGGACGGATCAAGGGAAGGTTTTTTTAATAATGGAGTAATGATAGAGTGTTTGAGGGAGGAAGGGAAGATACCAGAAGAGAGAGATTGAAGATTTTAGTTAGGTGAGTGGTGACAACCAGAGAGAGGGACTGGAGTAGAAGTGAGGGGAAGGGATTAGTAGGGCATGTGGTAGGACGAGAAGATGATAGGAGCCTGGAGTTTTCCTCCTCTGTGACTGGGTCAAATGAGGAAAGTGAGCTAGATGGGATGTGGGGAGGGATAGGATTCACAACGCTTGGTGGCTGGGGGCTGATCTTTCGGCGGATGTTTTCTATTTTCTCTGCGAAATACGAGGCCAGGTCATCAGCATGAAGGGCTGTGATGGGCGTCTGTACTTTGGGACTGAGGAGGGAGTGGAAGGTGTCAAAGAGCTTTATTAGATCCATCTCCACGTTTCTGTTCCAGATTTTCCTCACTACCCCCTGGACTGGTTTCCAAAATCTTTCAATCCTCCCGCACTGCCATAACCCATGATATAGGTCTGTTTTTTCCGTAACACATTTTGGACAACTCATCATCTTATCTGGATGTCTAGCATTCAATATATTAAATCCATAGATAGCTCTATCTATGATCCTGAACTGGGTATCCCTTAAGTTCTCATTCACAATCTTCTTCCTCAACACCATCCAACCTTTCAAAAACTTCTCCTCCCCCTCTTGATCTCCCAATTGCCTTGCCCGTCCTTCTAAAATTCTTCCTGATTTGTTAGGGACTAAGGCGGGCTTTACACGTTGCGACATCGCTAGCAATTGCTAGTGAAGTCGAGAGCGATAGCACCCGCCCCCGTCATACATGCGATATCTGGTGCTTGCTGCCGTAGCGAACATAATCGCTACGGCAGCTTCACACGCACATACCTGGTCAGTGACGTCGCTGTGACCGCCGAACAATCCCTCCTTCAAGGGGGAGGTGTGTTCGGCATCACAATGACGTCACCGCAACGTCACTAAGCGGCCAGCCAATAGAAGCGGAGGGGCAGAGATGAGCGGGACATAACATCCCGTCCACCTCCTTCCTTCCGCATTGCTGGTGGACGCAGGTAAGGAGATGTTTGTCGTTCCTGCGGCTTCACACACAGCGATGTGTGGTGCTGCAGGAACGACAAACAACATCGTATTTGCAGCAGTAACGACATTATGGAAATGCACAGATCAGCGATTTTTTTACGCTTTTGTACTCGTTCGTCGTCACATCTAGGATTTACATTACACATTATGATGTCGCTACCGGCGCCGGATGTGCGTCACTAACGACGTGACCCCGACGATATATCGGTAGCGATGTCGCAACGTGTAAAGCCCGCCTAACACTTCTCTCATATTTCCATAAAGACTTGATATATTTGTGGCATGGATGTCCCTTAATATGATCGCATCCATCTGATTTGCTTCATATTTGTTAGTTATGTTGTGTAATTTCTTCATTATCCCTTGTTTCACCTGTTCAAACTGGAGAATCTGGAATGGGCGCAAGTCATACTTTTCTCTCAACTCCTCACACGTCATCCATCTCCGTTCTGTATCATGCATCAGGTTTTTTAGAGTTATAATCCCTTTTTCCTTCCATTCTTTAAAGTGATCATTTTCCCTTCCCTGTGGAAAGTCAGGAAAAGCCCATATATTAAGGAATTTGGAGATATTCCAGGCTAACCCAAACTTTTTCCTAACCGCCTTCAAAGTCATCACTGTGTCTCTACAAATCAGTGAGTGTTTAATATTGGGGGCAAATTTGAAATGGAGGTATGTAAAATTGAACTCAGGTCCCAAGGCTTACAAAATTCAGCCTCTATATCCCAGTCAGAGTACCTACTTGTTCGTCTAATCCAATCGACTGTGTCTCAAGATACAGGCCAGATTGTACCCCCTAATGTTTGGTAGTCTGATCCCTCCTTTTTCGGTTGACAACATTAACCTTTTGGCACTAATCCTCGGCCTATATCCCTTCCAGAAAAAAAGTGCGAACGCTTTTGTCAATCTGTTCACATCCGAGTGTTTAAGAAGCAATGGGATTGTCTGCATTGGATAGAGAAGCTTGGAAAAGATCATCATTTTTATTACATGATTTCTTCCCAGAAGAGTCTACGGCAAATTTGCCTAACCTTGCAGCTCACGTTCAATTTTCTCGATCAAAGGGTAAAAATTTAATGAATATATGGTCTTTGTATCCCTTCCAACCTGTACTCCCAAGTATTTAATTGTATTTCTAGCTATTGGAATGTCACATAATGCATCCCTCTCCCCCTCCGCTCTCCTTTTGTCCAAGAAGAGAATTTCACATTTGTTTTTGTTAAGTCTAAACCCCGCTAACCTCCCAAAGACCTCAATTTGTTCTATGACTCTACTCAATTGCGTTTTAGGTTTGCTCATGAACAGGATTATATCATCAGCAAATAAGGCTGAGTGCAATGACTTCCTCCCTACCATGATCCCTTCAAACCACCCCCCTCATTCAAACGTCTAGCCAGTGGTTCAATAGCCAAGTTAAACAACAGTAATGACATCGGGCATCCTTGCCTGGTTCCCTTCATCAAAGGAAATTTTTTTGACAGAAATCACGGGGTACTCACTCTTGCCTGGGGATTTGCCTAAAGAACCCTCACAAAATTCCTAAAAGCACCGTATAGGCCCAAGTGATCTAACACCTGTTCCAGCCACGACCACCTCACATTGTCAAAGGCTTTCTCCACATCTAAGGTGATCAAGGCTGGATGCCCCCCCTTCTCTCCTCTGCTTTACTACATCAACTGCTAGCATTACTTTCCTAATATTTGTCACCACTGAACGCCCTTTAACAAAGCCAGCCTGGGGGAGATCTATAATCTCTGGCAATATTGTCACTAGCCTATTTGCCATCAACTTCACTAAAATGTTTAGGTCTTGATTAATCAGCGAAATGTGCCTATAACTAGATGGGTCTTCTAACTTCTTTCCTCCTGTAGGAATGAGCTTTATATAGGCTGTATTAAGTGTACCCGATATTCTTTCCCCATCCATTATCTTATTGAATAACACTGTCAGTATAGGTGAGATTTGTTCCTTCATAATTTTGAAAAAACTGCCGCTAAAACCATCTGGTCCTGGGGCCTTCGTCGTTTTTAACACTCCTATAACCTGTAGCACCTCCTCCTCCGTCACCTCTTTATTCAGAGCCTGTAAATTTTCCTCCATGAGCGTAGGCATTTTTGTTCCTTTTAACCACTCATTTCTTTCTTTCCTATCAGCTGACTCCTCCTCTTTGTATAAATCTGCGTAGAAGTCTTCAAGAATGTCGTTTATCTCTTTGGGATCTGTCGTTTTACTCCCCACAGCATTTCTCAGTGTCGTAATATGTGTCATTGGTCATCGTCCCCTTGCCAGATTTGCCAATAACTTCCCTGCCTTGTCCTCGAAATGAGTCAACTCTGCCTCTTCTTGTGTCCTGTACATACTTTCTTTCCTTTCTACCCAGTTTTCAAAATTGGCCTTCACCTCCACCAACTTTGCTTTTGTCACCCTTGATGGTTTTTCTAAGAAGTCAGTATACACTTCCCTAACTGACCGGCTAGCCTCATGAAACTTTACTTGTGCCTGTCGTTTCACCTTTGTTGTATATCTTAGCACTTTTCCTGTCAAAACTGCCTTAGCCGTCTCCCAATACAATAGTGTTTCCCCATTGTGCTCCTGATTCGTGAATGTATAATCCACCCACCACTCTCTCAAGGAATTTGTAAAAATTATCCAGCAGCTTGATACAAGAATTTAAAAAAATTATTTTTATTGAAATAGAAGGATAAAAGTCCAAAAGTCACATGGAGTAGTTACATAGACAGAGGACGCGTTTCGAACGTCTAGTTCTTATTCAGAGACTGAATAAGAACTAGACGTTTGAAATGCGTCCTCTGTCTATGTAACTATTCCATGTGACTTTTCGAGTTTTATCCTTCTATTTAAAAAAAATAAATACATTTTTAAATTCTTGGATCAAGCTGCTGGATAATTTTTACGAATTCCTTGACCTAGTTTTGACGACTTTTCCATCCCTGCACGGTTCCAAGGTTGGTGTCTCCCAGACAGGTGAGCTGGAACATACTTTTTGTTTTTGTCTTACCCACCACTCTCTCAGTATTCTATGGAAGTTTTCATCCAAAGTCGAAGAATGAGGGGAAGCGCCATATATAATCCTGTCCTCTCTGAACTTTATCAGCTACAATGACTGCCAGTGGGCTATGATCCAATATTACCATATTCTCTATAGCTATCTCTTCTACCCTCTGCAATAAATTCTCACCTCTCAGCCAGAGGTAAATCCGTGGCCAAGAGTCGTGTGGGTGGGAATAGTGTGTAAATTCTCTCTCTTGCGGGTGATGTATTCTCCAGCAATCTTGTAATATTGTTGTTTTTAGCATTGCTCTCAGAAACCCCTCCGCACTCCTCCCCTGACTCCTCCTATCTTCTTCCTGAGAAACCACTGTGTTGATGTCTCCCCCCCACCAGTTTACACATGTCCCCGTCCATCAAAATCTTATTAGTTATATTTTCAAAAAAGGCCTTTGTTCCATATTGGGTGCATTATATATTATGGATACTAAAAGTACCTGAAATCTTTATATGTATGTATCTTCCTTCTTCATCTGAATCTTGTGTTTCCATCTCCGGTGCAAAGTTTTTAGTGATCAAAATAAGAACCCCTGCTTTCCTACCTTTTGAGGCCGACCCATATACCCTTCCCACTCACATCTTGTTCATACGGAAGAACACATCCTTTTGCAAGTGCGTCTCCTGTAATAAAGCAATATCAACCTTAAGCTTCTTGAGATGACGTAGTATCCTATTTTGTTTGTGCGGCGATCTGAGTTCTTAATATTCCAGGTAATGAGCTTAACCATATTCCCCAAAATCAACAATTCCTTTTTCTGGCCGTGTCGCATAGATTCCCCAACTCCCTTCCCCTCCCCTTGCCTTCCCCCACCCAACTGTATATAACCCCTCACATCACCAACTTTACAAATACAATTAAAGTCTTCCATTTTTTCTGAGATGATTTAAGCTCCTTTCAAATCTCTGCTTCAGGTCAAGCTCTCCGTGAAGCCACCCCACTATGTCACCCCTCCCCTTCTATCAGCTATTAGCTCCATGCCCCTAAACAGCCTTTATAAATTTATCAAAATCCTAAAATCGCTTATACCAGTCATTAAGAGAAAAAAAAATAGGGGGGGGATAGAGAGCCGGAAAAGGAAAGGTACAAAAGAAAGGCAAGAATAAATAAAAAGCAGATGAAGGGATAAAAAGGAAGATGGAAAGAGGTGAGATATAAAAGAAGGATGAAGGAGAAAAGAAAGAGAATGAAGGTAGAAAAAGAGCATTAGAGAATGATAGAAGGGAAAAAGGAGTAGGCATGAAAAGGAGAGAGAAAAAAAGGAAGAGAAAGAAAAGAGAGAGAGAGAGGGAGTGTTCTGTCTCTTCCTAGAAGCTGTGAATCCCAAGCGCTCTAATTACCAGTCCCTTAGATAACTGTATGCTTGTACTCACACCACAGGCATCAGACAGCTTTAACTCAGCCAGAACGATGACTTGTAGGAAAACCAGGAGAAACGCTGTAGTTTTCTTCTAGAATCTTGTATTAAGTACAAAGTACAGGCAGATGAAAAGGAATAATCTGTACCGGCTTGAACACATGTGTCTTCAGCAATGGTTTCTCTAGACTAAACTGAAGAATAAGGGAGGAGCATCTTATACAGAAGCCAACTAAGGGAGGAACATAGGGACAGTCTTTATACAGTCTAAATCTACCTAGTAACAAAGGAATTTCCTGATAGGAGGAAAAATATGCAATGCAAGAAATATACAACAGGTTGTTCCCATTCATGGGACACAACAGGGAGGCAGGTGAGACTTTAGAGAGTTAAGGCCCATTTATCACCATATGTGTTACGGTTGCTGCGAGCACTGGAGACTATGTCCAGATTTCTTGCTACTGCACATGTGCGAGCGCTGGAGACTAAGTCCAGATTTCTTGCTACTGCACATGTGCGAGCGCTGGAGACTAAGTCCAGATTTCTTGCTACTGCACATGTGCGAGCGCTGGAGACTAAGTCCAGATTTCTTGCTACTGCACATGTGCGAGCGCCGGAGACTAAGTCCAATCTTGGAGCCATTGCACATGTGCGGGTGACATCATCGCTGACACGAGGTCACATGTCTCTGACACCTTCTATGCCGATTGGTCGCTGGTCATGTGCTTGTGACGTCTTGCTCGGTGATAGGCCAGCATGACGTCACTCCTGTCGTTCTGGCAGCGGATTGGCTCTGGTGTCCTCCATCTTGGATGAGGCACAGAGTCTATATAAGACCCTGACACACGCCGCATGGTGCTCAGTCCTCTTGGTTCATGCATATGAGTAGACGCTCTGTGCGCGTTCCTCTAGGCATTCCTCTGTCTATGCTAGGTGAGCGCTACCGGCAGGGTAGCGTTCTTATACCTTACAGCTTCGGCTGCTGTCCGTATCCTTACCTCTTAGGGGAGCGGACATAGGCAGGTGCCTGAGGCACATGGTCTGGCTGGGCCTTGTGATTCTACTCGTAGGTGGACGTTGCCGCTAGGGTATTGTTCCTTATACTGCGTCTGGCAGTTGTTCGTATCCTCGCACACTAGGGGAGCGAACAGAGGTAGGAGCTTTGTGCGGCTTACGCTGCTGTTCGTCTCTTTTGCACCACTAGAAGAGCGGACCTAGGCAGGTGCCATATCTAGTGGTTCGTGTCCTCGCACACTAGTGGAGCGAACGCAGGTAGGAGCTTTGTGCGGCTTATGCTGCTGTTCGTCTCTTTTGCACCACTAGAAGAGCGGACCTAGGTAGGTGCCATTTCGCACACATTGCCTTTGTCTCTGTGATTATTAACAGAGATCATTCCACACACCCTCCAAGTAAGGGAGGAATTGCTTTACTTACTTATTATATTTACTTACTTATTATATCCTTCTGTGAGTTAACAGAGGTATTGCACTCTGCCATAGTCTGCAGCAAAGTCTTTGCACGGTGGACCCTGACTGTCTGATACTCCTTTCAGTTATTATCAGACAGCCCCCCGTAACATTAGGACTGAGCCAAGGGTCTGGCAGTTATGGCAGAATATCAGCAGTTACACCGTTACATACAAGTACTTGAGTCACGGCTCAAGAGTATAGAGGATAAACCTCAGACCATGGTGACATCTGCACATGATCCTCGACTTGCTCTGCCAAACAGATATTCTGGCGATGCCAGATCATGTCGTGGTTTCATTAGTCAGTGTCAGATACACCTAGAGGTCAACTCTTCTCGCTTCTCTACGGAGAGGTCCAGAGTAGGCTTTATCATCTCCTTACTTCAGGACAAAGCCTTAGAATGGGCGACTCCCCTATGGGAGCGCTCTGATGTGGTTACTCTGAGACATCAAGACTTTCTTGATGCTCTTAAGGCGGTATTCATGGGTCCGCAGGTTACCCATGATGCGGCCCTGAGACTGTTAGATCTATCTCAGGGTTCGTTATCCACTAGTTCTTATGCCATTGCTTTTAGAACTCTGGTGGCAGAACTAGATTGGCCAGAGAAGGTGTTGATTCCTATCTTCTGGAGAGGGTTGGCAGGCTATGTCAAGGATGCCCTTGCTACTCGTGAGGTCCCTGCTTCTCTGGAGGACTTGATCACAGTAGCAACGAGGATCGATGTACGCCATAAGGAACGTAGACTCGAGGTCTCTTCCTCACGCCCTAAGCATCGGGCTATTCCAGTTGTTGAGGGTCCACTACCATCTTCCTCAGCATCTGAAACATCTCCCACTCCTATGGAGTTAGGTCATACGTTCTCCAGACTACGCAAGTCTGGTCCTCCTATATGTTACGTATGTCGTCAGGCTGGGCACTATGCCAACAAGTGTTCTAGTCGTCAGGGAAACTCCCTGGCCTAGTAACCATTAGAGGGGGGTTACTAGAGACGTCTTCTGCACCCTCTAAGTGTTGTATCCCAGGTCAGCTCTCGTTATCTGAGAATACATGGCCTATTATGGCTTTTGTGGATTCCGGAGCTGACGGGATTTTTGTGTCCTCAGGATTTGTAAAGGGACACAATATTCCCTCTATCATGTTAGAGGCGCCTATTCCTGTCCGTGTTGTTAATGGAACTATGTTGTCTGACTCCATTACATTGAGGACAGTTCCCTTGCGCCTTTCCCTGTCTCAGGGTCACATAGAGGAGATTTCTTTTCTTGTTTTGCCTGAGGGTATAGACGACGTCCTTCTGGGTCTTCCATGGCTTCGGACTCATGCTCCTCACATTGACTGGGAGTCTGACAGCATTATTAGTTGGGGTTCGAAATGTCAGTCCCGATGTCTTCCCTTACCACCTAAGGTCGTTGCGGTTGCATCAACTGATCTCTCTCCCATACCTACACCCTATTTGGATTTCGCTGACGTGTTCTCCAAACAGGGTGCTGAGGTTCTTCCACCCCATAGGCCGTATGATTGTGCCATAGACCTTATCCCAGGTTCGGTTCCACCTAAAGGCAGGGTTTACCCCCTGTCGATACCTGAGTCGGAGGCCATGTCGACCTATATAAGAGAGAGTTTAGAGAAGGGGTTCATTCGTAAGTCTGTCTCTCCCGCGGGAGCTGGGTTTTTCTTTGTTCGGAAGAAAGAGGGTGATTTGCGTCCCTGCATAGATTACAGGGGTCTCAACGCAATCACAATAAAGAACAAATACCCATTACCTTTAATTTCGGAGCTCTTTGACAGACTGAGAGGAGCTCAAGTTTTTACGAAGTTGGATCTGCGGGGTGCATATAACTTGGTACGAATTCGAAAGGGTGACGAATGGAAGACCGCTTTTAACACCCGAGACGGTCACTATGAATACCTCGTCATGCCTTTTGGGTTATGTAATGCACCCGCAGTATTTCAGGACTTCGTAAACGATGTGTTCAGGGATTTACTGTTATCCTCAGTAGTGGTGTATCTAGACGACATCCTGATTTTTTCTCCTGATCTGGAGACTCATCGTCAGGATGTCGTTCGTGTCCTTTCCCGTTTAAGGGAGCACTCATTGTTTGCTAAACTCGAGAAATGTGTATTCGAGCAGTCCTCATTGCCTTTTTTGGGTTACATTATCTCACAAGAGGGTCTGGCTATGGATCCTGCGAAGCTCTCTGCTGTCCTGCAATGGTCCGAACCTCATTCCTTGAAGGCGGTGCAACGCTTCTTAGGATTCATAAATTATTACAGGCAGTTCATACCCCATTTTTCTACTTTGGTGGCCCCTTTGGTGGCCTTGACTAAGAAAGGTGCTAATCCCAAAGCCTGGTCTACTGAGACATCTCAGGCTTTTGAGGCAGTAAAAAGACACTTTTCAACTGCTCCCGTTCTTCAAAGACCCGATGAGAATAAGCCCTTCCTCTTAGAGGTTGATGCCTCTTCAGTGGGTGCTGGTGCGGTCTTGTATCAAAAGAACGGTGCAGGTAGAAAAAGGCCGTGTTTCTTCTTTGCTAAAACCTTTTCACCGGCAGAGAGAAACTATACCATTGGGGATAGGGAACTGCTCGCCTTGAGATTAGCCTTTGAGGAGTGGCGTCACTTGCTGGAAGGAGCGAAACATCCTTTCCAGGTCTATACAGACCATAAGAATCTGACGTACTTACAAACCGCTCAGCGTCTGAATCCTCGCCAAGCCCGCTGGTCCTTGTTTTTCTCCCGCTTTCACTTCTCCATCAACTATCTGTCTGGGAGTAAGAATAACAAGGCAGACGCCCTGTCTCGCTCTATGCTTTCTACCCAGGAAGAGATTGACGAACCTCGTCTTATCCTTCCCTCCAGGGTTTTTCATACGCTCTCCCCTTTGACGTTAGACCAAATCCCACCGGGCAAGACCTTTGTTCCGCCTGATCGACAGAATGATATACTGTCATGGGCCCACACCTCAAAGGTGGGTGGGCATTTTGGTATTAGGCGGACACGAGAGTTACTGGAGAGGTGGTATTGGTGGCCACACTTAGCCAGCCACGTCAAGAGATATGTCGGTTCCTGCTACTCGTGTGCTCGCAACCGTCCATTACGGCAGAGACCGGCTGGGCTCTTGCATCCTTTACCAGTGCCAGATAGACCATGGGAGGTGGTAGGCATGGACTTTGTGGGTGATCTTCCATGTTCACAGGGACATAGATTTGTGTGGGTCATTACGGACCATTTCTCCCGGATGGTTCATCTCGTACCGTTATCGAGAATCCCATCTTCCAGGGTACTAGCCAAACTATTCCTCAAGCATGTCTTTAGGCTTCACGGGATGCCAGATCGTATCATTTGTGATAGAGGCCCGCAATTTACTTCCCGTTTCTGGCGAGATCTTTGTAGCCTTCTGCAAATTGAGTTGAATCTCTCTTCGGCATACCATCCGGAGACTAATGGTTTGGTTGAACGTACCAATCAATCTATGATTATATACCTTCGACACTTTGTTGCTGAGAACCACGATAACTGGTCCTCCCTCCTACCCTGGGCAGAATTTGCCCTTAACAATTCGCTGGCTGAGGCCACTGGGCACACACCGTTCGTACTCAATAATGGGCAACACCCTAGGGTACCGGTACCGTTTCCCGCTGCTGCACCTCCTCCTCTTGTGGCCGACTGGGCAACTAATGCCAGAGAGGTTTGGGATCGGACTCAAGAGTCGATCCAAGCAGCTAAGGACCGTATGAAGACGGTGTCCGATCGGTTTCGTCGCCCGGCTCCTGTCTTTTCTCCAGGGGACTTTGTGTGGCTCTCTGCAAAACACGTGAGACTTAGAGTGAGCTCTGTCAAATTTGCTCCTCGCTTCCTGGGTCCTTATGAGGTTCTTCGACAGGTAAATCCTGTAGTCTATCAATTGAAGTTACCTGTCCATCTTAGGATTCATGACAAATTCCATGTCTCACTGCTAAAGCCGGCTATTTTACCTCACGCTCGTGAAGTGCACTCTCCTGCCTCTGATTCCTCTCGCTCTAGCTATGAGGTACGAGCCATAGTTGGTTCTAAGATGGTTAGAGGGCGCAGGTTCTTCTTGATAGATTGGGAGGGCTATGGCCCGGAACATCGCTCTTGGGAGCCTGAGGAGGCTGTCCATGCTCCCGACTTAGTTGCCGATTACCTGCGTCGCCGGGAGGGGGGCCCTTGAGGGGGAGGTACTGTTACGGTTGCTGCGAGCACTGGAGACTATGTCCAGATTTCTTGCTACTGCACATGTGCGAGCGCTGGAGACCAAGTCCAGATTTCTTGCTACTGCACATGTGCGAGCGCTGGAGACTAAGTCCAGATTTCTTGCTACTGCACATGTGCGAGCGCTGGAGACTAAGTCCAGATTTCTTGCTACTGCACATGTGCGAGCGCCGGAGACTAAGTCCAATCTTGGAGCCATTGCACATGTGCGGGTGACATCATCGCTGACACGAGGTCACATGTCTCTGACACCTTCTATGCCGATTGGTCGCTGGTCATGTGCTTGTGACGTCTTGCTCGGTGATAGGCCAGCATGACGTCACTCCTGTCGTTCTGGCAGCGGATTGGCTCTGGTGTCCTCCATCTTGGATGAGGCACAGAGTCTATATAAGACCCTGACACACGCCGCATGGTGCTCAGTCCTCTTGGTTCATGCATATGAGTAGACGCTCTGTGCGCGTTCCTCTAGGCATTCCTCTGTCTATGCTAGGTGAGCGCTACCGGCAGGGTAGCGTTCTTATACCTTACAGCTTCGGCTGCTGTCCGTATCCTTACCTCTTAGGGGAGCGGACATAGGCAGGTGCCTGAGGCACATGGTCTGGCTGGGCCTTGTGATTCTACTCGTAGGTGGACGTTGCCGCTAGGGTAACGTTCCTTATACTGCGTCTGGCAGTTGTTCGTATCCTCGCACACTAGGGGAGCGAACAGAGGTAGGAGCTTTGTGCGGCTTACGCTGCTGTTCGTCTCTTTTGCACCACTAGAAGAGCGGACCTAGGCAGGTGCCATATCTAGTGGTTCGTGTCCTCGCACACTAGTGGAGCGAACGCAGGTAGGAGCTTTGTGCGGCTTATGCTGCTGTTCGTCTCTTTTGCACCACTAGAAGAGCGGACCTAGGTAGGTGCCATTTCGCACACATTGCCTTTGTCTCTGTGATTATTAACAGAGATCATTCCACACACCCTCCAAGTAAGGGAGGAATTGCTTTACTTACTTATTATATTTACTTACTTATTATATCCTTCTGTGAGTTAACAGAGGTATTGCACTCTGCCATAGTCTGCAGCAAAGTCTTTGCACGGTGGACCCTGACTGTCTGATACTCCTTTCAGTTATTATCAGACAGCCCCCCGTAACAATATGGCTCCCTTCAGCAGTCCCAAATTAAGTCTTCTTCTTGTCCTGCTTGTTCACGAGCTGCTGCCTCTTCCTCCTCTTTTCTCAGCTGAAGTCACCATCTATCGCTTTTCCTTCGGATTGGCTGGTCTGGATCTCAATTGACTCCACTCAGGCTTGTTGTCGAGTCTAGCTGCAGATGTTATGTTTGCAGGATCTGCATGTTTCGGATCAGTGGAAGTCCCTTCTTTTCCATTCCTCTCCTGTCGCCGTGTGCTCCCCTCCTGGAGTATCCTCTTCTCTGCTTCCGAAGAATCCCGGAAAGTCTTTGTGACCCCATCTGCTCCATTTACTCTTAGCATTGCTGGGTATAAAAGCTGAAATTTAATGTTTTTGTGATAGAGGCCAGTGTAGATCTGGCTAAATGGTTTTCTTTTTCGTGTGACTTCTGCTGAATAGTTGCCAAATAGTAGAATCTTGTGTCTCTGAATGCGTAGTGTCTGTCTGCTATTCCTGAAGGCCCGTAGAATTTCTTCATTATCTTTGTATTCCAGGTATTTAATAATAACCTGTCTTGCTCTGGATATTTCACTTTGCCTGGAGGTATTGTCATTATTACTGTGTCGATCTCTTTGCTTCCTTATGGGTCCCACTCTGTGTGCTCTTTCTACCCGGCAGCTGTGTAGTAGACCTAGGGCCTGGGGTAATTATTTTTCACAGATTGAGTCCAGATATTTTGTCATCACTGACTCAGGCAGGCCCACCATCCTTAGGTTATTCCTCCTAGACCGATTTTCAAGGTCTTCTATTTCAACATTCATGAGCTGAGCAATAGTATCTAGCTCCTTAAATCTGCCCTCCAGTCTTGTCAAATTGTCTTCGGCATCAGAGATTCTTTGTTCTACCTCGGTCAGGCTCATGTCATGATGTTCCATGTCCTCCTGCAGCGCTGCCATAGCCTCCTCCACGGAGACTGCTAGTGCCTCCCTAATGTCTGCAGTCAGATGGTCTGCCATTTCTTTTGCCACCCTTGGGTAATTAATCTCACCCAGTGTCTCTGTACTGCTCTGATTTCTCTGGGTTCTTCTGTTATCCTAGCCTCCTGCATCGACATGCTGCTGCGGCTGCCGTTGGTGTTCCTCTCTCTCCTCCCCCTCCTCCCTCGTCACTGTCGGCGCCATCTTATCTCCGCACACCCACTTTTCCATCTGCTCTGCTCCAGGCTTGTACAGCGTTCCTACTCTCCTCAGGAGATAATGATCCATGTACTGACAGCTGGTGAGTTAGTGCAGCCTCTCTATGTCAGTCTGTTGTGTTGTTTGCTCCTTAAGGGTGGTTTACGTTTTAACCACTCGATCTAGCATTGGTGTACTCGAATATGCTCAGTGCTTGGCCCAGTGTGAGCCACTTGCAGTGTCTGAATGGTTTTCACTGGGGGTAAAAACATTGCTAAAGGATGTATTGTGTACAAGAAAAAAATCCCACTCTCCCTCCCCTGGAAATTCTCTGTTTATGACCGGTTGCATGTGGGCGGAGACCCAAATTGCCCAATCAGTGACTTCCAATGGGGTTCAGGTCAAGTCTGGTTCCTAATTGAACTTTATCTAAAGTCCATCTGAAAAAGCCAAACCCGAACTTCAACAGGTCCACTCATCTCTATTTGAGGGTAGCCCCATTAAAAAAATAAGCACTTGGATATCAGACATATAAAATTCTTTCGTTTTTCAATTACAACAATTATACTTTGTAAAGAGATCATTTTTATAACATAAAGGGCCCAAATTATGCGGGGGCCACTCCTGATTCATGAAGTGGTGCATGCCTCTTCATGAATCTGGAGCGTTTGACAAGTGGCATGTGCCTCCTAGAAATATTAGTCCCTTCAGGGACTGGAGTGAGATTTCTGTCATAGAAAACACCACAGCTCGTCATGTTTTTAAGGAGCTGTGCTGTCATGCCCCATCCCACCTAAGCTCTGCAAATTTTGGAGTGAAAAAGCCAAAAGTCGCCAAAGTTTGGCACAACTCAATTTATCCAAATTGTTGTGACTTTTCAAAGCTTTTGTGTCACTTTTTTGGCATAAAAGCTTTGATGAATTGGGACCAGAGTGTCTTAACAACTTCCACATATCCCCATCTGGTCCTGTACTCAGGCTGAAATATACGCATTGGAATGGATGGACTGCAACTATCAAGAAATACGACTATTTACATGCCGTTGTCCTTCAAATATTATGGATAATGAAGATATGGTGTGTCAACATCATCTCGTATATATTTCGCCATATGGACTCTAATGGGGCAAGAAACTTTTGTATTATTTGCTAATATATTCTCCACTTGGGAAAAATTGGTATTGTTAAATGCGTTGGGAATGAATTGTGATTACATATTATATCCTGTCTCTATTCCTATCTTTCTCCTACATTAGTGGTTTGATAGGGTATGGTGGATCCCTGTGCACTTTTCTGCCTTTCCTCCATTGCATTGTGGCTCTCCCCTGTGGTATGGGATAATCAATGGATGGGTTTCTGGGGGGTGATATTCTGGGGGGGGGGGTTCCCCGTTTCCCCGTCTGCGCTATATGGGGAATCTCTCCCCTACTTTTTAAGTAAGCAGCAGCTGCTCCTTGCTGGGGATGAAGGGGCTGCTACTCTGTGAGGCGTCATGGGGCGTGCACGTTATTTGGACATCACTGCGGTGTTGTTCCTTCCTCTTTTGTTATGGGGCGGGCGATCCCTGACCGGGTTACACGGAGAAGTTTCTCCTTACCTTAACAACAAGCGGCGGTCTTTCATGTTCTGGGAGAAAGAGGGAGAGAGGGGCAGTACCCTGCGACGCGTCATGGGGCGTGCCTGTTGCCTGGATATCGCTGCGGTGGCGTCCTTAACAGCAGGGCTGGAACAACACTGGTGACGTCACAGGAAGTTTTCTTCCATCCAGTCTCCGCTGTGGACGCCGAACCTGGGCGGATTTCCGGTCTCAAGGACTCCTCATTATGCGTTCATAGAGGGTGGACCCTTGAGGTATTTTGGGTGCCTATTTAAGGTCAGTACTTGCACACACTTTTTATTTGTCCCCCGATGAAGCATACCTAAACGCGAAACACGTGTTGGGACGCCGGTCCCCCCGTGTTTATCCCGGCTTTTCAGTGATCTGAGTAGGTGAGTAGTGCTGCCCTTACTACGGTATATGGTGTATGGAAGGCTTTTTTCACTCAATGTGGATTACTCCTTTTTATGTTATGATGCAGCTCTGCTTATGGTATTTTAAGATCACGGCTGAGGAATAATCTTCCCATTCCACTCTCCGGGACACGTGGGCTTCTTTCCCCTTCAGCACCGTTCCCTCTAGTCCAGATGTATATCTATGTATTTTTGTACCCAACAGCACTTTAATAAAATATTTAATATCTTTCTTAAACTTCGGCTTGTATGGGCTTTTTATTAAGCAAATCTAAAGACTCTGTCCGTTTTGTGATCATATCTTGGATGCAGTGTGATTCAATTCTCCCCTGTCATGGCTGGGGATAGAAGGTATACTGGCCGTATAATAAAATACAAAGGGAAAGGGAAAAGAATGCCCTATTACTAGGGAAAAGGGGAAGTGGTGACCCCTGATAACCTGCAGCTTACCCTCACTGTCCTCACCAACCCTACACAAGTTCTGCACCTGTCGCCGAGCAGGAATACCTCACCCTAGGCAAACCCTGATCTTGGCCCTAAGTAAGAATGGCAGGTATGAGCTATTCGTCAACACCACTAATGCTAAGGGATACAAAAGCAAACGATACAGGGGAAACACATATTCTACCACCTGAGCCCAGGTAGATATCAAAGGTCAAGCACTTATCTTAAAAGCAGCTACCACAGAAGTCTCTGGAACAAGAAGAGGAGACCACCGCTGCAAATCACATCCAGTAACAACTATAAACCGCACCCAAAGCACCCCAGGGTGAGGTTTATAAAGGAAGATCATTGGCTGGCAACTGAGGGGAAACACTGAGTTTCCCAGGGTCATAGAGTCCACTGCTGCAGAAACAGAAAACTGTCAGATAACAACACATGCTGCCAATCTCTGGGACTTTCTAACACTCACTGCTACTGGATTGTCCGCTGGCCATGACACCTGTGACATCCCCTCACTATTTTTGTGCAAAATGTCTACAGCTCTGCCTCAACTCCAGAGGTTCTGAGGCAAAATCATCACATCTAAACAATAGAGAAAGATAGGCATGAAGAATATATATATTTTACAAGCATTTATTAACAAAACAAGTTTTCAAAGCAATTATATACACTATGATATACTGCACTTTTTAGTACATAAAGCAGTGGGCAAACTGAGATTAGTGAATTATCCAGTGTCAAAACCTTTCACAAATGTTCCTAAAGGCTCTTAAAATACCCAGCTTACTAGCAGAGTTGAGCCTGAATTTCAATTTTGTGGGATCTCTGTATGCAGAGCGGGATCCCACAAATCTCTGCAGCTGCTCTAAGCACGAGACACTGATCTCTCAACTAATCCAGCGCGGTCACATACTCTTTTAAGGTTTTACTGAACTGCTTAAGAAGGGTGCTGCAGCGCTGGGGTCATAGAGCTCACTCTTTCACGGTGAGAGAGATCCATGGGGGTTGTGGGATCTCGCAACCTGGAAGTTCATTTGGGGGGACATTAGGGAGACTTCCAAAAGTTTTGGTACTGGCTTATATTTAGAAAATTCACTAATCTGCGGCTCTCTTCTGCTTTAGTAAATAAAAAAAGAAGCCGCAGATTTGTGATAAGCACTATTTAAAGGGAAAGTCGTCAAACACATTGCGCTAAAAATTGGGGGATATAAATAAATAAAAAAACATTTAGAAAATTCTGAAAGCAAGAATGGCTGCTCCGCTCTGTTGGTTTTCTGAAGGTAGGCAAGACTTGATTTACCAGTTCAACATTTCAATTATTCACAACAAAATAAAGGTTCCTTCCCTGTGCGGCTTCTTCATATGTTTAACAAGATCTATTTCTGAAAATTACATTTTCCACATTCAGAACATAAAAATGGTTTATTTTGTGTGATTTTTTTGATGATAAACAAGACCTGATTTCCTAGTAAAACATTTACCACATTCTGGGCATGAAAATGGCTTTTCCCCTGTGTGAATTTTCTGATGTCTAACAAGTTCTGATTTCTGAATAAAACATTTCTCACACTCTGAACATGAAAATGGTTTCTCCCCTGTGTGAATTTTCTGATGTGTAACAAGATGTGATTTCTGGATAAAACATTTCCCACATTTTGAACATGAATATGGCTTTTCCCCTGTATGAGATCTTTGATGACAAACAAGTTCCCATTTCTGAATAAAACATTTCCCACACTCTGAACATGAAAATGGCTTCTCCCCTGTGTGAATTTTCTGATGTTTAACAATGTCTGATTTCTGAATAAAACATTTTCCACACTCTGAACATGAAAATGGCTTTTCCCCTGTGTGTTTTTTCTGATGTGTAACAAGATGTGATTTATGGATAAAACATTTCCCACATTCTGAACATGGAAATGGCTTCTCCCCTTTGTGAATTTTCTGATGTCTAACAAGATGTGATCTCTGAATAAAACATTTCCCACATTCTGAACAAGAAAATGGCTTTTCCCCTGTGTGAGATCTTTGATGCCAAACAAGTTCCGATTTCTGAATAAAACATTTCCCACACTCTGAACATGAAAATGGCTTCACACCTGTGTGAATTCTTTGATGCGCAACAAGATCCGATTTCCAAATAAAACATTTTGTACACTCTGAACATGCAAATGGCTTCTCCCCTGTGTGAATTTTTTGATGATTAGCAAGGGCTATTTTCCGAGTAAAACATTTTCCACATTCTGGGCATGAAAATGGCTTCTCCCCTGTGTGAGTTTTTTGATGGCTATTAAGATGTGATTTCGTGATAAAACATTTCTCACATTTTGAACATGAAAATGGCTTCTCTCCTGTGTGAATTTTTTTATGTCTATTAATATGTGATTTCTGAGTAAAACATTTCCCACACTCTGAACATGAAAATGGCTTCTCCCCTGTGTGAATGCTTTGATACTCAACAAGATCTGATTTCCGAATAAAACATTTCCTTTGTTCTGAACATGAAAATGGCTTCTCCCCTGTGTGAATTTTTTGATGATTAGCAAGGGTTAATTTACGAGTAAAACATTTTCCACATTCTGGGCATGAAAATGGCTTCTCCCCTGTGTGAATTTTCTGATGTCTAACAAGTTCTGATTTCCAAATAAAACATTTCCCACATTTTGAACATGAAAATGGTTTCTTCCTTGCAGGAGCCGTTACATGTTCCACATCCCTTCTGTAATTTTCATTTTGCTTAAAATTCTGTGATAAATCGGACTTTTGGACTTGTTTGAACAGATCAGATGATAAAGCTTTCCGAGGAAGGACTGGAGGTATATCTGTGACAACAGCATATTCTTTATATGTATCATGTGTGATACTTTGATCATCTGTTTTAATTTCTGAAGATATTAGATTTCCATCTGAACTCCCAATACAGTCATCTGCTAAAAATAAACAGTTATTATTTTTTAATGATATTATCTTGAAATTTCATTTATTTGTTTAAACCATAATATCAGAAATTAAATTAGGAAAAAATGTATTCTGAATCTGTTGTCCAATTTCAATATCTAAACGCCCCGTTACACGCTACGATATATCTAACAATATGACGTCGGGGTCACGGATACCGTGCCACACATCCGGCATCGTTTGACATATCGTAGTGTGTGACAGCTACGAGCGACTGTGAACGAGCAAAAATACTCACCTTATCGTTGCTCGTTGACACGTCGCTCATTTTAAAAAAAAAAACTATCGTCCTTCTGCACTCCGGTTGTTCATTGTTCCCGAGGCAGCACACATCGCTCCGTGTGACACCTCGGGAACGATGACTGCAGCTTACCTTCGGCCACTGGCAATGCGGAAGGAAGGAGTTGAGCGGGATGTTATGTCCCGCTCATCTCCGCCCCTTCGCTTCTATTGGGCGGCCGCTGTGTGACGTCGCTGTGATGCCGAACGTCCCTCCCCCTTCAGGAAGAGGATGTTCGCCGCCCACAGCGAGGTCGTCCGGGAGGGAAGTACGTGTGATGGGGGTTAACGACTTTGTGCGACACGGGCAACAAATTGCCCGTAACGCACAAACGATGGGGGCGGGTGCGATCGCACATGCAAACACACGATAAATCAATGCGTGTAATGGGGCCTTTAAGCTGCTTTCACACTTTCATTGTGTCTCATCCGCCAGGCCTATTGCTGCGTCGAAACGATGCATCCGTCAATTTTTGTGTTGCTAACGGATGCGTTATTTCGCAGGAATCCGTCAGTGGCACTACCGCCCCCATCATCATTGCATACACCGGCACTACCGCCCCAATTATCACCGCACAAGGAGGTACTACCACCCCCATCATCACTGCACACACCGGCATTACCGCCCCCATCATCACCGCACACGCAGACACTACCACATCATCGCCGTACACACACCGGCACTACCATCCCCATCATCACCGCACACACCGGCACTACCGTTCCCGTCATCACCGCACACACCGGGACTACCACCTCCATCATCACCGCACACACACCGGCACAACCACCCCCATCATCACCTCACACACGCAGGCACTACCGCCCCAATCATCACCACACACACCGGCACTACCGCCCCCATCATCACTGCACACACCGGCGGTACTACCGCCCCCATCATCACCACACACACACACACACAGGCACTACAGCCCCCATCATCACTGCACACACAGGCACTATCGCCCACATCATCACCGCACACACCCCGGCACTACCTCAGTGACGTCCCTGCTGACAGCGCCATTCACTTCAGTTTCTGCGTGGAGCTCACAGAGAGCTGCAGTGTTCTACTACTGCTACTGTCAGCTTCTGATGTAGCACAGCTGAAAGCGTTGTGGGACCTCATGTGGATTACGTCGGACTTGGAGGGGTATTTGGGGGACTAATAAAGTGGTAAAAGAGAGTGTTTTTTGTCTTTTATTCCAAATAAAGGATTTTTTCGGGTGAATGTGTTTATTTACTTTCACTTACAGGTTAATAATGGGGGGTGTCTCACAGATGCCTGCCATGATTAACCTAGGATTTAGTGGCAGCTATGGGCTGCCATTAACTCCATATTACCCCGATTGCCACCGCACCAGGGCAATTCGGGGTGAGCGGGGTAGAGTCCTGAGACTGTCACATCTAATGGATGCGGCAATTCCGGGCGGCTGCTGGATGATATTTTTAGGCTGGGGGCTCCCCATAACGTGTGGCTCCCCATCCGGAGAATGCCAGCCTTCAGCAGTGTGGCCTTATCTTGGCTGGTATCAAAATTGGGGGGAACGCACGCTGGTTTTTTTATTTATTTATTGTACTGCATGATATAAACCCACCCATCGGCGGCTGTGATTGGTTGCAGTGAGACAGCTGTCACTTAGTGTGGGGGCGCGTCTGACTACAATCAATCATAGGAGCCGGAGGGCGGGGGAAGCAGTGAATACGAGATGGAATAATGAGCGGATGGCATTTTCAAAAGCAGAGCAGTGTGACAGCTGTGCAGCGCCGTGCCGGTGATCGGTGAGTATGAGAGAGGGGGTGAGAGGAAGATGTGTCACCCTGGGCAAGCCAGGGGACACAGGTCACACACCACCACACCCTACATCCCAGGTAGGAACACCAAAGCTAACCAAAAATCCTTGTTGCCTTCCTCCAGAGGCTGATGATTCACATCAGGGGGTGGGCCAGGCGGTTGGCTCCGCCCACCGAGGAGTTCACAGCTCTGGAGGCGGGAGAAACCAGGCAGTTGAGTCCAGGGAGGGACATGAGAGAGTAGCCCAGGCAGGGCTTGAGAAAACAACTAAGTGAAAGTGAAGGAAGAAAAGTAGTAAAGGAGGAAAGCAAGAGTGGTGACAAAACAGAAAGAGCGTGCAAAAGCCTGAGGTAGTCCAGCTGTGTGCAGGACAGGTCAGCAAGGTCAGCAACGGTGGTGACTGTCTGGAGGGGACCGTTTGGAACTTCCTGGAAGGACCCCGTAGGCTGTGTGCCCGGCGGTCTGGAGCAGTGTTCCGAAGGACAGTCAGCACCAGGCAGGGGCCTCTCGGACCCCGGCAAGGCTTGGAGTCGCCATAATTTGCCGAATCCGTCAGTGAAGGGGACGTAGATCCCCCAACAACCAAGTCCCGATTGAAGGCAACAGCCCAGCCAGTGTAAGAGAGACACAGCCACCGCCAAGGCACCAGTTTCTTAGGGCCAGCGCCTGCGGGCAAAGAGTAGAGCTCCCCCGGTCCAGCTTGAAGCCGGGGAGCGGGTTACCGGTGGGGACCCATCGCAACCAACAAGTACACAAAGGTGCTAGGAAAAGGGACATCACCGTCACCTACCGGGAGAGCAAGTGCAGCCGTCCGTGGGACCGTCTTACCAGCCGTTTGGTTTACCGTAAAAACTGTGTCAACGTCTCAGGCTGAGTGAGTACCACAGTGCCGCAAGGCACAGCGCTGCCCCCGCGTCCCTGCGCCCACCAGGCCCTGCACCTCCCCAGCCATCACCGGGCCCCGGGATCACCAACCCCTACCCACGGAGGGGCAACACAACACCTGGCTGCTCCGCATCACCATCCCCGGGATCCCCGTATTGAGCAGCGGTGGTGAAATCACCACAACCGTGGGTGGCGTCACGGACAATAAACAATCCCCACACCCAACAAACCCCCTTTCACTCACGGGCGAGGAGTGTCGCTCGAGAAACCCCGGGATCCGGCCCACCGCTCGAGCCACCACTGAGCAGCAGCCGCCGGACCCGAGCAGAAGGGGTGAGCGTAGTGTGCTGACACCCTCCTCCCCGCCCGCGACAACTTGGCATCACGAACAGGATCTTACCGCTCTGCCGTCTGGTAGAGGTGCGCCTTGTTACCGCCGGAGGTATCCGGCAGAAAAATTTTAGAAGCCGCCATCTTTGGCGCGAAAAGTTCCCGCTCGAGCGTCTTCTCGAGTAGTAGAGGCGCGAAGGCCAAAATCCCGCCCCGAGAGAGGAGGGGCCGGAAAGAGCTAAGGGGGACGCGATGGCGGCTGGCTGCATGTAGCTGCAGCTATAAAAGCAGGGACGCCAGGACTCTGCAAACATACCGTTCCTGGAAGTAAAGAAGAAGCCATCATGTGGATGCCGTCCCGCGACACCGTAGCCCCCGCGCCTGGAACCGCGGCGTGGGTGGAAATCCGAACCGCGCAGCTCTACCAAAGGCTGCAGGTCAGGATGCAGCTCCTCATGGAGGAGTGGGAGGCCGACATGGCGGACGTTATAGCCACCGTGCGGAGACGCGAGGAGGAAGCGGAGAAAGGGAGGGTGAGTGACCCACGTCCCGATGCCCTTGAAGGGCCGGTCATCGCGGCTGTGGGGCCCGGTCCAAGCCCTCTCCCCCCGTTGCCTCCCTCGCCACCCGTCCCGGAGGCCGTGACCCCGCCACTAGGCCTGCTACCACCGCAACCGGTAGCAGTACCCAGCGTCCCCGTCCAGGCGGGCCGACCTGTAGCCGGAGCCCGCCGTACACCGGAGGTGTTACCGTGGAAGATTCCGAAAGTTAAACCGGAGGCATCCCCTGAAAAATCCCCCGAGCCGGAGCCGATGACCCGCTCCGAGCCGAAGGCCCAGCAGCGGAAAGCCCCTATGCCCATCCCCCACACCTCGGCTGAGGTAGCGCCGGGTTGTTGCTGCAAAGCAGCGCCCAAGGCCAAGACACCGCGGGACATGCCGCCCAGATTCCTGACAGTGGGCAACGTCCAGGATGTCCCGCGGGGCCCGACCCGTGCGCCGGCGCCGTATTGGGATAGGGAGCCGGTACCGCTGGGCCTGGAGATCGCCGAGAGGGAGCGGAAGAAGGCCGAGCTGGTGGCCAGAGCGATAAGGGAGAAGGAGAATCTCCGACAGGCCACGTTCCGTGTCCGGGGTCCGTTGTACGAGGGGCAGGTGAGGCGGTTTGATGTCCGCCGGGGCTACGGGTTCATCTACGAGCCGGGCCTGGAGGCCGAAGTGTTTGTAGCCCGGCGGGATGTGAATGCCCACCTGCCTGAAGAACATCCCGGCCGCAACCTGATGCCGGGCGACCTTGTGCAATACACCCGGCACTGTGGGGAGCGGGGGTGGTTCGCGCTGGACGCTAAGCTAAGGGGCAGCCAAGAGTCCCGAGTGAGCGCCGCGCCCCCTCCCTTGGAAGGAGCACTGGAGCCTGAAGGCCTGGAGTAGGGCAGCGGATGCCCGTTGCACCGTCCCCGTTGGGACCACCACTTTGTTTGTTTAAAAGTTTGAAAAAGTTGAAAGAATGAGGAAATGATTACCGAACAGTAACCAGATTATCTTTGTGATTGAACCGGCTGGAGCCGGCACCGTTGTCCCCGTGGGGACCGTTTAAAAAGTTGCATGGAGGACTTTCCATGGACAAGCCCGTGAACTTGCAGGGCAACCACAAACGTTAAGTGGCTTGTAAATAAGTTGTTTGCCATTACCGTTTCCGCAATGCCGCCTCCGGAGAGGCAGGTTGGAGGGAGGGCCCTCAGCACAGCAGGCTGGGGCCCAGCCACCAAAGGAACCGGTGGCTACCCTCTGGAGGGAAGGACAGATCCCACTCGGGTATCGTGTGCTGGACTGTGGGTCAAGGGGTGCTGCCTGGGCTTTAGGGGCAGCATCAGGGCCAGGTTGCTTGGGTGGGAGAGAGCGGAAACCGTAACCGTAAACCGTTATGCAACGTTAAAGAAATGTGCCTCCCGTTAAGGGAAGAGTTATTAAAAATGTACATATGTTATTTTACCATGTTATCTTTTTCAGAAAAATAAAACCGGTGTTGGACGGCAGCCCGCGGACAGTCTGCATTTTGCTAAGGGGGAATGTGTCGCCCTGGGCAAGCCAGGGGACACAGGTCACACACCACCACACCCTACATCCCAGGTAGGAACACCAAAGCTAACCAAAAATCCTTGTTGCCTTCCTCCAGAGGCTGATGATTCACACCAGGGGGTGGGCCAGGCGGTTGGCTCCGCCCACCGAGGAGTTCACAGCTCTGGAGGCGGGAGAAACCAGGCAGTTGAGTCCAGGGAGGGACATGAGAGAGAAGCCCAGGCAGGGCTTGAGAAAACAACTAAGTGAAAGTGAAGGAAGAAAAGTAGTAAAGGAGGAAAGCAAGAGTGGTGGTGACAAAACAGAAAGAGCGTGCAAAAGCCTGAGGTAGTCCAGCTGTGTGCAGGACAGGTCAGCAAGGTCAGCAACGGCGGTGACTGTCTGGAGGGGAAGTTTGGAACTTCCTGGAAGGACCCCGTAGGCTGTGTGCCCGGCGGTCTGGAGCAGTGTTCCGAAGGACAGTCAGCACCAGGGCAGGGGCCTCTCGGACCCCGGCAAGGCTTGGAGTCGCCATAATTTGCCGAATCCGTCAGTGAAGGGGACGTAGATCTCCCAACAACCAAGTCCCGATTGAAGGCAACAGCCCAGCCAGTGTAAGAGAGACACAGCCACCGCCAAGGCACCAGTTTCTTAGGGCCAGCGCCTGCGGGCAAAGAGTAGAGCTCCCCCGGTCCAGCTTGAAGCCGGGGAGCGGGTTACCGGTGGGGACCCATCGCAACCAACAAGTACACAAAGGTGCTAGGAAAAGGGACATCACCGTCACCTACCGGGAGAGCAAGTGCAGCCGTCCGTGGGACCGTCTTACCAGCCGTTTGGTTTACCGTAAAAACTGTGTCAACGTCTCAGGCTGAGTGAGTACCACAGTGCCGCAAGGCACAGCGCTGCCCCCGCGTCCCTGCGCCCACCAGGCCCTGCACCTCCCCAGCCATCACCGGGCCCCGGGATCACCAACCCCTACCCACGGAGGGGCAACACAACACCTGGCTGCTCCGCATCACCATCCCCGGGATCCCCGTATTGAGCAGCGGTGGTGAAATCACCACAACCGTGGGTGGCGTCACGGACAATAAACAATCCCCACACCCAACAAACCCCCTTTCACTCACGGGCGAGGAGTGTCGCTCGAGAAACCCCGGGATCCGGCCCACCGCTCGAGCCACCACTGAGCAGCAGCCGCCGGACCCGAGCAGAAGGGGTGAGCGTAGTGTGCTGACACCCTCCTCCCCGCCCGCGACAAAGAGACCGACCGACAGAGAGAGATAGAGACCGAGAGAGAGACACCGACAGAGAGAGACCGATTCCGATGAACGCAAGTGTGAAAGCAGCCTAAGAGTTAGTTACATCTTTGTTAATTCTGATCTCCCATTCATTGCTCCAGTTCTCTGGAATGTGCTACAGTAAATAATCTGATTGTCACAATGTGACTGCAGGATAATGAGGGACAGGAGGCTTGTATACGGTCCCTCACACTAGTGGACCCTAAGGTATTCCTAACGTCTGGATTTCCCCTGAACATGGAGATGCCGGAGTCCCATGCCTTACTATTCTCCTGACCAGATTTAATCTGTTATCCACCGAATAAGGAAGGGGCAGGAATATCATAGAAATACAGATTAAGACAGACGAGAAACACAGTTTAAGACAGACGGGATACATTGCAAACTCACAGAAATAAACAGTGAGAGACTAAGGAGAAAAGCAAGAGCAGGAAGGCAGCAAAAAAAAAAAGACAACAAGGGTTAACACCACAACAGCTTAAAGCAATAATGCACAACCACTGGTAAGTCTGGATCACAACATCTGACCAGACAAGTATAGGTAACCTATAGTTGGCATTAATGGAATAGTCAAGCCATCATATACAGAAGGGGATACTTTCTCCTCCACAGCATGTGATCAAAGACATAAACAAGCAGCCCAGCAGAGAATAACTCTTGCTAGACTGCCCAAGACTGTGGTTTGACACCTGCGGCTCCCTGCGCTGCTCACAGGTATCAGAGAAGTTAACATGCAGAGTACCAGAATCTATCATTTCCACAGATCCTGACACCGCCATGGCAGTTGGCAAAACCTGCAAAAATCTCCTTGTAACATTGATCCACAACATAGACAATTGGAAAAAAATGTTTTTTTGAAAGACGAAAATAAAATAGTTATACAGATGCTGGCTATTTAACGGGGTTGTCCGGGACTGTAAAATTCATGGCCTATCTTTAGGCTTTGTAACCAAAGCAGGAGGCAGGGTCTTGCAGTCTGTACAAATAAACATACAGAAAGTACATGAGCTCCAATTCATCAAGAGCGGCGATGGACACTGAAAAATGATGTCAGGGACTGGAGTGAGATTTCTGGCATAGGGAACGCCGCAGTTTGGTATGAATTAGAGAAGCGTTGGCATCACACCCATCTTATGACCAAGCTCTGCTCATTTTGGCAAAAGGTGGTTAAAATTGGCGGGAAACCTCCAAAAGTTGCCCAATTTTTTTCACAACTCCCTATTGCACAGAAAGTTTTGAGAACTTTTGAAGTGATTTATGCCAGAATTCTGCCATAATTGCTTTGATGAATCAGGGTCTAGGTGTCAAATCTCCTTCTGTAGGGGGTCTCCATTCCTTCCAGGGTAGTTTTGTGGCGCCCTGAACAAGCCAGGGGCCACAGAGAACAACACCAACATACCCCACACTCCCAGCAGGCACACCGAAGTCAGACACAAAACCCTTGTTGCCTTCCTCCAGGGTCTGGTGTTCACACCAGGGGGTGGGCCAGGCGGTTGGTCCCGCCCACCGAGGAGTTCACAGTCCTGGAGGTGGGAAAAGTAAACAGTTTAGTGTTGGAGGTGAAAGTGAGAGGAAGGAAAGTGGTAGTGAAGCAACTAACTGACGGCGTCCAGGTGTGTGGCCCGGGCGGCACAGCAAGGTTGGCAGACGGTGGTGACTGTCTGCAGGAGTGGCCTATCGGAGTCTACCGTAAGGACCGTGGACGGGCGGTGGCCCGGCGGTACCGGACCGGTACGCGAAGAGAAGTCAGCACCATCTGGCAGGGGCTTACGGACCCCGGCAAGGCTAGGAGTCGCCGTGAATTTGCCAAATTCGTTAGCGAAGGGAACCTCCTTGGTTTCCCAGCAGCCAAGTCCCGACAGAAGGCAACAGTCCAACCAAGAGAGGGAGACACCGCCACCGCCAAGGCAACCGTTTCCCAGGGCCAGAGCCTGTGGGCAAAAGGGGCTCCTCCGGCCCATATCCAAGCTGGGGAGCGGGTTACTGATGGGAACCCATTGGAACCGTTTACCGTACATAGGTGCAGGGAAAGGCAGTCATCACCAACCTGCCGGGATAAACAACACCGCAGCCGTCTGTGGGACCCGTCCATCCAGCCGTGTGTTTTACCGAGAACTGTGTCATCATCTTTGGCTGAGTGAGTACCACCGTGCCGTGCGGCACAGCACTGCCCCCGCGACCCTGCACCTCGCCAGGCCCCGTAGCCCGCCTGCCATCCATCCCTACCCCATCACCGGGCCCCGGGACAACCAACCTCCTACCCACGGAGGGGAGAACTAACAACAAAGCTGCTCCCTGTCACCGCTCCCGGGATCCCCGTCCAGAACAGCGGTGGTGTCACCAATATCACCACAACCGTGGGTGGCCTCACGGACAATAATCAAATCCCCACAATCAAAATCCCCCTTTTCACTCACGGGCGAGGAACGCCGCTCGAGTCCCCGGGATCCGGCCCACCGCTCGAGCCACCACCGAGCAGCGGCAGCCGCAGCAGCAGCGGCCGGACCCGAGCAGTGGGAGAGCGCAGCGTCCCCTCCTCCGCCCGCGACAGTTTGCCAGTAGTTCACATTCTCTAAAGCAATAATTTTATTACATCTTCTTTAGTTGAAAACTTGCATTTCAGTGTACGGCTGTAATTCTCCCCATTTTGGCAAAGCTGGTTAACATTGGCGTGAACATACACACACCAGCCTATCTCCTCGTCAGCTTTAGACTTCTATAATTAACAGACCTTTGGTCACATGATGTGATGTCAAAAGGTCATTAAGCAGTCTTATAATAAGCATATAAACACTGGTGCCGCTAAGAGAATGGGTTAGTTTGCTCTCCCTTTCCCCTAATGCCAGCCTTTCTTCTATTAAATTAATTTAGACTCCTACAATTAAGAGACCTTTGGTTACATCATGTCACATGACTCTGAAGTCATCAAAGATCCTCAAACAATCAACCTTAGAATACAACTGATGGGGTCCCTAAGAGAGTGGGGATCTGGAGAAATTGTGCAGTTTGAAGCCTCCTAACGTTGGCCCTGACTGTAACTAGGGCTTATTTATGGAGTAGAGCTTATATTTCAAGCAGTCTCCAAAAATCCCATAAAATCATGCTAGGGCTTCTTTTCGGTGTCGGTCGTCTTTTCAGGGAAACAGGATATTCATGAACCCTCTGCAGGTCTTTGAGTTGCCTCCATAATGACACAGAGAAGGCACTAGAAACAAACAGCAGAAGAAGCAGAAGCAAAGAAAATACAGCTGAAAAAAACCAGAGCAGAAAGTCTAAAAATGTAGCCACAAATTAGTGCAGAAAGTACATGAGTAGATATCTCTTACTGGATAGAACTGGAGGAAACACATCCTGAGGAACATCGGGATCTTCTTGTTTACAGTCCTGTGGGAGAAGAGGACGGGGACATCTCTCTGGTGTTGTCCTCTTACTGGATAGATCTGGAAGAGACACATACAGGGACTGAATTCATTCCTTACATACAGATAATTATAAGCCGTGTGTATTTAGTCCTGTCTATTACCTGGTGATGTGAGGGCCTGGGGAACCTCCATTATGACTTCCTTGTACAGATCTTTGTGTCCTTCTAAATACTCCCACTCCTCCATGGAGAAATAAACGGTGACGTCCTGACACCTTATAGGAACCTGACACATACAATGATACTGTCAACCCCCCGATCCCTTCATAGCGTTACTGTATAATGTCCCAGCATTCCCAGCAGTGTCACCTCTCCAGTCAGCAGCTCAATCATCTTGTAGGTGAGTTCTAGGATCTTCTTGTTATCGATGTCCTCATGTATCGGGGGGTGAGGTGGAGGCCCCGTGATTGGGCTCAGGGGTCTTCCCCATCCCTCAGACACAGGGGCCTGACAGTGCTCACTAGAGGTCTTCTTCACTACTGTGTAATCCTGGTTATGGAGAGACACAGTAATAAATCTCACTACAGACATTTCCAGAGTCCTCACCTCTCCAGTTCTGTCCATCTGTTATTCCCATAGATAAGAATGATGTAATGTGACGTCATCAGAATCTCTCACCTCTCCAGTAAGCCGGAAGAGGATCTCTAGGGTGAGGTGTAATATCCTCTCCGCCATCTTGTCCCTGTCCATATCCATCCTTGATGGGTCAATCAGGAGAATTCTCTTATATAGAAGATCTCCACTGAGAGGATCCGATATTGTAGGGACCTGAATGGGGAGATGACGATGTAACATAATAAAGAATCCGGTGTAATAATACAATTACTGGAGATAACCGTTCGCTAGATAGGGATGATTGCCACACTGCCATGAGGAGTCCAGACTTACAGTCATATGAAAAAGTTTAGGCACCACTATTAATGTTAACCTTTTTTCTTTATAACAATTTGGATTTTTGCAACAGCTATTTCAGTTTCATATATTTAATAACTGATGGACTCAGTAATATTTCTGGATTGAAATGAGGTTTATTGTACTAACAGAAAATGTGCAATCCGCATTTCAACTAAATTTGACAGGTGCCTAAGTACGGGCACCCTTATCAATTTCTTGTTTTGAACACTCCTAACTACTTTTTACTGACTTACTGAAGCACTAAATTGGTTTTGTAACCTCATTGGGCTTTGAACTTCATAGGCAGGTGTATCCAATCATGAGAAAAGGTATTTAAGGTGGCCACTTGCAAGTAGGTTCTCCTATTTGAATCTCCTATGAAGAGTGGCATCATGGGCTCCTCAAAACAACTCTCAAATGATCTGAAAACAAAGATTATTCAACATAGTTGTTCAGGGGAAGGACACAAAAAGTTGTCTCAGAGATTTAAACTGTCAGTTTCCACTATGAGTAACATAGTAAGGAAATGGAAGAACACAGGTACAGTTCTTGTTAATCCCAGAAGTGGAAGGCCAAGAAAAATATCAGAAAGGCAGAGAAGAAGAATGGTGAGAACAGTCAAGGACAATCCACAGATCACCTCCAAAGACCTGCAGCATCATCTTGCTGCAGATGGTGTCAATGTGCATCGGTCAACAATACAGCGCACGTTGCACAAGGAGAAGCTGTATGGGAGAGTGATGCGAAAGAAGCCGTTTCTGCAAGCACGCCACAAACAGAGTCGCCTGAGGTATGCAAAAGCACATTTGGACAAGCCAGTTACATTTTGGACGAAGGTTCTGTGGACTGATGAAACAAAAATTGAGTTGTTTAGTCATGTTTGGTCATACAAAAAGGCGTTATGCATGGAGGCCAAAAAACACGGCATTCCAAGAAAAGCACTTGCTACCCACAGTAAAATTTGGTGGAGGTTCCATCATGCTTTGGGGCTGTGTGGCCAATGCCGGCACCGGGAATCTTGTTAAAGTTGAGGGTCGCATGGATTCAACTCAGTATCAGCAGATTCTTGACAATAATGTGCAAGAATCAGTGACGAAGTTGAAGTTACGCAGGGGATGGATATTTCAGCAAGACAATGATCCAAAACACCGCTCCAAATCTACTCAGGCATTCATGCAGAGGAACAATTACAATGTTCTGGAATGGCCATCCCAGTCCCCAGACCTGAATATCATTGAACATCTGTGGGATGATTTGAAGCGGGCTGTCCATGCTCGGCGACCATCAAACTTAACTGAACTGGAATTGTTTTGTAAACAGGAATGGTCAAATATACCTTCATCCAGGATCCAGGAACTCATTGAAAGCTACAGGAAGCGACTAGAGGCTGTTATTTTTGCAAAAGGAGGATCTACAAAATATTAATGTCACTTTTATGTTGAGGTGCCCATACTTATGCACCTGTCAAATTTAGTTGAAATGCAGATTGCACATTTTCTGTTAGTACAATAAACCTCATTTCAATCCAGAAATATTACTCAGTCCATCAGTTGTTAGATATATGAAACTGAAATAGCTGTTGCAAAAACCCAAATTGTTATAAAGAAAAAAGATTAACATTAATAGGGGTGCCCAAACTTTTTCATATGACTGTAGGTGGGCTTTACACGCTGCAACATCGCTAGCGATGTCGAGCGCGATAGCACCTGCCCCCGTCGCACATGCGATATGTGGTGATAGCTGCCGTAGCGAACATTATCGCTACGGCAGCGTCATACGCACATACCTGCTCTGCGACGTCGCTGTGACCGGCAAACCGCCTCCTTTCTAAGGGGGTGGTTCTTTCAGCGTCACAGCGATGTTACAGCAGCGTCACTGAACCGCTGCCCAATAGAAAAGGAGGGGAGGAGATTAGCGGCCGGAACATCCCGCCCACCTCCTTCCTTCCTCCTTTTCCGGTGGACGCAGGTAGGAGATGTTTGTCATTCCAGTGGCGTCACAGATAGCGATGTGTGGTGCCGCAGGAACGAGGAACAACATCGTACCTGCAGCAGCACCGATATTATGGAAATGAACGACATGTCAAAGAGCAACGATTTTTCACGTTTTTGTGCTCGTTGATCGTCGCTCATTTGTATTACACGCTGCAATGTCTCTACCGGCGCCGGATGTGCGTCACTAACGACGTGACCCCGACGATTTTTCGGCAGCGATGTCGCAGCGTGTAAAGTACCCCTAACTCTGCTGCCTCATTACAGTGAATGGATCCTTTGGAGTTTCATCTGAATCATGTCATTTGAAGAATTACATGTAAACCTGTCATGCTAATAGGTTGAGGAGAAGGGACGTAGGCTCACTGCGCCCTGAACCAGGCTTACCCAGGGGGGCATGATTAAGTGCCTACTCAGTCATCACCAGAGCCTCTGAGGTTGGACTTTGCTGACAGTAGGTACCAGTTACCAATATAGGGCAGTCCCTGGTTGTTGTGTTCCACCAAGAGGCTGTGTATCATGAGAAAGATGGGGTGGGAACCACTGCCTCTAGGGAAGAACAGGAAGGATAACCCTGTCACTTACTCTGAGCAACCCTAAGCTCCCCGATGTCCCAAGACAGGTTCTTTCACGCCGTGCGGTAATCACGTGTCTTACCCTAATCACAACCGTGTCTAGTGAGCAGGGCAGGAGGAACACTAGTTCTGCTTTATGATAATGACACAAAAGGAAAACAACAGAAAGGAAAAAGAAACTGCATTCCCAAACAACAGTATTAAAAAAGGGGGATGGAAGAGAAATTAATAAAAAGGGAGATGATCAATAGGAAGACATCAAATAAAATTTCCAAGCAGCAATCTCCAGGATCAAATTCAAAACAATTTCTCTTTCCATGGCTCACAACTCTATGCCAGCACCATCGAAAAGTAAGTTATCACTGGAAACTACCGAGGTAAAGTGGTGAGAACTTATACCAGGAGGGGGTGCAAAAATCAGAACAGCTGAGACAACACAGGATGGTAAGCCAAGAAAGACACAAGGATCTGCTTAACCCTAGCAGCGCCAGCACAAGTATAGTCTGCACAGCTAAGTGGAAAGCAAAGCAGATCCAACTAGTGCTGGCTTGCGCGGTGACCTTCTGACCCATGGGATAGGGGTAAGAGAACAAAACAGTGGACAGGATCCAGCTGGACTCCAAAGGGATAAATAAAAATGCTTCTTTATTTGTATCAATTCGATTAAAAATATATATCCATTTCTCAAGTAAAGACACCGGCTTGTTCACACTGATGAATGGCAGATGTATACCACTACGCGTTTCGGCGGGACGCCTTCCTCAGGTCAATGACCTCAGTGCGTCTCGGCATGGTACGCGCATACTGCGCAGGCGCGAGTAGCGTCATCGGGGAACTCCGCTCACGTGATCGGGGCAGCCCGAGACACGTGATGTGGGCCGGGTTTGCCTCCTTGCGAGCGCCTCCCTATTTGCGTCTCAGCCTGGGACGCACACAGTGCGCAGGTGCGGGCTGCGTCATCGCTCATTGAGTATGCGCATGCGCGGGTCCTCGTCATCGGGGAACCCCCGATCACATGACCGTGATACTTGGAGAGACGGAAGTGTGTGTATGGACACGCATATTATGTATGCTCACGTGTTTCTCTAGGAACGGACTGGAAAGGGTTAATCTCGCTGCATCACAGGTGAGAGTATTTGGGATTTTTCCATAAATGGGCTGTTATTCATGTGGGTGGCTCCTTGCCCCCTTAATCTGCATTCAAACACTCTAGCCACCTCTAGACGGGAGGATGGTGAATGGAGGAGCGTATATCTTGCTGTAGTGGGGTTTTGGACTCACTCCACATCCAGGGAGTCCTATGAAGAATGTCCCTTTATTGCTGTGCACTGCGGTTTAAGATAAGTAGTCAATACCTGCTATTTTGAACAAATGTTGTCTACCCCCTATCCGTATAGACACCCTGACTGAAGTTGGTTACCCTGGTGGGAGCTTATTTTTGGTCCTTTTTGGGGCCATTTAGGTGTTGATTGTAACACGGTGTTCTGCTGGGATTTGATATCTGTGTGTGGGGGAAAGTGGGGGTCTACTCACTTGCAGTGTTATTTGGGACCACCAGCATTTTTCATGTTTAAATGACTTTTGAACTAACTACTAATTTATCCACCCCTGAAGAACCTCAAATAGATGAGGGGAAACGCGTTGGGTGTTTCTGGTTGGAATCATCAGGTTTTGACGGGTGATTCTTTGTTGGGTGATTGTGCCCTACTATGCTTCCAATTCAATTATATTGGTCATAGTGTATTTGGTTTGCATTCTTTAAATCAATTGTTGGTTCGATTTGGAATTTTTTCCTCTAGTATACTATCACCTCCCAAATTGCTAGGGTCAGATTAGGGCCCGGAGGGATAGTCTTCGTTGAGCGGGGGCGCCAAATTGCGCAGGCTGTAGGGTGCCGACCTCTGCAGCAAGGAAGGGGGAGATCCAGGGCTATCTAAGGGCCTGGCCCCTCCTTTGTTTTTCGTTTTTTGGTTTATTGTACAATATTGTGATTTTTAAATGTTGGGAGTTTTCCCTTTTATAACTTATTAATAAAGTATTGTATTTTAGAAGTTTTCTTTAGCTTTATACCTTTGTACTTCTAAGTATTTTTCTGAGTAATTAAGAGTCACCAGACCTGTCCCACCGAGTCTGCAGCCAAATAGCATATAGGATCCGGGGCTGAGGTCTTGGAGCAGTCCCACATCGGAACCGCGCTATCAGCATACAGAATGGGACACTTTACTGACACCAGGATTCCCAAGTGATTCACGCCACGGGGATCCGATACTTAGTGCAACAAAGGAGGAAGGGCTCATAGACTGACATACACCAGATCTGACCTTCCACGGAATAGGTATCGGCTGGAGTCCATCGTGGCGGAGAACGGTATTCTGGGGCAGCGCCTGAACTACCAGTGAGTAAAAGACCTGGAACCGCAGTCCCTGTCTCTGCCTCTCCTTTTCCGGCGCCCAGCACTGCGGCGCCAACGGGGACCATCACCACCCCCATCCGTCCTCAATCATTCTCCCCGGGGTAACCCCACTCCGCCTGTGATGAGCGACACCATCCCAGCGACGACCTTCACCACCAGCCCCGGAGAGGATAAAACAAGACTGAGCACAAGACCTTCACAGCCGTCTACATATCATAGGGAGATTTCATGGCACCTTCTCTCCATCTACCTGATGATCCTGAGGAACATCGGGATCTTCTTGTTTACAGTCCTGTGTGAGAAGAGGACGGGGACATCTCTCTGGTGTTGTCCTCTTACTGGATAGATCTGGAGGAGACACATACAGGGACTGAATTCATTCCTTACATACAGATAATTATAGGCCGTGTGTATTTAGTCCTGTCTATCACCTGGTGATGTGAGGGGCTGGGGAACCTCCATCATGACGTCCTTGTACAGATCTTTGTGTCCTTCTAAATACTCCCACTCCTCCATAGAGAAATAGACGGTGACGTCCTGACACCTTATAGGAACCTGACACATACAATGATACCGTCACCCCCGATCCCTTCATAGCGTTACTGTATAATGTCCCTTCATTCCCAGCAGTGTCACCTCTCCAGTCAGTAGCTCAGCCATCTTGTAGGTGAGTTCTAGGATCTTCTGGTCATTGATGTCCTCATGTATCGGAGGTGGAGGCCCCGTGATTGGGCTCAAGGGTCTTCCCCATCCCTCAGACACAGGGGCCTGACAGCGCTCACTAGAGGTCTTCTTCACTACTGTGTAATCCTGGTTATGGAGAGACAGTAATAAATCTCACTCCAGACATTTCCAGAGTCCTCACCTCTCCAGTTCTGTCCATCTGTTATTCCCATAGATAAGAATGGTGTAATGTGACGTCATCAGAATCTCTCACCTCTCCAGTAAGCCGGAAGAGGATCTCTAGGGTGAGGTGTAATATCCTCTCCGCCATCTTGTCCCTGTCCATATTCATCCTTCACGGGGCAATCAGGAGAATTCTCTTATATAGAATAAAACCACAGAGAGGATCCAATATTATAAGGACCTGAATGGGAAGGAGAGGAGCCGATATGTAACATTAATCGAGATAATAATGAAGGGACGATATCATTTGGGCAGTAGAAAAAAATTTTCGACATGAAATGAAGTTGCACCTAAAATGGTATCAATGAAAATGTCAGTTCATCAAGCAAAGAATAAAGCGGGCTTTACACGCTACGACATCGCTAATGCGGAGTCGTTGGGGTCACGGAATTCGTGACGCACATCCGGCCGCATTAGCGATGCCGTTGCGTGTGACATCGATTAGCGATTTTGCATCGTTGCAAAACAGTGAAAAATCGCTAATCGGCGACACGGGGGTCCATTCCCAATTATCGTTACTTCAGCAGTAACGAGGTTGTTCCTCGTTCCTGCGGCATCACACATCGCTGCGTGTGACGCCGCAGGAGCGAGGAACGTCTCCCTACCTGCCTCCCGGCCGCTATGCGGAAGGAAGGAGGTGGGCGGGATGTTACGTCCCGCTCATCTCCACCCCTCCGCTGCGATTGGGCGGCGGTTCAGTGACGTCGCTGTGACGCCGCACGGACCGCCCCCTTAGAAAGGAGGCGGTTCGCCGGTCACAGCGACGTCGCCGGACAGGTAAGTATGTGTGACGGCTCTGGACGATGTTGTGCGGCACGGGCAGCGATATGCCCGTGTCGCGCAACAGATGGGGGCGGGTACCCACACTAGCGATATCGGGACCGATATCGCAGTGTGTAAAGTAGCCTTTAGTCGTTACTCAACTCCGATGTCGGAAAATGGAGACACAAACCGATTTTTTTATGTTTTGTTTTGTTCTTTTTTTTTTTCTCAAAAGTCTGATTTTTATTAACTACTAGAGATGAGTGAACCTGAAGTTCAGTGTTCGATACAAACTCAGACTTTCTAAAATAAAGTTCAGGTTTGGAGTTCGGGGGCTTTACGTATGGAAACCGCTCTTGTGTGATCAGATGTATTGTGCACCAAAAAATAAAACTGAAAAAACCCGCCCTCCCCCGGAAGTGATCTGCTTATGGCTGCATGTGGGCGGAGACCCGAACTGCCAATCAGTGACTTCAAATAAAGTTCAGGTCAAGTCCAAGTTCAGAACCGATCTTTACAAATCCAGCAAAGGAAATAGATTTTTGATAACAATGAAAGATAATTACCTTTCACAAATGGTACAGGACCCCACAAGAGGGGGAACACTACTAGACCTTGTACTAACCAATAGGCCAGACCGCATATCAAATATACAAGTTGGGGGTTACTTGGGGAATAGTGATCACAAAATAATAAGTTTTCATGTATTCTTTAGTAAGATGTATAGTAGAGGGGCTACAAGGACACTAAACTTCAGGAAAGCAAATTTTAAACGGTTGAGAGATGATCTTAGTGCAATAAACTGGGATGATGTACTAAGTAATAAAAGTACACAAAGCAAATGGGAGACTTTTATGAGCATCCTGAATAGGGCTTGTGCAGAAAATATACCCTATGGGAACAAACATGCTAGAAATAGGAGGAAACCCCTATGGCTAAATAGAGCTGTAAGGGAAGCAATAAAAGAAAAACAGAAAGCCTTAAAAGAATTAAAGAGGGTACTTAGTGATGAGGCATTATATAATTATAGAAAATTAAATAAAATATGTAAAAAGCAAATTAAGTTAGCTAAGTTTGAGACAGAGAGACTCATTGCGAGAGAAAGTAAAAATAATCCTAAAATATTCTTTAACTACATAAACAGTAAAAAACTGAAAAGCGATAGTGTTGGCCCCCTTAAAAATAGTCTTGGTGAAATGGTGGAAGGGGATGAGGGTAAAGCCAACCTGCTGAATGACTTTTTTTCTACGGTTTTTATACAAGAAAATGCCATGGCAGATGACATGACCAGTGATACCATAAATTCACCCTTGAATATTACCTGCTTAACCCAGCAGGAAGTATGCCGCCGCCTCGAAATCACTAAGGTTGACAAATCTCTGGGCCCGGATGTCATACACCCCAGAGTACTACAGGAATTGAGTTCTGTGATAGATAGACCATTATTTTTAATCTTCTCAGATTCCTTAATAACAGGGTCGGTACCGCAGGACTAGCGCATAGCAAATGTGGTGCCAATATTCAAAAAGGGGACAAAAACTTAGCCTGGAAATTATAGGCCGGTAAGTTTAACCTCTACGGTTGGTAAAATCCTTGAGGGTTTCTTGAGAGATGCTATACTGGAGTATCTCAAGAAAAATAACCTTATGACAGAGTATCAACATGGGTTTATGAGGGATCGATCCTGTCAAACTAATTTGATCAGCTTCTATGAAGAGGTAAGTTCAAGCCTGGACCAGGGAAATGCAGTGGATGTTGTGTATATGGACTTTTCAAAAGCTTTTGATATGGTGCCACACAAAAGGTTGGTACATAAAATGAGAATAATGGGGATAGGGGAAAATATGTGTAACTGCGTTAAAAACTGGCTCAGTGATAGGAAACAAAGGGTGGTTATTAATGGTACGTACTCGGGCTGGGTCTCAGTTCATAGTGGGGTACCACAGGGGTCAGTATTGGGCCCTCTTCTTTTCAACATATTTATAAATGACCTTGTTGGGGGCATGCGGAGTAGAATTTCAATATTTGCAGATGATACTAAACTCTGCAGGGTAATCAATACAGAGGAGGATAATTTTATATTACAGGGAGATTTATGTAAATTGGAGGATTGGGCTGAGAAGTGGCAATTGAAGTTTAATGTAGATAAATGTAAGGTCATGCACTTGGGTATAGGAAATAAAATTTATGATTATGTACTTAATTGTAGAACACTGGGTAAAACAGACACAGAAAAAGACTTGGGTGTATGGGTGGATGGTAAACTTCACTTTAGTGGACAGTGTCAGGCAACTGCTGCAAGGGCTAATAAAATAATGGGATGTATTAAAAGAAGTATAAGTGTTCATGAAAAAAATATAGTTCTACCTCTGTACAAGTCACTAGTGCGACCGCACTTAGAATACTGTGTACAATTCTGGTCACCGATATATAAGAAAGACATAGCTGAACTGGAGAGGGTGCAGAGAAGAGCGACCAAGATTGTTAGAGGAATGGGTGGGCTGCAATACGAAGACAGGTTATTAAACTTGGGGTTATTTAGTCTGGAAAAACGAAGGCTTAGGGGGGATCTAATCACAATGTATAAATATATGAGGGGACAGTACAGAGACCTTTCCAAAGATCTTTTTACACCTAGGCCTGCGACTGGAACATGGGGGCATCCGCTACGTCTTGAGGAAAGAAGGTTTAATCATAATCACAGACGAGGATTCTTTACTGTACGAGCAGTGAGACTATGGAACTCTCTGCCGCATGATGTTGTAATGAGTGATTCACTACTAACATTTAATCAGAGCCTGGATGCCTTTCTTGAAAAATGTAATATTACCAGTTATGTATATTAGATTTTATGACAGGGTATTGATCCAGGGAACTAGTCTGATTGCCGGATGTGGAGTCAGGAAGGAAATGTTTTCCCCATTGGAACTTGTTTGCCACATTGGGGTTTTTTTGCCTTCCTCTGGATCAACATGTTAGGCTACGGGTTGAACTAGATGGACTTAGAGTCTCCCTTCAACCTTAAAAACTATGATACTATGATACTATGAAATGTTCAGCTGGACCAGCAGAAGCCGAACGTCCACGGGTCCGCTCATCTCTAGTCACCACTTCGATAATAATAAATGTCTGATATTGCCGTTGTAACTAATCACACTGACCTGGAGGATCACACTGACCAGTCACTTTCAGCACATCGTGAATGGAGTAAAAACAATGGTGGAATTACTTTTTTTTCACTATTTCACCGCACTTGGAATTTTTACTTAATTTCCAGTAAATTTTATGGTAAAATTAAAACCTATGAGTCATTTAAAAAAAAAACAAAACAAAAACCAACTATCCTTTATATGGCAATGTGGGTGGAAAAATAAAAGAGCCGCGCAGCTACACACAATCATGTAGCAACGGAGAGGAAATCCAACCATCTCTAGATAAGGCAGAGACAGTTTATTACTGCCTCTGCCTTCTCTGTCACTGTATACACAGCTTTGGTGTAATGCAGCGGGAATGTGAGAGACCTGACAGTGACACAGATCTCTGTGTGAGAGCCCATCCACCATCAGTACTTGCCAACTGTAATTGTTTGGGGCCTGGTGAGTGCAAGTATTTTTTGGGGGGGATATTTGCTTTCTTTTGTGGGTGTATGCCTTCTTTGATAAAAGTCCTGCTGTATTCTTTAACTTTTTTAGATGTTTGGACAATTCATTATGGAACCACAACCACGGTGAATTTTTGGAGTACGGCTTATATTTTAAGTATAGTCAAAAAAGCCCTCAAAAATCCTACTAGGGCTTATTTTCAGGGTACGTCTTTTTCGAGGAAACAGGGTAGAAAGCGCTGATGGTGCCTCCTCCCCCATATACAGAGGATATTGTCACCGCTGAGTCATTATATCAGCCCCAGTCACAAGGGAAGTAAGAAAAAAATATAAATAAATACTGAATTGACCCCCGCCCCCTGACAAATCTGTGACATATAGGAAAATACCACTGTCAATACAAATCTGTGTTATTAGCCCCGACCAGGTAAAAAACAGCCATATATACAAAATAAGAAGTGTTACTAAATAGCTAAGAAATATGTAAATGTGATTATAGACATATATTGAGACGGCGTCCAGCTTTCAGTCATAGGGGTGGCACCGATGCAGTTCTAGTCACCGCTCAGTATACCGCGCTCTCGACACTGACTGTCAGCAGGTTCCAATGCTCAGCGGCTGTCAGTCAGTGGGGGGGTGCAGGGTATATATGTGGTAATAACAGACATTTCCCTTATTTTCAAACTGGTATCGCTCGACATCAGACACAATGCTGAAGTTGGTTACTTATTCATCCAGTTTCTTATTCGAGGCTGAAATTGGTTTATTTTTTTTTAGCTTTTTATTTTTTGTTTTTTTTTTACAGGTTTAAGAACAAACATTAAAAAAAATCACAATAATAAAATACAATATAGTGCGGAGCCCTGATGTGAATACTCTTAAAAGCAGCAAAAAAAAGTATCAAACTAACACAAAATGGGCATCAAAGTGATATCAAAGCTCTTTTTTCACAAGGGTAACAGGAAAAAATGCACCATACAATTAATTGTGCAGTTTTTCCTGAGTACACAGATACCTCATATGTGCTGGAAATCAAATGTTTGGGTGCACGGCAGGGCTTGGAAGGGAAGGAGCGCCATTTGACTGTAAATTGGATTCATTAGCGAATGCCATGTCGCGTTTGGAGCTCCTGAGGTGCCTAAACAGTGGAGCTCCATCAAAAGTGATCACATTTTGGAAACTAGACCCCTCAAGGATTTTATCCAGGGGTATATTGAGCATTTTGAACCCACAGGTACTTTATAGAATTTAATAAACTTAGGTCGTCATATTGAAAAGTTTCTTCTTTTTTTTCCACAAAAATGTTGCTTTAGCACCAAATTTCTCACTTTTTCAAGCGGCAACACCAAAATGTGGACGCCACAGTTTGTTATCCAATTTCTTATGAGCGCAGTGATACCCCACATGTGGCTAAAAACCTCGGTTTGGACAAACGGGAGGGCTCATAACAGAAGGGGCACCATGTGAATTTTGAAAAATTGAAAAAAATTGTGGGCACCATGTCACATTTTCAGGACCCCTAAGGTACCTATACAGCAGAAACCCCCACAAGTGACCCCATTTTCAAAACTAGACCCTCAAGAATTTCATTCGGGGGTATAGTGAGCATTTTGAAACCACAGGTACTTCACAAAAATGTTGCTGTAGTGCCAAATTTCTCACTTTTAGGTATGTGCCCACGATCCAGCGACACGGTGTCTAGACGCAATGTCAGCTTTCGTGCAGAGATGCGAGTATTGTCCACTGGAGAACGCAGCTTTCGGGCCCACGATCCAGGTTCAGGCTGCTGAGGACTTTATCTTAATATTTTCTCTTTGGACGAAACTCTCGTCTCCACAGCATAAATTGACATGTTGAGGCTCAGGAAGCCGCGCTGCAGGTCATTTTATGCTAAGGAAAAAAACAAGCACAGTGGGCAGGAGATTTCCAAAAATCCTTCCATTGCGCTAGTACTGCACAGCGCAGCATTTTGGACGCAGCGAAAAGACTGTGTCCAAAACGCTGCAAACACTGATCGTGGACACATAGCCTAAAAAGCTAGGATGGATGGATGGATGGACAAACACATATATAATGTCCCACCCCCCAGCATAATCTAAGCTGACACCCTTTAGTGACTTTCATGTGGCAGTGAAGGATGTTTACCTTATATTTAGCCAAAAAATAAATAATTGAAAAAAAACCTACGTGGGTTCCCCCCATTTTTGATAGCCAGCTAGGGTAAAGCAGATGGCTGAAGCCTGCAGATCACAGTTGGTAGCTTCACCTTGGCTGGTGATCCAAAACAGAGGCACCCCACGCTGTTTTTTTTAAATTATTGATAAATAATTAAAATTTTTAAACAAAACAAAACATGGGTTCCCCCCAAATTGGATCACCAGCCAAGGTGAAGGTGACAGTTGGCATCTGGTATTCTCAGGGTGGGAAGGGCCATGGTTATTTGGCCCTTCCCAGCCTAAAAATAGCAGGCTGCAGCCGTCCCAGCGGTGGCTCATTCATTAGATGTACCAATCCTGGCACTTCACTCTGGCTCATCCTGTTGCCCTGGTGCGGTGGCAAACAGGGTAATAAATGGGGTTGATACCTGCTGTGTAATGTCACCTGGGATCAAGCTCTGGGGTTAGAACCGCTCTGCGCATGCGGCCGATATATTTTTCTGAGGATGAGTAGGGATCGCGAGGACGGATCAGCAGCTGGTATCAGGAGACCGGGGGAGGACCAGGGAGTGACAGGGGGGGGACTTAGCTGGACCTGAGGAGGACGTTTCTGTCACATCTCACATGTCACATGTGACAGAAATAAGAGGAGGATGAATGCAGCGTGCGACCACCATCTTAGATGATCAGTATGAGGAGGGGGAATGGGGGGCACTTTGGCCAGACGGGGGACCGGGGGAGGGGATTTATCTCCCATCTGACATGTCTGATCAAGCAGTGCTGGCTCCTCCCCTTTCTAATATGAAAATGTGCCTGATCAAGAACCGGAGTAAACTGGTCTGGAACTGGACATAAAGGGGTTAATGATAATGATAATGACCCCAAAATAATAGACACCCTGCACCTACCTCCACCTGCAGAGCCGCACACTAGATATATGGCTGCTCTGTGCTTACAGGACCTGTGATGATGTCACATGGAGGGGAGGAGTCAGGGGTCACATGATCAGCTCCTTAGTGTATGCAGGGCTCTGCTGTGCTGGTTGTCATGGTGCTGGATGAGGGGGAGTTTATGTGTGGGGTCAGGAGGGGTTTACAGTGTGGATGTAGCAGAGCCGTGTGTGTACGAGGTGTACGGAGCGGAGTCATGTGTGTACGAGGTGTACGGAGCGGAGCCGTGTGTGTACGAGGTGTACGGAGCAGAGCCGTGTGTGTACGAGGTGTACGGAACGGAGCCGTGTGTGTACGGAGCAGAGCCGTGTGTGTACGAGGTGTACGGAGCGGAGCCGTGTGTGTACGGAGCAGAGCCGTGTGTGTACGAGGTGTACGGAGCGGAGCCATGTGTGTACGAGGTGTATGGAGCGGAGCCGCGTAAGAGGTGTACGGAGCGGAGCCGTGTGTGTACGAGGTGTACTGTAAAAACATTAAATATTATTAATACATCTAGCCATCAAACCCATTATAATAGGACATATTGAGTATATATGTGACAGTCCTGTCTATATTGGAGGCTTACATCATGTGTACAGTAAAATCTCCCTATATGCTTTTGAACAGCTGCATATATAACATGACACTTCTCAGGGGGGGGGGGGGTCACTCTTGCTCGGGAGAGTCAACCTGCAGCATGTGGGATGTATAGAAGACCCACCATGGTAGCACATGCTGTCAGGCCTACAGTGTATCATCCTTGCCTATCCATTCAGGAACCAGGGAAAGATGAATGAAGACTTCTACTGATTTAGTAAAGATATGGACTATTATTGAACCCTTCACGTAAGCTAACGAAGAATACTATTTTTCATTTCTGTAACTAATGAACTGTTCTATTTTTGTCATTTTTACTCAATATAAAATACATTATTTATTTTTACATTTTTGAAGTCTATCGGTTCTTATATTTCATCGCGTACATAAAGAAAAATATATTGAAGGGATATATTTTTAACAATGGCGAGTCAGCTTAATTGATTGACACAGCTGTTTTTCCCATGAGTGGTCATTCCTATGGTGGTTTTATCTATGAGTGGTCATTTTTCCTTTTGACGCTGGTTACTGCCGTTTTTTTTGTTGTTTTTTCTCATTTCTCTAACATTTTGTACAAAAGGGGGGGCAGTGCTGATGTATAATTTAACTTCTCCAAAAGCCTCAGGGAATTGCACAGAACTGTTTTTTAGGGCCTGCGACACACATCCGTGCCTCCGGTACGTGTGTGCCTTTCTTTTCATGTACCGGAGACACGGGCCCATGTGGTCCTATGTATCATACCTCCCAACCGTCCCGGATACAGCGGGACTTTCACGCTTTACATTGTTTGTCCCGTTGCCACGGGCGGGACGGCCGTCTCCCGGGCTCCGCCCACCCACTCTCTCCCCGCCTCACTGCTTTTCCCTCCTACCATCCTAGTAGACGTGGCATAACAGAGAGGAGCGCTGTGCTGCTGCTGGTATGTAAACTGAATCTCCCCAGCGCTGATTTCCCTCCCTCCCCCTCCCCACCCCCGGCCGGAGCCTCTCTCTGCGGGCGGATGGCCGCCTCTCTGTGCGGTCGGCCGGCCGCCTGTCTCTGCGGGCGGACGGCCGCCTCTCTGTGCGTGCGGCCGGCCGCCTGTCTGTGCGTGCGGCCGGCCGCCTCATTGTGCGGGCGGCCGGCCGCTTCTCTGTGTGCGTGCGGCCGGCCGCCTCTCTGTTCGGGCGGACGGCCGCCTCTCTGTGCGGTCGGCCCGCGCCCCCTGCCGCCTGTCTGTGCGGGCGCCCCCGGCCGCCTGTCTGTGCGGGCACCCCCCGCCGCCTGTCTGTGCGGGCGCCCCCCGCCGCCTGTCTGTGCGGGCGCCCCCCGCCGCCTGTCTGTGCGAGCGCCCCCGGTGCCTGTCTGTGCGGGCGCCCCCCGCGGCCTGTCTGTGCGGGCGGCCGGCCGCCTGTCTGTGAAGGCGACCGGCCGCCTCACTGTGCTGGCGACCGGCCGCCTCACTGTGGCTGCCTGCGTGTCCGTGCTGGAGGCCCGCCGGCTGCCTGCGTGTCCATGCTGGAGGCCCGCCGGCTGCCTGCGTGTCCATGCTGGAGGCCCGCCGGCTGCCTGCGTGTCCATGCTGAATAGGTGTGGATGGGGAGTGGATATGGGCGTGACTGTGAAATGGGTGTGGTTAGGGGGCGTGGCCTAAAAATTTGCCCCCCAGTGTTCTGTGCCCCCCCAGTGTTCTGTGCCCCCCCAGTCTCCCCAGTGATTTGTGCCCCCCCAGTGTTCTGTGTCTCCCCAGTGATCTGTGCCCCCTCCCAGTGTTCTGTGCCCCCCCAGTTTCCCCAGTGATCTGTGCCCCCCAGTCTCCCCAGTTATCTGTGCTCCCCAGTGATCTGTGCCCCCCCAGTGATCTGTGCCCCCCAGTCTCCCCAGTGATCTGTGCCCCCCAGTCTCCCCAGTGATCTGTGCTCCCCAGTGATCTGTGCCTCCCCCAGTGATCTGTGCCCCCCAGTCTCCCCAGTGATCTGTGCCCCCCAGTGTTCTGTGCCCCCCCCAGTCTCCCCAGTGATCTGTGCCCCCCCCAGTGTTCTGTGCCTTCCCCCAGTCTCCCCAGTGACCTGTGCCCCCCAGTCTCCCCAGAGATCTGTGCCCGCCCCAGTGTTCTGTGCCCCCCCAGTCTCCCCAGTGATCTGTACCCCCCCAGTGTTCTGTGCCTCCCCCCCAGTCTCCCCAGTGACCTGTGCCCCCCAGTCTCCTCAGTGATCTGTGCCCCCCCAGTGTTCTGTGCCCCCCCAGTCTCCCCAGTGATCTATGCCCCCCTAATGATCGGTGCCCCCCTAGTCTCCCCAGTGATCTGTGCCCCCCTAGTCTCCCCAGTGATCTTTCCCCCCCCCCCAGTCTCCCCAGTGATATCTGTGCACGGAGCCTCTCACAGTTCTGTCTGTGCTTTCAGCCTCTCCCATCCTACTCTGTGCCATCTGTGCCCCCAGCGTCCCCCTGATTTGTCTGTGCCTCCAGCCTCTCCCATCATTCTCTGTGCCCCCAGGGCTGTCTGTGTCCCTCCGGCATCCCCCAGGGCTGTTTGCCCCTGGCTATTTATATAACCCCAGCAATGTTTGTGCCCCCCAGCTATGTCTGTGTAACCCAGCGATGTGTATATACCCCCAGTGACGTCTATGCCCTGCTGCTTCCCTAGTGATGTATATTCCGCCCAGCCCTCCCCAGCAATGTTTCTGCCCCCCAGCTTTGTTTCTGCTCCCCATCAATGATGTATGTACCCCCCAGTGATGTCTATGCCCCCAGCCTCCCCAGTGATCTATATTCCTCCCAACCCTCCCCTGTGATGTATATACATCAGTCCCAGCCAACTCAAACCTGGAAAAGCAGTTGTGAAAAGCAAAAAGATCAATATCGCCTAATATTACAGCTGCACCAAAGAGTACAAGCTCCAGCCCCACAGTGAGTTAATTGTTTGACCAAATATATTAGGGTAATTTTCAAGATGATAATAATATCAATAATAATTTTGTGCGGCCCCCGAAGGTTGGTAGAAATTTCCAAATGGCCCCCGGCAGAAAAAAGGTTCCTCACCCCTGCTATACGCACACACACTACACACACACACACACACACACACACACACACACACACTATACACACACACCTACACACACCTATACACACACACCATACACACACACACACACACACACCCACACTATATACACACACACACACACTATATACACACACACACTATACACACACACCTACACACACTATACACACACACACCTACACACACACTATACACACACACCTACACACACACACACACACACACCTACACACACACTATACACACACACACCTACACACACACACACTATACACACACACACACTATACACACATGCCTACACACACACACACTATACACACACACCTACACACACACTATACACACACTATACACACACACCTACACACACTATACACACACACCTACACACACTATACACACACACACTATACACACCTACACACTATACACATACACCTACACACACACACACACACTATACACACACTATACACACACACTATACACACCTACACAATATACACACACACACACACCTACACACCTACACACTATACACACACACTATACACACACACTATACACACCTACACACTATACACATACACCTACACACACACACACACTATACACACACACTATACACACCTACACAATATACACACACACTATACACACACACCTACACACACACTATACACACACACCTACACACACCTACACACACACACTATACACACACACCTACACACACTATATACACACACACTATACACACCTACACACTATACACATACACCTACACACACACTATACACACCCTATACACACACACTATACACACCTACACAATATACACACACACACTATACACACACACCTACACACACACCTACACACACACTATACACACACACCTACACACACACTATACACACACCTACACACACACTATATACACACGCGCACACACATTATAAACACGCGCACACACATTACATACGCGCGCACACACATGCACGCACATTATGCACATTATACACACACACTATACACGCACACACACATTCATTATACACACACACACACACACATTATACACACATTATACACGCACTCACACATTATGCACGCACGCACACATTATACACGCACTATACGCACACACATTATACACATACACGCACACATTATACACACACGCACACATTATACACACACACACGCGTGCACACACAAACGCACGCGCGCACACACACACACACACACACACAGCTGTGAGTGATTTCCTGCAGTGGCATGGAACTCAGAAGGTGAGCCCAGGTCAACGCAGGGGCGCGCACACACAGCAGTGTGTGTGTATAATGTGTGCGTGCCTGCTGGGGCATCACAGGTGCTAGTAATTTCATTCACCTGACCCCGTGAAGACAGTGCCGCCCAATATCACTACCGTGACCGGGTCTCGCAGCACTGCCGTCACGGGGTCATAAGAAGAAAGGCTGTGGAAAAACAAGCGCAAATAGGGTCTTACCCCAATATGTGTGGGGTAGGAAGGGGGGAGTCAATATACTCACCAATTGCAGTTGTGAGAGTCACAACTACTATAAACGCATGAAATGTCGATCCAAGGCTGCAGCCACCCAAACGGCAGATAACAGAAAGCGAAGGAGAAAGGTGTTCAATTGCCGCGCCAATAGATCACTTATGCAGATGTTCAGATCAATGTCACTTTATTGTCATACAGGTCGACGCGTTTCCGGAGCATCTGCCCCCTTCTTCAGGACTACCAAGAATAGAAATAACATCAAATCTGTCCCCGTAGGACGATACATACAATATATAGTCACAATGACGTCATCAGACCATCCCTCAAAAGAAAAAAAAAAAAAAACTGGCGGGAAAAGATCTGAACATCTGCATAAGTGATCTATTGGTGTGGCAATTGAACACCTTACTCCTTCGCTTTCTGTCACGGGGTCACGTGAGTCCATTGTGAACTCACCTCACCTGACCCCCGGTGTCCTGAGGCGGCACGTCATCGTAGCTACAGCTGATCGCGTCCTCCGATCAGCTGTTCTGCAGTCCTGTTGTGATCGCGCGCGCTCCCGCGGTCACCACAGGATCTGAAGGAGCAAGGGCGCATGCGCCGCCCTCTCAGACACCAAGCTGTGTAATGCGGGCTTCAGAAACATGGCGCCGGAGATAAGCGCTATGCGCAGAGGCCCACTCCGGCGCCATGTTTCTGAAGATTAGAAATTTACATACAGCCAGAGGGAGGGAGGGAGGAACAGGCGGCGCAGGGGGGCGGGGAACACGTGCATAACCCGCCCGGACATCAGGAGAGAGGGAGGAAGAGGCTGGTGGGGGGGCGGGGAACACGTGCATAACCCGCCCGGACATTAGGAGAGAGGTGCACACGTCAATCAAAAAGTGCACGAAATTTCAAACTATGTAAAGTTGGATTTCACTGACTAAACACCCGAGCTGCACCCTAATGGTATGTACACAATGTGCCTGATAGTGCCAGTACTGCACTGGCTGCACCTTATACACGAAAATCCTGATGTTTGGTTCCCTTTAAAGCGTCGGAAAAACAGGGTACTTATTCTGTTCCGCCGCTTTAAGATGTCAGGCCGAAAAAATCCTGTAGCGCCCCCCAGCGACCAAAAATCTCTAGGGTTTCAGCTGAAACCCCCCAGATTATGAATCGGGGTGTTTTTTTGGACCCTGATAATGTGATCGTCGGTATACACCGTATACCGACGATCACATAAAAAAAAAGAAATGGAAGGTAAAACTGATTTCTTTTTCATCTGACGTGATCAAACATGCCAGATAAGAAAGAAATATAAACCCCTAGTGCCCCAAGGCCCCCGGTACTGGAGAAGCCCCCCACAACCACCCGCCCTCCGTAACATTCAAAATGGCGCCAAAGCGCACCGAAAACTATCGCCGCCGCCGGCTCTGCATTAATTTCCCTCTGATCTCAAATTATCAAGCATTCAGATTGGAGGGAAATGTCCTCCCGCTGAGTCCTCCTCCGGTACACCGGAGCTCTATGGTCTGGTCCGGTTCTCCAGAGCCCTCTCTCCGGAGCATGCAAGATGGCGACGCACAGCAGCGCGCCGGCCGCCTTCAAACTCCTCTCATTTCTGCCACATGTGACACAAAAGTCGTCCCCAGGCCCTGCCAGGTCACCCGCCGTCACCCCCTATCAGCCCCCGGTCTTCCCCGATACCGACCTGCTGTTCTAGAAAATGGGGGTATGTTCTCTGAGCGTGCCCCTCATATTCTCGAATGATGTACTGCAGGTCACTCTGTCCTAGGTTGGACCGGGGCAGTGTGAGTGCAGTGTTGTCAGATCTCTGCACCCACACTGCTGACATAAAGAGCTTACTCTTCCAGAAAATGGGGGATATGTTCCCTGAGCATGCCCCCCATATTCTAGAAGGACCAGAGTCATCGTGGGACCTCCAAAATGGATTACAGCGGACCTGAATTTTTTTATTTTCAATAAATTGGTGAAAGAGGGAATGTCTTGTGGAGAATTTTTTCAAATAAGTTTTTTGTTGTCTTTATTTTTTTCTATTACTGACTGGGTTTGTGATGTCGGGTATCTGTTTAGATGCCGTGACATCACAAACCTCTGGGTTTGATGCCAGGTAACATTACAGCTGGTATCAACCCCATATATTATCCTGTTTGCCACCGCACCAGGATGAGCCGAGGCGAAGCACCAGGATTGGCACACCTAATGGATGCACCACTTCTGGGGCTGCTGCGGCCTTCAATTTTTAGGCTGGGAAAGGCCAAATAACCATGGCCCTTCCAACCCTGATAATACCAGACCACAGCTGTCTGCTTTACCTTGGCTGGTAATCCAATTTGAGGGGGACCCCCCATTTTTTTTTAATTATTTCTAAATAATTATAAAAAAAACAGCCTGGGGTGACCTCCAAATTGGATCACCAGCCAAGGTGAAGCTGACAGCTGTGGTCTACAGGCTGCAACCGTCTGCTTTACCCTAGCTGGCTATCAAAAATTGGGGGGACCCCACGTCGTTTTCTTTTTAATTATCTTAATTATTTATTTATATTTGAGCTAAATACAAGGCACAATACAATGAAAGTCACTAACAGGCACCAGCTTAGAATATGCAAGGTGTTAGGACATTATATATGCGTTAGACATCTATCCATCCATCCATCCTAGCTCTTTAGGCTGTGTGCCCACAGTCAGAATTTGCAGCGTTTTGGATGCAGTGTTTTCACTACGTCCATAACACTGCGTTATGCAGTACAAGCACAGAGGAAGGATTTTTAGAAATCTCCTACCCACGTCACTTCTTTTCTCTGCAGCATAAACTGAGCAGCAGGATGTCAATTTATGCTGCAGAGACTAAAGTGTTCTTTGGAGGGAGAATAAAGTCCGCAGCGGCCCGAACCCGGATTATATGCACAGGCAGCTGCGTTCTCCCGTGGACAGCACATACTTCTCCGCAGGAGGGCTGGCACTGCATCCTACACACAGTGTCACCGGATTGTGGGCAGGTAGCCTAAAAGTGAGAAATTTGGTGCTACAGCAACATTTTTGTGAAGTACCTGTAGATTCAAAATTCTCACTATACCCTTGAATAAAGTGCTTGAAGGGTATAGTTTCCAAAATGGGGTCACTTGTGGGGTTTTCTGCTGTATAGGTGCCCTAGGGGCTCTGCAAATGTGACATGGTGAGAGAGGGGAGCCAGCACGATCTGAAAATGACATGCATCATATAAAAAATGCGACATGGTGCCTACAGTTTATTTCAACTTTTACAAAATTCAAATCATGCTCCTTTCATTCCGAGCCCTACTGTTTGTCCAAACAAAGGTTTTCTTGCCACATATTGGGTATCACTGCGCTCGCAACAAATTGGATAACAAACTGTGTGGTCCATTTTTTGGTATTTCCTCTTGAAAAAAGGAGGAATTTGGTGCTAAAGCAACATTTTTCTGAAAAAAATTAACCTTTTCCATATGACTACCTAAGGTTTTCAAATTCTATGAAGTACCTATGGGTTCAAAATGCACACTATACCCCTAGATAAAATCCTTGAGGGGTCTAGTTTCCAGAATGGGGCTACTTGTGGGGGAACTCCACTGTTTAGGCACCTCACAGGGTCTCCAAACGCAACATGGTGTTTGCTAATGATTCCTGCCAATTTTGCAGTCAAATGGCGCTCCTTTCCTTCCGAGCCCTGCCATGCACCCAAACAGTTAATTTTCACCACATATGAGATATCAGTGTACTCAGGAAAAATTGCACAATAAATTTTATGGTGCATTTTTTCCTGTTACCTTTGTGGAAAAAAAAGCTATCTGGTTGAAGTAACAACTTTGTGGTAATTTTTTTCTTTTTTTATTTTCATTGTTATAACATTCTGTAAAGCACCTTGGGGTTCAGGGTACTCACCAAACATCTAGATAAATTCCTTGAGGGGTCTATTTTCCAAAATGTTGCCACATGTTCGGAAGCTTCACTGTTTAGGCACCTGAGGGGCTCTCCAAACGCAACATGGCATCCAGTATTGATTCCAGCCAATTTTGCAGTCAAATGGCACTCCTTCCCTTCTGAGCCCTGCCGTGTGCCCAAACAGTTGATTTCCACCACATATAAGGTATCGCCAAACTCAAGAGAGATTGCACAATAAATTTTATGGTGATTTTTTTTTCCTGTTATCCTTGTGAGAAAAAAAGCTACCTGGTTGAAGTAACAATTTTGTGATTAAAATGTTATTTTTTTATTTTCATGGTTCAATGTTATAAAATTCTGTGAAGCACCTGGGGGTTCAGGGTACTCACCAAACATCTAGATAAATTCCTTGAGTGGCCTAGTTTCCAAAATAGGGTCACTTGTGGGGGGTTTCTGCTATTTACATACCTTAGGGGCCCTACAAATGCGACATGGTGCCCGCAATCTTTTTCAGCCAAACTTCCTTTCCAAAATTCAAATATTGCTCCTTCCATTCCAAGCCCTCCCAATTGTCCAAACAAAGGTTTCTGACCACATGTGAGGTATAATCACGCTTATAAGGAAATGAGTAACAAATGTTGGGGTCCAATTTTTGGAATTACCTCTTGAAAAAGTGAGAAAATTGATGCTAAAACATTTTTGAGAAAAAAATGAAAATTTTCAATATGACAACGTAATGTTATCAAAATCTGTGAAGTACCTGTGGGTCCAAAATGCTGACTATACCCGTAGATAGAAGCCATGAAAGGTCTAGTTTCCAAAATGGCATCACTTGCAAGGGGTTTCTGCTCTTTAGGTTCCTTAGCGGACCTGCAAATGCAACATGGTGCCCGCAATCTGTTTCAGCCAAATTTGCTTTCCAAAATTCAAATATTGCTCCTTCTGTTCTGGGCCCTCCCATTTGTCCAAAGAGAGGTTTCTGACCACATATAGGGTATCAGCGCATTCATAAGAAAATGGGTAACAAGTTTTGTTGTCCAGTTGGTTGATTTATTTCTTCTAAAAGTGAATACATTTAAGGTAGAGCAACATTTTTAGATAAAATTTTATTTTTTGCTTTTTTTCATTCCACATTGCTTTAGTTCCTGTGAAGCACCTGAAGGGTTAATAAACTTCTTGGATGTGGTTTTTAATAATTTGGGGGGTGCAGTTTTTAGAATGGTGTCACTTTTGGGTATTTTCTGTCACCTATGTCTCTCAAAGTCACTCCAAATGTGATGTGGTCCCTAAAAAAATGTTTTTTTAAATTTTGATGTAAAAATAAGAAATTGCTGATAAACATTGAACTCTTCTAACTTCCTAACAAAAAAAAATGTTGTTTCCAAAATCATGCTGATGTAAAGTAGACAAGTGGGAAATGTTATTTATTAACTATTTTGTGTCACAGAACTCTCTGGTTTAACGGTATAAAAATTAAAAAGTTGAAAATTGCTAATTTTTCAAAATTTTTGCCAAAATTCAAATTTTTTTTATAAATAAACACAAAAAATATTGTCCAAAATGAGGTACTAATATGAAGTCCAATATGTGATGAAAAAACAATCTCAGAATCACCAGGATCCGTTGAAGCGTTTCAGAGTTATAACCTCATGAAGTGACACTGGTCAGAATTGCAAAATTTGGTCTGGTCATTAAAGGGGTGGTTCATCCATTTTTTTTATTTTCCCAATGAGAATCACTTACCATTATATGCATCTTCTCCATTGTCTTGTATTTCCAGTTCTGGCACTGAGCGGCGCTATCCTGCACGCTCAGTGCCTGTCACATGACCCCCTGGAGCTGTGGCCGCCAGCATCCTTTGACGTCCCGGCATTTCCGGGCTCTCAATCTTGACGCTTACGTCAGAGGATGCCGGCGCCACTCACACTGATTGACTGGGCTGTGGGCGGTGACTACCGCATGTCACAGCCCAGCATCGAGGGGAGGATCCGGAGGACGACAGTGTGGAGCGGTGAAGGCAGAGCGCGCTGCTTACCATCGATCAGCTGTGGGAGGTACGGGCTCCAGTGTGGAGTACAGGGGGGTTTCCTCCGCTGAAATCCCCCCTGTCACGCAAGTATGTGATCACACTGTCCACCCGCCCGCTGTGCTCAGCTGTCAGGAGAGCGGGCGGTGTCGGCAGTGTGATCATATAATCCTACCAGCAGCACAGGTGACCGGACGCTGCATGGGACCAATCTGCTCCACTCTGTCACCTGCACAACAAGTCCCAGAGTGGAGACAGTGACATGCTCTGCTCTGACACATAGTGTGCTATATGTCACTAACTGTCTCCACTCTGGGACTTGTGCAGGTGACCGGATGCTATATGTCACTATCTGTCTCCACTCTGTGACTTGTTGTGCAGGTGAGAGTGTATACAGTTGGTACTATGCAGCAGAAGTCACAGAGTGGAGCAATGATAAAAGCTCTATTACCATGATTAGGCAGTGCACACAGGAAGGAGGGGAGGGAACTGTTGTGGTGGAGATCTGAGGGGGAGGGAACAGTTTGGATGGAGATCAGAGTGGGTGTGAGATAGATTGCTAGTTACTGCAAAGGATTATGGAAGTTGTAGTAACTGAACCCAGGAAGTCAAGAGAGAGATTAACTCCATCAGAGCTGGAGCCAGAAATGAAGATGTTATGCTAGAGCATGATAAAATGTAATATTGGTAAAATAACGTGATAGATGTGTTGAGAGGCACATAATAGCAAGATTTATCAGAAAAAAAAAATCAGTTTTGGTAACTGGACAACTTCTTTAAGGTGAAAATTAGCTCCGTCATTAAGGGGTTAAAGAGAAAATGTTCATTCTAATAGTCATTCAGAGAATTCTGGAATTCAGAAAATAAAGAGGAAGAAGGAGAACCAATAAGAAGGATATGAGAAGATTTCCAATACGGAACAAGAAAAAATGTACTTGACTATGAATGAATTTATGGATAATGTGTCATGAGTGTGTCCCTCTCTGAGGAGACCTCTGGTGAGTCTGGGATCAGAAGGTCACAGCACCTTATTGTTCACAGGTCTACAACTTAATTTGAGTGACACTACTTTCTTTTAGTGCTGTAGGGGTTAAGGACTCTTTCTAATCTGTCTGTTCTTTGTAGCTTAATCTCAGATGCATCTCTTTTGTGACCTCCCCCTTCATTATAAAAAGTCATGTATCTTACCATCTGATGCTGTTATAGATTCTCATTTTATGCTGACCTCTTTGGAAGGAGCTTGTCTCTTTAAGAAACTTAGGAGCTGTGACTATTGCAGCTGTGGTGTTTAGCTGCATTGGAAGAGGTTGAAGTGTTTTTCCTTTTTGTATCTATTTTCCTTCTGTCTCCTTTACCTTGTGTTGTATTATTACAGTTGGGAGACTACTGCTTTCACTGGCCTTCTCACTAGTTAGGGCGAATGCGTGCCTAACCAAATGACGATGATGATGGGGAAAAAGGACCCGTATAGGGACATTAGGGAGCGTAGGGTGCAGACTCTGGTTAGTTGCAGGAGGTGTCCCCTCTCCACTCTCCCTATCTTCAGGGCCTTTGTTTTTTACCATTCCCGATGTTACCCTTGTGTTACACTGCACGCTGAGTGTCTGAACGCTTTGGCGTGACATAATTTTTTTATATTGACACCCACAGTTTTATCGGTTGAGCAGATTGGAGTCCTGGACAGGGGCATAATTTTGTCCCTGGCATTTTTTTTGCTGAGGATAGAAATGTTTCAGGTCAGAATTACTCTAGTAATAAATTTACAATGTTTAATGAATTTGAAGGATTCTCCTTCTCTGAACAGAAGGCCATTGTAATGCTAAACTAAATGGAGGAGGATCGTAATTTGGAACAATTGGTGGAGGATCATGATGTAAAACCAAAGGACTCAAACCCTCATTATTATACAGTAACATCTCGCGTACCATCATTACACATGTTCCAGAATATGATAGAAAAGGACCAGTTGGCTCTGCACCGTTATGTCTCCGCCAATAAAAATAAAGTATATAATTTAACAAAAATCAATTTATTGCCGATTGTGAACTAAAAAGAACAACTATTTGGTTATACGTAAGTCAGACAAGGCGGGATGTATAGTGCTATTGATGCCTCTTTATATAAAAAATTAGAATATGACATTTTGGAATTAATACTACTTACCGTAGATTGCAGTCAATCCAGCTGATGTCTCTTCTAAATTGTTATACAATATGTTGGATGGTGGTTGCTTCTCTTTAAGATTCCTTTCTCAAAAGCTTTTGTTATGAGGAGAGCATATTTTGTTTTAAATGTAGAAAAAGGATCCATAGTTGTAATCTGTGTATGGGGTTGGGCGGGAAATTCTAAACTTCCTGATGGAGGACTATTCCATCCCCCCTGTTGATTGAAAGTTACTGTATCTGAATCATTGCATAATGATTTTAGGGCAACCTTTTCTTTTTTATTTAGGTAGTTTTGTGTCGATGGGCGTGTAATATTTCTGTTTTTAATGAACTCTTCAAGCACCAAGTCGAGGAAAGCGTCCAAAAATTGACCTTGCTTTTCAATGGGTTAATATTTTTGAAAAATATCAATACGTAGTCCTGTGTCATATAGAAATTATAAAATCCATGAAAACTCAACAAGACCCCTTTGAAGCTGACCCCCTCCTTTTGGAAACAGATAACTAAATAGAATCCTCTAGAACAGAGGTTCCCAACTCCAGTCCTCAAGGCACACAGTGCATGTTTTCAGGATTTCTTTAGCATTGCATGGGTGTTGGATTCAGCACCTTTGCAGGTGATTAAATTATCACCTGTGCAATACTAAGGAAATCCTGAAAACATGCACTGTTGGTGTGCCTTGAGGACTGGAGTTGGGAACCTCTGCTCTAGAAGATATGAGGCCAATCTCAACTTGAATTCACAAGAATGCAGAAAAGGACAGATTTATGACCGGTAGAAATAAGAGCAGTTGAACAGAAAAATACCAGAAAAATTAAAATCCTTTGTTTCCCCTTATAGAAAATTTGAATTGAGGTTTTATGAACTGTTTTAATATAATAGATAGGAAAGCCATATTTTTGAATTCGTAATAAAGTGGAGAACGCAAAGCATCATTCAGCATAATTGGGTAATGGCTGGGGTTCCGCCAAATGGATATCTGCCACATAGTTTAAGATATCTATGCAATGTCTCCTATCTATGAACAGATAAAATCATGATATGAAATATGACTGTAATATCTCCCTCCTGGGACCTCCAGGGACGAAGATATTGAAAAAGTTGTGAATCTCATACATTTCTAAGACTTACACACATCCTATAGTTATCTGAAGTCCAGCCCTGTTATGAGTCACCAGAGGGGAAGTATGTGGGTGTAACTTGGGTTAATAATAACTAATACCAATTATGATCAATGAAAGGAATATTGGCATGTAGGATTGCTCCACGTTCCATTGGAATCCTTTGCTCCATAAATCTGAAGCCATTTTTTGTGACCCAGGTTCAGTAATTTTCTTCCGTTATTCCCTTTGATTTTATGTAATTCTATATGCTGTAATGTGTTGTTCCCCTTTGTAATATCTTTTGTATGTTTTATAAACACTGCTTACTTTTCAGATTAATTATCTAAAATTTAATAGCTTCGTTCCTCTTACTCTATATATCGCATCCTGAAACCACACACTACCTGTAACGTATGTCCAATTAGCCCGTATTAGCAATTGGTGGTGGCAGCTAGCAGTATTTCCTTTTGTTATTGTTGAGTTGGCAGTGAGAGTTTCAAGGTGTAGACATTTTCTATGAGATAGAAACGGTTATATATATCCTATACCCTCACTGTGAGCTTTTCAATAATCGTCTAGTGGTGGAAACAGTCATGACCTCTTCCGTTAAGCGTTGGTCAATTGCATTATTATCCTGATGATTGGGGGCAGCAGAGCACTGTTCGTTATATCTTGTATGAAACGTTTTTGTGTTTGAGGGATTATCCTTATCCATTGTGAAATTTAAGGGCTAATTTACATATCATTGTGGAAAGGTCCATCAATAGGGAGTATTTATCTTTGGTATTTGTGGGACAAATCAAGAGTATTTTAGACAGCAGAATAGACTCCATTTCCGAAAGGTAATCGGAAAATAAAATTGAAAATTAGCATGATTATTATTGTCATTTAGTTGACATACATTTTTTTCCTTAGTTTACCTTAGTTTAGCTAAATAGATGTGTATCTGGCCGTCCTTTAAATGGAATTTGTCACTGGGTTTTGCTATCCCATCTCAGAACAGCATGATGTAGGGGCAGAGACCCTGATTCCAGCGATGTGTAACTTCTTTGGCTGCTTGCTGACGTTTTGATAAACAGTTTTATCTGCTTAAGATCTACCAGTTCTCTAAATGCTCCTCTGTGTATAACCCCACCCACAACACTGATTGACAGCTGTGTACAATGAGCATAGACACAAAGCTGCCAATCATGGGTGAGGGCAGGGCTATACAGAGCTAATGGAGATCGACGATACATGGTAGACGTTTACTAGTTCTCTAGTGATAATCACCCAGTGATAATACAGTGATCTTAGCAAAACTACAGCAAACAGCCATGTAAATGACACTTCAGATTCCCTCTCTGTCACGAGTGTGTCACAGGTGACAGACAGTCCTGTGGTGTTCAGCAATAGATGTTTACAGCATTTGGCTGCGTAAAATGCTCTCTGACTTTTTATTTTTCCTGCTGTCAGTATTCATTGTACTAGGTATCTCCTCTGTTGGGTTTTCATCCTTTTCCCGTTAGGACCTAAGGGAACTCTTCTTCCCTTCAGTTGCAATTAATCTGTATTTCCCCTTGGGTTTAAATACTCATGTTCCCTGGACTTGTGCTGGTGATATTCAGTTCCTTCACAAGCTCTGGGTGCAAGCAGGTGGCTTGCACACACCAGTAGAATCGTTGTTGCTCTTTACTGAACTTTTTACTGAGTCGTCAAGAGATAGGTTGTTTGTTATTTCTCTTGTTTGTTATCCGTGTTTATGCTTTACTGCTCAGTGGGGTTGACGAAGAGCTCATCCCAACCATTCTCTATTTAGGGCTCAGATCAGGGTCAGCCTAGAGTAAGGTATCCAGCTCGGTGCATAGGTGTGGAATCTATCTAGGGTGGCGAGGGAACTCAGGGCCCAGTGGTAGGCTTAGTCAGGGGTCACCATCTCTCCCTTCCATAGGCACAGGGTTTCTCTTCCCTTTCGCCGTTCACTTGGTACTTCACCATACCTAGCGTGACTCTATTTTGATAGTATTCTGATTTTTAATTAAGTAGTAAACACTTAGTAACCAAATTCCATTAAATTCACAAAATCTCAGCCTAGGTATCATAAATGTTACTTGCTCTTCATCAAGAGATAGACCCCTTTCAGTTCTGGTCTCTTCTACAACCATAATCTAAACTGTAATAAAGGTTTGTGGGCAGAGATGAGTGAACCTGAACAGTAAAGTTCAGTGTTTGTACCAAATACAGACTTTATACAAAAAATCAGTGTTAGCGTTCGGAGTTCGGGTGCTTTATGTATCCTACCTGCTCGGGTACACTCAGTGCTCGGCCCAGTGTGAGCCGCTTGTAGTGTGTGAATGGCTTTCACGGGGAGGTAAAAACATCGTTATAGGATGTATTGTGTACAAGGAAAAAACTCCGTCATCCCTCCCCTGGTATCAAATACTCTGTTTATGGCTGGTTGCATGTGGGTCAAGACCTGATCTGCCCAATCAGTGACTTCCAATGAGGTTATGGACAAGTCCGGTTCCCAAACTGAACTTTATCTAAAGTCCAACTGAAAAAGACACACCTGAACTTCAACGGGTCCACTCATCTCTATTTGTGGGTAGCCTCACAAAAAAAACAATCCCTTTGGATATCAGAAAGATAAAATCCTTCCATTTTTTACTGCAACAATTATCTTTTGTAAAAGGATCATTTTTATAGCATAAAGGGCTCACTTTTTCCACGGGCCACTCTTGATGGATGAAGTGGTGCATGCCTCTTCATGAATCTGGAGCGTTTGATGAGTGGCATGTGCCTCCTTGTGCCATGCTAAAAATATTACTCCCATCAGGGACTGGAGTGAGATTTCTGGCATAGGGAACACCACAGCTCGTCATGAATTTAAAGAGCTGTGGTGTCACGTTCTGTGCCACCCAAACTCTGCCAATTTTGGAGTGAAAATGGCAAAATCCGCCAACATTTGAGAAATATGAATTGATTCAAATTTTTGTGAATTTTCAAAGCTTGTGTAACTTTTTTGGCATAAAAGCTTTGATAAACTGGGACCAGAGTGTCTTAACGTCCACATATCTAGGATGCAGAATGCGATTCACTTCTTCCCTGTCACAGCTGGGGATTGAAGCTATATCAGCTGTATATTACAATACAAATGGAAAGAGAAAAGAATGCCCTATCACTAGGGAAAGGGGGAAGTGGTGACCCCTGACAATAACCTGCAGCTCACCCTGACTGCCCTCACCAACCCTATATAGGTTCTGCACCTATCGCTGAGCAGGAATACCTCACCCTAGGCAAACCCTGATCTGGGCCCTAAGTAAGGATGGTAGGTATGAGCTCTTCGTCAACACCACTAATGCTAAGGGAGACAAAAGGAAACAATACAGGGGAGACACAAATGATAGCACCTGAGCCCAGGTAGATAGCAAAAGTCAAACACTTATCTTAGGAGTAGCTACCAAAGAAGTTTGTGGTAGAACAAAAGGAGACGACCGCTGCAAACCACAGCCAGGAATAACTATAAACCTCACCCAAAGCACCCCAGGGTGATGTTTATAAAGGAAGTCAGAGGCTGGCAACTGAGAGGAAAAACTGAAAGTTTCCCAGGGTCATAGAGTCCACTGCTGCAGAAACAGAGAACTGTCAGTTAACAACACGTTCTGCAAATCTCTGGGATTTTCCAACACTTCTGCCATTGTATTGGCAGCCGGTCGTGACAACTCCGTGACATCACCTCACTATTTTTGTGTAAAATGCCTACAGCTCTGCCTCAACTCCAGAGGTTCTGAGGCAAAATCATCACATCTAAACAGAGAAAGACAGGCATGAAGAATATACATTTACAAGCATTTATTAACAAAACAAGTTTTGAAATACAATTATACACAATGTGATATACTTAAGAGTTCCTATCTCCAATTTGGGGCTGCACTTTTTAGTAAATAAATCACTGGGTAAACTGAGATTAGTGAATTATCTAAATATAATCCAGTATCAAAACCTTTCACAAATGTTCATAAAGGCTCTCGAAATACCCAACTTACTAGCAAAGTAGAGCTCGAATTTCCATTTTGTGGGATCTCAGTGTGCAGAGCAGGATCCCACAAATCTCTGCAGCTGCTCTAAGAACGAGACATTGCTCCCTCAACTAATCCAGCGCGGTCACATACTTTTTTAAGGTTTTAGTGAACTGCTTAAGAAGGATGCCGCAGAGCTGGGGTCGTAGAGCTCACTCTTTGACTGTGAGAGTGATCACTGCGGGTTGTGGGATCTCACAACCTGGAAGTTCCTTTTGGGGACATTACGGACACTTCAAAAAGTTTTGGTACTGGATTATATTTAGAAAATTCACTAATCTGCGGCTCTCCATTGCTTTAGTAAATAATAAAGGCAGCCACAGATATGTGATAAGCACTATTTAAAGGGAAAGCCATCAAACACATTGCACTAGAAATTAGGGAATATTACCCCTGTAACAGTGTCAGCAGCAGATCCCCCAATAATAGTGCATCATGACCACATTTTTGCTTCAATTGTCTTCCCTATTTTCCTCCTTCAAAACCTAGGTGTGTCTTATGGTCCGAAAAATACGATGTTTAAAAAGAGAGAACATTTTCTATCCCTCACCAATTCTTACTTGAGCAACAGGACCTGATTAATGATAAAAAAAAAACACCTAATTGGTGAGACAATTCCAATCTTTTCTATATCAACTGTACTATCAATGCTGTATGTACAATTGAACTGTTGACCGCTGTCAATAATCTATATGATTTATGTATTTTGTGTTTTTCTATTAAGTTTGTTATGTATATAGGACCGCTGTCCGGATAACATGTGGAAACACAATGTATATATGTTTTTCTTTTTTGTTTGTTTGTTTAGTTTGTTATATTTGTGGCATCCCTGAGGGGCTCTCTCTTGTGTGGCGTGGTCTATGCCCTATATCCTGATAGAAGTCGGAGATGCTTATGGTTCAATTGGCCTAAGTATTAGGTCTTTTACATACTTTTATTAAAAGTTATGTTTTAGCCTCTTATTTGCTTTTTAATAAAAAAAAAAACAATTGGCAAATTCTGAAAGCAAGAATGGCTGTTCCGCTCTGTTCATGTTCTGATGGTCGGCAAGACGTGATTTACCAGTTCAATATTACAATTATTCACAATTCACAACATCAAAAAGGTTCCTTCCCTGTGCGGCTTCTTCAAATAGTTAACAAAATCCAATTTCTGAGAATGACATTTTCAACATTCAGAACATAAAAATGGTTTATTTTGTGTGATTTGTTTGATGGTAAACAAGATATGATTTCCTAGTAAAACATTTACCACATTCTGAACAAGAAAATGGCTTCTCCCCTGTGTGATTTTCCTGATGTCTAAGAAGGTCTGATTTCCGAATAAAACATTTCCCACACTCTGAACAAGAAAATGGCTTCTCCCCTGTGTGATTTTTCTGATGTCTAACAAGGTGTGATTTCCGAATAAAACATTTCCCACACTCTGAACATGAAAATGGCTTCTCACCTGTGTGAGATCTTTCATGCGAAACAAGATCTGATTTCTGAACAAAACATTTCCCACACTCTGAACATGAAAATGGTTTCTCCCCTGTGTGAATTTTCTGATGTTTAACAAGGTTTAGTTTCTGAATAAAACATTTCCCACACTCTGAACAAGAAAATGGCTTCTCCCCTGTGTGATTTTTCTGATGTCTAACAAGGTGTGATTTCCGAATAAAACATTTCCCACACTCTGAACAAGAAAATGGCTTCTCCCCGATGTGATTTTTCTGATGTCTAAGAAGGTCTGATTTCCGAATAAAACATTTCCCACACTCTGAACATGAAAATGCCTTCTCCCCTGTGTGAATTTTCTGATGTGTAACAAGGGTTGTTTTCTGAATAAAACATTTCCCACACTCTGAACATGAAAATGGCTTCTCTCCTGTGTGAATTTTCTGATGTCTAACAAGGTCTGATTTCCCAATAAAACATTTCCCACATTCTGAACATGAAAATGGTTTCTCCCCTGTGTGAGATCTTTGATGTACAATAAGATCTGTTTTCCAAATAAAACATTTCCCACACTCTGAACATGAAAATGGCTTATCCCCTGTGTGATTTTTCTGATGGCTAACAAGGTGTGATTTCCGAATAAAACATTTCCCACACTCTGAACATGAAAATGACTTCTCTCCTGTGTGAATTTTCTGATGTCTAACAAGGTCTGATTTCCCAATAAAACATTTCCCACATTCTGAACATGAAAATGGTTTCTCCCCTGTGTGAGATCTTTGATGCACAACAAGATCTTTTTTCCAAATAAAACATTTCCCACACTCTGAACATGAAAATTGCTTCTCCCCTGTGTGATTTTTCTGATGGCTAACAAGGGGTGATTTCCGAATAAAACATTTCCCACACTCTGAAGAAGAAAATGGCTTCTCCCCTGTGTGATTTTTCTGATGTCTAACAAGGTGTGATTTCCGAATAAAACATTTCCCACACTCTGAACATGAAAATGGTTTCTCCTTTGTAGGAGCTGTTTCATGTTCCGCATCCCTTCTGTAACTTTTATTTTGCTTACAATTCTGTGATAAATGGGAATTTTGGACTTGTTTGAAAAGATCAGATGATAAAGCTTTCCGAGGAAGCACTGGAGGTATATCTGGGATAACAGCATGCTCTTCATATGTATCATGTGTGATAATCAAAGTATCTGTTTTAAATTCTGAAGATATTAGATGTCCATCTGAACTCCTGATATAGTCATCGGCTAAAAATAAACACAATGTTATTATTTTTTAATGATATAATTTTGAAAGATTTTTTTTTAAACCATAACATCAGAAATTAAATTAGGAAACAAATTATTCTAATCTGTTGTCCAAATTCAAGATCTAAAGCGGGCTTTACACGCTACAATATATCTAACGATGTGTCGGCGGGGTCACGTCGTAAGTGACGCACATCCGGCATCGTTAGTGATATTGTAGTGTGTGAAACCTACGTGCGATTGAACAAAAAACCGTTGATCGCATACATGTCGTTCAATTATTAAAAATTGAACGTCCGGTTGTTCAATGTTGCCGAGGCAGCACACATCTCTGTGTGTGACACCCCGGGAACGATGAACACAGCTTACCTGCGTCCCGCGGCTCCCACCTGCAATGCGGAAGGAAGAAGGTGGGCGGGATGTTTACGTCCCGCTCATCACCGCCCATCCGCTTCTATTGGCGGGCTGCCGTGTGAGGTCGAACGTCCCTCCCACTTCAGGAAGTGGATGTTCGCTGTCCACATCGAGGTCGTATGGAGGGTAAGTACGTGTGATGGGATTTAATCGTTTGTGCGACACAAGCAACAAATTGAACGTGCCGCACATACAATGGGGGCGTGTCACAACGCATGCGAGATTGCATGTGTAATTATAAGGTGTACAGCAGCCTTAAGAGTTACATCTTCGTTAACTCAGATCTCCCATTCCTAGCACCAGTTCTCTGGAATGTGCTATAGTAAATAATCTGATTGATTGTCGCAATGTGACTGTAGGATAATGAGGGACAGGGGGCTGCTATACTTTCCCTCATGCTAGGAGACCTTAGGCTATCCCTAACCTCTGTATTACCCTTGAACGTGGAAGGAAGGGGCAGGAGTATGATGTAATACAGATTAAGACAGACAGGAAAACCAAAATTCAGACACACTTCAAACTCACAGAAATAAACAGTGAAAGACTAAAGAGAAAAGCAAGAGCAGGAAGGCAGAAACAAAAACACAACAAGGGTTAACACCACAACTGCTCACAGCAATAATGCACAAGAACCACTAGATTGCATTAATGGAATAGTCCAGCCAGCATATACAGGAGGGGAGGAGTCCAAAATGGCCGCTGTCAGGGGCAGACGTGGATGCTGGAGCTCCTGATGTATCCATAGGCATCCTGCTCCCTGGCAGACATTTCACCCATCTGGTCTACCCATCCAAGTCCCCAGAACGCCACAAGAAGGGAGGAACCTTCATTTTCTGGCGATATCCATGAGAAGGCACCCCAGGACTCAGCCATAGCTGCGGCCTGCCAGGACATTGGTGGCGACAGGCCAGAGAAGTGCAGCCCCATTATCGGAGGCACCTGCCGGAGGAAAGACAGAGCCCACCGGGGGGATCAGAAGGTACAGACCGAGGGCAGAAGATTGCCGTCCCCCATCTGTTTTTTTTTTTCTGGTCCGGGCTGGTCCGACGCTTCAGGGAGCTGCCGCCGCCATTTTAGCTTCCCACCCGCCCGGCCCTGAGGAGGGTGGATGGTGCTGAGACCGCGCGGGTTGCCGGAGCGGGACCTGGGGAGGTGAAGAGATCCGATACTCACCAGCTGGACGGGCGGAGGGTCTGAGGCGCGGGAGCAGCGGGCCGCGCGGTTTTCTGGAGAGGCCGCGCGGAGCTCCTGGGACGCGACGGAGAGTGGCACTTCGGCATTTTGGGAGAAGCCTGCAGCACCTGAGCGAGGGCCTGGCGGTGAGTGGGACATCTTCTAGCGCTATACGCCTGCTCCTCTCCCGCTCCGAGGCTCCAAGTCCGGCCTGCGGTGACGGTCGGGCCCAGCTGCGAGCACTCAACATCCAGGCGCCCCCCCTCCATTGCCCCCCTGTGTGGCTCAACGGCAGCATCACTGCTGAGAGTGGAGTTGAGAAGAACGGGCGGTGAGTGTGTCCTCTCCCTCTGTCTGTCAGCGTGTCGGCAGCTTCCCCACACAAAGACCCTGAATCCGTCCTGAGGTACCGGCCGGGCCCAGTCGCGTGCAGCCGGCGTCCTGCGCCCCCCTGCACAGATTGTCCACGCAGCTCAGTGCCAGGACACGCTGCTGGGGGTTACTGCTGAAGGAGCTAAGAGAACAGAGACTGGCGCTGAGTGAGAGGTGCAGGGAAGCATTCCCCGGAGCTGGGGGTCAGCCTGGTGGAGGGCGAGGATAGAGAAGGGGACTAGGCTACAGGAGACCTCTTTCCTGATCTGCAAGGAGGCATCAGGAGCCATAGGGGGTTACTCTGCTCTCCACCCCTCCCCCCTTTTCACACACTGCAGGGAACCCTATCGGCCCGGATCTGGACTTTCCTTAAGTGGCGGACTAGCGGGCAACAGGAAAAATTCTCAAATACAGGCCCCATACACCGGCACGGGCACTGAGGCTATAGGAGTGGCCTTTGGAGGAAGATGATGGAGAGAGAGACCACATAGCCGTATCGCCAACATAAAGTCTTTCTCTCCTCGCCTATTTCCACCTCTTTGAGGGAATATAATGTTCTAAAATCTGTGCTATTTGGAGGGAGCGGAGTGACCTAACCCATATTATATATTCTTTCAAGCATAAAAGTATATATGTCTGACTTTAACATGGTAAAAATCGGCAACGCACGGGCCAGCTCTTTGCCCAGACCAGTTAAATCTACCACCCAGGCTGATGTAGATAAATTTCTTAAAAAACATCTTCATACAGTTGACACCAAAACAGGCAGCCCTCAAAGTACGTCTACTAACGACATACCAGATATGGATGATGAGGACAGTGACATTGAAGGTGCGGATAATAGCAAGAGTCTCCCCATCTCAAGATCTTTTATAAAACGGATCCTTAAAAATGCGTTGGAACCGGTAGCAAGGGAGCTTTCAGATATCAAGCAAGAAATTGGCCAAATTGGACACAGGGTGGAATCCCTCGAAGCGGCTCAAGCCACAATAACCTCCACCTCCAATACTGTCATCTCCTGTCTTCGCCAACAGGAGGATAATATCAATGAAATTCATACCATTCTGGAAGACCATGAAAATAGAGAAAGGCGAAACAACCTCAGATTAAAGGGTCTTCCAGAATCGGTAGCAAATGAGGCTTTGATCCCGACCCTACAGGGCATCTTTTCTGATTTGATAGATTCTGACCCTGCTCCAACAATGGACATGATAAGAGCCCATAGATCTCTGAGACCCCGACCTAAACAAGGGGAACCACCAAGGGATGTCATTTGCCGCTTCCTGGATTATCGAGTTAAAGAACTTATTCTTAAAAAAGCCAGAGAAGCGGACTCTATAAGTCATGAAGGCTCTAATATTATGATTTTTCAAGATCTTGCTTCCTCCACCCTGACCAAAAGAAGGCTACTACAACCCTTCACAACGGTGTTACGCCAACGCCAGTTTCCGTACCGCTGGTTATTTCCGTTCGGCATCGCCATAACTGCTAATGGAAAGCACTACCAAGCCAAGACCTCTGCGGACATAAGAAAGGTCTGTGAAGATTTGGGGATCACACTGGATAAATATCCGGAGCTGGAAATTCATCGTTCGGCGGCTACACTACAAATGCTTCCAGATCCGGCACCGTGGCATAGCCTCACCCCAAAGACTCACAGATCCCGGCGCAAATCGGCGAAGAAACTGCAGATGAACTTTGCTGGCGAGCCCCCTTGAAGGGGTCTCCTGATTGGGTCTTCTGATATATATAACTGTTTATGCTAACCTAAAATATGAAGTTATTACAGAGGTTTTGCACTTTTTGCTCCCTCTTGAGGCACACTCTCTTTTGTTTGAATTTCAAAAGTTGAAAATGTTGATACTAATACCTTGTTCTTCTCTAAAACTTTCTCTACTCCCTAGTCTCTCTGTCTTCTTCACTCTTACATTAGTCATAGTTCCGGTCCATTCATTCCTATGGGAAAAGAACAGACTGTCCTCCCGATTGTACCAACATGGCATCACACCATAAGGTATTTACGGTAATAAGCCTTAATGCACATGGACTGAACTCCCCTGTACAGAGGTCACAGACCTTGCATAGCCTAAAAAAGAGGCATGCCGATATGATATTCTTCCAAGAAACGCATTTTTGTGAGGGCAAAATCCCAAGCTTTTCCAAAGCACACTACAAAACTTGGTTTCACGCCCCTTCCACACGCAAAGGCTCTAGAGGGGTTTCTATAGCGCTCGCTAAGGATATACCCTTTTTAACCCAAGAGGTCGCTACTGACCCGGAGGGTCGATATATTTTCGTCAAGGGTATGTTAGCGGGCTCTGTGGTAACCCTAGGGAATGTATATGCTCCAAATGTTAGACAGATCCGATGGTTGTTATCCACGCTCAAAAAATTTCGCAATTTTTCAGAGGGTACTCCAATATTGTGCGGTGACTTTAATGTGGCTATGGAGCCCAAGTTAGACTCTACTGCAAAGAAAAGTCACCTTTCTTTAAAAGACCTATCTCGGATAAAATGCTCTCTCCAATCCCTCTCTCTTATAGACATCTGGCGCTATCAACATCCCACAGCAAAAGACTTCACATTTTTCTCTAACCCTCATAAATCATACCACAGACTAGACTACATTTTTTTACCTAGACACCTATTACCCAATGTCAAAGATTCAGAGATCCAATCAACACCCTACTCTGACCATGCTTATGTTGCAACTAGTTTCTCACTTCTGAGGCCGTATTGGCTACATCGTACGTGGAGATTGAATGAAGCAATTCTCTCCTCGGAAGCAAATAAGAAGCGCATATCTGAATGTCTCCGTAATTATTTTGCAGAGAACAAGGCACCAGATATTGCGGCCCCGTTGCTGTGGGAAGCGCATAAGTCGGTCATTAGGGGAGAACTGATCTCCATCTCCTCACATCTCAACAAGCAGAGAAATTTGTTCTTGCAGACTCTGTATGCTGAGATAGCCATGTTGGAAGCCCAGCATAAGAAGTCCCTCTCCCAACAGACATTAGAACAGCTGACTGCGAAGCGCATTGAACTGAGAGATATACTCAATAAGCAGTCGGCTAAGTTTTATCTCAGTTGGAGGAATCGTTTGTTCCTACATGGGGACAGGGCTTCTAAACTTATGATGTCCATGATAAAAAAAAGACAGGCTCGTACGTTCATACATGCAATTAAAACCACACAGGGTCACCGTACGCAAGACTACTCTCAAATCTCGGATGAATTCCTTCGCTTTTATAAAAACCTATACCAAATCCGTCCGGAAGAGTCGACATTAGAGAGAGACAAGAGGAAATGTGATATACAAAACTACTTAACTAAATTAAATCTCCCGAAACTCTCTAAAACACAACAGGAGTCCCTAGGAAAACCGTTCTCCCGGGCGGAGGTTCAGGCCGTCCTGTCCAGGAGCCCCGTGGGGAAGGCTCCAGGTCCAGATGGCCTTCCCATTATCTATTATAAGAAATTCTTTGATATTTTGGGGGATCATCTCCTAGCTTCATGCAACGCTATTCTACTCGGCGACCCTATACCCAAACAAGCACTAGAGGCGCACATATCATTAATACACAAAGATGGGAAAGACCCAGAGTGCTGTGGAAATTATAGGCCCATCTCTCTCTTGAATGTAGACCTAAAGATATATGCTAGCTTAATAGCCAATCGAGTGGCAGATATTCTTCCAGATCTCATCTCTCCAGAACAATCAGGTTTTGTCAGAGGCAGAGAGGGGAAGGATAACGCACTGAGAGTAATAAACCTAATGCAATACGCCAGGATTCATAAATTGCCTCTAGTGCTGCTGGGAACGGACGTCGAGAAGGCGTTCGACAGAGTGGACTGGACCTTCTTACGGGGGACGCTAGAGGCCTTTCACTTTCCCCCAGATATCATACGCGCAATCCTCCAGATGTACACATCCCCCACGGCCAGGATTAAAATAAATAATACCCTCACCGACCCTCTTGACATTAAAACTGGCACAAGGCAGGGTTGCCCCCTATCCCCCCTACTCTTTGTCCTGGTCATGGAGCCATTGCTAGCCTCCATTCAACAGGACCGGGACATAGAGGGGTTCAATTTACAGGAAGTTCACCACAAGTCCGCCGCCTTTGCGGACGATTTGTTGGTGGTAATGTCCAGACCGGAGAGGGGTTTCCCTGCCTTTATGAAAATATTAGAGGAATATGGCCGTTGGTCTAACTTCAAAATTAACCTATCAAAGTCAGAAGCATTAAGCATTAATATCGCCAGCAAAGTTACTAATTCTCTCCAAAACATGTTCCCCTTTCGGTGGCCAAATAGTCACATAACATACTTAGGCTTTAAGTTGGGGAAAACCTTCAAATCCCTATTTGACCTCAATTACAAGCCCCTTCTTCCTACACTTACCGCACATATAGACTCATGGAAGGCTCCATTCCTCTCGTGGATAGGTCGGAAAAATTTAATTAAAAGCATTATACTTCCAAAGTTTATTTACCTTTTTCAAATGTTACCCATACCAATTCCCTCATCTTTTCTCTCTCAGTGTAACTCCTTAATTTCCAACTATGTCTGGCACAAACATAAACCGAGAATCAATTTTCAAACGCTGAGTCTCCCAAGGGACAGGGGGGGCATGGGACTATCCAATATATCGTTATATTATAATGCCGCCGTCCTTTCTAGAACGATAGACTGGATCAGACGCCCTCCGACTAAATTGTGGATACCTATAGAAGAATACCTAGCCCCCACACCTCTGCGAGCTATGCTACTTTTCCCTGCTACCCAGAGGGATAAAAGATCCTTCACAAATGTGCTCACAAGAACTCTCGTGCACAAATGGAAGGAAAACAGAGAGATATTGGCCCCGCCTCTCTCCCCTTTAACCCAAGTTTCCGACATATTAGACGCCGATGTAAATCAAACCGCATCCATGAAATCCTCATTCCCGACCAAGGTGAATGTTCCGCTAGTTGATCTCCTGGTGGACGGTTCTCTGATTTCTGAACAGGAGATGGGTATGAACCCAGGCCTTTCTAAGCTCACGTTTCTTCATTATACAAAATTAAAGCATGTGATTCAGCCATTATTACCTCATACTCATCTTGACAGGCCTTTAACTGCATTTGAATATTCTTGCATGCAAACCCGGGCTCCCAGGAAAATTCTTTCTAACCTGTACCAGACCCTGCTTACGAAAAAACTGGTGGTAAAGAGAGCATACATACTAAGATGGGAGAGGGATCTGAGTACTACATTTACTGACTTACAAACAAACCAAATTTACAATGCCTCACACGGTCCGTCTTGCTGTGTGAGAGTTCAAGAGAATTCATTTAAAGTGATCACGAGATGGTACATTGTCCCCACCTTGTCTAGTACATGGGGCTCTTCCAACTCCGATCAATGCTGGCGATGTGAGAGGGACAAGGGTACATATGTACATATGTGGTGGACTTGTCCGATTGTCCAGACCTTTTGGCGGATGGCATCACAGTTAATATTAGACCTCACAGGCAAACAGGGGGTTCTGGAACCTGGTCAAATGCTTCTGAACTTTCCAATGTGGCCTAAAGATAAAACTTCTTCAAAACTGGCGTCATTTGTAAGCTCAGCTTGTAAGCTACTCATAGCCCAACTGTGGTGTACAACGAAAATTCCCACTCTCACACAGCTATTGCTGAAGATCGATCAATTATATCATGTCGAAGAACTCTCAGCCCTCTCACGTCAAAATATGCTCTCTTTCCTCCAGGTCTGGGAGGCGTGGCAGGTATACAGGTCTAAACCTCATTTTTCAGTAGTGACTTCGCAGACGGCAACATAGGGGAGTATAAGCCACACCTCTCCTCCTCCATTGGGATGAGTGATAGCTATCTAACCATTCTTGCCATGGACTGAACGGACCTAGGACCAAAATCTTCTCCTTTCTCCTCTTCTTTCTTTCTGTCTCCCCTTTCCTACTGTCTCTTTACCCCTCTATCTCTAATCTTGGAATTGAATTTCATGCGATGAAAATTCGCTCTTCTAGATTCTGGCTCCCCCCCTACTTCTTGTTCCCTTGATACTTGTTGTTAAAAATTGTTGCAATTTAAAACAGAAACCAGGATACTAATTTAATTTGGGCTTTCCCAGTCTCCGATGGTTCAGCTTATTATTTGGAAAGCCTAGACAACGCATAAGTAACTAGAGCCTTAGAGTTAAAATGAGAAGCAGCTGATGCAAATGTAATTGTATAAGCTAAGACTGTGATTTCTGATATATATGTATTTTTATTTTCTTCTGCTTCAATAAACAAAACATTAAAACAAACAAACAGCATATACAGGAGGGGAGCGAATGATCACATGCTGTAGGGGAGCCAGTATCAAAGACATTAACAAGGAGCCCAGCAGAGAATAACTCTTGCTAGTCTTACTAAGTATGTGGTTTGACGCCTGCGTCTCCCTGCGCTGCTCACAGACATCAGAGAAGTTAGCAAGCAGAGTGCCAGAATCTGTAATTTCCACAGATCCTGATGCCGCTATGACAGTTGGCGATGCCTGCAAGCATCTCGTTGTGACATTGATCCACAACATAGACAATTTCAAAAAGGTTTTTTCGAAGACGAAAATAAAATAGAGACAGATGCCAAATATTTAATGGGCTTGTACGGGACTGTAAGATTGATGGCTTATCCTTAGGCTTTGCAACCAAAGCAGGTAGCAGGGTCTTGCTGTCTGTGCAGATAAACATTAGGGCTCCAATTCATCAAGACCGGTGATGTACAATGAAAATTGATGTCAGGGACTGGCGTGAGATTTCTGGCATAGGGAACGCCGCAGTTTGTTATGAATTAGAGAAAGGGTGACATCACACCCTTCTTCTGGGCAAGCTATGCCCATTTTGGCAAAGCTAGTTAAAATTGGCTGGTACCAACCATCAATGGTGTATTTACTACTGTCAAGACCAACATAATCCAAAAGCTCAGAAGGACCCATTTGGTAACGGGCTCCCAATTTCATTGCAACATCCATGTATTCCTTAGATGCATGACCTCTTTCATGAAGATGCACAAATTCCATTAGGTATGGTAACAGAAGACGGTTAACAATGAACCCTGGGGTGTCGTTACATGACACAGGCGTCTTTCTACTGTTTTACTGAAGTCCATGAGAGAGTCAGAAGTCGTTTGGCTAGTCATTGGCGTCTTAATGACCTCCACCAGCTTCATCATTGGTACTGGAATAAAGAAATGCAGCCCTTCAAACTGATCCTGCCTAGTTGTGGAGTTGGCTATGTCAGTTATTGCCAATAAGAATGTGTTGCTGGCAAATATGGTGTGTTCTGGTGCAAATTTGTCCAGTGTCTTGATTAGTGCGTTTTACACTTACAAGTTTTCTATTATGGCTTCCACCACCAGATCATTGCTGTGCACCACGGCCGCTGGGTCTGTGCTTGTGCTGAAGTTTGAGAGGGTTTTGTTGATGAACTGTGAAGCAGCCTCATGCTTGTCCGCAAACATCTTCTTAGTGACCCTTTTCAAGCTGTCTTCAATACTTTTGGCAGACTTTTTCAAGATGTCATCAGTCTGGTCCACCAAAACAAAAGTGTGTCCGGTTGCTGCAGCTACATGCACTATCCTGGCAACCATCAGGCCTCCTCCGATCACAGTCACGTGCTTGAAAGTCAGCTTCTTCGCGGTGGCGATGGAGGTCATACATTTCGCTATGAGCTACCAGCAAGAGGAGGCCATGTCTGCTTGAACTGCTGGGAGCTGAAGGACATGCAAGTGATGTCAGCACAGCACCCCAAGATGATTTAGTCACACAATCTTTTTCACAACTCTGTGTTGCACAAAAAATTGATTGAAAAGTGATTTCTGACAAAATTCTGCCATAATTGCTTTGAAGACTCAAGGTCTAGGTGTCAAATCTCCTTCTGTAGGAGTCTCCATTCCTTCCAGGGTAGTTTTGCCAGTAGTTCACATTCTCTAAAGCAATAATTTTATTAGATATTTTTTGGTAGTGTAAAAATGTGGTATTTCAGTGTGCAGCTGTAACTCTTTTTTTTATATTATCTAGCTATCTACACACACACACACACACACACACACACCTGTCTCCTCTTCAGCTTCATACTCCTGCAAGTAAGAGACCTTTGGTCGCATGATGTGAAGTCAAAAAGGTTCTTAAGCATTCCTATAATCGGCATATAAACACTGGGGCCGCTAGGAGAATGGGAGCCCTATGAAATTGCCCAGTTTGCTCTCCCTTACCCCTAATACCAGTCCTGTATGCCAGCCTGTGTCCTGCTCAGTTCTTTTAGATTCCTGCAATTAAGAGACCTTTGCTTACATCTTGTCACATGACTCCATCAAAGGTTTTTAAACAATAAACCTTGGAATACAACTGATGGGGTCCTTAAGACTGGGATTCCTGAGAAATTGCACAGTTTGATTCCTCCTAACACTAGCCCTGACTGTAGCTAGGGCTTATTTTTAGGGAAAGAGAGTATTCGTGAACCCTCTGCAGGTCTTTGAGTTGCCTTCATAACAACATAGAGAAGACACTAGAAACAAACTGCAGAAGAAGCGGAAGCAAAGAAAATACAGCTGAAAAAAAACAGAGCAGAAAGTCTAAGGCTATGTGCGCACTAGGCCGTTTTACCCGCGGATTTAACCGCGGTTTTGCTGCGGAAATTTCTTGAGAAATGTTTGAAATCTTTCTGCAGACATTTCCCAGCAAAACCTATGGGAAAAAAAAATAGCTGTGCGCACGCTGTGTTTTGTTCTCAAGAAAATTCTTTGTGAAGATTTTCTTGAGAAAATTTCTTGAGAAAATGTGCATGTCACTTCTTTTCCGCAGGTACCTGCGGAATACCCCCGGTATTTCACTCCATTCACTGTAATGTAATCGCGAAATACCGGGGGTATACCACAGGTAGCAAATGATGTGCGGTATACCCCCGGTATAGCCGCGATTTACCTGCGGTAATGCCCATCACTGCCTGTGGTTTTGCAGGAAGTGATGTCATTATGACAGAAGAAAAAGCGGAGCAGAGTAAACACACACGTCACACTCCCTGGACACCGCACTTCCGTGTGACCTCCAGGTGCCCGTGCAGTCTGTGTCCCGCTCCAGCCCCGCCGCTGCCAGCCCTGCAGTGTGTCAGTGTCTGCCCGCAGTGTCAGCAGCTTTTCACCCTGCAGCGCCAGGCAGACACTGACACACAGCAGTGCGTGCAGCCGCGGGGATGCCGAGCGCTGCTGTCAGGAGGTGAGATGAGATCTATACCAGCTGTGACGATCTCCTGCCTCCTGACGTCACCGCTGTCACTGCCGTCTATGCCCGCGGCCCGAGACTGTCACTAGCGGTGACGTCAGGGGCTCTCGCGATACTGCTGACAACGCGGCGGGCATAGAAGTCAGTGACAGCGCTGATGGAAGGACTGCAGGAGATCATCACAGCAGGTAATGATCTCATCTAACCTCCTGATGGCAGCGCTCGTCATCCCCTGCAGTAACCTGGGCTGACCCATTGATGTTAGCTCAGGTCACTGCATTACTCTCCCAGCCAATGGGAAACATTCTGTTCTTAACTTACTGGGACAGTGACTATGGTATGGATCGTCGTAGGACCCCCCCACCTTATTGGATTACGCCGGACCCGGATTTGATTGTTCTTGTCAATAAATTGGTGAAAGAGGGAATGTGGGGAGTGTTTTTTCAAATAAAACTTTTTTTGTTGTCTATTTTTTATTTCTTACTGACTGGGTTGGTGATGTCGGGTATCTGATAGACGCGTGACATCACTAACCCCAGGGCTTGATGCCAGGTGACATTACACATCTGGCATCAACCCCATATAGTACCTCGTTTGCCACCGCACCAGGGCAACGGGATGAGTTGGGGCGAAGCGCCAGGATTGGCATGTCTAATGGATGCGCCACTTCTGGGGCGGCTGCGGCCTGCTATTTTTAGGCTGGGGAGTGTCCAATAACAGTGGACCTCCCTAGTCTGAGAATATCAGACCCCAGCTGTCCGCTTTACCTTGGCTGGTGATCCAATATGGTGGGGACCCCACGTTTTTTGTTTTAAATTATTTATTTAATGTAAAATAACAGCATGGGGTGCCCTCTGTTTTGGATTACCAGCCAAGGTGAAGCTGCCAGCTGTGGTCTGCAGGCTGCAGCCGTCTGCTTTACCCTAGCTGGCTACAAAAGATGGGGGACCTCACGTCATTTTTTTTTTATTTATTTATTTTTTTGGTTAAATATAAGGCTAGGCACCCTTTAGTGCCACATGAAAGTCACTAAAGGGTGCCAGCTTAGAATATGCAGGGAGGTGGGACATTATATAGGTCTTTCTCATCTATCTCTCTATCTATCTTTCTATTCATCTATCCATCTTTCCCTCTATCCATTATCTGTCTATCGATTATCTATCTATTATCTATATTATTTATTGCAGTTCAGCATAAAAAAACTGCAGGGACCAAACTGTGGAAAAACCGCGGCAAAAACGCGTGTGTTTTTCCCGCGGTTTTGGTGCGTTTTTTTACCGCAGGTGCGGTAATCTTCAACTCCCAGAAGTTTCTCAAGAAATTTTCTTGAGAAAAATCACTTTTCTAGTGCACACATAGCCTAAAAATGTAAACACAAAATTAGTGCAGAAAGTACATAAGTAGATATCTCTTACTGGATAGAGCTGGAGGAAACACATCCTGAGGAACATCGGGGTCTTCTTGTTTACAGTCCTGTGGGAGAAGAGGACGGGGACATCTCTCTGGTGTTGTCCTCTTACTGGATAGAACTGGAGGAGACACATACAGGGACTGAATTCATTCCTTACATACAGATAATTATAGGCCGTGTGTATTTAGTCCTGTCTATTACCTGGTGATGTGAGGGGCTGGGGAGCCTCCATCATGACGTCCTTGTACAGATATTTGTGTCCTTCTAAATACTCCCACTCCTCCATGGAGAAATAGACGGTGACGTCCTGACACCTTATAGGAACCTGACACATACAATGATACCGTCACCCCCGATCCCTTCATAGCGTTACTGTATAATGTCCCAGCATTCCCAGCAGTGTCACCTCTCCAGTCAGCAGCTCAATCATCTTGTAGGTGAGGTCTAGGATCTTCTGGTCATTGATGTCCTCATGTATCGGGGGGTGAGGTGGAGGCCCCGTGATTGGGCTCAGGGGTCTTCCCCATCCCTCAGACACAGGGGCCTGACAGCGCTCACTAGAGGTCTTCTTCACTACTGTGTAATCCTGGTTATGGAGAGACACAGTAATAAATCTCACTCCAGACATTTCCAGAGTCCTCACCTCTCCAGTTCTGTCCATCTGTTATTCCCATAGATAAGAATGATGTAATGTGACATCATCAGAATCTCTCACCTCTCCAGTAAGCCGGAAGAGGATCTCTAGGGTGAGGTGTAATATCCTCTCCGCCATCTTGTCCCTGTCCATATCCATCCTTGAAGGGTCAATCAGGAGAATTCTCTTATATAGAAGATCTCCACTGAGAGGATCCGATATTGTAGGGACCTGAATGGGGAGAAGACGACGATGTAACATCATAAAGAATCCTGTACAGTAATATAATTACTGGAGACTTTATATCCGATCACTGGCTGCAGAAATAACACTAAAATGTATGGCATGAAGAAGACAATTCCTGGTTTTGGGGCTGCAGGAACCGAAATGAAGATTCTTGATCCAATAATATTAAAAAGCGGCTTTTACTTGACATGTAATGCACGTGACTATTTTATAATATTCATCTGTTTGCTTGTTTTTGGGTGTTTTTTTTGTATGTTTGCCATTGTTTGCAGGTTTTTAGCTTTCCAGATTTTTTGGCTGATTTTCAAACTGCAATTTATTTTAAATATTTGCAAAATTAATGCATAATAATGACACTGAAAAAGACGTGGGTGTGCGGGAGGACGAGAAAACCAACCAGTGCCAGGAAGCTGCTGCCGAGGCAGATAACATAATAGGATGCAGTGAACGAGGCACAGATGCTCCGGACAAGAACAGTTTTGCCTCTATACAAGTCTCTAGTGCGGCCACACTTACAATATTCTGCACAATTTCGGGCTCCAGTGAATGAGGAGGCCATAACTGAACTAGAGCGGGTGCAGAGAAGAGCGACCATTAAAGGAACGCAAGCTTGGGGTTATTCATTTTGGGAACACAAAGGCTACGTGGCGATTTTATTACAATGTACAAGTATATCAGGGGCATTACTGAGATATTTCTAATTAGCTTTTTACAAATGAGGCCTGCAATGATGACAAGGAGGTTCAATCATAATCACAGATGGGGATTCTCTACTGTAAGAGCAGTGAGAATATGGAACTCTCTGACACACGATGTGATAAATGTTGAAAGACTACAAAAATTCAAGGTGGGCCTGGATGACTTCCGTAAAATGTATATTATGGCTGGTTGTCAGTACTAGATTTTGTGATGGGACATTGATCCAGGGAATTAGTCTGATATTTTTAGAGTCATGGAGGAATTTTGCCCCTTGTAAAGATATTCACACCCTGGGAACGTTGCACTTATTTTTACATTACACAAACAAACGTAAATGTATTTTATTAGGATTTTATGTAATATACCAGCATTAAGTAACAAGTATTTGTGAAGTGTAAAGGAAATGATAGATGGTTTTCTAAATATTTAAAAATATAAATCTGAATATTGTGATGTGCATTTGTATTAAGCCCCTTGTAGTATGATGCCCCTGAGTGACCAATTGCCTCCAGAAGTCACATAATTAGTAAATTGAGTCACCTGTATCATTTATTCTCAGTATAACTACAGCAGTTTTGTGAAGGTTTCACAAGTTTTGTTTGAGGACTTTAGGGATCAAAAAGTATCTTGAAAACCAAGCAACACAACAGACAAGTCAGGGATAAAGTTGTAGAGAAGCGTAAAGCAGGGTTCAGTTATAAAAAAAAAAAAATAGCCAAAGCTCTGAACATCTCACTAAGCACTTTTCAATCCATCTTCCAATTATAGTGTGGAGACACGAAGGTCAGTGGGTATGGTCGTCTGCCGGCCTAGCTGTCTTCAGAGAGACCGCTCGGACCAGGGCTTATCCCAGTGAACACCGACACTTCTTCCTTGTGGTCAGGACACTACTCCGACAACACAGGGTGAGGGAACTGCAGCTTGGCAAGACATTATTGGTTCACCAACAAGCAAACACGTATCGTACATTCCCAGCAAGAACACAAGATGGTACAAGTGACAGAGTCTCACCCATCTGTTGGCTCACAAGGGATTAGAATCTTTGCGACTTCGGGGCTTCCTGGGCTAACTATCCCAGTCAGCAGCACCTCATTTTTGATGAGCACCCACTGAGAGGAGATAGCGGCAAGCTTAGAAAGCTGATTGAGCACAGCAAGATATGTAGCCAGGCAACTGAATTGTTCTCACCTGGGTTCTCCAAGCAAATTTGTGGGCTCAGCATTGAGCAGTGAAGCAGATCTGTGATCCTCCAGTTGAAACCGTGGATCCTAGCCTGAAGTCCTGCAGAATGAATGTGGTGATAGGAGCAAAGCCTTTTTTTATACCCCTCAGTTCTCATTTCAGGCTATTGTGTCTTACAAGATTGGTGGGAGATGGCTGTTCTCTCATTGGTTCAGTTCCATCAGACTGCATAATTTTCCTGATTGATGTAGTTAAAGAGGCTGAGGCAATCCACATTTAACAGACAATAGGGTTCTGGTCAGTCTGACATGAAACAATGGCTAACTTCTCTTGATTTGCCAAAGGAACAATATGTCTGGCCTAATTAAGAACAGTTCACCCCTCACACAAATCTTCAGATGCTGAGTTGTCACATATAGCACAACTGCAAAAGTACAAAGACATGGCCGTCCACCTAAACTGACAACTCAAGCAAGGAGAGCACTAATTAAAGAGAAGCAGCCAAGAGGTCTGTGGTCAATGGAGAAACAGGAGAGATCCAGAGCTCAGGGGGAGAATCTGTCCACAGGACAACTATAAGTCATAAGCTACACAAATTTGGCCTTTATGGAAGAGTGGACATATTTAAAAGCAAAACATAAGAATTGAAAATTGCTTCACAGTCGCCTTCATCCAATTTAACTGAGATAGAGCTGTTTTATAAAGTAGAAGAGGCAAAAATGTCACCTCTAGATGTGCAAAGCTGGTAGACGCATCCCCCAAAGGACTGTCAGCAGTAACTGCAGTGAAAGGAGGTCCTGCAAACTATCGTATTTTTTTGTTTTATAAGACGTACCGGATTATAAGACACACCCAAAATTTAGAGATAAAAAAAGGGGTCCGTCTTATACTCCGGTGTTGTCTTACCGGAGTGAGGCGGCAGCGGTGGTGGAGCGGGGTCACAGGAGGCAGAGGCTGTGCTAGCAGTGGTAAGTCAGTCCTGGAGGCAGCAGCGGGGCAGTCCTGGAAGCGGCGGCGGGGCAGTCCTGGCAGCAGCGGTGGCGGGGCAGTCCTGGCAGCAGCGGCGGTGGAAGGGCAGTCCTGGCAGCAGCGGTGGCGGCAGGGCAGTCCTGGCAGCAGCGGTGGCGGCAGGGCAGTCCTGGCAGCAGCGGCGACGGCAGGGCAGTCAGGGCAGCAGCGGCGACGGCAGGGCAGTCAGGGCAGCAGCGGCGACGGCAGGGCAGTCAGGGCAGCAGCGGCGACGGCAGGGCAGTCCTGGCAGCAGCGGCGACGGCAGGGCAGTCCTGGCAGCAGCGGCAACGGCAGGGCAGTCCTGGCAGCAGCGGCGATGGCAGGGCAGTCCTGGCAGCAGCGGCGATGGCAGGGCAGTCCTGGCAGCGTCGGTTCTGTGGCAGTGGAAGCTGTGGTGGTTGTGTGATGGAGCAAGCCGGTGCGGCGAATGTCCCAGTCTGTCCGCGGTCCGGGCTTCAAAGAAAAAGCGCGCGGGGAGCGGCGCATGTGCAGATGGAGCTCTCATCCAAGAGCCCCATCTGTGCACGCACTGAGTCCGGGCGCCATCATTTGAATCCCGGTGCGCGGAAAGACTGGGACACCCGCCGCACAGCCACCAGAGTCCGCACAGCCATCCGGCCACCCGCCCGCACAGAGTGGCAGCCAGCAGGCCACCCGCCCAGAGAGGAAGGCAGCCGGCCGCCGGCACACAGAACCAAACACAGACAGCCCCCCACCAATTATCCACTTCCCGGTAAGCTATATTTGGATTTTAAGACGCACACCCCTTATTTCCCTCCCAACTTTTGTGAGGAAAAGTGCATCTTATAATCCGAAAAATACGGTATTTCCTTAGGGGGCTGAATACAAATGTACATCTGAATTTTCACAGTTATATGCCTTAAAATATTTAGAAATCCATGTATAATTTCCTTTATAGCAGGTTGGATAAAAATCAATGTTTTTTTTAAAAAAAATAAAAAAAAAAAAAAAAAGAAAAAAAAATCGGATTTTTTTTTTATTTAAATCGGATTTTTTTCAATAAACTGCTTTTTGAGGAAAATATTTTACCATCCAAAGGTTCTTCCATCATGAGATAAAGCTGAGTTGTTTAACTCAGTAGAATAAAGGCTGTATATGTGTAACATTCACAATGCCATGCCCTTCCAGAGGTTTCTGTAGGATTAGTGGGCAGTTTCTCTCCTATATTATCACAGACGCTCGCTTTACTTACGCAGTTCTCAAAACTGAATTTGACTCCGCAGAGGTCCCAGCCGCTTCTTCACGGCAAAAATATTACAACATGAACAGAGTTGAGAAAAAGACCTTAATCCTATTGTTCTACAAACCTATGAATACAGAATCAACCCCTTCAGTGCCAAGTCCAAGAAGTTAGACAATATGTTTCTGATTGTTTGGAGTGGAATAGATCTGCACAACACAAGAAGAATGTGAATCTAAGGCCCCTTTCACACGTCAGTGATTCTGGGACGTTTGTGCTTTTTTTAAAACGTACCAGAATCACTGACATATGCAGACCCATTATAATGAATAGGTCTGCTCACACGTCAGTGATTTTTCACTGCACGTGTCTCCGTGCAGCGTACACGCGTGTGCGTGATTGCCGCACGGAGACATGTCCATTTTTTTCTGGCATCACTGATGTTCCACGGACCACGCAGTGGTGTGGTCCGTGAAACACGTGCCAGAAAAAAACGTGCTTTTAAAATAAAAATCATTTTTACTCACCCGGCGTCCAGCGATGTCCTCTGCAGCCCGTTCTGCCGGCAGCTTCTGAGCCGGCTCATTATTGTCGCGCATATTCATTATGCGCGACACAGCCGACCCGGAAGCAGCTGCTGCGGGGGTCACCGCCGGCCGGATGCTGCACCGCGGGAGCGTTCAGCACCATGGACAGTGGGAGCGTGCACAGGTGAGTTGTTTTCTAAGTGCAATCAAGGGCCACGGAGAACAGAGCCCGGATTGCACTTAGACAACCCACGTGTGCCGTGAATCACGGCACACGCAGGGACATGTGCGTGTTTTACACGCCAGTGAAAAACGTCACTGTTTTTCACTGACGTGTGAAACGGGCGTAAGTGTGAGGAGGAGGAAGGGCAAGCAGACAAGAAAATCAAAGTGAAACTTTGAGCAGAATACTGCAGCATAGCCACAGACAGACAAGTCTGGATCTGTTTGTGTGTACGATCTGAGGTTTATTACATTCTTTCCTTATAATGGCAGCAGGCCGTAAAAGAGACCCAGTTTGGGAATATTTTAATGAAGCTCCTTCGCCTATCGGTAAGGCAGGCATGCGTGCAAAATGCAAACGATGCAACAAAGAGATGCAAGGCCTGGTGGCGCGAATGAGGCAACATCATGAGAAGTGCGGTGATGAAGATGACCAAAGAAACACTTCTGAACAGGCAGGATCTTCAGGTTGGTAAACATTTTTAATGAATCCTATTTCTAAAGACTGAACTGTCATGTGTGAGAAAAATTATATTTCTTATTATTACTGCATGTTACTGTCATTTGGTACAGTTATGAAGAAAAACAAATATTCCTTTTGGGGCAGGGGCAGTGATGTGTTGTGTACAATAAGCAGAAATTGTATAATAAACAATAAAATAACAGCATTGACTTTTTTGTTTAGGGGAATTCATGGATTCTGGAAACTATCCACCTCCAAGATCACCATCATCCTGTTCTACAGTTTCAGAGTTATCCATCCAGGATAGTGCTTCATTAGCAGCAGCATCATCATCATCATCACACACCCACAGCCACATATCACCATCACCCAAAAGTCAGAAAAAACCTTTACCTCCTGGAACCACCATAGATAGGTTTGTGATAAGAACTAGCAGATTAGAAAAAGAGTTGATTGATGAAAAAATTGCCCAGTTTATTTATGCAACGAACTCTTCTTTCCGTCTGACTGAGAACCCACATTTCATTAATATGGTTCAGTCACTGAGACCAGGATACAGTCCACCCAGCAGAGCTGATGTTGCAGGGAAACTGCTGGATCAAGTGTATGACAGAGAAATGGAGCAATGTGCAACAGCTCTGCAGGGTAAAATTGTTAACCTAAGTATTGATGGGTGGAGTAATGTCCACAATGATCCTATTGTATGTGCTTGTATAACAACAGAAGAAGGTAAAGTCTTCCTTGCACAAACAACTGATATGTCAGGAAATGCACACACAGCAGAATACTTACAAGAAGTGGCAGTAAAAGCTATAACGACATGTGAACAAAAATTCAAATGTCTAGTATGCAGTTTGGTCACTGACAATGCTGTAAACGTATCCAAGATGAGAAGAGATTTAGAAGAGCAGGGAGGGAATACAAAGCTGCTAATAACATATGGTTGCAGTGCTCATTTGCTGCACCTCTTAGCCAAAGACTTAAGTGTTCCAGAAATAAAGGCTAATGTTGTTGAAATTGCTAAATACTTCCGTAATAATTATTTTGCTGCAGCAGCTCTGAAAAGGATGGGTGGAACCAAGCTAACGCTCCCACAAGATGTTAGATGGAACTCTGTGGTGGACTGTTTTGAGCAGTATATCAAAAACTGGCCTATTCTGATAACACTTTGTGAAGAAAATCGAGATAAAATAGATGGCACTGTCACGGCCAAAATCCTGAACATTGGGCTTAAGAGAAATGTTGAACATATGCGGAGCTTCCTGAAACCCATCTCTCAAGCTTTAAACAAAATACAGAAAAATAGCTGTTTTATTGCGGATGCTGTTGAAATTTGGAAGGAACTGAGTGAACACTTAAAAACAGAACTACACATGGACAGAATTAAATTACAAGCAGTAAACAAACGAATTGGACAAGCACTGACTCCAGCTCATTTTTTGGCAAATATTGTCAATATCCAATATCAGGGTCAAAACCTAAGTGCTGAGGAAGAGGAGTTAGCTATGACATGGGTATCCAGCAATCATCCATCTTTAATGCCAACTATAATAAACTTCAGAGCTAAGGGGGAACCATTCAAGAAATATATGTTTGCTGAAGATATTTTAAGGAAGGTCACACCAGTAAACTGGTGGAAGTCACTTAAGTGCTTGGATTTAGAGACTGTTCAAGTAATGATTTCACTTTTAACAGCAGTAGCTTCTTCTGCAGGCGTTGAAAGAATATTCTCTTCCTTTGGACTCATTCATTGTAAATTGAGAAATCGGTTGGGACCCAATAAAGCAGGAAAGCTTGTTTTTCTTTTCCAGATTATGAATAGGAACAAAGAAGAAGATGATGATGAAGATGACGACAAGTGAGCTACAGAGGACAGCAGGGACAGTAGTATTTAAGTTTTTCATGTGTCGGCTGGGCTGACAGTCTAAGTTTCTTAAAATATATATATATTTTGTTTAGCCAAATTAGTTAACAAACATGGATGTTTGTTTAAGCAAATAACATGCTGTAATGTTGTTATTGTTTCAGTTGACTAAATCTATTTAAATTGTTATTAAGGTCAGGACTATTTTTCTCCTTCCTAAGTACAAAAGAACAGTGGTGTCCAAATATGAATGATTAACCCATTAAACTGGGGAGAAAAAAGTAATATAAAAAGTGATTTTAAAAATCTTCATCTACTTGCATGTTATAGTAGCAAGAACTAGTTTAGGTAGAAACTTTGATTTAAATCACAGATTTAAATCAAGCCTTACTGACTAGTGATTTAAATCGTGATTTAAATCGTGATTTAAATCCACCCTGCTTTATAGTCCTCAAATGTTTGCTACTTTGTGTTATTACATAAAACCCCAAAAAAATCCATTTATTTGTGGCTGTAAAGAGAATAAAATGTGGAAAAGTTCACCGGGTATGAATAGTTTTTCAAGGAACTACCTTAAACCTAAAAAAACAGGAATTTTTGTCACAAATGTACTACAGTCCAATGGGCTCACACGGCCGGATAAAAAAAAAATCATCACAGCTTCATCCAGAAAACTCGGACAAGTCTTTTCTTATTTGTCATCCATATACAATCCGGTATTTACAGCCGCTATTAATAATTTACAAGACCATTTACAGCTTCCTCCATTACAGAACTGCAATGTACCCGTAACACAATGTCTGCTGTATGGTGGAGCTGGTGGGAATCTGATGGTTTGTGCAGACACAGACCTGAATGGACGAGTCTCCTCCGATTTACGGAAGACACTAGAGGATGCTGGGATTATTCTCACACGCAGATTCAGTCAGTGAGAAAGAAAATCCCCATCTGCACTGCCACATCCAATAACAATGGTCTGAGGGCGAGACGTTGGGTTATTTTATGGACGGCACTGAAAATACAGTAGTGTGAACGAGAACTAAAAGGAACCAAAGCTCTTATCTCTCCTAATCCTGCCATCTCCACCGCTCTCATTACACAAGTATAACACATATAATACTGGAGGATAAAACAAGACTGAGCACAAGACCTTCACAGCCGTCTACACATCATAGGGAGATTTCATGGCACCTTCTCTCCATCTACCTGATGATCCTGAGGAACATCGGGGTCTTCTTGTTTACAGCCCTGTGGGAGAAGAGGACGGGGACATCTCTCTGGTGTTGTCCTCTTACTGGATAGACCTGGAGGAGACACATACAGGGACTGAATTCATTCCTTACATACAGATAATTATAGGCCGTGTGTATTTAGTCCTGTCTATTACCTGGTGATGTGAGGGGCCGGGGATCCTCCATCATGACGTCCTTGTACAGATATTTGTGTACTTCTAAATACTCCCACTCCTCCATGGAGAAATAGACGGTGACGTCCTGACACCTTATAGGAACCTGACACATACAATGATACCGTCACCCCCGATCCCTTCATAGCGTTACTGTATAATGTCCCAGCATTCCCAGCAGTGTCACCTCTCCAGTCAGCAGCTCAATCATCTTGTAGGTGAGTTCTAGGATCTTCTGGTCATTGATGTCCTCATGTATCGGGGGGTGAGGTGGAGGCCCCGTGATTGGGCTCAGGGGTCTTCCCCATCCCTCAGACACAGGGGCCTGACAGCGCTCACTAGAGGTCTTCTTCACTACTGTGTAATCCTGGTTATGGAGAGACACAGTAAGAAATCTCACTCCAGACATTTCCAGAGTCCTCACCTCTCCAGTTCTGTCCATCTGTTATTCCCATAGATAAGAATGATGTAATGTGACGTCATCAGAATCTCTCACCTCTCCAGTAAGCCGGAAGAGGATCTCTAGGGTGAGGTGTAATATCCTCTCCGCCATCTTGTCCCTGTCCATATCCATCCTTCACGGGGCAATCAGGAGAATTCTCTTCTATAGAAGATCTCCACTGAGAGGATCCGATATTGTAGGGACCTGAATGGGGAGAAGAGGACGATGTAACATCATAAAGAATCCACTGTAATAATACAATTACTGGAGAGAATAAGGGGAAACATATAATGAGAACATTCTGAAGAAACATTATACTGTGGGGGGCAGAAAGGGGCCGAGGACTGAGGGCAGAAAACCGAGGGCAGAAAGGGGCCGAGGACCGAAGGCAGAAAGGGGCCGAGGACTGAGGGCAGAAAGGAAAAACCAATAACTCGGGCACACAAAAAAAAAGGTAAGAGTCTGAGACAGGATAGTGCTTGAATTTCAGTTTGCTTGTTTTTATTGATGCAAAGGTCCAAAAATAATAATAATTCTAACGTTTCGGCCTTCACATACAGGCCTTCGTCAGAGAAAGTCTATATGATTGTAGAGAAAACAGTATGTATTCAAATATACGAGATCTCCGTGAGAAGAAGGGATGCCTTTGTTGACATCAATGGTATAACATATAGCAAACAGGTGATGCAAGAGTAATGTTAAAGAAGTGGAGTCCACTGTAAGGTACCAATTGCTGTGTATACCGTGCAGATGAAACTGCCGGTGCGGGAAGTACCCTTACCATCAAAGGCAACATGTATCAGGTCTGATAGCCTATATAATCAATCGGTAGAAATACTATATAATAAGTCTCGGTCAGGGCAGACACCCTAAGGGTGTGAAATACCTAATGGTATGGTCTTTGTCTTGTTAAATAATAAGGCTAGGTAGTGATGCATCGAAAGCTAATGATATTGGGGAGATCAATCAATCATATAGACTTTCTCTGACGAAGGCCTGTATGTGAAGGCCGAAACGTTAGAATTATTATTATTTTTGGACCTTTGCATCAATAAAAACAAGCAAACTGAAATTCAAGCACTATCCTGTCTCAGACTCTTACCTTTTTTTTTGTGTGCCCGAGTTATTGGTTTTTGCTACACTGTGGTATTTCCTCGGAGGCACCTACTATTTTGATAGTGAGCCAGACTTTACCTTATACTGAGGGCAGAAAGGGGCCGAGGACCGAGGGCAGAAAGGGGCCGGGGACCGAGGGCAGAAAGGGGCCGGGGACCGAGGGCAGAAAGGTGCCGGGGACCGAGGGCAGAAAGGGGCCGGGTACCGAGGGCAGAAAGGGGCCGGGTACCGAGGGCAGAAAGGGGCCGGGGACCGAGGGCAGAAAGGGGCCGGGGACCGAGGGCAGAAAGGGGCCGGGGACCGAGGGCAGAAAGGGGCCGGGGACCGAGGGCAGAAAGGGGCCGGGGACCGAGAGCAGAAAGGGGCCGGGGACCGAGGGCAGAAAGGGGCCGGGGACCGAGAGCAGAAAGGGGCCGGGGACCGAGGGCAGAAAGGGGCCGGGGACCGAGGGCAGAAAGGGGCCGGGGACCGAGGGCAGAAAGGGGCCGGGGACCGAGGGCAGAAAGGGGCCGGGGACCGAGGGCAGAAAGGGGCCGGGGACCGAGAGCAGAAAGGGGTCGGGGACCGAGGGCAGAAAGGGGCCGGGGACCGAGGGCAGAAAGGGGCCGGGGACCGAGGGCAGAAAGGGGCCGGGGACCGAGGGCAGAAAGGGGACGGGGACCGAGGGCAGAAAGGGGACGGGGACCGAGGGCAGAAAGGGGCCGAGGACTGAGGGCAGAAAGGGGCCGAGGACTGAGGGCAGAAAGGGGCCGAGGACTGAGGGCAGACGGGTTTCCTCACTTCCAGCCTCTCATAGTTGGGGCGTCTGTATCTATCAGAGGAAAAGGAACAAAAACCTCACGATTCATAGCAATCAACAAGAGAAAAACACCAAGAAAGTCTCAAAGCTGAAGGGGTTAATGACCCTGCCCCAATAATGGGGAATCTCCACACACCTCCACCTGCAGAGCCGCTGTCACGGATGTGTCACAGGTGACAGTCATGTGGTTTCTGGCAATAGAAGGTCACAGCGTTTGTCTGCCAGAACGCTCCCTGACTCTCTATTGTTCCTGCTGTCAGTAGTCATTGGTATAGGAGCTTTCCTGCTGGATTCATCTCTCCCCTTTTGGACTCAGCAGGAACTCGCCTTCTACCCAGCTACTGATCATCAGTATTCTCTAGGTGGTGAAATATCCCTCCCTTTCCTTGGACTGGCCTGGTGCTGGTGATATTTTCAGTTCATTTAAGCCCTGGATGCAAGCAGGTGGCTTCTACTCCTCTGAGATATTGTTGCTGAAAACTTTGCTGAACTTCTACCTGTGTCACCTTTAGATAAGTAGTTCATGCATTTTCCTGTGCGTCCTCCTTGTGTCGTCTTTAGTGGGGTTGATGAAGAGCTCGTCCCATCCGTTCCCATCTAGAACGCAGCACTAGGGATACCTAGGGTCAGGTATCCAGTTCAGCGTATAGGTGAGGAACCTATCTATAGTGGTGAGGGACCCCAGAAACCAGCAGTAGGTTTGGTCAGGGGGTCACCATCTTCTCATTCCCTAGACACAGGGTTTCCCTTCCCTTTTGTTGTTCACTTGGACTTACCTGTACTCAGCGTGACTGCCGCACACTAGATATATGGCTGCTCTGTGCTTCCAGGACCTGTGATGATGTCACATGGAGGGGAGGAGTCAGGGGTCACATGATCAGCTCCTCAGTGTATGCAGGACTCTGCTGTGCTGGTTGTCATGGTGCTGGATGAGGGGAAGTTTATGTGTGGGGTCAGGAGGGGTTTACAGTGTGGATGTAGCAGAGCCGTGTGTGTACGAGGTGTACGGAGCGGAGCCGTGTGTGTACGAGGTGTACGGAGCGGAGCCGTGTGTGTACGAGGTGTACGGAGCGGAGCCGTGTGTGTACGAGGTGTACGGAGCGGAGCCGTGTGTGTACGAGGTGGAGGAGCGGAGCCATGTGTGTATGAGGTGTACGGAGCGGAGCAGCGTGTGTACGAGGTGTACGGAGCAGAGCCGTGTGTGTACGGAGCGGAGCCGCGTGTGTACGAGGTGTATGGAGCGGAGCCGCGTGTGTACGAGGTGTACGGAGCGGAGCCGCGTGTGTACGAGGTGTACGGAGCGGAGCCGCGTGTGTACGAGGTGTATGGAGCGGAGCCGTGTGTGTACGACGTGTACGGAGCGGAGCCGTGTGTGTACGAGCTGTACGGAGCGGAGCCGTGTGTGTACGAGCTGTACAGAGTGGAGCCATGTGTGTACGAGGTGTACGGAGCGGAGCTGTGTGTATGAAGTGTATGGAGCAAAGCCGTGTGTGTATGAGATGTACGGAGCGGAGCCATGTGTGTACAAAGTGTACGGAGCGGAGCCATGGGTGTACGGAGCGGAGCCATGGGTGTACGGAGCGGAGCCGTGTGTGTACGGAGCGGAGCCATGTGTGGAAGACGTGTAAATCTTAGAGATATAAATATGTGGCGCCCCTGAGGCTTCAGGCGCCACAGGGTACTGCACATCCATTAGGTACACCGCTTGGCGCTGGCTCCCTGCACACGTAGCCAGGGTAAATATTGGGTAACTAAGCAAAGCACTTTGCTTAGTAACCCGATGTGTACCCTGGCTACATGTGCAGGGAGCCAGCGCTAAACGGTGTACGCTGGTAATCAGGGTAAATATCGGGTAACCAAGCAAAGCGCTTTGCTTAGTATCCCGATATTTACCCTGGTTACCAAGCGCAGAGTCGCTGGGGGCTGGTCACTGGTGAGATCTGCCTGATTAACAGCTCACCAGCGACCTTGTAGCGATGCACCAGTGATCCTGACCAGGTCTTATCGTGGTCGAAATTGCTGGTACGTCGTTTAGTGAGACGGTAGCCTAAAACATATAAAACTAAAATCTTTGATTTAATAAATGAGGGTGTAACTTTCAGTGGTTTCAGTGTTAGAGAAGATAATTATTTAAAAAAATTCCAATTCAATTGTTGCTATACTGCACGCATTGCCCAAAATGCATAAAAGTTGTTTGCCACCTCCCATGTGCCCAATCATTTCGGGCATAGGATCTCTGAGCGAGGGTTTGTGTGAGTGGCTCGATCGGCTCCTCCAACCTCTCGTTCAGAGGGTACCCGGGTGTTTGAAGGATTCTAATGACGTTTTATGCAACATGAAACAAATTAAGTGGTGAAATAAATATTCGTGGATAGCATCAGATGTAATTTCACTTTATACTTGCATTCCCCATAAAATGGCGTTATTAGCGCTTCAACATCATTTCAGCAAATATGCTGATATCTCCATGGAATTCAAAACTTTTGTTCTAGATGTTGTTGAATTTCTCATGAAAAACAATTATTTTCTATTCAACAATAAACATTATTTGTCAAGTAATGGAGTTTCCATGGGAGCAAAATATTCCCCGTCTTTTGCAAATCTAGTAATGAGTCGGTGGGAGAAATTGTACATATTTAATGACCGCAGTCCATTTGTAAATGACATTGTATGGTACGGCAGATTCATCAACGATATACTCATTATATGGAGGTCCGATTAATCTGTCGTACCTATTTTTGCTGACTCCATTAACAACAATCCTTTCGATTTGAGTTTTAAAGTAGAGTGTAAAACCAACACAATTAATTCCTTGATTTGAAACTCACTGGTGACACTAATTCAACAATAAAAACTGCAACATTCAAAAAGCCCACTGCAGGAAACACAGTCTTATATGACAAAAGTCATCACCCTGGTCACACCATACAGTCGATTCCAGTAGGAGAATTAATGCATGCTAAACGCTATTGTTACACAAATGAAGCTTCTCCGTTAGAGGCCTTTATTATCTAAAATAGATAAAAAAGAGAGGTTACAGGAATTGGATGTTGAACAGGGCAACCAACATTGTCCATAATAAATCATCTTATCAACACAACTCTAATAGTGACCAATTTAATAATACTTCAGTAACTTTAATTCTGCAATACACCAAACCATATTCACAAATAAAACATTTTCTATAAAAATCTCTCCATATTAGAAGAGGATCAAGAAATACCTTAATTATTAAAAACTGTAGAATTGACTTCCGGATCCGGTCCTGGCTGAGGTGGAGGTGTAAAGGGGAAGCTCCTGCCACCCCCTGAAGATTCAGACAGAAAAAAGCCCCCCTGCTTCAGAGACCGAAGCGTGAGTGATTCAGCGGGGAAGAGGAGGAAGAGAGCAATGGACAGATAGCTTTTGAGGAGTGCCAGTGGCGGCGAGGGACCCGGGAGGAGCGGGGATGCTGAAGATATGAGAAGAGCAGAGGAGCTGAACATGGCGCCGGAGAGTCTGCTGGGGGCGGAGCCTGAAGTGCAGGAGAAAGACGTGATGGAGCTGTGTGGGAGCAGGAGAGCAACGGAGGACGCGGCTGAGCAGACAGAGAACAATGGAGCTGGAGACAGGTTGATGCAGGGGTCAGAAGAGGGTGGATCACAGTGGGAGGATGAAGGGGTCATGGAGGGAGAAACAAGAGAGGAAGAAGATGGATGCATGGAGGAGGGGGAGCACGGAGAAATAGGAAGGAGGGAGGATTCAGCAAGGCAGCGGAGCAGGGAGAGGAGAGTGAGACAACCCCACCAAAGAAAAAGTATAACACTACACACCCCTGGCAAAAGAAACAGAAAACAAGACCCACTGACATCAAATTCCTGCAAGACATCAGGGGAGGGATGCAGAAACTCACTACAGATAAAAAAAAACCAAGACAACAGCGCCATCTGCTGTCAAAAACAAGCAACCACAAGAGTTTAATGTGGATTATAAAAGACTGGCAATAGAAGTGACATCTCACCTGTCTAAAAAAATTAAAGTGGCCATTGAGACAGCTATCCAATCTTCATTAGCCGCCATGCAAAACAAACTGAATGACCACTCTAACAGATTGGCAGAAACAGAACATAGAATATCTAACTCTGAGGAGGTAATTCTGAGCATGCAAGAACGAATAGCAACTTTAGTAAAATCCAATGAATACCTGAAAGATAAGGCAGAAGATCTAGAAAACAGGTCGAGGCGAAAGAACCTTCGCATTGTGGAGCTGCCAGAATCGGTATCGATGAGCCAGCTAGACAATATTTGTGAGGTGGAGCTACCACGGGCGCTGGGCATAAAAGCGGACTTTAGCGTGGAAAGAGCCCACAGAGTGGGACCATTAAGGCCGCAGGAGGGGAACAAAGGTGAAGGTCAAAATTCAAGTAATAAACCCCCGCCAAGAGCCAGACAAGTGATAGTCAAGTACCTTGACTACAAGCATAAAGAGGAAATCCTGAAGGCTTTCAGAGACCGAAAACGGCCCTTACAATACCAAGAAAATAGATTGCTGATCTTTGGGGATTACTCTACTGATGTATCTAAACGGAGGAAGGAATTCAGCAAAATATGCAGATTCCTGTACAACAAAAGAGTAAGATGCCAATTACTCTACCCGGCTATACTAAAGGTCAGGAACTCTAATGGCATTTTCTCGTATTATAAAGATCACAAGAAAGCGGAAAACATCCTCATGTCACAACACGACAAAAAACGGTCAGAGGAACAGGAGAACAGTTCCAAAGGAGGAGGATATTACAGAAAAGGTTCCCCTACAGGCCCGGGAGGAGAGGGGGGACAATCAAACAGACAAGCATGGACTGAGATCAGCGGAGCAAGGAGCAGAAGTCCAGTTCAGCAGCCTAGTCCTGAGTCGGGTCCCAGGGAACAGCGCTCTGGGAGGCATCGAGACATCTGATGATCCTTGAATCGACTTCTACTGGATATTATTTGTAACCCTTGGTCAAGGAAAGATGCCACGTGGAGAGTGGCGAGCCATCGTGAAGAGGATAGAGAGAGAACTGACTGATCTTCCCACTCTCGGTGTTAAAGAGTGAAAAATAGGAAAGAAAAAGGGAATTGTTTTTTTTCTTTTCTTTCTCTTTTTCTTTTTTTTTTCTCTCTATTCTTCCTCTCTCGCTCTCTGCATTGCTTTTTAGATCCAAGCACGATGGACCCGATCTGTTTGACAGAAAGACCCCACAAATCCAGGACTAGCCCAGCTGACGAACTCTCGTTAATGTTTTATAATATATAACATAAGGCTTCCTTCCTTGCATAATTTTAAGGTCGTTGTGTTTTACCAGGGGGATAGAGCACAGAACTTGTTTATCAGGGGGGTGACTAGGGAGCCTCATATTCTGGCCAGGAAAAGGGGAAGTCACTCACATGGCGAGGAAAGCCGAAAGTCCCTTGAAAGGGAAAACATGTTTTATAGTTGCAGATTTTTTATTTTTCATGCGTTATCTAAGGTTTTATTTACAAGATGGGGAAAAGAAATGTCATCCTGGTGGAGTCAGTTGCAAGAGCAATGTGGGTAGCCATGTCTTTCCTGAAGTAGGGGTCCTGAGGGGTAGCATTGACAAGAGCAGATTACCTAGACAAGTATGGTGCATTTAACAATGTGGAACCTTAAGGGCCTCAGATCACCTAATAAGCGAGCAATGATATTAAGACACTTGAAAAGACTAAAAACGGATATTGCTCTATTACAAGAAACCCACTTGGGGAGGGAGGATTTTTTCCGTATGAGGAAATACTGGGTAGGTTCAGTGTATGGGGCAGCGGCACAAGGCAGGAAGGCGGGCACACTGATCCTGATAAATAAACAGCTCAGTCATGAAGTGGTGGCTCATGAAGAGGACGACCAAGGAAGATGGCAGCATTTAACAATTACTAGTCCAGCGGGAACACTCAGCATACAGTTAGGTCCAGAAATATTTGGACAGTGACACAATTTTCGCGAGTTGGGCTCTGCATGCCACCACATTGGATTTGAAATGAAACCTCTACAACAGAATTCAAGTGCAGATTGTAACGTTTAATTTGAAGGTTTGAACAAAAATATCTGATAGAAATTGTAGGAATTGTACACATTTCTTTACAAACACTCCACATTTTAGGAGGTCAAAAGTAATTGGACAAATAAACCAAACCCAAACAAAATATTTTTATTTTCAATATTTTGTTGCGAATCCTTTGGAGGCAATCACTGCCTTAAGTCTGGAACCCATGGACATCACCAAACGCTGGGTTTCCTCCTTCTTAATGCTTTGCCAGGCCTTTACAGCCGCAGCCTTCAGGTCTTGCTTGTTTGTGAGTCTTTCCGTCTTAAGTCTGGATTTGAGCAAGTGAAATGCATGCTCAATTGGGTTAAGATCTGGTGATTGACTTAGCCATTGCAGAATGTTCCACTTTTTTGCACTCATGAACTCCTGGGTAGCTTTGGCTGTATGCTTGGGGTCATTGTCCATCTGTACTATGAAGCGCCGTCCGATCAACTTTGCGGCATTTGGCTGAATCTGGGCTGAAAGTATATCCCGGTACACTTCAGAATTCATCCGGCTACTCTTGTCTGCTGTTATGTCATCAATAAACAAAAGTGACCCAGTGCCATTGAAAGCCATGCATGCCCATGCCATCACGTTGCCTCCACCATGTTTTACAGAGGATGTGGTGTGCCTTGGATCATGTGCCGTTCCCTTTCTTCTCCAAACTTTTTTCTTCCCATCATTCTGGTACAGGTTGATCTTTATCTCATCTGTCCATAGAATACTTTTCCAGAACTGAGCTGGCTTTATGAGGTGTTTTTCAGCAAATTTAACTCTGGCCTGTCTATTTTTGGAATTGATGAATGGTTTGCATCTAGATGTGAACCCTTTGTATTTACTTTCATGGAGTCTTCTCTTTACTGTTGACTTAGAGACAGATACACCTACTTCACTGAGAGTGTTCTGGACTTCAGTTGATGTTGTGAACGGGTTCTTCTTCACCAAAGAAAGTATGCGGCGATCATCCACCACTGTTGTCATCCGTGGACGCCCAGGCCTTTTTGAGTTCCCAAGCTCACCAGTCAATTCCTTTTTTCTCAGAATGTACCCGACTGTTGATTTTGCTACTCCAAGCATGTCTGCTATCTCTCTGATGGATTTTTTCTTTTTTTTCAGCCTCAGGATGTTCTGCTTCACCTCAATTGAGAGTTCCTTAGACCGCATGTTGTCTGGTCACAGCAACAGCTTCCAAATGCAAAACCACACACCTGTAATCAACCCCAGACCTTTTAACTACTTAATTGATTACAGGTTAACTAGGGAGACGCCTTCAGAGTTAATTGCAGCCCTTAGAGTCCCTTGTCCAATTACTTTTGGTCCCTTGAAAAAGAGGAGGTTATGCATTACAGAGCTATGATTCCTAAACCCTTTATCCGATTTGGATGTGAAAACTCTCATATTGCAGCTGGGAGTGTGCACTTTCAGCCCATATTATATATATAATTGTATTTCTGAACATGTTTTTGTAAACAGCTAAAATAACAAAACTTGTGTCACTGTCCAAATATTTCTGGCCCTGACTGTATATAATGTTTATGGTCCAAACACGCACCAAAGCAAGTTTCATGACACCCTAAAAGCCCTAATTTTATCTGACAAGGAACCCAATATCATAGTGGCAGGAGACTTCAATACAGTGCCAGACTCAGTGGAGGATAGAAGGAAGGGAGAGGGAGAGTTGGGATCCGGGGACAAAGGTTAAGCTCGCAAAGACGTTTCATTAGAAGATGTAGGTCTGAAAGACGTATGGAGATTAACTCACCCGCACGACAGAGAATATACGCACTTCTCTCACCCACACGGCAGTTGGTCACGTATAGATCAGATTTGGATGTCTATGGAACTTGTGAATGGAGCACAAAACTGTATGATTGAGAATATGGTGATCTCTGATCACAGTCCGGTGAGAGTAGACCTCAGAGAGAAATTCAAGAGGGGATCAGACATTATTTGGAGATTCCCGTCATTTCTCCTCAGACAGGACAATTTCCACAAGATAATTAAAGAGTGGTGGGAAGAGTTTTCAGAAGATAACAAGGAACACAGGGTGACCCCAGTACTATTCTGGGAAACGGCGAAAGCGGTCTTGAGAGGGCGTTTGGTGGGATATGCGGCCATGATTAAACGGAAGACGAATGAGAGCTACAACTCCCACAGCGAGACAGTGCGGATAGCATATACTAAATATTTGTCGGACAGGTCTAGTACGACAAAAGATAGGTGGTTGGTGGCTAAGAGAGATTTTGACGAGTGGGCAAAAAAAAAAGAACATTTTTCTTGGTCTCACAAGGAAGCTGATCTTCACAAATTTGGCAATAAGGCGGGGAGGATGTTGGCAAATTTAGCAAGGGGTAAGAGAAAAATGACGGTAATCTCTAAATTGAAAACAAGGGGTGGGGGGGCGACTTTGGATCCCAAGGAAATTAACAGGGTGCTGGGAGACTATTATAGGAAGTTATATGGGTCAGGACACAGCGACATGACTGACGTATCAGAGTGGCTACGACAAGCCCAATTGCCTAGCTTTACGGAAGAGGAATTAGAAGCCCTAAACGTGGATATTACAGAGGAAGAGGTTTCAAGAACAATAGGGGAACTCAACACTAATAAGGCACCAGGACCTGATGGTTTCAATAGCGAATTTTATAAAGCACTTAAGGACCTGATTTCACCGGATCTAACCTTCGTTTTTAATGCAATCCTGGGAGGAACAGAAATCCCTAGAAATGCCAAAATAGCATACATTAAATTGATACCTAAGGGAACTAAAGATCTGGATAACCCCTCGAGTTACAGGCCCATCTCGCTCATCAACCAGGACTTAAAAATAATGTCCAAAATCATGGCTGACAGATTGGACATGGTCCTACCCGGGTTAATTTCAGAACATCAGGTAGGGTTTATTAAAGGGAGAAATGCAGTGACCAACATCAGGAAGACGATTTTAGTGGTTGATGCGGTTCGACTGGAGCGTACTGAGGGAAGGGCAAGGCCTGCTTTAGTCATACTCGACGCTGAGAAAGCGTTCGATAATGTTAATTGGGGCTGGTTGGACAAGGTGATGGAAGCTGCGGGGCTTATAGGTAAAATGAGACTCTACATCAAAAACCTATATGCTAATTCAGGAGCAAGGATACACACCCCGGGCTTCCTGTCGGAAGTGTTTCCTCTGATGAAAGGGACGAGACAGGGATGCCCGTTATCCCCCATACTATTTAACCTGGCAATTGAGCCGTTATCAAGGGTGCTGCAGGGTCACAATAGTTTCAAAGGGATAAACATAAGGGGAGCAGAAATGAAGATAGCACTTTTCGCCGACGACGTGATTTTATTTATGGGGGACCCAGGCGCGGACCTGCCCCGGACACTTGACATGATTGAAAAATTTGGATCTTTCTCAGGTTTTAAGTTGAATAAAAAGAAATGCGAAATTCTATTTTTGAAGGGAGGTCAAGGGCCAACTGGGAGAAACTTAAGAGAGGGTCATGTGAATGGGATCCCTATAGCACACTCATCAGTTAAATAACTGGGAGGGTATATAGGGAGGACGGTGGAAGAAATTTACAAATTGAACTATGGTCCACTGATCAGGAAAATTATAAACCAACTGAGAGGCTGAAAGGGATTACCCCTACCACTATTGGCAAGATGCCATCTCATAAAAATGATGAGCTTTCCCAGGTTGCTGTACCCCTTCCAAACGATTCCGTTACTGATAACACTAAAGGATGTCAACAGACTCAACTCAGTGTATGCAGATTTTGTTTGGAGGGGAAGGAAACCTAGAATAAAGCTGCGTACGCGGATGAAGTCAGTGGATGAGGGAGGAATAAACTTCCCGGACGTCAGGTGGTACAACATTGTATGCATCATGAGACATGTGATTGACTGGCTGAGAGGAACGAGCAGACACTCAGATCATGGCATGGAACACAAGTATGCGGAGCCATGGGACCTGACGTCCATTCTTCACTCTCCACTGTCCAAGGTCGAAGGTCACATAAGAAATTCAATTATATTTCGAGACACCATGCTGGCCTGGAGGTTGGTAAGACGGAAATTGGGACTTTCATGGAAGGTATCAAAATATCTAAATCCTTGGGCATCGCCAAACTTCCCCCAGGGGCGGGAGAATAAACTGTTCCTTAGATGAAAAGAGAAGGGCATTAGAAAAATGAAAGATGTTATGAGTGTGGAAGAGAGAAGGTGGCTGACAGGACGGGAAGTGCTGGATAAATATGACCTCAACAGTTTCCACATTATCCAATATGAACAATTGAAGCATGGAGTAATGAGAGATCTTGGAGAGATTGGAAGGGAACTGAACAAGAGCATGATTGACGAGCTAATGGAGTGCGATGTAACAAGTGTGAATGTCTCTCAAATATACCGAACATTCAGAGGTGTGTTAATATCCCTTGAAGACAGTCGTACGCTTTTAGCGTGGGAGAAGCAACTGAAAGGACGAGAAGTAGTGAGTGACATACTGAAAGGATGGGTGCAGATGCGGAGGCAGGTCACCAATGAGAGCTGGAGAGACACCCAATTTAGGATATTGCACAGGGCGGTGTTGGGTTTCAACATACCGGGTAAAAATGCACGGTGTCCTAAATGCCACAAGGAAAAAACAGACATGCTACATGGTTTGTGGGAATGTAGGGCAATAAAGAGGTTCTGGAATCAAGTCAGAACATTGGTTCAGACAACATGGAAAATTTACTGCAAACCAGAATTACTGGTGTGGATTTTTCACGTGTTTGAGGGTGGAGTTAGAGGGGGACTGAACACTCAAGATAAAAAGACATTTGCAATCATACATGACATAGCCATGATAGCTAAAAGGTGCATCCTAAGACACTGGATAAAGGAGGAGGCCCCATCCACAAGGGAAGTCATTGGCGAACTACATAATCTTCTGAGGTTGGAGAAACTAGAAGCAGAAAGGGACAAAGACAATAAGACTACCAAGTTCTTTGGGAGATGGAAAACCTTTATAGAGTCTCATTTCACACGGGAAGAAATAATTAAATTGGTGACACCTTTCAGGCATTCGGAGTGGTAACTACTAAATGAAATCCAGGGTAGTTTGGGAAAATTAAGGTTCAACTAGCGGGGACTCGAGGGAAGGGCGAAGGAGAGACGTCACGGCAACAACAAGGCTCAACATTGATATTGGAAATATTACAGGATAACAAAGGGGTTCAGGGGTTTGTTTTACATGTGTTACGTTTGGATTTTCTAATACTGACTCGTATATCATTGCAAATCGAAAAATGTTTTGGAATACCATGTTGAGGTTTTATCCTTTTCTTTGAAATATTCTGGCGATGAATGTACGTTTTTTTTTTTGCAATCATACTTCTTTTGCTATGGTTTTGTATAAAATTTTGTAAAATCAATAAAAATTGTTTTGAAAAAAAACCTGTAGAATAGTTTCAAGACGTGCCACCTCAATAATAGGAAACCTGCTTTCACCTAGTTTCATTCATCCACCTACATCTAATGGCAATTGGTTATCTATGAAGGGGTTTTTCAAATGTGGATCTAAATATTTTAAAATGTGTCCATACGTAAAAAGATGCACAAACTTTAATAAATCAAATAATGATCATTCCTACAACATCAAAAATTTCCCGAACTGTAACTTACATTATTGAATGCACTGAATGTAATTTAAAATATGTGGGTAGCACGAAGCAACAAGTACACGTCAGAATTAAAGAACATCTATATGACATCAAAAATGCAGGTAGTGTAAAATGCATGTTTCAAGCATCAAAACACTTCATTAACTCTCAAAAAGAAAATACATCTACTTTAAAAACATTTGCAATAGAAAAAAAACACAAAGGGGTAAATGACATGAATCAAATGCTGCAGCATAGAGAGGCATGATGGATTTTTAACTTAAAGGGAACCTGTCAGGTGCAATATGTACCTAGGACCACGAGCAGCTCTGGCTGCATATTGCTAATCCCTGCCTAACTGTCCCTGTATACATTAGCATAGATAAAGAGATCTTTAGAAAAAGTATTTCTAAAGATTTTTTATTGTATGATAATGAGTAAGGGCACTAGTCCCCTGAGCATTAGTTCACCTGACTAGTTTTCTCCATTAGCATGTTAGTACACCCCCATGGGCATGCTAACATGCTAATGAATGCGCAGCATCTCACTCACCTCTCTGCCACCATCCCATCCGAGACTGGATTTCGGCTCAGTGTGCATGACCCCAGAGTTTGGGTCATGCGCACTACTTCAGTTTGAAGCAAGGACGCGTACACCCGGCTTCATAGTGCGCATGACCCTAACTGCGGTGTCATGCTTACTGAGCCGAAATCCAGTGTCAGGCGGCGATGGCAGCAGAGAGGTGAGTTAGATCATCCTCTGATGCTGCGCATTCATTAGCATGATAGCACACCCACAGGGGCATACTAACATGCTAATGGAGCCGACTGGCAAGAGGAACTAACGCCCAGGGGACTGGTCCCCTCACTCATTAGCACACGATAAGATATCTTTAGAAATACTTTTTCTACAGATCCCTTTATCTATGCTAGTATGTACAGGGTTAAGGGTGGTTTACACGCTGCGACATCGCTAGCGATCTCGTTAGCGATGTGACAAGCCAGATCGCAGATGCGATCTGCCGACATCGCACAGGTGACCGGCGCTACAAAACGACCTATTTGCGATCACGGCAAATCGCATCTGCGATCTAGCGTGTCACATCGCTAATGAGATCACTAGCGATCTTGCAGCGTGTAAAGCATCCTTTAGGCAGGGATTTGCAATATGCACCCAGAATTGCTCATGGTTCTGGGTGCATATTGGACTTGACAGGTTCACTTTAATCACACGAACACCAAAAGGGTTAAACCTTAGAAAGAATATCATGCTGCATTAGCCAATTAACCCATTCCTCTCACTTTAATCATTCACTATACATTTATTCTGAACTACATTTATAGGTGTCCTTATCTCAGTGTAGTCCATTAACCCTTTCACGACCGGCCGATTTTTCGCTTTCCGTTTTTTTTTTTCGCCATTCTTTTTCTGAGAGACGTAACTTTTTTATTTTTCAGTCAATATGGTCATGTGAGGGCTCATTTTTTGCGGAACGAGCTGTACTTTTAAATGAAACCATCAGTTTTACCATATTGTGTACTAGAAAATGGCAAAAAAATTCCAAATGCTGAAAAATTGCAAAAGAAGTGCGATAGCACTATGGTTTTTGAGATATTTTATTCACTGTGTTCACTATATGGTAAAACTGATGTGTGGGTGTGATGCCTCAGGTCAGTGCGAGTTCGTAGACACCAAACATGTATAGGTTTACTTTTATATATATAAGGGGTTAAAAAAAAATCGGAAGTTTGTCCGAAAAAAGTGGCGCACGTTTTACGCCATATTCCGTGACCCGTAGCGTTCTCATTTTTCGGGATCTTAGGCTCAATGACGGCTTATTTTTTGCGTCTCGAGCTGACGTTTTTAACGGTACCATTTTTGCGCAGATGCTACGTTTTGATCGCCTCTTATTGCATTTTGCGCAAAAGTTGTGGCGACAAAAAAACGTCGTTTTGGCGTTTGGAATTTTTTTGCCGCTACGCCGTTTACTGATCAGATTAATTGATTTTATATTTTGATAGATCGGGCGTTTCTGAACGCGGCGATACCAAATGTGTGTATATTTTTTATTTTTTTAACCCTTTAATTTTCAATGGGGCGAATGGGGGGTGATTTGAACTTTTAGGTTTTTTTGTTTTTTTTTAATTTTTTAAAACTTATTTTTTTACTTTTTTTTTTTATTTTACTAGTCCCCCTAGGGGGCTATTGCGATCAGCATTCCGATCGCTCTGCAGTATCTGCTGATCACAGCTGGAAGGCTGTAAACAGCAGATACGCTGTCTTTCTCTTTTGCTGTGCCCCGGGCACAGCGAAAGTGAAACCAATTCATGTGTAGTACAGGAGTCATCACATGACCCTGTGCTACCATGACAACTATCGGGAGTCACGTGATCGCGTCACGTGACTTCCGGTTTCGGCGGTAAGTAAAACTTTACCGCGATCGCGCTTATAATGGCGCTGTCATGTATTGACAGCGCCATATAAGGGGTTAATCGGCACGAGCAGATAACGATTCTGCTCGTGCCTAGCAGGCACACATCTCAGCTGTGAAAATCAGCTGAGATGTGTGCCGATCGCGGCATGCTGCCGCCGGAGGACCGCGGGCAGTAAGATTATGTCATTTAGGACGTAATTTTACGGCCCGCGGTCGTTAAGGGGTTAATATACCCGGGAGTCAGTCCGATGTTCACATAAATTATTCATATGGACTTTTACTTGTATATTTACCTGCTGCCATTTAATGAAGTTGTAAGGAAGCTCACAAATTTGAGTACCTTCTCTTGTCATCCTTCTTGTTTAATGTATTCATTCCCCCTCTCATGGGGCTGTGTGATCTGTGCCACTATTAACGGACCTCAGTCTTATGCAGCTGTATGGCTAAGTTCACACAGTGCAACTTTTGCTGCATTTCCTTCCCCCAGCAAAGTCTATGAGATTTCAATTTTTCTATCCACACTGGGCATCATATGTTGGCTTCATCTTGGCTGCCTTTTTTAAGATGCACCCAAGATGCAGCATGCCAATTATTTTTGCGTTTTTACCGCATTTATGAGCCCTTCCAGTCAATAGATTTCACTCACAAAATGCATTGGGCAAAACGCGGTTAAAACGTGTAAAAACGCATGCATTTGACGCGTTTTTGTCGCGGGTGTGTTTTCAGAAAATGAGATGCACTCTCAAGATGCACTCAAAACGCACATAACAAAAAATGCCCTGTGTGAACATAGCCTTTGGGTGAATTGAGATTAGAGCAGAGCTCACTACAATGTTTATCTTAATAAATATTGCAAAATGCTTGAAGGGAACAGCAGCTGTACTCCTGTATTCACCTCCATTACATGTGTACAATAGTATAAATCATGTTAATTGTGCTTGTATTTCAGTAATTATTCGCTGTACTATTACTCTAATTTCAAGCTAAATATTGTCAATCATGGAATCAGCCTTAGTTAATATCTTCATGGGTTTACAGTATATATTTATGGACACCCATATATTATTCAAATCATTTGTTCAAATCAAAAGTTTTTATAAATATATACATTTATTGAATAAAATTAAGTATAAAATCTTATTATATTAAAAAAAAACTTTATATATTGATGGAGGGCTGATTCACATGATATTGTACTATCAATATATTTGATCCATTATGTCCTATTTTAATTTTAACTTGTTTTTATCAAATTTTGTATGTTTTATTGTGGTTTCACTTATTTTTGCTGTGTGAACAATTTGTTAAAAGTGCTCACTTAAGGCTATGTGCCCACGCTACAGGATTTACCGCGGATTTACCGCGGATTTTGCCGCGGATTTACCGCGGATTTGCCGAAAATCTGCAGCAGCAGCACTTCCAAGCCATTTCAATGGCATTTTGGAAATGCTGTGCCCATGCTGCGGATTTTTCCGCGGCGGATTTGCCGCGGATTTTGATGCGGAAAAATCTGCAGCATGTCAATTGTTTGGTGCAGATTTGGTGCGGATTTTTGGCTTTGAATGGGAAAAAAAAAAAAAATCCGCATCAAAATCCGCGGCAAATCCGCGGTAAATCCGCGGCAAATCCGCGGGTGCGGATTTGCCGCGAAAGTCGCGGATTTTCAGGCAAAAAAATCCGCAGGGACATTCTAGCGTGGGCACATAGCCTTATGTCTATTTAATCAGTTCACTGGTGTTTCACTGGAACTGGGCTGCTTTTTAAGGCAAACCTTGATTTTTAGTAGCGTCATGATTAAGGGTGGAAAAACACCAGAAATATGCATATGCCAATATAGCGACTTTCTCGTGAAATGTTTGATGCCCCGTGTACTTGAAATTCTCAAGAAATAAAGAAGAAACTGTTCATTTGAGCTGGACTTTCCTGTGTTACTTGTTCAATTGTCAGACCGTGGCAGGGCCTTTGTCCAGGCTCTGAACAGAGAATGGATGCAGAGATGGTGCGCTGGATTTGTAGCTACTTTTGTATATAATTTTTTTAGCACAGAATTTCATGTCCCCATTGACTTGTACGGGGTTCAGTGTCTGGCCTCAAGTTTGAGTCAAGTCTGGTTCCCGAACCAAACTGTTTTTTAAAGTCAGGCCAAACCCAAACATCCACGGGTCCAATCATCTCTAATCCTCACCCATCCCTTGTAGACTGTGAGCCCTCATAGGCAGGGACCTCTGTACTCCTGTACCAGTCTGTATCTTGCACTGTTTATGAGTATTGGACTTGTTTTTATTATGTACACCCTTTTTCACATGTATAGCGCCATGGTATAAATTGAGCTATAATAATTAATAAAAATATGAGCTGGATGGAGCTTAAGAGATAGAAAACTTACATTTTTTACATAAATGATAAGGAAAAATATTTAACCGATTGGGGTCCAATTGTTCCAAAAAGAGAGACCCCAAAATGTTTAATGGTTCTTTTTTGTGAGTTGTACTGATGATTTCATTACTCTCAGACTTGTAATGGCTCCTCTTTGAAACAATTTTGTAGGCAAAGGATGGACATCTGTTATCACTGTGAATATGTCTAAGGGGCACTTTGCATACTACAACATCGCAGGTGCGATGTCGGTGGGGTCATGTCGAAAGTGACGCACATCCGGCATCGCTCTCGACATCGTAGTGTGTAAATCCTAGATGATACGATTAACGAGCACAAAATCGTCGTAATCGCATCATCGGTGTAGTGTCGGGGAATTCCATAATTACGCTGCTGCGACGGTACGATGTTGTTCCTCGCTCCTGCGGCAGCACACATCGCTGTGTGTGAAGCCGTTGGAGCGAGGAACATCACCTTACCTGCTAACCGCAGCTCATGCTATGCAGAAGGACGGAGGTGGGCGGGATGTTTACGACCCGCTCATCTCCGCCCCTCCGCTTCTATTGGCCGCCTGCCGTGTGACGTCGCTATGACGCCGCACGACCTGCCCCCTTAATAAGGAGGCGGGTCGCCGGCCAGATCGACGTTGCAGGGCAGGTGACTGCATGTGAAGCTGCCGTAGCGATATTGTTCACTACGGCAGCTATCACAAGATATCGCACCTGCGATGGGTGCGAGGACTATCGCGCTCGACATCGCAGCATCGGCCTGCAATGTCGTAGTGTGCAAAGTGCCCCTAAGGGTTTGGGCTGAGGGAATGTCAGACCTTTAGAAAAAAAAGCTGATCTGAGGTGCAGGTAATATATGCATGGAAAGGTTTACTACCTGGAGATGATCTTGCCATGTAGTCTACTGAAGACAGGTCAATCCATCGTGGTGTTTACGTTTCCCAACTGATCTCATTGTAATCACATCAATTCTTCTGTCCTCATTCTGATGTCAAACAATTTTAGATGATCAACTTTCAAGAGAAGAAGTGACACTATGGATGAACTTTGCTATCAGGTAAACAGTGTTTTTTTTTGTTCCCATCTGGAGACCCTATGAGTTTCATAGTCATTGATATCTCTTTGAAATATTTTTGTTTTTATGGAACTTATTTCCTTTTCACATTTTTCGAAATGTAACATTTATAATATTTCCATTAATAATTGGCTGCCGGCCATGTGACTGGTCATGTGACTTACACTTATGACGCTTCCACTTATAATAGGCTGCCGAAAACTGGCAGGTCTATGTATACCGAACAGTGTCCCGTTTTTTAAATGACCCCTAACAAAGAAAGGGTGAAACCCTAGTTAGGGTGCGGGAATGCGCATCTATCATTCTGCCTTACATGTGAGTGTTACTATAGGGATTACTACTATCACCCCATATAGTGCAGTGATCTTTCCATTTTCTTTGGGTTCAATGTATGGTTATATCTACTTCTATGGACTCTTTACATTAGTATATTGTACGCTTCTCTCTATTTCTCCTGGATACTCTATACATACTCTAATACTAGTGGATAGTGGATACTTGTACACATATATGTCTCCATAACTTGCATCCTATTACTGCTGTATATATTGCACTCTGCTTCTATGATGGGATTTTACCTGTCCTTCATTTATTGTGGGTATATAGTGTATATGTGCATATATCTTTGTCTCATGGTAGACATTTATACTCTGATGTTTGCCTGCTCCGTCTCTTCTTCATACAGACCTTGTCTTACACGCTAACCTTTGTATGTTATATTTGTATTCCATATATTTATACCTTCTGAGATATTTCTTCTGCCTCCTTTTCCTTTGGAGACTTGAACCTGCAACAGTCGTTACAAAAGTGTACAGAAACAATCATTGTGTGATAGAAATTGTGTGTAATTGTGATGTAAAATAAAACCCTGAGGAGATAAAGGCCGCACTTTTTATACATCTGTGGGGAACAATCAGACCCTTCCTGAATTCCTACATCTAGATGGGTGAGAAATGGATTTCATCAGGTATTACGAGACTCAGCCGCCTATTGTCTAATAATGATTTCTGCTCGTTTCAGCAATTAGAAGAATTTAACCTCCTCATAGATGTTGTTATCGATATATTCAGGTCTGATCCAGTAAAAAGCTTTTAATACAAAAATAGGATTAAAGAACTAGAACTGAGGTCAGACATGATGCTGAGCACAATATCTAATTCACGGAGAACATCTGGGGAGATTTATGGACTATATAAAGTGCCTCTCTCCAAATATGTGGGAAATTATCCTCTTGTTATTATGTGTAAATGGGAAAGGGACATTGGGCCTTTACTGACGATCAATGGACAAGGATCCTTGAAGGGGTCAGATCTATACCCCTTTTGGACATTGTAGACTGTCAGATCTATAAATCATCCATAGGGGATACATGACCCCTCTGTTTCTCCACAAGGTCGGCATACGTACAGGACAAAGGTGGGAAGTGCTGAGCGGAAGCTGCGGATCTTATACACAGGCTGTGGATTATAAATACTTTAGTAAAGTAAAGTTATTACGAATGTAAAATCCTGATCAGCAGGTTTGGTCGGAGACACCAATGTTTTATATAAGGGAATATATAAGAACTGACACTGGACACACGTGGGAAAACTGCAGTAGGACGATTATTGTTACACATAAATTGATAACATTTAGATGGATTCAGATGACTCCAACAAAAGCTGATTAACAAAGTCATTACTACAGGACGGTATGAGAAGGGGATTTATTCTAAAAGAAACGCTAGAGCCAAAAATAAGAGACTCTGGGCCCCGGGGCTGGAGACTTCGGGCTTCCAGCGTGTCAGGACGAGATGGGGTCTTTGTTATCTTATTCAGAGAAAAAGCATCTGAGTAACATAGAAACTGCCAAAACATGAGGAGTTTGTCTGATCTATAAGTCATTGTATAAAGAGCTATGGAGACAGCGCTATTCTTCTGTATAACATATGTGATATTGCTGTAGCCCTAATATTTCTGTACATGATGTCTCTGTATAGATAATCTTACCCCAGCATTCTGGACTGGGAAAAGTGGGAAGTGGAAGGGGGGGGGGGGAGTGTTATGATCCGGAACCATGGAAGACCACCACAAATCATTGGCAAAAGGTGACAAGAGCATTGGCAACTAATCTGGCCGCCATCCCCTTACTAACCATTACAACTAGAAGTAGCCGAGGGGTGAACTAACATCCTGTGCACCGCGAGCCCAGACGGAGAACTAACTATCCTAAAGGTAGGAAAGATGAATAACTCTCTGCCTCAGAAAATAGACAAGAATAGCAAGCCCCCCACATTCAAAGACTGCGGTGATATAGGAAAAACAATACACAGGTAGATGACAGGATTAGCAAAAGGTGAGGCCCCCGCTGACTAAAATAGGAAAGGACAGGAAAGGGACTGATGGTGGCCAGAGAAAAACCCTGCAAAATACCAACTTCCTGATAGTACAAAAAGGCCCTCAGATCGCACGATCTGAACTCCGTCCTATACCAGGTGCCCTTGTCATACCAATGAACAGAAAACAAGAATTATAACAAATTCAACAAGCCACAAACACATGGACCCAAAGGAGCTATACTCCACACAGAACTGCAGGGAGTTCCTCAACAATCCACTGAGGGGGAAAATCCCTGGAAGGAAATAAACTGAAACCAACCACAACAAATGACAAACCCAGATAAGCAAAAGAACCAGACAATAAATAAAGAGCAAGCACTTATCTGGAGTAGATGTGGTGTAGAGCAGGATTAAGCAGGCTGGAGATACAAAGAACAACTGACATCCGGCAACAGCCTGCAATCAGACCAGGACTTAAATAAGCAGAGAGTTAGCAAAGGAAACACTCACTGCACAACACACCTGGTCCAAGTCCAAACCATTCCTGGCCACCAGAGGGAGCCTCCCAGCAGCCAAAACATAACTAACATTCACAACAGGGGAGGGTGTGCATGTTCAAACCAAACATGGAGATTGTGCGCTGAAAGTAAAGCGGGCTTTACACGCTGCGATATCGGTCCCGATATCGCCAGCGTGGGTACCCGCCCCCATCCGTTGTGCAACACGGGCAAATCGCTGCCCGTGCCGCACAACATCGCCCAGACCCGTCACACATACTTACCTGCCCGGCGACGTCGCTGTGACCGGCGAACCGCCTCCTTTCTAAGGGGGCGGTCCGTGCGGCATCACAGCGACGTCACTGAGCGGCCGCCCAATAGCAGCGGAGGGGCGGAGCTGATCGGGACGTAACATCCCGCCCACCTCCTTCCTTCCGCATAGCGGCCAGGAGGCAGGTAAGGAGAGCTTCCTCGTTCCTGCGGTGTCACACGGAGCGATGTGTGCTGCCGCAGGAACGAGGAACAACCTCGTTACTGCTGCAGTAACGATTTTTAAGAATGGACCCCCATGTCACCGATGAGCGATTTTGCACATTTTTGCAACGATGCAAAATCGCTCATCGGTGTCACATGCAATGGCATCGCTAATGCGGCCGGATGTGCGTCACCAATTCCGTGACCCCGAGTTCGCATTAGCGATGTCGTTGCGTGTAAAGCCCCCTTAACTGTAATGAATGGCAGATCGCTGAGATTGGGAGTTAGGAAGAACAGGGGGAGGAATGTTAGGTATTTTTGGGGGGAGGTTTGTAATAATCTTGTCCATATATTGAATATATATGAATATACACTAATGAGCAAAAGTGTAACAATGTTTTGAACTTGTGACTTTCAGTCTCCATATCTCTAAATCCACTACATGTTCAAGCATGAGACTACCATCATTTTATAGATAATCATCTTGTGTATCTCATACATAAATATGACTTACAACAATTAAGCATATGATTAGTTAATATGATTAGTTATGCAGATTTTTGTCAAGTCACTGCATTGGTACTGTTTTGCTACTGGTGTTTTTTTGCCTGTATACTACATATTACAACCTATTCTCATATTCCCTAATAGCTTAGTGTGTTATTAGGTGGATTCCAAAGACAAAGATCACTGGTTTGAATCAAAGAGCAGCCATGAAGAAATCCCAATAAAAGAGAAACAGCATCTTCCAGTTCATTGAGAGCCAAGAGAGTTGCCAAACTGCAAAAGTTAAGAGGTGGACGTCCAGGAAAATAATATCAGAGTTAACAAGTCGGCTCATCACAAGATCTACCAGTTCTGGCGCAACAAACACGTTAGTGGAGGTGGTTCATATGATTCCTAATAGTCAAATCACAGAGGTCCATGTAAGTACCGTGCAAGGCACCAAAAAAGGCGAGGAAGCATGTACTTCAATATCATCGTAAGAAGTGTCAACTTGAGTTTGCAAAAAAGTACGAAAAGTGGAGAGAAGATTGTTGCAATACTCTTTGTCCATATAGTGAATATATAAACGCATAATAATGTGAAATATTCGATGCACATGGAATATTGTTTTTTATTTGATGTTTAGAAAACATACGTCTATTAGTAACTGTATATATTATAATTCTAATGTAACTTCTAACGTGATTTCCCTTTCTTTACTTTCTTGCCTTTACTTTGTCTCTTTTGTGTTTTCTTGTCAGTTTGCCAATACTGTGCAGCCCGCCAATATTGGCACACCTTCATTTTTTCATAGACTGTACAATATCTTCATAAATAAATGGAAATGTACCAAAGTTATATCTTCAGGATTTTTTAATTACTGTCCAAAGTAATGCAACAATAAAACATTGTCAACTTACATGTTGCAATTTCAAAAAAGAAACAGAATAAACAGCACATGCAGCAATAAAGGCCCCCCTAATTAACACTTGGTTGCACACGTTTTCCTGTGATATGGTCATAGCCTCCTGTGCCAGATGCAGCAAAGAAACCCCACAGCATTATGGATCCTCCACCATGCTTAACTGTTGGTAGGGTGTTCTTTTCCTTATAAGATTCATTGTGCCGTCTTTAAACAAACTGTTGCTTTGCATTGCCAAAAAGGTATATTTTTGTTTCATCTGTCCACAGAACTTTTTCTAAAAAGAATTGTGCGTTGTCAATATACTCTTTGGCAAAGATCAGTTGTTCCTTTTTGGGGTTTTTTTCAGCAATGGCTTTTCCTTGGCCTTTGTCCATAAAGTTCTGCTTGATTTAGTGTGTGTCGGATGGTACTTGTTGAAATCATCACCCCAGACTATTCCATGTCGGCCCTCCAATCTTTGGATGTTTGACGTGGTGGTTTTTCCACTATTTGCACCAACCTTCAAAGACATCTCTTGTAAATTTTCTTCTTTCCCCCAGGTCCAGGGAGGCTCATGATGGTTTTATGCTTGGCAAACGTCTTAATAACATTGCACAATGTTGAAACTTGGATAACAAGGTCTTTGGAAATGGCCTTATAACCTTTGGAAGTCTTGTATTTGCTAAGAATAGCAGTTCTGATGTCTTCAGACAGCTTCTTTGTCTTAACCATTGTGACAAAGGAAAATTGCCTCCTACCACGAAGCTTCATAAAACACTGAAGTCATCATTCATTGCCTAATTCATGTCACATGGGAACCGACCATTTATCACAGGTGATTCTCATTTGTAATTTACCAGAGACAAATCAAAATATGTTTTCATACTAATTTAATGTAAAGGGTACCAATACCAGTGTCACAACAAGCTTTAGGTTTTTTGATATTTCCTTCCCATTATTTTTTTAGTTTTAAATTGTTTATCATTTGCTCTTTTGTATTTAACAAGAGTGCTCTATCCAATAAAGCTGTTTCACTTGATTAATTTTTTTCACGAGATATTCTACATTATGTACAGTACTTAAACTTCATAGATGCCAATAACAATGAGCAGGACTGTATATGGTTTCTTCCAATGTGAATTTTTCATAGTGGTCAACAAATTATAATTTTCAAGTTGGCTTCTACCCTTGTGAGTTGTGTGATGTTTAAAATGATGCCATTTGTGTGTAAAATATTTTCCTCATTCTAAACACAAGGGTTTCCCCACTGTGTGAATTCTTTGGTGTTTAGCAAGACTTGATTGATCTGAAAAACATTTCCCACATTCTGAACATGAAAAGGGTTTTTCTCCTGTGTGAATTCTTTTGTGTTTAGTAAGACTTGATTGATCTGAAAAACATTTCCCACATTCTGAACATGAGAAAGGCTTCTCGCCTGTGTGAGTTCTCTGATGTATAACAAGACCTGGTTTACCTACAAAACATCTTCCACATTCTGAACATGAAAAAGGCTTCTCCCCTGTGTGAATTCTCTGATGTCTAACAAGATTTGATTTTTGGTTAAAACATTTCCCACATTCAGAACATGAATATGGCTTCTCCCCTGTGTGAGTTCTCTTATGTGTAACATAATGTGATTTATGCGAAAAACTAATCCCACATTCCGAACATGAAAAAGGCTTCTCCCCTGTGTGAGTTCTCTGATGGTCAACAAAATTTGATTTTTTGTTAAAAAATTTCCCACATTCTGAACATAAATATGGCTTCGCTGCCTTGTGAGTTCTCTGATATGCAACAAAATATTCAAAACATATCCCACATTCTGAACATGAAAAGGGCTTCTCCTCTGTGTGAGTTCTCTGGTGTGTAACAAGATGGGATTTTTGGTAAAAACATTTCCCACATTTAGAACATGAAAAAGTCTTATCCCCTGTGTGAGTTCTCTGGTACATAACAGACTCTGAAGAAAATCTTTTCTCCCCTGTGTAAATTCTTTTATGAATTTTTTCATATTCTAAAGTTGAAATTGAGGCAGTCACTTCAGTTATATCTTGTGCGATATCAGGGTCTTCTGATTTAAAAATTGAAGATGTCAGTTGTGCCTCTAATCTCCTGGTACAGTCATCTGCCAAAAATAAAAATTATTTTTAATATTTACAAATTTAAGGATATCATTTATAAAATAGCTTGTAACGTCGTTACCGGCATACCCAAACACTTACCCTCTCTGCCACCCAATGCTGGCTTCTGTGTCCCTGCCGCTGTTTCCCAGTGCCTGCACATACGGTGCATGTCTCCTGGTAGTGTGCTTAGGGTACCCATGCACCTATTCTTAAAGGGTCAGCGTGACCTAACTCAGAAGAGCCTCTAAACCTATGGTTAAGAGGCACTAGGTTTTTAAGAAATCTCTCCCTATGTGAAGTGCCTGGACAATAGAGATGAGCGAATCTGAGGCTCGAGGTTCAGGTTTGGAAATTTACTTCCAAAAAAAACAAGGTTTGGATTCGAAGTTCAAGTGCATTATGAGTGCAAACCACTCAAGCCATCAGCGCTTTGCTTGGGTATGAGTGATGCTCAGTCCGAGCTGCGTGCAGTGTTTGAACGGTTCACAATTGGGGTAAAGTTAGCGTGACCAGATGCAGTGTATACACACAAACAAAAAAAAAGTTTGAAAAACCCCACCACCCACCCCTAAAAGTGTTCTGCTTATGGCTGACAGCATGTGGGCGGAGACACAAACTGCCCAATTACTGACTTCCATTGAGGTTCAGTTCAAGTCAGGGTCACAAACCGAACCTTATCTAAGGCTTGAATTTACCCTGCGAACCGTACCTTCAAAGGTTCTCTCATCTCTACTGAGTAATGTGGTCTATCCTTAGAGATGTGTTGCTAGTTGTGAGGTACTGTTCCATTTGCTGAGTCTTATGCTGTGTGTGTGAACATATGTCTGTATCCTAGTATCTGCTTAACAATCTGTTAAGTAACTTTGCCACTTAATTCTCACTATAGGCCACTATGCCATCTTTTTCCACACTTTGTCCTTCAAACTAGACTGCAATAAAGAGGCACTGGTGGCTTCATTCTGAGAGGGTCGGTCCAGAAGAATCAAGGACGAACAGGACAGCCGTAATGTGCCATTTTCCATGGACGACTTGGTATCTCTAGCTATCCGCATTGATATCAGGTTCCAAATAATGCTCCATAGAGGTGAACCTCGAGGAATCGTTGCGCCTGGCTCCTACCTTCCAGACACCCATCATGCTGTGATACACGGTCCCTGCTGTTTCGCCTGAGCGCATGGAGGTAGATCGTGTGAACCTGGCAAAGCCTCATCTGGTGAACCGTTTCACCACAGTCACATTCTTATCTGTCCTTTGAAGCCAGGAAATTTCCAAGCCTAGGGTCCGTAAGAGAGGCTAACCTAGGTGAGGGCAAGTCCTCTCCATCCTCATCCATATCCCACTCTATTCTGTGGCACACTGTATTCATTCAGTCTGCCTATCTGGATTCTGGTTCTGCTGGAAACGTCATACAACAGGTCATTGTGGATCAAGCTCCAATAGCTGTTAAATCTGTGGATGGAAAACTTTTATCAGAGGCTATCCAGATAGTCACCAAGCAAGTTGAGCTCTGGGTGGAATGCTGCACTCAATGAAGATCACCTTCTATAAGTTTGCATGGCCATTGCACCCACTGCTACTGGGGCTGCTGTGGCTTCAGATTAACTAGCCTGTCTTGGACTGGAGATCTGCTTAGATGGGGTTATCTGTTAGGGCCAGATGGACGGGCAGACCCGGGAGGTGGATCCACTGGGCCGAACTCCCCGATGAGGGAAAGGAGTCCGGTAGCCGGAGCACTTTAGGTAGCAGGACAGTCCGTGCACTGGAACACAATGGAGAAGTCCCTGGGACCACGAGGTCACTGATGGTGGTCCGGGTGACGGAGCTCAGGTTCGGAAGCCGTGATGATGTCTGGTGGAGTCCGGAACCGTTGGAGCGAGAAGACAGGTCACCGCAGGGAACCGAGATGGTACGGACTGTTAGGATGGCAGATGGGCAGCGTTCGGGGTTCGAGATACAGCAGGACCGGATGGCGATGCAGGATCGGCTCTAGAAGACAGAGAGGTAAGTATCTCACAGAACACAAGGAGACCTGACTCCTAGCTTGGGAAAACACGAAGAACAGGCCCCGCTCCCTTGGACATTAACCCCCTTTATACCCTGTACCTGTATGCATCATTTCCTGTCAGTGGACACTGGCCCTTTAAGAAAGGGTCAGTGACCGCGCGCGCGCCCTAACGCGCATGCGCGCGGCCCGGGTGCCAGAAGCCAGGGCAGGAAGCTGAGAGGAGGACGCAGCAGAGCCGACCAGGGACTGGGAAGCCGACGGGCGCCGGGAGCGGGGACCAGGAGGCTTGGGAAGCGCGGGCACTGGAGGCTGGAGAGCGGGGAGCGTGGCAGGTGAGCCGGGGAGCGGAGCAGAGGACCCGGGGAGCGGAGCGGAGGACCCGGGGAGCGTGACAGTACCCCCCCCCACGCCCCCCTCCCCGCAACCGGGACAGGAAGGCACGGATCAGAGGAGTGCCCACGTTCTCTCTGGGCTCCCAGGACCTATCCTCAGGACCATACCCTTCCCAGTCCACCAGGAAGAACTGTCGACCGCGCACGGTCTTCATGGCCACGATATCCCTTACCGCATAGATGTCGTCCTCAGCAATAGGAGGAGGAGCCGGACTGGCGGCAGCGGAGAAGGGACCAAGGACAACCGGCTTGAGCAGAGACACGTGGAAGGAGTTGGGTATCCTCATCGTGGCCGGGAGCTGTAGTTTGTAGGAGACCTCATTGATCTTGCCGAGGATTTTAAACGGTCCGATGTAGCGAGGTCCCAGCTTGTAGGATGGTATCATCAGTCGGATGTATTTGGAAGCAAGCCAGACGAGATCTCCCGGAGAGAAACACGGAGGATCCAGACGTCTCTTGTCCGGGTGTCTCTTCATCCGCAGGGATGCACGTGCAAGGGAGGCCTTAACTGAGTCCCAAATGGTTGTAAAGTCACAGAGTACTGCATCAGCAGCAGGGATGTCCGAGGAAGAGGATACAGGCAATGGGACAGACGGCTGAAGTCCGTAGACGACATGGAAGGGAGAACTGGAGGAGGACTCACTGACGTGGTGATTATGTGAGAATTCAGCCCAAGGAAGAAGCGTGGACCAATCGTCATGATGGGCGTTGACGTAGTGACGTAAGAAAGAGGCCAATATCTGATTGACCCGTTCCACTTGGCCGTTCGACTGAGGATGGTAGGCCGAAGAAAAGTCCAGAGTCACTCCCAGATGTTTACAGAGAGCCCTCCAGAAGCGGGAGGTGAACTGAGTTCCTCTGTCGGACACTATGTGTGATGGAAAGCCATGCAAGCGGAAGATATGATGTATATAGGCGTCCGCGAGTTCCTGGGCAGAGGGTAGTCCAGCCATAGGAACGAAATGGGCCATTTTAGAGAACCGATCCACCACGACCCATATGACTGTGTGTCCGGAGGACAATGGCAAGTCCGTAATAAAGTCCATCGCTATGTGTTGCCAGGGAACTGAGGGTATGGGCAGAGGCAGAAGACGGCCATATGGCAGGTGTTTGGGAGTCTTGTTCCTGGCACAGGAGGAGCAGGCAGAGACAAAAGAGGCGACGTCCGTGCGAAGAGATGGCCACCAGTAATGACGTGCAATCGCACTCCATGTTCTCTTCTGACCTGCATGACCGGCTGTTTTCGAGGCATGGCCCCAGTGTAACACTCTTTGCCTGTCAGTCTCAGAGACATAGGTCTTCCCAGGCGGTATCTGGGCCAGAGTGACAGGAGCCACCGGAATGATCTTACTAGGGCAGATGATGGGTTGGGATGTCTCTTCCTCCTGCTCCATGGGCATGAAAGACCTAGACAAGGCATCAGCGCGTACATTCTTGTTCGCGGGTCGGAAATGGAGCTGGAAGTCGAACCGGGCAAAGAACAAGGACCACCTGGCTTGCCGTGGGTTCAGTCGCTGAGCCGTCCGCAGGTATTCCAGGTTTTTGTGGTCCGTGTAAATAATGACGGGGTACACTGCTCCTTCCAGAAGATAGCGCCATTCCTCCAGAGCCAGTTTGACTGCCAACAGCTCTCGGTCACCGATGGTGTAGTTGCGTTCAGGCGCTGAGAAGCTCTTGGAGAAAAAACCGCAAGTCACCATCTTTCCGGAGGAGGACTTCTGCATGAGCACTGCTCCGGCTCCCGAGGAGGAGGCATCCACCTCCAAGGTGAACTGGCGGTTTAACTCTGGACGATGGAGTACAGGAGAGGAGGCAAAGGCTCGCTTTAGAGAGCCAAACGCGGCGTCGGCCGCAGATGACCAGTCCTTTGGATTAGCCCCCTTCTTGGTCAAGGCGGAAAGAGGAGCAGTCAGAGCCGAGAAGTGAGGAATAAACTGGCGGTAGTAGTTGGCGAATCCCAGAAAGCGTTGGATTGCCTTCAGTCCAGAAGGAGGAGGCCAGTTGAGAACGGAAGAGACCTTCTTTGGATCCATCTGCAGTCCGGTATCGGTGATGAGGTAACCCAGGAAGGGGAGAGAAGACTGTTCGAAGACGCACTTCTCGTACTTGGCGTACAGACGATTCTCTCTCAGTCTTTGTAGAACCAGTTGCACGTTCTCTCGGTGGGTCTGGAGGTCCGGAGAGAAGACAAGGATGTCATCCAGATATACCACCACACAAACGTAGAGAAGGTCCCGGAACACATCGTTCACTAATTCTTGGAAGACTGCTGGTGCGTTACACAGGCCAAAGGGCATCACGCAGTATTCATAGTGCCCATCGCGAGTGTTGAACGCGGTCTTCCATTCATCCCCTGAGCGGATACGGACCAGGTTGTAGGCACCCCGAAGGTCCAACTTGGTGAACACACGAGCTCCTCTGAGCCGATCAAACAATTCGGGGATGAGCGGCAGGGGGTACTTGTTTTTTACGGTGATTAGGTTCAATCCCCGGTAGTCTATACATGGGCGTAGGTCGCCCTCTTTCTTCTTTACGAAGAAGAAGCCTGCTCCAGCAGGAGAGGAGGATCTCCGAATGAATCCCTTAGCCAGGCTCTCTGTGATGTACGTAGACATGGCCCTTGTTTCGGCTGGAGACAGTGGATATATCCGTCCTCGAGGTGGTGTAGTTCCCGGAAGCAGATCAATGGCACAATCGTAAGGACGATGTGGCGGAAGTACTTCGGACTCCTTCTTATCAAAGACGTCCACGAAGGACCAATAGGCTGAGGGCAGTCCCGGTAGGGACTCGGGAACCGGAGGTCGCCGGATAGGTTGTATGGTCTTCAGATAGTTCTCATGGCAAGAAGACCCCCATCGAGTGATATCGCCAGTGCCCCAGCTGACTGAAGGCTCGTGTGTCCGCAACCAAGGAAGGCCCAGCAGGATTTGATGTGACATATGTGGGAGGACGTAGAGAGCAATGTTCTCGGTGTGCAGAGCACCGATACGCAGTTCAAGCGGCTTGGTGATCCAGGAGATGGTGTCAGAGAGGGGTCTCCCATCCACAGAGGCAATCACAAGAGGTTTGGCGAGTGGAGTAACAGGCACCTGGTATTTGTCCACCGTGGCCTGCTGGATGAAATTGCCTGCTGCCCCAGAATCGAGGTACGCCTCAGCCGTAAACCGCGTCTCTCCCGTTGTCACTTGCACAGTCCATGTAACTGGGTCTGAGAGAGTCCCAGCACCTAGGGTGGCCTCTCCTACCAACCCTAGGCTTTGGAGTTTCCCGGCCTCTCTGGACAGGAGCGTAGCAGGTGTGTGCCCTCTCCGCAGTAGAAGCAGAGACCCTTGGCGAGCCGCTCTGCTCGGCGTTGTTCTGACTGTCGCACACGGTCGATCTGCATGGGCTCATGGATGGAGACACCAGAGGCCGTTGACTGGAGTACGGCGGGCTTCTGTGGAGGAGAGGAATGCCTTACCGGACGTCTCTCACGGGACACCTCTTTGGACCGATCCTGAAAGCGTATGTCCACTCGAGTCGCTAGGGTAATCAGGGCGTCCAGGGTGGACGGTACGTCACGTCCAGCCAGCTCATCTTTGATTCGACCCGAGAGTCCTTCCCAGAAGGCGGCGGTTAGGGCCTCGTTATTCCACCCGAGTTCTGAAGCCAAGGTGCGGAAACGGATGGCGTATTGACCCACCGTCAGAGTCCCCTGACGTAACCGGAGAAGAGATGAAGCAGACGCGGAGGCGCGTCCGGGTTCGTCAAAGGTGCTGCGAAAGGCCTGCAGGAATTCCTGGAGGTTCTTGGTCATAGGGTCCTCCTTCTCCCACAAAGGGTTCATCCACGCCAGTGCCTCGCCCTCTAGGTGAGACATGATGAAGGCGACCTTGGCTTGGTCGGAGGCAAACAAATGTGGCAGCTGCGTGAAATGGAGGGAGCATTGGTTTATAAACCCCCTGCAGGTCTTGGGATCTCCGGCGTACCGGGGTGGTGAGGCCAAACGCAGTCTGGAAGCATCCGAGGAGGCTGCCACAGGAGCGGGGGCCGTGGATTGACTAGTGGAGGCCCGGGGCGCTGAAGATGTAACCGAGGCTTGTAGCGTGTTCAAGCGGGCGTCCACGGAGGTCATAAAGTTCAGCATGCGGGTCTGGACTTCACGCTGGCGTTGGAGTTCCTCTTGCAAGGCCGCTAGTGCTTCGGCGGGATCCATGGCCTGTTCTTACTGTTAGGGCCAGATGGACGGGCAGACCCGGGAGGTGGATCCACTGGGCCGAACTCCCCAATGAGGGAAAGGAGTCCGGTAGCCGGAGCACTTTAGGTAGCAGGACAGTCCGTGCACTGGAACACAATGGAGAAGTCCCTGGGACCACGAGGTCACTGATGGTGGTCTGGGTGACGGAGCTCAGGTTCGGAAGCCGTGATGATGTCTGGCGGAGTCCGGAACCGTTGGAGCGAGAAGACAGGTCACCGCAGGGAACCGAGATGGTACGGACTGTTAGGATGGCAGATGGGCAGCGTTCGGGGTTCGAGATACAGCAGGACCGGATGGCGATGCAGGATCGGCTCTAGAAGACAGAGAGGTAAGTATCTCACAGAACACAAGGAGACCTGACTCCTAGCTTGGGAAAACACGAAGAACAGGCCCCGCTCCCTTGGACATTAACCCCCTTTATACCCTGTACCTGTATGCATCATTTCCTGTCAGTGGACACTGGCCCTTTAAGAAAGGGTCAGTGACCGCGCGCGCGCCCTAACGCGCATGCGCGCGGCCCGGGTGCCAGAAGCCAGGGCAGGAAGCTGAGAGGAGGACGCAGCAGAGCCGACCAGGGACTGGGAAGCCGACGGGCGCCGGGAGCGGGGACCAGGAGGCTTGGGAAGCGCGGGCACTGGAGGCTGGAGAGCGGGGAGCGTGGCAGGTGAGCCGGGGAGCGGAGCAGAGGACCCGGGGAGCGGAGCGGAGGACCCGGGGAGCGTGACATTATCCCTGTCATGAAAAATGTCTCATTCTAGTCTATCATGGCCGACCACCAATGATGCGCTCAAATCTTCCGGGTCTGCCATCCACCTGCTGGGCCTATGCAGACGTCTTCAACAAGAAGGAGGCTGAGACTCTATCTCCACGTAGGCCATGTGATTGTCCTATTGACCTACTTTCTGGTTTCTCCCCTCAACACGGCCATGTCTACCCTCTGTCCCAAGCGGAAACCCAAGCTATGCCAGAGTAAATCAAGGAGAATCTGGAAAGGGATTTATCCAGAAGTCTTCCTCACCAGCCGGAGCCTGCCAACCAACCAAATCAATGTTAAGAATAAGTATCCTCTGCTGTTTATACTGCATTTGTTCAACTATTTCTAAAGGTTCTAAAATCTTCTCCAAGCTCGACCTCCATGGTGCATAGAACCTTGTCCGTATATGGTCGGGAGACAAATGGAATACTACCTTTAATACCCATGACAGTCACTATGAGTATTGAGTAATACCAACAAATTTAACCCCTTTGTTATAAATATATAAATTTTAATCAATATACAAAACACCAAAGACAAGTGCAAAATTAAAATACATTGATGCATATATTATGGTTGGTGAAGGGTTTTTGGGCTTTTCCCTATTCTCCCCCTTCCTAACCGTGGGGGTCGGCACCCTATGACGTCACCCTCAGGTGCCCCCACTCTGTGTCGACTGGCCCTGTTATAGCCCTATGCTTCACACTAATTTGTGCTGCTATTCTAAAAGAGGGGCTCTTTCAGGTTAGAGTGATTCCCATTCATGCCTCAGTAGTGAAATATTGTTGACCTATCTTTGGCCAACAACCTCTCTACTTTGTTAGTTCCAGTGTTCACATTAAATCTGGAATAAACTAGTTTTTTACAAAAGAGGGTTTTGGGACACAGTCTTAGGTTCATGCATCAATTCCAGGATATTATCAAAAATGGATGGATCGACATAGTAGCCCGTCCTTATTTTTGCCCAACGCGTTTCCCCTCCAGGACTTGCAATCAAAGGAGGTTCTTCAGGGGCTTGTCCAGATTTGAATCACATAAACGGTGAACTGTAACAACAATTTGTCTCAATTAATCAAAAAAACCCTATTCATAGTTCCACCAGCCCTATATATGAATAAGACTCCCTAATCAGTCCATACTTATTCTTATCACAGGAACCTGGAATCCCAGTAATGTAGAAATTAAATACTTCAATAAAGGTTTTTTGACCTATATAAAGCTCACAAAACAGAGGGAGACACGATGGATTTTTTGGCTACAGTCCACCCATCCAAAGGGGCGGAATGAGCAACTCAGTTTTGTGAGCTTTATATAGGTCAAAATGCTAGAATAATCCAGCAGACACATAAGGTACCTTCCAAGAGAAGGATAGTGTCGGAAAATATGGGCTGCTAAAGAATATATAGCAGTTTAACAATGAGATTGAGATAGATTACCATAATAGATAAGGTAGGAGTGAAATTCAAAAAAGTATACAAAAAGCCATGTTCTGGTCCACCAAAGTCCCTCTTTTAACTAAATACTCCTTTATTGAATCCAAAATGATTATCAATATCAAATTACCTTTATTGAAGTATTTAATTTCTACATTACTGGGATTCCAGGTTCCTGTGATAAGAATAGCCTATACACACCGAATATAGATGGATATAGCCCAATGAAGCCACATAGACACGCCGCCCCATACATAACATATGGGTAAATAGCAGTTACCATAGAAACAGGAAGCGACGCACTAGGATACAAACTTTATTAGAAATGATCGGGACCGGAAGTGATGTATCGCTACTTGTTATCATATATAAATACATAGGAGACAATCGATACAAGTGGCCACTCACAGTATACACCCCGAATAACTGGTGGAATAAGTTACTTTGAATTATTAGACCCCGCTTGATATAGAATAATATGGAAAACTGAAACGGAAGTGACGTGTCGCATTAAACCCGGAGAACCAAATATGGTAACCGGAAGTGACCTCATGGGAACCTCACAGCCCGATAGGCTGGGTGAAGTGGCGACGTACTAGTATACAAACTTTATTAGAAACGATCGGAAGTGACGTATCGCTACCTGGTATCATATATAAATGCATAGGAGACAATCGACACAAGTGGCCACTCACAGTATACACCCCGAATAACTGGTGGAATAAGTTACTTTGAATTATTAAGACTCCGCTTGATATAGAACAATATGGAATACTGAAATGGAAGTGACGTGTCGCATTAAACCCGGAGAACCAAATATGGTAACCGGAAGTGACCTCATGGGAACCTTACAGCCCGATAGGATGGGGGAAGTGACAATCAATACTCCCACTTGAGGAACCGGAAATTATGGATGGCTGGAGGGATATTTAAACCCCACGGGTAGCCATAACAAACAGGCGTGTACTACCTGCACTCCCAGCAAAAACATCCAGCATATTGTTGCCGCTTCACCCAACAGTAAGTACTTTATTCCATGGGGAATTAATTCCATCTTTGTAATGTTGGAGGGATTAAAAACTCTTTCCTATATATGTATTGCAGTTACTAACAACTCCACATTGGAGGGTTAAATATACCCTATGGGAGATTAGTGTAAACAATCGCCTATCCTTTGGTGGTTCATAGACAGATGCTCTGTTCATCTACGCAGCCTTGTCTGCAAGTAAGTACTACTGTGGGTGATAAATGTTGGAACTAGAGGGGACCCTGGAAGATAATGTCTACATATGTATATATATATATTTTTCAGCAGTAAAGGATTCCTCATTGAAGGATGGATGTATTCCTTGATTAATGGAATATTTAGTAAGTATGGACTGATTAGGGAGTCTTATTCATATATAGGGCTGGTGGAACTATGAATAGGGTTTTTTTGATTGAGACAAATTGTTGTTACAGTTCACCGTTTATGTGATTCAAATCTGGACAAGCCCCTGAAGAACCTCCTTTGATTGCAAGTCCTGGAGGGGAAACGCGTTGGGCAAAAATAAGGACGGGCTACTATGTCGATCCATCCATTTTTGATAATATCCTGGAATTGATGCATGAACCTAAGACTGTGTCCCAAAACCCTCTTTTGTAAAAAACTAGTTTATTCCAGATTTAATGTGAACACTGGAACTAACAAAGTAGAGAGGTTGTTGGCCAAAGATAGGTCAACAATATTTCACTACTGAGGCATGAATGGGAATCACTCTAACCTGAAAGAGCCCCTCTTTTAGAATAGCAGCACAAATTAGTGTGAAGCATAGGGCTATAACAGGGCCAGTCGACGCAGAGTCGGGGCACCTGAGCGTGACGTCATAGGGTGCCGACCCCCACGGTTAGGAAGGGGGAGAATAGGGAAAAGCCCAAAAACCCTCCACCAACCATAATATATGCATCAATGTATTTTAATTTTGCACTTGTCTTTGGTGTGGTATATTGATTAAAATTTATATATTTATAACAAAGGGGTTAAGTTTGTTGGTATTACAGTTTTATACTCCTTAAATAAGAGAATATAACTCTCTTTGTGGTTGGTGAGTATTGAGTAATCCCTTTTGGACTCAGCATTGCTGCAGAGGTTTTTCAGGAATTTATGAACCAAATCTTCTGAGATCTACTCTACTCATTGATAGTGGTGTATCTGAATGACATTTTCGTATTCTTTCCCGATCTGCCAATGCACAAGAGCAATGTTGGCGAGATTCTACAGAGGCTGAGGGAGCTCATTTGTATGCCAAATTTGAGAAGTGCCTTTTCAAATGCCCTTGATTTCTCTACCTGGGCTACATAATCTCTGACAGCGGTTTCAGGATAGATCTGGAGAACATGTCAGCGTTTCTGAAGTGGTTTCATACTGACAGAGTGAAAGCTATTCAGCGGTTCCTGGGTTTCGCCAATTATTACTGCCAATTAATTCAGCAATTCTTGAACTGGATTCTCCCCATCACTGCCCTGACTCGCAAGGGGCCGAATCCTAAGATGCAGACTTCTGAAGCGGAGAATGCATTTATTGCTCTCAAGCAGGTATTCTCATCGGCTCTAGCACAGCATAGCTGGAGATTAACAAAATAATGCTTTGTCCTCCGGAGCTGGTATGATCCTCACACAGAAGTTGGCTTCTGGTAAGAGAATAACCTGTTGCTTCCTCTCTGAGGCCTTCTCTGGTCCTAAATGCAAGTACTCGATTGGCCACCGAGAATTGTTAGTGATCAAGATGGCTCTGGAGGTGTGGCGATACTGTCATGGGTGTGTCACAGTTGACAGACAACCCTGTGGTGTCCTGCTGTAGAAGGTCGCTGCATCTTGCTGCCTAAGTTGCTCCTTGATATTTTATTCTTTCTTCTCTGATGGTGAATTGAGTTCCATGTATCTTCTCTTTCAGGGTGTCCTCCTTTCCCTTTCGTATCCTTCGAACACCTTGGCAATTCAGCTGCTCATCTTTATCCCCACTCCCTGTGTCCATGTATACCTGCATTTCCCCTTGGTTTATTGCCAGTGAGTGTTAAGGGTACTTTACACGCTGCGATCTCGCTAGCGAGATCGCAAGCGAGCGTACCCACTCAACCTCGTTAGTCCCCGTCACACGGACTTACCTGCCCTGCGACGTCGCTCTGGCCGGCGAACCGCCTCCTTTCTAAGGGGGCGGTTCATGCAGCGTCACAGCGATGTCACACGGCAGGCATCCAATAGAAGCGTAGGGGTGGAGATGAGCGGGACTAACATCCCGCCCACCTTCTTCCTTCCGCATTGCCGGTGGAGGCAGGTAAGGAGATGTTTGTCGCTCCTGCGGTGTCACACATAGCGATGTGTGCTGCCGCAGGAACGACGAACAACATCGTACCTGCAGCAGCAACGATATTAAGTAAATGAGCGACGTGTCAACGAGCAACGATTTTTCACGTTTTTGTGCTCTTTGATCGTCGCTCATTGGTGTTACACGCTGCGATGTCGGTAACGGCGCCGGATGTGCGTCACTACCGACGTGACCCCGACGATATATTGTTACTCCTATTCTGTCCAGATTGCAAGCAATCGCCTTGCAATCACCTGTGGAGACATGTTGTTGCATGTTGCTATACTTCTCCTAAAGTCATCCTGGAGATAAGTTGTTAATTTGTATTCCCCTGCTGGTTTTCCCTTTGTATTATTTAGCACTTAGTGGAGTGACTAGCGTTCATCACTAAGGTCCATTTCATGGTCAACCAAGGGCTAGGTGCATAGAGTGAAGGAAATATTTATTTGCTCCCTTGCTGATTTTGTAAGTTTGCCCACTGACAAAGACATGAACAGGTAATTTTAAGGGTAGGTTAATTTTAATTGTGAGATAGAATATCACAAATAAAATCCAGAAAATCACATTGTATAAATGATATAAATTTGCATTTTCTAGAGAGAAATAAGTATTTGATCCCTCTGGCAAACAAGACAATACTTGGTGGCAAAACCCTAGTTGGCAAGCACAGCAGTCAAACTTTCTTGTAGTTGATGAGGTTTGCGCACATGTCAGGAGGAATTTTGCTCCACTCCTCTTTGCAGATCATTTCTAAATCATTAAGATTTTGAGGCTGTTGCTTGGCAACTCGGAGCTTCAGCTCCTTCATAGGTTTTCTATGGGATTAAGGTCTGGAGACTGGCTATGCTACTTCATGACCTTTTCCAGGAACTTTTTTGTTGCCTTGGCTGTATGTTTTGGGTCATTGTTATGCTGAAAGACCCAGCCATGACCCATTTTTAATGTCCAGGCGAAGGTAGTCACTCAGGATTTTACGGTACATGGCTCCATCTATTGTCTCATTGATGCGGTGAAGTAGTCCTATGCCCTTAGCAGAGACACACCCCCAAAACATAATGTTTTCACTTCCATGCTAGATGGTGAGGATGGTGTTTTTGATTATAGGCAGCATTTCTCTTCCTCCAAAGATGGCAAGTTGAGTTAGTGCCAAAGAGCTCAATTTTTGTCTCATCTGACCACAGCACCTTCTCCCAATCACTCTCAGAATCATCCAGGTGTTCATTGGCAAACTTCAGACTGGCCGGCTGCATATGGGCTTTCTTGAGCAGTGGGACTTTGTGGGCACTGCAGGATTTTAATCCATTATGGCGTAATGTGTTACCAATGGTTTTCTTAGTGACAGTGGTCCCAGCTGTGTTGAGATGATTAACATGTTGCCCCCATGTAGTTTTAGGCTGATCTCTCACCTTCCTCATGATCCTGGATACACCACGAGGTGAGATTTTGCATCGAGCCCCAGATTGACACTCATTTTGTATTTCTTCCATTGTCTTACTATTGCACCAACAGTTGTCTCCTTCTCACCCCAGCATCTTACTTATGGTTTTGTAGCCCATTCCAGCCTTGTGCAGGTCTATGATCTTGTCCCTGACATCCTTAGAAAGCTCTTTGGTCGCCCATTTTGTAGAGGTTAGAGTCTGACTTATTAAGCAAAACAAAGCAAACATCGCCAGCACTCACTTCTATCGCTCCAGGAAATAAGTCCATGTGCCTTCCACCTGTGACCACAGGTAAACCATGAAGAAAGTGTGTAGGATAGGCACCAGGATAAAAGAATAAAGTTTATTGCACAAAAATTAACAATAAAAACTTTTTTTAAAATTTTGATATCAATTTTTGTGCAATAAACTTTATTCTTTTATCCTGGTGCCTATCCTACACACTTTTTCAGAGTCTGACTGATTAATTGAGTGTGTGTGTGACGCCCTGGCAAAGCCAGGTTGTCACAGAAAGAGTTAATCCTCCTTGGTAACCTGATCCCACACCGGTGCAGCAGGACAAACCACATCCCCCAGTGTAAGAAAAAAATAGAGCAGAGGGGAGGGGCTGGAGCAGAGTGTGTGGAGAGACAGACAGAAGATGAGTCTGGAGTTGTAGCTCCCAGGCTGATACAGAAGCGTGCTCCGAAAGGGCCGGGACAGGCTGTTAGTGAGGAAGGGGCCAGAGGTAGCCGGGGCAGGGTAGTGGCCCGCCGGTACCTAGGGTGACCCGGATCACTGCAGGGGAGTGGACTCCCCGTTCCCGGCTGAGGAGAAAGAGGAAGAGAGTGGAGAGAGAGGCACCTGGCTGCAGGGAAAGAACAGGAGCTGCTGCACCATGTGTGGGACACTAACACCCTCCGTACCGAAGGTTGCGGACTCCGGCAGTTTCTGGTTAATTCCTGACTCTGTGTGAACTTTCTTGCAAAGCGAACTGTGAGTAACAACATCCCCCGGTCCAACCGGACGCACAGCTCGCAGACCGTCTCCATCTCCTCCCCGTACCACCTCACCGGGGTCCCGGGACACCAACACCCTACCCGTGGAGGGAAATCACCAACTTTCTGCCCACCACCATCCCCGGGATCCATTAACCGGCAGTGGTGGTGCTCCGTTACCTCACCGCACACCACGGGTGGCGTCACGGACAATCTCCCTTACCAAATCCCCTTTTACTGTGGAGCCTGGGATCACAGACCGGGTCACGCCACCGTGATACCCACAGAAGTGACCCCGTGGCCCGGATCTGAGTACCCCCTGGTCCCTGGGCGACACATGTGCACAGGAGTCTGTTATACAGGTGACAATGTAAGACACCTGTCTTTAATGCAGGTAACGAGTTGATTAGGAGCGTCTAAGTGTCTGTAGGAGCCAGAACTCTTAATGGTTGGTAGGGGATCAAATACCTATTTCTCTTTGCAAAATGCAAATAAATTTATATAATTTATACAATGTGATTTTCTGGATTTTATTATGGATAATATCTCCCTCACTGTTGAAATTAACCTTCCCTTAAAAGTATAGACTGTTCATATCTTTGTCAGTGGGCAAACTTACACAATCAGCAATGGATCAAATAATTATTTCCTTTACTGTAGGTGTAGAACCTATCGAGGTACTTCAGAGAGCCAGGTGCCAGCGGAAGGTTTTATCAGGAGTCACCATCTTTCCCTTCCCTACAGACAGTTCCCCTCCTTCTTCCGCTTCCTTTTCATTATTTGCCTGGTATTTACCCATACCTATCATGACAGATATCAATTGGCAGGATCAGTGCATCCTGTTTTCATCTACACTGACCACAGGAACTTGGCCTACCTACAGTTGGCGCAGAGGATGAATCCGCGCCAAGCCCAACGCTTGCTGTTCTTCACTTGTTTTGAGTATGTTTTACATTTCCAGCCAGCTGAACAGAACGTCAAGGCGGATGCACTCTCCAGGTCTTTTCTGTCAGCCTACCAGGAGGAAGAGCCTTAATACACTATCGAGCCCTTAAAGATGCTCACAGTAGCTACAGTAAGCGTGTTTCGGATACAATTCGGAAAAATGTTTGTTGCCGGAAGTGGACAGGAAGTGTGAGTTGCAGTGGGGTCACTCCTCTAAGCTGCCTGCTCACGCCATTCAAAAGAAGACAACTCTGTTCATCTTGCGGCACTTCTGGTGGCTAATGATGCGCAAAGACGTTGTGAAATTTGTCTCAGCTTGTCCTTTAAGACCCCTAGGAAGCTTCCGACTGGGCGACTACTACCTCTATAAAGCCAAAAAAAGTAAAAAAAAAAACCATCAGCTCACCATAAATGAATAAGGACATCTTGAGGGCCGAGGTGCATGGAAAGAAACAGGCTGGCTCCTGTGCAGTAATAGTCCAAGAGAAAGAATCCAGCACCCATAAATCTTAACAAAAATTGTTGCTTTATTTATTCCATAGAATTATTTAAAAAGTAGACATAGGCTGGTCTACGTGCTTCTTGCTGACACGCTGTTAATCATGATAAGAGCATCCAAAGCCCAAAATAATGGGGGCAATTTTGGGTGGAGGAGCATGTGGGGGTCTAGCAGCAAAATGATGACCATTTGATATGGCCGGACTACAACCCTGATAAAGCAGCCACAGCCGGAGACTGAGAAGAATCTGTGACTTCTCTGCATTTAGTGGTCACTACTCACCTGGGCGATTATCTGTAGGAATCTCCTCTTTACTCCGCTCATCACCCCTCACATATGTCTCTGTAGTATTAATATGGGGCAGATCTTCATCCTGAAAGAAATATTGTAAAAGTCACAGACGGATGGAGAAGTCACATCTATGATCAGCTCTAATCCTGCCTCACCGCTCTCATTACACAAGTATAACACATATAATACTGGAGGATAAAACAAGACTGAGCACAAGACCTTCACAGCCGTCTACACATCATAGGGAGATTTCATGGCACCTTCTCTCCATCTACCTGATGATCCTGAGGAACATCGGGATCTTCTTGTTTACAGTCCTGTGGGAGAAGAGGACGGGGACATCTCTCTGGTGTTGTCCTCTTACTGGATAGAGCTGGAGGAGACACATACAGGGACTGAATTCATTCCTTACATACACATAATTATAGGCCGTGTGTATTTAGTCCTGTCTATTACCTGGTGATGTGAGGGGCTGGGAAACCTCCATCATGACGTCCTTGTACAGATCTTTGTGTCCTTCTAAATACTCCCACTCCTCCATGGAGAAATAGACGGTGACGTCCTGACACCTTATAGGAACCTGACACATACAATGATACCGTCACCCCCCCGATCCCTTCATAGCGTTACTGTATAATGTCCCACCATTCCCAGCAGTGTCACCTCTCCAGTCAGCAGCTCAATCATCTTGTAGGTGAGTTCTAGGATCTTCTGGTCATTGATGTCCTCATGTATCGGGGGGTGAGGTGGAGGCCCCGTGATTGGGCTCAGGGGTCTTCCCCATCCCTCAGACACAGGGGCCTGACAGCGCTCACTAGAGGTCTTCTTCACTACTGTGTAATCCTGGTTATGGAGAGACACAGTAATAAATCTCACTACAGACATTTCCAGAGTCCTCACCTCTCCAGTTCTGTCCATCTGTTATTCCCATAGATAAGTATGATGTAATGTGACGTCATCAGAATCTCTCACCTCTCCAGTAAGCCGGAAGAGGATTTCTAGGGTGAGGTGTAATACCCTCTCCGCCATCTTGTCCCTGGCTATATCCATCCTTCACGGGGTAATCAGGAGAATTCTCTTCTATAGAAGATCTCCACTGAGAGGATCCGATATTGTAGGGACCTGAATGGGGAGAAGATGAGCCGATATGTAAAATTAATGGAGATAAGGGAGGTGAGATATCATTTTATAGCCATTATTAATACAATGAAAAGTGATTAATTATCCATATTGCACCTAGAATGGGATCAATGAAAATGTCGGCTCATCAAGAAAAAAACAAGTCCTCACTCAACTCCATTGATACAAAAATAATAATGTTACCGGTGTCATAAAATGACAAAAACATTTTATTTTTTTATAAACCTGACTTTTATTCACCACTAGAGATGAGCGAAACTGAATTTTGTTTTTTGGGAACGAACTCAGATTTTTCCCAAGAAAACTAAGCTCGAGTTCGGGGGTTTACCACCCTCGCGAGTATCACTGTGCTCGGGTACGCTCGGAGCACAGCCCTGTGTGAGACGCTTGCAGGGTTTGATTGGCTCACACTGGGGGTAACAACAGCGTGATTGGATGTAGTGTGCGCAAACAAAAAAACCCGCCCTCCCCTGGAAGTGATGTGTTTATGGCTGCATGTGGGCGGAGACCCGAACTGCCAATCAGTGACTTCAAATAAAGTTCAGGTCATGTCCGGGTCCAAAACCGATCTTTAAAAAGGTTCAGCTGGACCAGCAGAAGCCGAACGTCCCCGGGTCCACTCATCTCTAGTCACCGCTAAATAATAAAATATACAAGTCTGATATTGCTGTAATCACGCGGACCGCTCACTTTCAGGATACAATGAATGTAGTAAAAACTACACTAAAAGAACAATGGTGGAATTATTATTTTTTTTTCTTCTCTGTACTTTATATTTTTACTTATTTTCCAGGTAAAATCTATCTTTGTACCGTGTTAGGCTAAGAACACACATCTGGCTTTTCTTCACTTTGTCGGATCCGGCGCGCTCTCGTACATTGTATACAGTACAATGGCCGCGCAACAAGCTCCGGTCACGTGCTATTGTGGCGCCCCAGGACCTGGTCGCCACAACAGCATTGCCCTTCCAAAGGGTTAATGCTGAGCCTGGAGGTAATTGGGAGGTCCATTGGCCAGCAAGTTTAACACCCAACGCAGTTCTCCCTCCGGCCAGCAGGGGGAGCTCTGAACCTGGAATTCCAGGGAGCCTTCCTCAAGTCTGGCCTGGGGGAGGGAGTAGTGGGCAGTCTGTAGAGAGCAGTAGAAGTGAACAGACGCAGAGTGAGCTGTCCTGTGGATCTGGGGCCTAGAGCTAGAGTAGCTTGGCCCAGAGAAGCAGGAGTAGCTGAGAGGCAGCGGAGAGACTCGGACATCGGAGTCTGTGGCCACCAGGGCTTAAACATACTCCCTGGTAGTCGAATCTGAAGGGCAGGAGGGCTGCAAGCACCTGGCCCAAAAACATCCCAAAGGTACAGCTGCAGCATCGGGGCCCGGTGTGGACTCCAGCAGAGAAGCACCAGAGAGGGCCTGCGCAGCCTGCTACAGAGGGAAAGGGACGTGCCATCAGTCCCAGCAGCAAAGAGGGCCATTGCTGGATTCAGAGAAGCAGGGTCCTATCATAACAAAGAAAAGTACAGGAGTAGGCCTCATACTCAGCTGGCCAGAAAGATCACCCCAAGTACTTCCAGGCCGACCGGATCCCCATCACCACCTGTAACGGTCTCCCAGGACTGGACTGTTCCCAAAGTAAAAGAGGAAAAGGTAAAGAGACTGTTGTTTGTGCCTGGTTCTTTCATTGCCTGTCGGCCCTGCACCATGTTAGCCACACAACCCCATAGACTTTCAAGAGCACTAACAGTGTCCCCGGGGCTCCGCTCCACCTGTGGGGAGCAGTACCACCATTGCTGCCATAACATCACCCCGGAGGCCTCACACAGCAGCGGCGGCTTAATAGCCGCAGACCACAGGTGGCGTCACGAACACAAACTTTATTCATCAAGCCACATATTCTACTGACACCCACCAGGGCCACGGAGCCGGGCCCAGCCACCACTGACTACCACCGGACTAGTCCGGCCCGGCACCGGGTGTCCCATAGCCCTGGGGTGGGCGAGTCAACCTTGGCGTCACGAACAGGATTTCGTGCCCGGTCCCACCGGGTACTGTGCGCCTGCAGAAACTGTGCTAAAAAGACTGTGTTACTGTTTGCAAACTGCCGCCGCCATTAGCCCCGCTGAGCGCAGGAAGAAGGGGGGCGTGCCTGACAAAGAGCGCGAAGGGAGCGCGCCATCAGAGCAGAGCGCTGTTAACCCCACGCGACCCGGAAGGGAATTTGAAAAGTGAACGGAGCCTGGTAAGGTTCACTAAGGGGGAGGAAGATGTCCGACTCGGAGGGAGGGCAGGTGGCTGCCATAGCCCGAGACGCCGCGGCGCCAGCCGAAGCAATCCCATTCGCCGTCGCCCCAGCCCCCGCTGTAGCGCCGGTAATGCCGATCACAATGCCGTACATCCCGGGAGCGGAATGGCTGCCGCAGTACTCCGGGGAGTCCCATACCTTGAGCGACTTCAGAGAAAGTCTGCACAGCTTGTTCCGGGTGTATCCTCTGACTGAGAGCCAGAAGGTGGGCATATTAATGGGGCAGCTAGCCGGCGCGGCCCAGCGTGAAGTGAAGTCCTGGCCTGATACAGATAAAGGGACAGCAACCCAGATACTGGCCAAGCTAAAGAGTACTTTTGACACCCGCACCGCGGCAGAAACAAAGATGAGATTCTTTGGGTGCAAACAACGGGCCACAGACAGCATAAGGGACTATGCCTTAAACTTGCAGGAGGCCCTGAAAGCAATTAAACAGGTGGACCCAGAGAGTGTACGTGAAGAACACAAACTCCTAACTGAGCAGTTCATAGAGGGGCTCCTGTCAGATGCCCACAGGACCCAGCTGCGTATCATGGTCCTGCAGAACCCTGCTCTGGACTTTGCAAAGTTTAAGGACCAGGCCATCCGGGTACTGAGAGAATCTACACCGAATGACCCAGTATCCCTCCGGCCTCTTGCTATCACGTACCCCGGGGTGGTGCCTGCAACACAAGCTGCTGCAGGGGCCGAGGCGCAGTCCCTGGAAAAGGATCCCACTGCAGAGCTCAGACAGCAGGTCCGGGAGCTGACCAAGACTGTAGCTGCCCTTGCCAAGACCGTGCAGTCTCTACAAGTGACCCCATCACCTGCAAGAATCGAGTTGGCCTCCAGCCCAGATGACGTCCCATGGATGCGACAGAGGAGGATTCCGCCGACCCGAGGCAAAGACACAGACCGGTATGATTCAACGGGACAACCGATCTGCCGCCGCTGCAGCCAGGCGGGCCACATTGCACGACACTGTCCTTTAAATGGGCCGAGCCTGGGGCCAGGAGCCGACCCCCAGGTGTAAGGAAGCCCGGCTCAACCCCCAGCCGCAGCAAGTATGTGGGAGGACGACCGGTCCTTCCTATTGTGCTGGATGGGATCCCTTTGAATGCCCTCCTGGATACGGGGTCCCAGGTAACAACCATCCCCTATAAACTGTACAAAAGATATTGGGCTGATTCAGACATTGACCATGGCCCAGATGATGATTTAACAATTGTGGCCAGTAATGGTCAGCCCTTACCTCAAATTGGGTACAAAGAAGTAACCATTAAAGTGGGGCGGGTAGAATTGCCATGTCAAGGGATGATAATTGTAGATATTGATCGCAAAGAATCTGACCCACTGCTAACCATTGGTACAAATGTGATAGAAAATTGTATTGCCGAAGTGATAATTTTGTTGCAACAGGTGTCTGAAACTGCCAGCTCCGGGCAGCAGCGTGCCCTACAGAGGGAGATCAGAGCCCTGATGAGGAGGCAGCAGGTAGAGCTGGCCGGAGGAGAAATTGGCAGTGTGAGGGTAAGTGACCCCCTCCCCATTGCAATACCCCCAAGAAGTGAAATGTTGATATGGTGTCGGGCAGCAATAGGCCTCAAGGGTCAGGACTACCATGCCTTGGTAGAACCGGTGTATTCAGACAGTAGGCCTGGCGTCCTGATAGCCAGAGGGGTAGCAGACATCCGCAAGGGGAGAGTGCCCGTCCGTGTCCTGAATTGTGGGGAGGAGGAAGCCAAATTGCCCCGGTACGCCACTGTAGCAAAACTGTACACTGTCAGCAACAATACCATCAAAGCAGTGGAACCCTTGATCCCGTCCGACCAGGCGGAAGACAATGGCTCCAAGGGGCAGCTGGAAGACTGGTGCCAAAAATTACATGTGGGCACCGACTCATCCCCCTCACACCAAAAGCATGGGGTTTACCGGGTGGTACAGGAGTACGAGCGGGTCTTCAGCAAACACCCCCTAGATTTTGGGCAGGTGAAAGGGGTTAAACATCAAATCCCCACGGGTGATCATCATCCCATTAAAGAGAGATACCGCCCTGTACCCCCCGCACAGTATCAGCGTGCCAAAGAAATGTTACGGGAAATGAAGGAGGCTGGGGTTATCAGAGATAGTTGTAGCCCCTGGGCAGCTCCACTAGTGCTCGTAAAGAAAAAAGATGGTACAATGAGAATGTGTGTAGATTACAGGCAAATTAACCGCATTACACATAAAGATGCTTATCCACTGCCCAGAATAGAGGAGTCACTAACCGCCTTAAAGTCAGCTAACTATTTCTCCACCTTGGATCTCACCAGTGGGTATTGGCAGGTTCCCGTGGCAGAGGCGGACAAGGAGAAGACTGCATTCACGACACCAATGGGCCTCTGTGAGTTCAACTGTATGCCATTCGGGCTCTGCAACGCCCCGGGGACATTCCAAAGGTTGATGGAGTGCTGCTTGGGCCACCACAACTTTGAAACCGTGCTGTTGTACCTGGATGACGTCATAGTCTACTGCAAGACTTATGAAGACCACCTGAGGCACTTAGCAGAAGTGTTTGAGTCCTTGTCGAAATATGGCCTGAAGATAAAGCCGTCCAAATGTCACCTCTTGAAGCCAAAGGTACAGTACCTGGGTCATGTGGTCAGCGCAGAAGGTGTGGCACCTGATCCGGAGAAAGTTACCGTAATCAAGGACTGGCCAAGACCCACCACGGTAAAGGAGGTGCGGCAGTTCCTTGGGCTGGTGGGCTACTACCGAAGGTTCATTGATGGTTTCACCAAGATAGCAGCGCCCCTTCAAGACCTCCTGGTGGGCCAGCCAAAGCAGGCTAAGAAGCAGAGCCCTCCATTTGAATGGAGCAGCCAACTAGAAACATCCTTTGTCCGGCTGAAAGGGGCTCTCACGGGAGAAGAAATTCTGGCCTACCCTGACTACAGCCAGCCGTTTGTACTGTATACAGACGCCAGCAACGTGGGACTGGGAGCAGTTCTGTCCCAGGTGCAGGGAGGCAGAGAGAGGGTGATAGCGTACGCCAGTAGGAAGCTTCGGCCCACAGAAAGGAATCCAGAAAACTACAGTTCCTTCAAGCTGGAGTTCCTCGCTATTGTTTGGGCAGTGACTGAACGCTTCAAGCACTATCTGGCCTCAGCCAAGTTCACCATCTTCACGGACAACAATCCGTTGACACACCTGGCAACAGCCAAGTTAGGTGCGTTGGAACAGCGATGGATGGCCCGGCTGTCTAACTTTGACTTTACCATCAAGTATCGGGCTGGCAAGAAGAATAATAATGCTGATGCGCTGTCCAGAATGCCTCACTTACCCGAGTCTGGAGAAGACCTGGATGAACTCGAAGAGATAGAGTTACCGGCTTTCCATCACCAAGGTGTTTCCCAGTGTGAGCATGCTGTAGGAGTGAAGCGCTCGAGCCAGCACGAGGTCTCGGTCAACCCATTACTCCACCATAATTGGGAAGAGACACAGAACGGTGACCCGGCCGTGCGATTGGTCAAAGAAAAGCTAGCACAAGCTGAGACCCATCTTGGCCCAGATGCTCCAGAAGAAGCCCAGCAGCTGTGGAAGGAGAGGGGACGACTGTTCACCTACCAAGGCAAGCTCTGCAAGAGATATGTCAACTGGCGAACGAATGAACTCGTCTGGCAGATAGTGGTCCCGCAGAGGGATGCTCCAATGGTCCTAGCAGCTTATCATGATAATGCAGGACACTTCGGGTGGAAGAAGTTGGAGACCCTACTCCGTGATCGGTTCTACTGGGTGCACATGAGAAAGACAGTCGAGAAGTGGTGCTGAGACTGTGGTCCGTGTAACCTGAGGCGGAAAGATGATGCCAGCCAGAGGTCTCCCCTACAGCCAATTGTCACGAAGCAGCCCCTGGAGTTGGTGGCCCTGGACCACGTGAAGTTAACACCAAGCCGGTCAGGCTATGTGTACGCCCTCACCATTGTGGACCATTACTCTCGTTTCCTGGTAGTAGTGCCCGTGAAGGACCAGACAGCCAGAACAGCAGCGAGAGCATTCCAGGCCTACTTTTGCCGACCTCACGGTTACCCTGAAAGGGTACTGACTGATCAGGGTCCTGCATTCGAGGCAGAAGTGTTCCAAGAGTTCTGTAACATGTACGGTTGTAAGAAAATCAGAACCACGCCGTACCACCCCCAAACCAATGGATTGTGCGAGAAGATGAACCATGTGGTTATTGATATGCTCAAGACTCTACCTTTGGAAGAAAGGAACCAATGGCCAGAAAAGTTACCAGATCTGGTAGACTTGTACAACTATATCCCGGTAAATTCGACCAACTGCAGCCCTGCTTACCTGATGCGAGACAGACCTGGCAAGTTACCCGTAGACTTTGAGATGGGGACTGTGTCACCTGAGGCGGTTCAGAAAATAGAGGATTGGGATACAGAGCGGCAGCAGTGGTACCGTAAGGTCCAGGAATGCGTAGAAAGGAGCCTGTCTCAAGCAAGAACGAGACAAGAGCAGCATTACAATCAAACAGCCCCAGCAACTCCCTTAGCACCTGGAGAACAAGTCCTCAAGAAGAAGCGGAGGGCGCATAAATTGGATGATCAGTGGGAGAATGAACCCTACACCATTATCCCCTCCAACTTTGACAATAGTAAGGTATGCCTCATAAGCAAGGATGAAGGCAAGACCTATCAAGCAGTTTCTCGGGACCGCCTGAAAGCGTGCCCTGAACGGTGCAGAACCCAAAAAGAAGTAGAAGAAGTACAAGAAAGTCCCCAAAGTCAAGAAAAAGAGGAAGAGATGATCCAAACAATCCTTGGAAAATTCCCCAAAACTTGGACCCGAATAAACAATGCCATCGTGGTACCAGTCTTGACGTTCCCGCAGTTGGTCGAGCCAGAAACAGAAGAGGTTCCAGATCCACCTAAAGAACCGTCCGCTCCAACACGAGATGACACGCCAGCAGTGGAACAGGAGGTTCAACTCCCTGCCAGTGGTGAACCTGCCATACCCTTGGCGAATCTGAGATCCCGTAGGCAACCAACATGCATCCCTGTCAGGGTTAGGCCTACCAATCACACGGGGGGGGGCAGACACTCTAAGTAGTCAGGGACAAACCCCAGAGCTACGCCGGTCCCAACGTAGCACTCGGGGACAGCCCCCTCCAAGGTATAGAACATAGAAAGTAAAATACCTAACAGAATGTAAATAGTTATGTGAAATGTCTGTAATGTTGTGTATAAAATGCTTTTTGTCTTAGGTGATTAAGTAAATGGACAATTGGGCCACTGGACTATGGGTGGCCAACACCTAAATTGTTCATAGTTAGCACCAGTGTGCTCAACACCCCTGAAGAAAAACCCGTCCGGCGTGCATAGAGTGAGGTCATCAATGCTCTGACGCACGCCCAGAGCCTACGTTGGGGGTTTGATCGCGGCGGGTCCCCCATGGAGCAGTGTAATGGACACCCGGCAGCGAGCCACACTGGACTCTTATAGTAGTGTTTAAGTTGTATCGTTTAAGTAATGCGCCTCCCACAATGGGATGAAATGTTGTAACCTGTTTTGTTTTTGTTTCTACAGTCCGGGAGTACTGAATTTAACTAAGGGGGAGTGTGGCGCCCCAGGACCTGGTCGCCACAACAGCATTGCCCTTCCAAAGGGTTAATGCTGAGCCTGGAGGTAATTGGGAGGTCCATTGGCCAGCAAGTTTAACACCCAACGCAGTTCTCCCTCCGGCCAGCAGGGGGAGCTCTGAACCTGGAATTCCAGGGAGCCTTCCTCAAGTCTGGCCTGGGGGAGGGAGTAGTGGGCAGTCTGTAGAGAGCAGTAGAAGTGAACAGACGCAGAGTGAGCTGTCCTGTGGATCTGGGGCCTAGAGCTAGAGTAGCTTGGCCCAGAGAAGCAGGAGTAGCTGAGAGGCAGCGGAGAGACTCGGACATCGGAGTCTGTGGCCACCAGGGCTTAAACATACTCCCTGGTAGTCAAATCCGAAGGGCAGGAGGGCTGCAAGCACCTGGCCCAAAAACATCCCAAAGGTACAGCTGCAGCATCGGGGCCCGGTGTGGACTCCAGCAGAGAAGCACCAGAGAGGGCCTGCGCAGCCTGCTACAGAGGGAAAGGGACGTGCCATCAGTCCCAGCAGCAAAGGGGGCCATTGCTGGATTCAGAGAAGCAGGGTCCTAGCATAACAAAGAAAAGTACAGGAGTAGGCCTCATACTCAGCTGGCCAGAAAGATCACCCCAAGTACTTCCAGGCCGACCGGATCCCCATCACCACCTGTAACGGTCTCCCAGGACTGGACTGTTCCCAAAGTAAAAGAGGAAAAGGTAAAGAGACTGTTGTTTGTGCCTGGTTCTTTCATTGCCTGTCGGCCCTGCACCGTGTTAGCCACACAACCCCATAGACTTTCACGAGCACTAACAGTGTCCCCGGGGCTCCGCTCCACCTGTGGGGAGCAGTACCACCATTGCTGCCATAACATCACCCCGGAGGCCTCACACAGCAGCGGCGGCTTAATAGCCGCAGACCACAGGTGGCGTCACGAACACAAACTTTATTCATCAAGCCACATATTCTACTGACACCCACCAGGGCCACGGAGCCGGGCCCAGCCACCACTGACTACCACCGGACTAGTCCGGCCCGGCACCGGGTGTCCCATAGCCCTGGGGTGGGCGAGTCACTATCATGTGACCGGAGCATGTGACCAGGAAGTTGCAGCGCGGCCATTGTACTGTATACACTGTACGGAACCGCGCCGGATCCGACAAAGTGAGGAAAAGCCAGATGTGTGTTCTAAAGCTGGTGTCACACACAGCGACAACGACAACGACGTCGCTGCTACGTCACCATTTTCTGTGACGTTGCAGCGACGTCCCGTCGCTGTCACTGTGTGTGACATCCAGCAACGACCTGGCCCCTGCTGTGAGGTCGCCGGTCGTTGCTGGATTTCCAGCTTCATTCTTTGGTCGTCACTCTCCCGCTGTGACACACACATCGCTGTGTGTGACAGCGAGAGAGCGATGAAATGAAGCGAGCAGGGAGCGGGAGCCGGCGTCTGGCAGCTGCGGTAAGCTGTAACCAGCGTAAACATCGGGTAACCAAGGGAAGACCTTTCCCTGGTTACCCGATATTTACCTTCGTTACCAGCCTCCGCTCTTGCTGCCAGTGCCGGCTACTGCTCTGTGCACATGTGGCTGCAGTACACATCGGGTAATTAACCCGATGTATACTGTAGCAAGGAGAGCAAGGAGCCAGCGCTAAGCAGTGTGCGCGGCTCCCTGCTCTCTGCACTGTGACATGTAGCTGCAGTACACATCGGGTTAATTAACCCGATGTGTACTGTACCTAGGAGAGCAAGGAGCCAGCGCTAAGCGCGGCTCCCTGCTCTCTGCACATGTAGCGACGTTATGATCGCTGCTGCTTCTGCTGTGTTTGACAGCTAAGCAGCGATCATAACAGCGACTTACAAGGTCGCTGTTACGTCACAGAAAATGGTGACGTAACAGCGACGTCGCTGTCGCTTAGTGTGAACCCAGCTTTAGCCTTAGCCAGTAGAGATAAAGTTTAAAAGAACTGAGAGTCCTCAGTGATTGATGCCTTTTCATGGCTAACTGAAAAGATGGTAATAATAGCAGCTTTCCAGACTATTCAGGTCTCTTCATCAGGCTCAGTATAACACAAAATCTGAAGAGTCACATATTTATACACAACAGGACATAGAATAGTGCAGTAAATAAGACAAGTTATGTGAAGCAGATCTATCAGTATGGCAAGAGGACAATCAGTTGTGGCAGTAAATATTGCAGTTCATAGATAAGGAGGGGGAAAGTTTTATTGTCCTCTGATTGGGGTCTGGTCCAGAGTTGTGATACCCCCAGATGGGCTGAGGAGTACATTTCTTAATTGATGTAAAAAGACATAAATCCATGTGACACTTTCATTCCTGCTCTGAATGTGTCACCGGTCATCATAAGTTTGTACACCCAGACTCTCCTGTTTCTGGGATTTGAAATTTCCTTTCAATACCAGCAACTTCATGTCCATGATACTGTGGTCTGGGTTACAGAAATGTTTGGCCACAGGTAGATCTATCCTTTTTTCTCTAATTGTGTGGCGATGAAAATTCATCCTTGCTCTGAGCTGTTGTCGTCTCTCCCCTACATACAGACCCCCAGTTGGACATTTGGTACATATAATTAAGTACACCCCATTAGTTGTGGTGCAGCTGAAGGTACCTGGGATCTTGTAGTCCTGATGTGATCTGGGAATCTTTATCTTGTCCATTGTCAATATAAAGGAAAGGTCTTACATTTTTTCTGGTTGCAGGGAAGTGTTCCTGTTATTGTAGGAGATGACAGGGAGCTTCTGACAATGATGCTTCTTAGATTCGGGGGCTGCCTAAAACACAGAAGTGGGGGATCTGGAAAAATAGATTTTAATCGGGCATCTTTTTGCAGTAATGGTTGTAGTTTCCGTGCAGCTCCTCTCAACACCTCTAGATTTGGATTGTAGGTGATCACAAGAGGGACCCGGTTGTTTTCTTCTTTAGTTTTATAATGCTGGAGATGGTTTCTTGATATTCTCGTGGCTCTTGTAGTCTGTTTGTTTTGAGTTTTTTTTAAACCCAGACCACAGCATCATGGACATGAAATAGCTGGTATTGAAAGGAAACTTCAAAACCCAGAGAGACAGGAGAATCTGGGACACAAACTTATGATGACCGCTGACACATTCAGAGCAGCAATGAAAGGGTCACATGGATTTATGTCTTTTTACATCAATTAATAAAAATGTGCTCCTCGGACCATCTGGGGACATCTCAACTCTGGACCAGACCTCAATCAAAGGTCAATAAAACTTTCACACTTCTTATCTAACAACTGCTGCAATATTTACTGCCACAACTGATTGTCCCCTTGCCATACTAATTGTTCTGCTTCACATAACGTATCTTATTTACTGCTCCATTCTATGTCCTGTTGTGTATAAATATGTGACTCTTCAGATTTTGTGTTATACTGAGCCTGATGAAGAGACCTGAGTAGTCTCGAAAGCTACTATAAATTACGATCATTTCAGTTAGCCATTAAAAAGGCATCAACCACCGAGGACTCTCAGTTCTTTTAAATATTTTTTTTACTTAATCTCCAGTACATTTTATAGTAAAATGAAAAAACTATGAGTCATCTTTAAAAAAATCCCAATTCTTCATACGTCAATGTGGGCGGAAAAATGAAAGAACAGTTGCTCCCGGAATGAGAGTAGGAAAATACAAAAGAGCAAAAACAAAGCATTAACGAGTTTTTCAGTTAACAACAGGGCAATGGAATTAGGGGTCAATGTATTCTTGTTTCTAAGCAGAGGGGCCCAGCATTAATTCATATGGGTAATAGACCGAAAAACAAATTTCTCTAAAACCAATTTTTATTAATTGGTGCCAATAATAAAATCACATCAGGTTATCCCTCACTCTCTAGACTAATATCCCTATCAGAGTGTATTCAGCTCTGCACGACCTGGTGTGTGCTCACTGACCGATATAGCTATATATATGATAGTTTGAGATATGGCTTGATTTAACTATATTAATGTTATTAATAAAAATTGTTTTTAGAGAAATTTGTTTTTCGGTCTATTAGCAGTATTTTTCTCTAATTGGTGTATAAAATTTTTAATTCATATGGGGCCTATGCGATTTCCTTCTGTTGTTTATTTTAAGAATAAAAGAAAATGCTCGCATGGCTCCTTTTCAGCCCCCGTGGACTACTGACCTGGCCTCTGCATCGGGGTCCTGCAAATCGGTTTCACCATCTCAAGACTTTAGTGATACGGCACAGTGAGAGCGCTTGTACGGAAATCAGATCACGGAGACAAGTGTGACCGTAGCGTGGTCACAGTGCTCCATAGATGGTGTACAGATCTGTGCACTTGCTGACGTGCACAATTTACCACCAATTTCTTGTATGAAGGCAGCAAAATAGTGAACATTAACCCAATTACAAAATGTGTCCTCATTATATTTCACTCCTAAACTAGAAAAATTATGTAAATAAGAAAGTTTGGATATTCTTAACTGGTTTCGGAGCTCGTAGACTTTACACGTCCGGGCCATCATCTACTCTGCAGTGATGTTACAAAACCAATAGAAAAGGTAGCCAAGGACAATACAATAATAAAATATAGAATTTTTATTAACGATAATGGTAAAAACAGTACATGCAAGGGTGAGTAATGAATAAAGTGCCGAGGCACCACAAGACTCAGCAAATGGATTTGCAAACAGAAAATCAATAGATTACATAGGGATAAAGGTATATGTTACATTCTAAATATCTGTCCCCATCAAGGGTATAACAGTAATTTAGATGAATGTGATCTTCAAGCAAATCATATGATATAATTAACTGTTTGCATATCACTAAAAGGCATAAACACAGGCAGGAAAAGCAAAGGAAAAATACCAAGGAAATCCCATCATAGGGGTAGATTACCTGTCGCCATTAGCCACTGCTGAGCCACACCAGTGGCTCAGCAGTGGCTAATGGCGACAGGTAATCTACCTCTATGATGGGATTTCCTTGGTATTTTTCCTTTGCTTTTCCTGCCTGTGTTTATGCCTTTTAGTGATATGCAAACAGTTAATTATATCATATGATTTGCTTGAAGATCACATTCATCTAAATTACTGTTATACCCATGATGGGGACAGATATTTAGAATGTAACATATACCTTTATCCCTATGTAATCTATTGATTTTCTGTTTGCAAACCCATTTGCTGAGTCTTGTGGTGCCTCGGCACTTTATTCATTACTCACCCTTGCATGTACTGTTTTTACCATTATCTTTAATAAAAATTCTATATTTTATTATTGTATTGTCCTTGGCTACCTTTTCTATTGGTTTTGTTCTGGCGTAGTAGCCTGACTCCATTTTGGAGATTACTTATTTATTATTTATAATTTTCTTTGTTCATTCGTGTATATCTCCTTGTGGCGACACAATTTGGTATTCATTCTGCAGTTTTGTTCTACAATGTCATTACATAGTAGCACAGCTACACGCAAACATGTAGCAACGGAGAGGAAATCCATCCATCTCTACATAAGGCACAGACGGTTTATTACTGCCTCTGCCTTCTCTGTCACTGTATACACAGCTCTGCATTGCAATGCAGCTGGAACAGTGAGGGACCTGATAGTGACACAGATCTCTGTGTGAGAGCATATCCACCATTGGTACTTGCCAACTGTAATTGTTTGGGGTCTGGTTTGGGGGAGGTTTGCTTTCTTTTGAGGGTGTCTGCTTTCTTTTGGGGGTGTGTGCTTTCTTTGATGACGAGTCCTGCTGTATTCTTTAATTATTTTAGCTGCTTGTACACTTCCTTATGGAACCGCAACTAAGGATTACTTTTGGAGTAGGGCTTATATTTCAAGTATACTCAAATAAAGCCCCAAAAATCCTACAAGGGCTTATTTTCCAGGTAGGTCTTATTTTTGAAAGAAAGAGCTGACGGTGCCTCCTCCCCCATACACAGAGGATATGGTCACTGCGGAGTCATTATATCAGCCCCAGTTACCAGGGAATTAAGATGAAAATAAAAATTCTGACCCCCCCTTATTTTCCCACCAATATCACTTGACAATAAAAACTCGATGCTGAAGTCGGTTTCTTATTTGTTTTTTTTTCTGTTTTTTTACATGTTAAACAGCAAACACAAAAAAATAACAATAATAGAGAACAATGCAGTGCGGAGTCCTTTAACCGTTTTAATAACGCCCTTTGGTGCCACTTTGATGCCGATTTTTGTGGCAGTTTTATCATTTTTGTTTCTGCTTTTCAGGGTATTCACACCCGGGCTCCGCACTGCAGGGGATTATATTGTTTTATTTTTGTAGATAAAGACCTGTAAAAAAGACCCCAAAAATACAGAAAAAATAAGAAACCGACTTCAGCCTCGTCATAAAAACAAAGAAAGGACGACGACAGAAACAGGAAAATGTAGGAGAGAAAATAATAGAGACCCTGCACCTACCTCCACCTGCAGAGCCGCACACTAGATATATGGCTGCTCTGTGCTTACAGGACCTGTGATGATGTCACATGGAGGGGAGGAGTCAGGGTCACATGGTCAGCTCCTCAGTGTATGCAGGGCTCTGCTGTGCTGGGTGTCATGGTGCTGGGTGAGGGGAGGTTATGTCAGGGGGTCACAGTGAGGTAATGGAGGCTGTATGTAGACAGGACACATCCTGGAAGCCGTGGACGGACATGGAGCAGATATCCTGGAAATCCAGGGATGAGCAGTGAAGTCTGAGGGGGCAGTAGCCACAGCTGTTTCTAGATTGTTCCAGAACTATTTACCCCGGCCACAGTAAGCGAGGGTCACTGAGCTTGTGAGGGGCAGTAAAGTCTGAGGGGGCAGGTAAGGGCATAGTTTACACACAATATCATAGTGTGACACAGGAGCAGAGTTTGGAGTTTTCCTTACAAGTTTTTCATTGTTTTTTTCTTTGTTTTTCTACTTTTTTCTGCACTGTTTATCCCCAATAATAGATGCTCCATGGACAATGCTACCAGGTGTGTGTCTTGTCAGATTATGCCTGCCTTGAGCAGCCGTTGGAGGGTGAATATGTCTGCACTCGATGTCAGCGTGTTACATATTTGGACGCCCAGATAACTGATCTAAATATGCAGCTCACAACACTCAGGAACATTGCAAACCTGGAGAGGAGTTTAGAGCTCACTGATCTTTCTCTGGCTGGGGCCAGTGCTATGGAGGAGGGTGGAGGTGGGGAAGGTCAGGACCCAAAGGTAGGTAGCTGGGTAACAGAAGAAGAAGTAGGGGGAAAAGTGTCAGGGAGCCCAGTCCTGATCTGGCACAACGTAGTAAATATGCCTGTGTGGTGGATATTAGGAATGTAGGTCCAGGACTACAATCAGTACAGCAGGACGTTGCTCCTAGCATCCAAGAAAACGACTTCTGTAGATAGGAGGGAAATAGGAGTGCAGCAAAGGCCAGACAGATGTTGGCTAGTAGGGGACTCTATAATTAGGGGGACAGACAGGGTCATCTGTCGCCTAGACCGTGAATGCTGAACTGTGTGTGTGTTGTCTGCCGGGTGCTCGGGTTCGGCATATTGCGGATAGGATAGACAGATTGCTGGGTTGGGCTGGGGAAAACCCAGCGTTCATGGTGCACATGGCTACTAATGACAAAGTTAAAGGCAGGTGGAAGGTCCTTAAAAATGATTTCTGGGAACTAGGAGAGAAGCTAAAGTCCAGGACCTCCAAGGTGGGGTTTTCAGAAATACTACCAATGCCACGAGCGTCACTAGAAAGACAGCGGGAGCTTAGGGAAATAAATACCTGGCTTATAAAATTGTGCAGGAAGGAAGGGTTTGGGTTCATGGAGAACTGGGCTGACTTCTCAGTCGGTTACAGGGCTCTACAGTAGGAACGGGCTGCACCTCAACAGGGAGGGTGCAGTTGTGCTGGGGGAGAAAATAGAGGGGTGGAGGAGCTTTTAAACTAGGATCTGGGGGAGGGAGGGTAGTGGAGCAAATAAGGGGATAGATAGAGCAGATAGAGACAGTAGGGGCCAATGAAGGTTTAGGGGGGTGCTGGGACATAAAAGGAATGTAGGGAGGCTAGGAGTATGGAATGCGTTAATAGTATTAAATGTCTACTGGCAAATGCAAGAAGTCTTGCAAAGAAAATTAATGAAATGGAGACTCTTATGTCATCCCTGGATTATGATGTGGTGGGGATTACGGAAACCTGGCTGGATGAGAGCCATGACTGGGTGACAAACATACAGGGTTATAGTACATTAAGGAAAGAAAAGGTGGAGGGGTGTTTATATTTATCAAATCTAACCTAAGACCTGTGCTCAATAACGACAATGTAGAGTAAGTATGGGTAAATGTACATGAGGAGGGGAATAACGGAAAGATGATAATTGGAGATTGTTATAAGCCACTTAACATACCTGAACAGGTAGAGGGTGAAATGCTGCAACAAATGGAAAAGGCAGCTAATAATAATTATTATGGGAGATATAGAATCTTCTGGTTCTGTTAAAAGCTGTAAGTTCTTATCTACTATTCAAGACAATTTCCTCTCTATGGTAGATGAACTGACCAGGGGAGATAATTTGCTAGATCTCGCCCTGTCAAATAGACCAGATACAATTTCAGATCTACAGGTCCGGGAGCACTTCGGCACCAGCGATCATAATATAGTAAGCTTCAAAGTAATATTCAATAGAACATTTGAAAAGGGAAGTGCTAAAACCTGGAATTAAAGGAAAAGGAAAAGTTTAATTGTGTAGATTTTGGACAATGTTATGGTAACTGGGGATACCGAACATAAATGGGGTAAGTTTAAGGATATACTACTAGAGTCCTGTAAAAAACTTATACCCTCTGGTAATAAAATGTCCAGGAATAAAAAGAAACCACTATGGATAAATAAGAATGTACAAAATATAATAAAAAAAATCTTAAAATCTTGAAGGCTGAGAATACAGAAAGAGCATTTCAAAAGTATAAAGATATCAATAAGAACTGTAAAAAAAAAATCAAGCAAGCAAAATTAGCTACTGAAACAAAAATTGCCAAGGACATTAAAACAAATCCCACATTTTTTTTATCTATATATTAATGTCAAAAGGAACTCAAAGTATGGTATAGGCTTCTTAAAATATAATAACAGGTTAATTATAAAGGACAAAGAAAAGACTGAGATATTAAACAGGCACTTCTCATCAGTGTTCAACAAGAAACTGACTGTTCCAGGGATCATTCAACAAGTCAAAAATCAAAGTTCAGAGATAATTGAGATAAGTGAGATAATTAATTTAACACAAGAAGTACGCCTGCATCTGAGTAAATTAAACATTGACAAATCCGCCGGGCCAGATGGCATTCATCCACGGATATTGAGGGAACTGAGCTCAGTAATTGACAGACCGCTGTATCTCATCTTCTTAGACTCGCTTGTTATAAGAAAAAGCACAAGAATAAGGTCTTATCTGTGAGATATGGTGAACCTGCGACTAATGTTTTGCTCACCTGGGGGTTTGTGTCAGACACAACCACTAGGAAGAATCTTGGAAACACAGCTGCTGCAGCTCCCAGTATCGAGGATACTTTGATCGCAAATAGGAGTGGAAAAGGTTAAATAGCGCTGCTGTGCAATAAAGATGAATGCTGGATCTTTGATACGTTATTATTATTTGATACTTTATTGAATGCATTTTGGAGCAACCTCCTTCACATTCTGTGACGATCCTGATGAAGGAGATTGCTCTGGAACGTGTTGAATGAAGTCACATTTCGAAGATCCAACATTCATCTTTATTGCTCAGCAGCACAGTAATTTAACCCTCTCCAGCCATATTTACGATAGACTCGCTTGTAGCAGGGTTGGTGTCTCAGGATTGGAGGATTGCTGATGTAGTACCGATGTTTAAGAAAGGTAAGAGGGTGGATCCAGGCAACTACCATCCATTAAGCCTAACATCAGTAGTGTGCAAAGTTTTTGAGGGCATTTTAAGGGATGATATGCAAAAATATATTGCAGAAAATAATATAATAACTGACAGACAGCATGGATTCATGAAAGATAAGTCGTGTCTAACTAACATTTTGGGGTTCTATGAGGAGGTAAGTGCAAATCTGGATATTGGTAATGCAACTGATGTGATTTATTTGGACTTTGCAAAGGCATTTAATACTGTACCACATATTAGCTTTATACCGAAGCTTAAGAAGCAGGGACTAAAGTAAACTATATGCAGATGGCTAAGGAATTGGCTAAAAAATAGGAAGCAAAGAGTAGTCATAAATGGTATATTCTCTAAATGGGCTATAGTCAGCAGTGGGTTACCGCAGGGATCTGTGCTACGACCGTTTCTTTTAATCTCTTTATTAATGACGTTGTGGATGGGATTGATAGCAAAGTGTCAATCTTTGCTGATAACACCAAACTATGTGGGATATTAAAAAATGACCTTGATAGTACAATATTACAAAACAATCTGGATAAGATGTTGGAATCGGCAGACACTTGGCAGATCAGTACACGGTGGTAAATATCCCAATCGCCAGTCGGGGCCCACCGTGCTCCAGATGACAAAGGAGCTGCTGGCAACCCGAAGGTTAGACGGAGAATACAGAGCTGGATGGCTCTGAGATAACCCAGGAAACCTGTCACGTGTGTAGGGACACGTCAGACCGGACGATAACCCAGTTAGCATTTTGGTGTACCTGGCGCTACTCTGACCACGTGTGCAGGGAACACGTCAGGTCGGGTGGTGACCAGGTAGCGTTGACCGGAAGACCGCCGCGAAAACGCCCTGTCGACCACGTGTGTAGGATACATCAAGCCGAGCGGTCCTCCGATTAGCGTTTCTGGTCACTTCTCGACTGGCCACGTGTGTGTAGGACACGTCAGGCCAGGTGGTCACACCAGTAGCGTTGACTGGGAAGTCGAAGAGGATCCCAGGGTTCACACTCCCAGCCCAGGAACTCCCTGTTAACACCACAGGGGTCCTGGGGCATGCTGTCCGTGCGCGTAGGTGGCACAACCGGACAGGTGGCGCAGCAGCCGCAGCCCAGTTAACGCCACTGGGCTGCTACAGCAAAACTGGAACGGCAGGAGGGAAGCACGTCGCCTGACCCTGATATGCTGAGCCACGAATCTTGGTGTGACAGGTACCGTTCGCCTAACCCTACCTACCGCTTCCAAACAAAGGCTTATGCCACAATGGGCTCTAAACATGGAGGTGTGCTCAGAACAAGCATATGAGAAGACTGTGCACCTCCATGTTGTCTCCAGCCCCTTTTATAACCTGGGTCCGCCCCAAACCCAGGGTGGACCACAATGGCACCTCCAGGGTGAAATAGCAGAGTGCCATTTCATCAGCGACATCACCAGCAGCCTATCCAGAACCGCCACGTCATTGGTGACCTCATGGCAGCCACACCCCCAAACACCTCACCAGTCATCGTCTGACGACCAATGGTGAGGTGCCAAGTCATAAAGTCGGGCCTCCGCGAGTCAGTCCAGAGTGGCCACGTCATCAGGACACCTGATGCCCTCTGCCCTATCAGGGCTTGCCACCTCACGGAGATGCCCAGTGAGGTCCGTACTGGACCTAGCCTCTGATGCACTAAGTGCCTGAGCATGCTCAGAAGCCTGAACAACAGTCTCAGAAATCAGAATATCTGCCTGAGCATGCTCAGTAGGCACAGCACAGGACTTAGACACGGCACAATGTCCAAGTACCTGTGCAAAGAGGCTTTTCTGAGGCCAAGTCCTCGGTTCAGTAGCTTGAACCGAGGACTTGACCTCAGAAATGGCACTATCAGGCTAAGCATACTCACTGGGCGAAATACTGGACTAATGCCAGCATCACACGATATGATATATCGGGCGATATGTCGGCGGGGTCACTTCATAAGTGACGCACATCCAGCATCGTTTGATGTATCGTAGCGTGTGACAGCTACGAGCGACGGTGAATGAGCAAAAATACTCACCTTATCGTTGCTCATTGACACGTCACTCATTTTCAGAAAGTCGTTTCTTCTTCTCTGCGCCGGTTGTTCATCATTCCCAAGGCAGCACACATCGCTACGTGTGACACCCCGGGAACGATGAACACAGCTTACCTGCGTCCCGCCGGCTATGCGGAAGGAAGGAGGTGGGCAGGATGTTTACGTCCTGCTCATCTCCGCCCCTCCGCTTCTATTGGCCGGCCGCTGTGTGACGTCGCTGTGATGCCGAACGTCCCTCCCCCTTCAGTAAGAGGATGTTCGCCGCCTACAGCGAGGTCGTCTGGGAAGTAAGTACATGTGACAGGGGGTTAACGACTTTGTGCGACACGGGCAACTAATTGCCCATGACGCACAAACAGCAGGGGTGGGTACGATCGCTCGTGCGATTGCACGATAGATCGTACCGTGTGACGCCGGCATTAGGCTCTGGCTGGGTTAAATCGATGCACACATGCGCACTAGCCGCCTCTCCACACTTAGATGTGGAGGAGGAAGCAGCCAGCTGGACGACCCGAGGCATGGCCAAAAATGGCAGCCGGCGCCTGGGCGCAACAGCAGGCTGCTTGCGGCTATGGCAGCGCCGATTCGTAGCATAATGCACCTAGGACGGAGTAATCCTATAGCTGCATATACTGTATATTAAATGGAAGTAAACTCAGGACTACAGAGCAGGAGAAGGACTTGGGTAGTCAGGATACAGATAAGCTGAGCAGCAGCACTGTCAGGCAGCAGCTGAAAAGTAAACAAGATTTTAGGGTGTATAAAAATTATTATTATTATTTATTAGCGCCATTTTGTCCATGGCGCTTTACATGTGAAAGGGGTATACATAATAGGGACAAGTACAATAATCATAAACAATACAAGGCACAGACCGGTACAGGAGGATAGAGATCCCTGCCCGCGAGGTCTCACAGTCTACAAGGGATAGGTGAGGATACAGTAGGTTAGGGTAGAGCTGGTTGTGCGGCACTGTATCAGACTGAGGCGGGCTTTGTACACTACGACATCGCAGGTGCGATGTCGGTGGGGTCAAATTGAAAATGACACACTTCCGGCATCGCATGCGACATCGTAGTGTGTAAAGGCTCGATGATACGATTAACGAACGCAAAAGCGTCGTAATCGTATCATCGGTGCAGCGTCGGCGTAATCCATAATTACGCTGACGCGACAGTCCGATGTTGTTCCTCGCTCCTTCGGCAGCACACATCGCTGTGTGTGAAGCCGCAGGAGCGAGGAACATCTCCTACCGGCGTCACTGAGGCTTCCGTAGGATATGCGGAAGGAAGGAGGTGGGCGGGATGTTTACATCCCACTCATCTCCGCCCCTCCGCTCTGATTGGCCGCCTGCCGTGTGACGTTGCTATGACGCCGCATGACCCGCCCCCTTAACAAGGAGGCGGGTCGCCGGCCAGAGCGACGATCGCAGGACAGGTGAGTCCATGTGAAGCTGCCGTAGCGATAATGTTCGCTACGGCAGCTATCACAAGGAAATCGCTGCTGCGACGGGGGCGGGTACTATCGAGCTCGGCATCGCAGCATCGGCCTGCGATGTCGCAGCGTGCAAAGTACCCCTGAGAGTTAAGGCAGGTTGTAGGCTTGTCGGAAGAGGTGGGTCTTCAGGTTCCTTTTGAAGCTTGTCAAGGTAGGCGAGAGTCTGATATGTTGTGGCAGAGCATTCCAGAGTATGGGGGAGGCACGGGAGAAATCTTGGATGCGATGGTGGGAATAGGAGATAAGGGGGGGGCAGAGAGGAGATCTTGTGAGGATTGAAGGTTACATGCAGGTAAGTACCGGGAGACTAGGTCACAGATGTAGGGAGGAGACAGATTGTGGATGGCTTTATATGTCATGGTTAGTGTTTTGAACTGGAGTCGTTGGGCAATGGGAAGCCAGGTCGGGGAGTAGCGGGGGGACAGGTGGATTAGCCGGGCAGCATAGTTTAGAATAGATTGTAGGGGTGCGAGACTGTTAGAAGGGAGGCACAGAGCAGAAGATTGCAATAATCCAGGCGGGAGATAATAAGGGCAAGTACTAGGGTTTTTGCAGCTTCTTGGGAAAGGAATGTACGAATCCGGGAAATATTTTTGAGTTGGAAGCGGCAGGAGGTGAAGAGGGCTTGGATGTGTGGCTTGAAAAAGAGATCAGAGTCTAGAGTTAGGGGTACTTTGCACACTACGACATCGCAGGTGCGATGTCGGTGGGGTCAAATCGAAAGTGACGCACATCCGGCATCGCTGTCGACATCGGAGTATGTGAATCCTTTTTACTACGATTAACGAGAGCAAAAGCGTCAAAATCGTATGATTGGTGTAGCGTCGGTCATTTCCATAATTTGGGAAGGACCGATGTTACGATGTTGTTCCTCGTTCCTGCGGCAGCACACATCGCTGTGTGTGAAGCCGCAGGAGCGAGGAACATCGGCTTACCTGCGTCCCGGGTGCAATGAGGAAGGAAGGAGGTAGGCGGGATGTTTACATCCCGCTCATTTCCGCCCCCCTGCTTCTATTGGCCGCCTGCCGTGTGACGCCGCACGACCCGCCCCGTTAGGAAGGAGGCAGTTTGCCAGCCAGAGCAACGTCGCAAGGCAAGTAAGTGCATGTGAAGCTGCTGTAGCGATAATGTTCTCTAAGGCAGCTATCACAAGATATTGCAGCTGCGACGGGGCGGTGACTATCGTGCTCGGCATCGCTACCATCGGCTTGCAATGTCGTAGTGTGCCAAGTACCCCTTACTGCCAGGCAGCGAGCACGTGGGACTGGGGAAAGTGAGCAGCCATTGACATTGATGGATATGTCAGGTGGGGGGGTTGAGTGAGGAGGAGGAAAGATGATGAATTCTGTTTTGTCCATGTTCAATTTTAGGAATCGAGCAGAGAAAAAAGATGAAATAGTAGACAGCCATTGTGGGATTCTGGTTAGTAAGGAGGTGATGTCAGGTCCAGAAAGGTAGATCTGCGTATCATCAGCGTAGAAATGATACTGAAAGCCGTGGGACTCTATGAGCTGTCCCAGGCTGAACGTGTAGATGGAGAACAGCAGGGGTCCAAAAACTGAACCTTGGGCGACACCGACAGAGAAGGGGCGAGATGAGGAAGTGGTGTGAGAGTGGGAGATGCTGAAAGTTCGGTTGTTTAAGTATGAGGAGATCCAAGATAGTGCCAAGTCTGTGATGCCCAGAGACAAGAAAATCTGTAGTAGAAGGGAATGGTCTACTGTGTCAAAGGCAGAGGACAGGTCCAGGAGGAGGAGGACAGAGTAGTGTTGCTTGGCTTTTGAGGTTAGTAGGTCGTTAGTCACTTTGGTAAGGGCAGTTTCAGTAGAATGATGGGGTCAGAAGCCAGATTGTAACCGGTCAAAGTGGGAGCAGGAAGAGAGGTAGGAGGACAGTTTAAGATGAACATGCTGTTTCAGTAGTTTTAAGGCATAGGGGAGAAGTTTTAAGGGGCGATAGTTTGACACAGAGGTAGGGTCAAGGGAGGGCTTTTTGAGGATGGGTGTGATGGAGGCATGTTTAAAGCATGAAGGGAATACACCAGTTGTTAGTGATAGGTTGAAACAGGGGCGGACCACCAGGAGGTCTGGAGAACCCCCAGTGGGCCCCTGCTATTGATAGCCATGCCCCCTATGCCCCGCCTCCCTACCCCCCCTGGGCCCCTATGGATATGTGAAAGAGGCCCCCCCCGGCCGGTAATTTCACTAATCACATTGCCGATATGATTAGTGACAATCCCATTCCCTCTGCAGCGGCAAGCAGGGAGAGCGATCTCTCTGCTCTGCCTGCTGTCACTGTTAGTGCCGCTCTGACTCATCTGCGCAGCGACACTGCGGGAGGAGGCAGTCTCAGAGCAATGACTGCTTCCTTCCTGTGCAGGTGCTGGCAGCATTGCGCTGCGGAGGACGGACCCGGCGTCACCCCAGGCCAGGCTGTAGGAGTAGCAGCACGTGAGTATAGAAGGCGAGGGCCCAGGGGGGCGAGCAGGGGCCCCCGGGGGGGGGCGGGGGCCCAGGGGAGTGATCGGGTGCCCAGGGGCATGAACAGGGGCCCAGGGGAGGGTGCGGGGGCCCCGGGGGTGTGTGCAGGGGGGCTCTTTACCTTACCAGTCACTTGCCTGGGGCTAGCCCCGGGCCAGGGGTCCCCAGACGGTGCTCCAGCCGCCTCCACCATCCCATCTGTCCTGCTGCTGGGGGCCTGTAGTGCAGATGCCCCCCCCCCCAGTATGGTGCCCTCAGGCAGCTCCCAGGCCACAGGGCATCACAGGCCTGAGTGGGCCCCAGCACCCAGCCTTTCAATCGTAAACTTCAGTGATCGTACAAGTTCTGTACGATTACTGAAGTTTTCGCAGTTGCAGGACCTTTAGTGACATCACATGTGTCATGTGACTCACCAAAGGTCCTAGAGCTGCACTGCGGGAGTCCCCAGGCCTGCACCGACCGCGCCGGTATTCAGATGTATGCGCATCTTTCAGGCGTGCATACATTTGTACAGTGCGGCCGGTGACAGGAGGCAGAGCAGCGCTGCTCAGCCCCGCACCGCGACGTACCATCATCGCCGGGGCTGCAGAGGAGCGCGCCTCAATCCTGCACCGACATCATCATCACCGGGGCCGCAGCTGCAGGATTGAAGAGGAGGACGCGCAGGCACAGGTAAGTGCTCCAGAGGAGCCGAAGATGTACTTTTATATGAGGGGCTGCGGGTGGAGGAGGAGCAGTGTTATTTTACAAGGGGCATTAAGAAGCGGTGGGGGACTTTATGGAGCATATTATGGGTCAGTGGGGGACATAATAGGGCAGTCGGGAACATAATAGGGCAGTGGGGAACATAATAGGGCAGTGGGGACATTATAATGCAGTGGGGACATCATAATGCAGTGGGGAACATAATAGGGCAGTGGGGAACATAATAGGGCAGTGGGGAACATAATAGGGCAGTGGGGAACATAATAGGGCAGTGGGGACATTATAATGCAGTGGGGACATTATAATGCAGTGGGGAACATAATAGGGCAGTGGGGAACATAATAGGGCAGTGGGGAACATAATAGGGCAGTGGGGAACATAATAGGGCAGTGGGGAACATAATAGGGCAGTGGGGGACATAATAGGGCAGAGGGAGACATAATAGGGCAGTGGGGGACATAATAGGGCAGTGGGGAACACTATAAGGCAGTGGTGGACAATATAGAGCAGTGGGGGACACTATAAGGCAGTAGGGGACACTATAAGGCAGTGGGGACATAATAGGGCAGTGGGGGACATAATAGGGTAGTGGGGGACATTATAGGGTAGTGGGGGACATTATAGGGCAGTGGGGGACATTATAAGGCAGTGGGGGACATTATAGGATAATAGGGGCCATTATGAAGCAAATTGGGGCATTATAGGTCAGTGGGGGATGTTATGAAAGAAATTGGGACATCATAGGGTAATGGGGGACATTATGAGGCATCAAAGATTGTGGAAGGAAGCATAGTATAATGAGGAGGGGGGGGAATTTATACAGGGATGTAGTTGGGGGAGATATTATAGAAAGGGCAAATTTTTGGGAGACATTTTGGAAAGGGGCACTCTGTGGGGCTATTTTGGAGAGGAGCAGTGTGTGGGGGGGATATTTTGTGCAGGAAGCAATTAACAGACCCTTCTGATTCCACTTGTTTCCCCAGACATTATTAAATAAAAGGGGCCAGGATGAGGGACATAATTACTATATGGGGCCAGAATGAGGGACATACAGTGCCTACAAGTAGTATTCAACCCCCTGCAGATTTAGCAGGTTTACACATTCGGAATTAACTTGGCAGTGTGACATTTGGACTGTAGATCTGCCTGGAAGTGTGAAATGCACTGCAGCAAAAAAGAATGTTTCTTTGTTTATTTTTTTTTTTTTAAATTGTGAAAAGTTTATTCAGAGGGTCATTTATTATTCAACCCCTCAAACCACAAGAATTCTGTTTGGTTCCCCTAAAGTACCGTATTAAGAAGTATTTCAGGCACAAAGAACAATGAGCTTCACATGTTTGGATTAATTATCTCTTTTTCCAGCCTTTTCTGACTAATTAAGACCCTCCCCAAACTTGTGAACAGCACTCATACTTGGTCAACATGGGAAAGACAAAGGAGCATTCCAAGGCCATCAAAGACAAAATCGTGGAGGGTCACAAGGCTGGCAAGGGGTACAAAACCCTTTCCAAGGAGTTGGCCCTACCTGTCTCCACTGTTGGGAGCATCATCCGTAAGTGGAAGGTTTATGGAACTACTGTTAGCCTTCCACGGCCTGGACAGCCTTTGAAAGTTTCCACCCGTGCCGAGGCCAGGCTTGTCCGAAGAGTCAAGGCTAACCCAAGGACAACAAGGAAGGAGCTCCGGGAAGATCTCATGGCAGTGGGGACATTGGTTTCAGTCAATACCATAAGTAACGTACTCCACCGCAATGGTCTCCGTTCCAGACGAGTCCGTAAGGTACCTTTACTTTCAAAGCGTCATGTCAAGGCTCGTCTACAGTTTGCTCATGATCACTTGGAGGACTCTGAGACAGACTGGTTCAAGGTTCTCTGGTCTGATGAGACCAAGATCGAGATCTTTGGTGCCAACCACACACGTGACGTTTGGAGACTGAATGGCACTGCATACGACCCCAAGAATACCATCCCTACAGTCAAGCATGGTGGTGGCAGCATCATGCTGTGGGGCTGTTTCTCAGCCAAGGGGCCTGGCCATCTGGTCCGCATCCATGGGAAGATGGATAGCACGGCCTACCTGGACATTTTGGCCAAGAACCTCCGCTCCTCCATCAAGGATCTTAAGATGGGTCGTCATTCATCTTCCAACAAGACAACGACCCAAAGCACACAGCCAAGTAAACCAAGGCCTGGTTCAAGAGGGAAAAAATCAAGGTGTTGCAGTGGCCTAGTCAGTCTCCTGACCTTAACCCAATTGAAAACTTGTGGAAGGAGCTCAAGATTAAAGTCCACATGAGACACCCAAAGAACCTAGATAACTTGGAGAAGATCTGCATGGAGGAGTGGGCCAAGATAACTCCAGAGACCTGTGCCGGCCTGATCAGGTCTTATAAAAGACGATTATTAGCTGTAATTGCAAACAAGGGTTATTCCACAAAATATTAAACCTAGGGGTTGAACAATAATTGACCCACACTTTTATGTTGAAAACTTATTAAAATTTAACTGAGCAACATAACTTGTTGGTTTGTAAGATTTATGCATCTGTAAATAAATCCTGCTCTTGTTTGAAGTTTGCAGGCTCTAACTTATTTGCATCTTATCAAACCTGCTAAATCTGCAGGGGGTTGAATACTACTTGTAGGCACTGTACATTATTAGTTTATGGTGGCACTTGGGGCATAATTACTGTAGGGGCAAATTAGGGGACATTATTACTGATGAAATATAAGTTAATTTTTGAGGATATTGTCTCCAATGGGGGAACAACAGTCTGATATAGTGTAGAAATTGGGGAAATAGTGAGGAATATGCTAGTCTAAGTGAAGTGAAAGTGAAGTGGTAGTGGAGCAACGAAGAAAAGGAGCAAAAGTGAGCGTAGAAAGACCTGAAGTTAGTCCAGCTAAGTGCAGGACGGTGTCAGCAAGGTCAGCAACAGCGGTGATCGTCTGGAGGGGGACTGCTCGGAGGTTGCTGGAAGGACCGCGGACGGGTAGTGGCCCGGCGGTCTGGAGCAGTATACGAAGGACAGTCAGCACAAGGGCAGGGGCCTCTCGGACCCCGGCAAGGCTAGGAGTCGCCATAATTTGCCGAATCCGTCAGTGAAGGGGACGTGGATCCCCAACAACCAAGTCCCGACTGAAGGCAACAGTCCAACCATTGAGGAGAAACACCGCCACCGCCAGGGCACCAGTTTCTCAGGGCCAGCGCCTGCGGGCAAAGTAGGGCTCCTCCGGCCCATATCCAAGCCGGGGAGCGGGTTACCGGTGGGAACCCATCGCTACCAACACAGGAACACTAGGTGCAGGTCAAAGGGACATCACCGTTACCTACTGGGAGAGCAAGTGCAGCCGTCCGTGGGAACCGTCTTTCCAGCCGTGTGGTTTACCGTAAAACTGTGTCAACGTCTCAGGCTGAGTGAGTACCACAGTGCCGCAAGGCACAGCGCTGCCCCCGCGTCCCTGCGCCCACCAGGCCCTGCACCTCCCTCCCCATCACTGGGCCCCGGGATCACCAACCCCTACCCACGGAGGGGCAACACAACACCTGGCTGCTCCGCATCACCACTCCCGGGATCCCCCTATTGAGCAGCGGTGGTGCTACAAATCACCACAACCGTGGGTGGCGTCACGGACAATAAACAACCCCCACACCCAAAAACAACCCCCTTTCACTCACGGGCGAGGAGCGCCGCTAGAGTCCCCGGGATCCGGCCCAACGCTCGAGCCACCGAGCAGCAGCAGGCCGCAGCAGCCGCGGCGGCCGGACCCGAGCAGCAGTGGGAGAGCGCGGCGTCCCCTCCTCCGCCCGCGACAACTTGGCGTCACGAACAGGATCTTACCGCTCTGCCGTTGGGTAGAGGTGCGCCTTGTGACCGCCGGAGGTATCCGGCTGAAAATTTCCAGAAGTCGCCATCTTTGGCGCGAAAAGTTCCCGCTCGAGCGTCTTCTCGAGTAGCAGAGGCGCGAAGGCCGAAACTCCGCCCCAATAGAGGAGTGGCCGGAAAGAAGCTAAGGGGGACGCGATGGCAGCTGGCTGCATGTGAGAGCAGCTATAAAAGCAGGGACGCCAGGACTCTGCAGTCACCCCGTTCCTGGAAGAAGTCACCATGTGGATGCCGTCCCGAAACACCGTGGCCCCCGCGCCGGGAACCGCAGTGTGGGTGGAAATCCGGACTGCGCAGCTCCACCTAAGGCTGCAGGTCAAGATGCAGCTCCTCTTGGAGGAGTGGGAGACCGACATGGCGGACGTTATAGCCACCGTGCGGAGACGCGAGGAGGAGGCGGAGGAAGGGAGGGTGAGTGACCCACGCCCCTATGTCCCCGAGGGACCGGCCGCTGCGGCTGAGGGACCCGGTCCAAGCCCTCTCCCTCCGCTGCCTCCTTCGCCACCCGTCTCGGAGGCCGTGACCCCGCCACTAGGCCCGCTACCACCGCAACCGGTAGTGATACCCAGCATGCCCGCCCCGGCGGGCCGACCTGTAGCCGGAGCCCGTAGCAAGCCGGAGGTGTTGCCGTGGAAGGCCCCGAAGTCTGCACCGGAGGCAGCCCCTGAAAAGTTCCCCGAGCCGGAGCCGATGACCCGTTCCGAGCCGAAGGCCAAGCCGCGGAAAGCCCCTGTGCCCATCCCCCACACCTCGGCTGAGGTAGCGCCGGGTTGTTGCTGTAAGGCAGCGCCCAAGGCCAAGACACCGCGGGACACGCCGCCCAGATTCCTGACAGTGGGCAACGTCCAGGATGTCCCGCAGGGCCCGACCCGTGCGCCGGAGCTCGCAGCAGCACCGTATTGGGACAGGGAGCCGGTACCGTTGGGCCTGGAGATCAGAGAGAGAGGAAGAAGGCCGAGCTGGTGGCCCGAGCTATCAGGGAGAAGGAGAATCTCCGCCAGGCCACATTCCGTGTCCGGGGTCCGCTGTACGAGGGGCAGGTGAGGCGGTTTGATGTCCGCCGGGGCTACGGGTTTATCTATGAACCGGGCCTGGAGGCCGAAGTGTTTGTAGCCCGGCGGGATGTGAATGCCCACCTGCCTGAGGAGCATCCCGGCCGCAACCTAATGCCGGGAGACATCGTTCAGTATACCCGGCACTGTGGAGAGAGGGGGTTATTTGCCTTGGATGTAAAACTGCGGGGCAGCCAGGAGAGCAGAGTGAGTCCTGCACCCCCTCCCGCAGATGAAGCCGAAGAACCGGAGTAGGGCAGCGGATGCCCGCTGCAGCAGTCCCCGTTGGGACCACCTTTGTGTTTGTTTAAAAGTTTGACAGTTTAAAAGTTTGAAAAATGATAAGTGAAATGATTACCGTGTACTTCACCTGATTCTCTGTGATTGAACCGGCCGGAGCCGACACCGTTGTCCCCGTGGGGGACCGTTTAAAAAGTTAGCATGGGAACTATCCATGGACAAGCCCGTGAACTTGCAGGGCAACCACAAACGTTAAGTGGCATGTAAATAGGTTGTTTTACCGTACCGTTTCCGCAATTGCCGCCTCCGGAGAGGCAGGTTGGAGGGAGGGCCCTCAGCAGAGCAGGCTGGGGCCCAGCCACCACAGGAACCGGTGGCTACCCTCTGGAGGGGAAGGACAAATCCCGCTCGGGTAACTTGTGCTGGACTGTGGGTCAAGGGGTGCTGCCTGGGCTTTAGGGGCAGCATCAGGGCCAAGTTGCTTGGGTGGGAGAGAGCGGAAACCGTACCCGTAAAACCGTTTAGTAACGTTTAAGAAATGTGCCTCCCATTGTGGGATGATGTTATGCATTAAAATGTTACCGTTTACCTTTTTATACATTTACAGAAAATAAAACTGGTGTTGGACGGGCAGCCCGCGGACGGTCTGCATTTTGCTAAGGGGGAATGTGACGCCCTGGGCAAGCCAGGGGTCACAGGTCATCACACCACCACACCCTACATCCCAGTTAGGAACACCAAGGCTACTCAAATCCTTGTTGCCTTCTTCCAGGGGCTGATGTTCACACCAGGGGGTGGGCCAGGTGGTTGGCTCCGCCCACCGAGGAGTACACAGCCCTGGAGGCGGGAAGAAACCAGGCAGATGAGTTTAGGAGTCAGCTCAGGGAAGAGCTAGAGTGAAGAAGGAGTAAACAGTGGAGTGGTAGAGAGTCTAAGTGAAGTGAAAGTGAAGTGGTAGTGGAGAAAAGAAGAAAAGGAGCAAAAGTGAGCGTAGAAAGACCTGAAGTTAGTCCAGCTACGTGCAGGACGGTGTCAGCAAGGTCAGCAACAGCGGTGATCGTCTGGAGGGGGACTGCTCGGAGGTTGCTGGAAGGACCGCGGACGGGTAGTGGCCCGGCGGTCTGGAGCAGTATACGAAGGACAGTCAGCACAAGGGCAGGGGCCTCTCAGACACCGGCAAGGCTAGGAGTCGCCATAATTTGCCGAATCCGTCAGTGAAGGGGACGTGGATCCCCCAACAACCAAGTCCCGACTGAAGGCAACAGTCCAACCATTGAGGAGAAACACCGCCACCGCCAGGGCACCAGTTTCTCAGGGCCAGCGCCTGCGGGCAAAGTAGGGCTCCTCCGGCCCATATCCAAGCCGGGGAGCGGGTTACCGGTGGGAACCCATCGCTACCAACACAGGAACACTAGGTGCAGGTCAAAGGGACATCACCGTTACCTACTGGGAGAGCAAGTGCAGCCGTCCGTGGGAACCGTCTTTCCAGCCGTGTGGTTTACCGTAAAACTGTGTCAACGTCTCAGGCTGAGTGAGTACCACAGTGCCGCAAGGCACAGCGCTGCCCCCGCGTCCCTGCGCCCACCAGGCCCTGCACCTCCCTCCCCATCACTGGGCCCCGGGATCACCAACCCCTACCCACGGAGGGGCAACACAACACCTGGCTGCTCCGCATCACCACTCCCGGGATCCCCCTATTGAGCAGCGGTGGTGCTACAAATCACCACAACCGTGGGTGGCGTCACGGACAATAAACAACCCCCACACCCAAAAACAACCCCCTTTCACTCACGGGCGAGGAGCGCCGCTAGAGTCCCCGGGATCCGGCCCACCGCTCGAGCCACCGAGCAGCAGCAGGCCGCAGCAGCCGCGGCGGCCGGACCCGAGCAGCAGTGGGAGAGCGCGGCGTCCACTCCTCCGCCCGCGACACATGCACACACACACACACTATACTGTACACTATTTACAGAGCTCCTGTGTATAATGTCACTGGTGAGCACTGTATTACCTATACACTATATACAGAGCTCATGTGCATTATGGCACTGATGATAATATTAGTGTTAATAGCATTGTAGTTTTTATTCATGATCATTATTATAGTATTATATGTCCTTGTGTGGTAGTAGTAATATGTCGTCTGGTCATGTTGTACTAATATTTGTCTCGTGTGTGTGGTATCATTTGGTCATTATGTGGTCTGGTCATAGTGTCACGATATTTCTCCCTTGTATGTGGTTGTATTCGGTCACTATGTGGTCTGATTATGGTGTGGCGGTATTACTTTCTTGTATGTAGTTATAGTCGGTCATTATGTGATGTGGTTATAGTGTTGCGGTATTTCTCCTTGTATGTGGTAATATTCGGTTACTGTGTGGTCTAATTATGATGTGGTGGTATTACTCTCTGGTATGTGGTTGCTTTTGATCACTATCTGTTGGTAGTATGTTATCTGGTCATAGTGTCGCGGTATTTCTCCCTTGTATGTGGTATTATTCGGTCACTTTGTGGTCTGGTCACGGTATGGTGGTATTTCCCCCTTGTATGTGGCTGTATTTGGTCACTGTTTGGTGGTAATATGTGGTTTGGTCACAGTGTGGTGGTATTTCTCCCTTGTATGTGGCTGTATTTGGTCACTGTTTGGTGGTAATATGTTGTCTGATCACTGTGTGGCGGTATTTTTCCCTTGTATGGGTTGTATTTGTCAGGGCCAGGTGGACGGGCAGACCCAGGAGGTGGATCCACTGGGCCGAACTCCTAGATGGTGGTAAGGGGTCCGGTAGCTGGAGCACTATAGGCAGCAGAACAGTCCGTGCACACGAGTATAACGGAGAAGTCCCTGGGACCACGGAGTCACTGGTGGTAGTCCGGGTGACGCAGCTCAGGTTCGGAAGCCGAGAAGATGTCAGGCGGGGTCCGGAACCTTTGGAGCGAGATGACAGGTCACCGCAGGGATCCGAGATGGTACGGACTGTCAGGATGGCAGAAGGACAGCGTTCGGGATTCGGTCTGGACCGGATGGCGAGGCAGGCACGGCTCTACAAGAGAGATAGGTGAGTATATACACATAGACACCAGGAGACCTGACTCCTAGCTTAAGAAACACGAAGATCAGGCCCCGCCCCCTTGGACATTAACCCCTTTTATACCCTGTACCTGTTTTGCATCATTTCCTGTTAATGGACGCTGGCCCTTTAAGAAAGGGTCAATGACTGCGCGCGCGCCCTAATGCGCATGCGCGCGGCCCGAGTGCCAGAAGCCTGAGCAGGAAGCTGCGAGGAGGAAGCAGCAGGGCCAGGATGGGGCTGTGAAGCCGACGGACGCCGGGTGCGGGGACCAGGACGCTGGGGACGCGCCGGCAAGGGGTGCTGGAGAGCGGGGAGCGGCGGTGACCGGACCAAGGAACCGGGAAGCGAGGCGGGGGAGCCGGGGAGCGTGACAGGTGAGCCGGAGGGCAGCACAGGGGACCCAGGGAGCGTGACAGTACCCCCCCCCACGCCCCCCTCCCCGCAACCGGGACAGGAAGGCACGGATCAGCGGAGTACCCACATTCTCCCGGGGCTCCCAGGACCTATCCTCAGGACCATACCCTGCCCAGTCCACCAGGAAGAACTGTCGACCCCGTACAGTCTTCATGGCCACGATATCCCTTACCGCATAGATGTCGTCATCGGCAATAGGTGGAGGAGCCGAACTGGCAGCAGCGGAGAAGGGACCCAGGACCACCGGCTTGAGCAGGGAGACGTGGAATGAGTTGGGTATCCTCATCGTGGCCGGGAGCTGTAGCTTGTAGGAGACCTCATTGATCTTGTTGAGGACTTTAAACGGCCCGATGTAGCGAGGACCCAGCTTGTAGGATGGTATCTTCAATCGGACGTACTTGGATGCAAGCCAGACTAGATCTCCAGGAGAGAAACACGGAGGGTCCAGACGTCTCTTGTCTGCGTGTCTTTTCATCCGCAGGGAAGCACGCCCAAGGGACGCCTTGACAGAGTCCCAAATGGTTGCAAAGTCACGGGCTACAGTATCAGCAGCAGGGACATCCGAAGAAGGGGATACAGGCAATGGGACGGAGGGCTGAAGTCCGTAAACGACATGGAAGGGAGAGCTGGAGGACGACTCACTGATGTGGTGGTTATGGGAGAATTCAGCCCAAGGAAGAAGCGTGGACCAGTCGTCGTGATGGGCGTTGACATAGTGACGTAAGAAAGAGGTCAAGATTTGATTGACCCTCTCCACTTGGCCATTAGACTGAGGATGGTATGCAGATGAAAAGTCCAGAGTCACTCCCAGATGGTTGCAGAGAGCCCTCCAGAAGCGGGAGGTGAACTGAGTTCCTCTATCGGATACGATGTGAGATGGAAAGCCATGCAAGCGGAAGATGTGATGTATGTAGGCGTCCGCGAGTTCCTGAGCAGAGGGCAATCCAGCCATAGGGACGAAATGAGCCATTTTAGAGAACCGATCCACCACGACCCATATGACTGTGTGTCCGGAGGACAATGGCAAGTCTGTAATAAAGTCCATCGCTATGTGTTGCCACGGAACTGAAGGTATCGGCAGAGGCAGAAGACGGCCATATGGCAGGTGTTTGGGCGTCTTGTTCCTGGCACAAGAGGAGCAGGCAGAGACAAAAGCAGCGACGTCCGTGCGAAGGGATGGCCACCAGTAATGACGTACAATCGCACCCCATGTTCTCTTCTGACCAGCATGACCGGCTGTTTTCGAGGCATGACCCCAGTGTAACACTTTTTGCCTGTCTGTCTCAGAGACATAGGTCTTCCCGGGCGGTATCTGGGCCAGGGTGACAGGGGCCACCGGAATGATTTTGCTAGGACAGATGATGGGTTGGGTAGTCTCCTCCTCCTGCTCCATGGGCATGAAAGACCTGGACAAGGCATCAGCGCGTACATTCTTGTCCGCGGGTCGGAAATGGAGCTGGAAATCAAACCTGGCAAAGAATAAGGACCACCTGGCTTGCCGTGGGTTCAGTCGCTGAGCAGACCGCAGGTATTCCAGGTTCTTGTGGTCCGTGTAAATAATAACGGGGTACACTGCTCCTTCCAGAAGGTAGCGCCATTCCTCCAGAGCCAGTTTGACTGCCAAGAGCTCTCGGTCACCGATGGTGTAGTTGCGTTCAGGCGCTGAGAAGCTCTTGGAGAAGAATCCGCAAGTCACCATCTTCCCGGAGGAGGACTTCTGCATGAGCACTGCTCCGGCTCCTGAGGAGGAGGCATCCACCTCCAAGGTGAACTGGCGGTTTAACTCCGGACGGTGGAGTACAGGAGAGGAGGCAAATGCCCGCTTCAGAGAGCCAAACGCGGCGTCGGCCGCAGGTGACCAGTCCTTTGGATTAGCCTCCTTCTTGGTCAAAGCGGAGAGAGGAGCAGTCAGAGCCGAGAAGTGAGGGATGAACTGGCGGTAGTAGTTGGCGAATCCCAGGAAGCGTTGGATTGCCTTCAGTCCAGAAGGAGGAGGCCAGTTGAGAATGGAGAAGACCTTCTTTGGATCCATCTGCAGTCCGGTATCAGAGATGATGTACCCCAGGAAGGGGAGAGAAGACTGCTCAAAGACACACTTCTCATACTTCGCGTACAGACGATTCTCTCTCAGTCTTTGTAGGACCAGCTGTACATTCTCTCTGTGGGTCTGGAGGTCCGGAGAGAAGACAAGGATGTCATCCAGATATACTACCACACAGACGTAAAGAAGGTCCCGGAAAACGTCGTTCACCAGTTCTTGAAAGACGGCTGGGGCGTTACACAGGCCGAAGGGCATCACGCAGTATTCATAGTGCCCATCGCGCGTATTGAACGCGGTCTTCCATTCGTCCCCAGAGCGGATGCGTACCAGATTGTAAGCACCCCGAAGATCCAGCTTGGTGAACACACGAGCTCCTCTAAGCCGGTCAAACAATTCGGGGATGAGCGGCAGAGGGTACTTGTTTTTTACGGTGATTTGATTCAAACCCCAGTAGTCTATGCATGGGCGTAAGTCGCCCTCTTTCTTCTTGACAAAGAAGAAACCTGCTCCAGCAGGAGAGGAGGATCTCCGAATGAATCCCCTTGCCAGGCTCTCTGTGATGTAAGTAGACATGGCCCTTGTTTCGGCTGGAGACAATGGATATATCCGTCCTCGAGGTGGTGTTGTTCCAGGGAGCAGGTCGATGGCACAATCGTAAGGACGATGTGGCGGAAGTACCTCGGATTCCTTTTTATCAAAGACGTCTGCAAAGGACCAATAGGCCGAGGGCAGCCCCGGTAGGTTCTCTGGAACCGGAGGTTGTCGGATGGGTTGTATGGTCTTCAGGCACTTCTCATGGCACGAAGAGCCCCATCGGGTGATTTCGCCAGTACCCCAGCTGACTGATGGTTCGTGTGTCCGCAACCAGGGAAGTCCCAGCAGGATTTGATGGGACATGTGTGGGAGGACGTAGAGAGCGATGTTTTCGGTGTGCAGGGCACCGATACGCAGTTCCACCGGCTTGGTGATCCAGGAGATGGTGTCAGAGAGGGGTCTCCCATCCACAGAGGCAATCACGAGGGGCTTGTCGAGTGGAGTAACAGGCACCTGGTACTTGTCCACCGTGGCCTGCTGCCCCGGAATCGAGGTATGCCTCAGCCGTGAACCGCGTCTCTCCCGTTGTCACTTGCACAGTCCACGTAACCGGGTCTGAGAGAGTCCCAGCACCTAGGGTGGCCTCTCCTACCAACCCTAGGCTTTGGAGTTTCCCGGCCTCTCTGGACAGGAGCGTAGCAGGTGTGTGCCCTCTCCGCAGTAAAAGCAGAGGCCCTTGGCGAGCCGCTCAGCTCGACGTTGTTCAGACTGCCGCACTCTGTCGATCTGCATGGGCTCGTGGACGGGGACCCCAGCTGTCGAAGACTGAAGTACGGCGGGCTTCTGCGGAGGAGAGGAATGCCGTACCGGTCGTCTCTCACGGGACACTTCCTTGGATCGCTCCTGAAAGCGGATGTCCACTCGAGTCGCTAGGGCGATCAGTGCATCCAGGGTGGTCGGTAAGTCACGACCCGCCAGCTCATCTTTAATTCGCCCCGAGAGTCCTTCCCAGAAGGCGGCGGTTAGGGCCTCGTTGTTCCACCCGAGTTCCGAAGCCAAGGTGCGAAACCGGATTGCGTATTGGCCCACCGTCAGAGTCCCCTGACGTAGCCGGAGAAGAGACGAAGCAGACGCGGAGGCGCGTCCGGGCTCATCAAAGGTGCCACGGAATGCCTGCAGGAAGTCCTGGATGTTCGTGGTCACAGGATCCCCCTTCTCCCACAAGGGGTTCATCCACGCCAGTGCCTCACCCTCTAGATGGGACATGATGAAGGCGACCTTGGCTTGGTCAGAGGCAAACAAATGCGGCAGCTGCGTGAAATGGAGGGAGCATTGGTTTAAGAATCCCCTGCAGGTCTTGGGGTCTCCGGCGTACCGGGGTGGTGAGGCCAAACGAAGTCTGGAAGTATCTGAAGACGTCGCCACGGGAGCTGGAGCCGTGGCTTGACTAGTGGAAGCCCGGGATGCTGAAGACGTAACTGCCGCTTGTAGCGTGTTCAGGCGGGCGTCCACAGAAGACATAAATTGCAGCATGCGGGTCTGAGTCTCACGCTGGCGTGTGAGTTCCTCCTGTACGGCTGCTAGTGCTGCAGCGGGATCCATGGCCTGATCTTACTGTCAGGGCCAGGTGGACGGGCAGACCCAGGAGGTGGATCCACTGGGCCGAACTCCTAGATGGTGGTAAGGGGTCCGGTAGCTGGAGCACTATAGGCAGCAGAACAGTCCGTGCACACGAGTATAACGGAGAAGTCCCTGGGACCACGGAGTCACTGGTGGTAGTCCGGGTGACGCAGCTCAGGTTCGGAAGCCGAGAAGATGTCAGGCGGGGTCCGTAACCTTTGGAGCGAGATGACAGGTCACCGCAGGGATCCTAGATGGTACGGACTGTCAGGATGGCAGATGGACAGCGTTCGGGGTTCGGGATTCGGTCTGGACCGGATGGCGAGGCAGGCACGGCTCTACAAGAGAGATAGGTGAGTATATACACATAGACACCAGGAGACCTGACTCCTAGCTTAAGAAACACGAAGATCAGGCCCCGCCCCCTTGGACATTAACCCCCTTTATACCCTGTACCTGTTTTGCATCATTTCCTGTTAATGGACGCTGGCCCTTTAAGAAAGGGTCAATGACCGCGCGCCCTAATGCGCATGCGCGCGGCCCGAGTGCCAGAAGCCAGAGCAGGAAGCTGCAAGGAGGAAGCAGCAGGGCCAGGATGGGGCTGTGAAGCCGACGGACGCCGGGTGCGGGGACCAGGACGCTGGGGACGCGCCGGCAAGGGGTGCTGGAGAGCGGGGAGCGGCGGTGACCGGACCAAGGAACCGGGAAGCGAGGCGGGGGAGCCGGGGAGCGTGACAGGTGAGCCGGAGGGCAGCACAGGGGACCCGGGGAGCGTGACAGTATTCAGTCACTATGTGGTGGTATTTCCCCCTTGTATATGGTATTATTGATTTTGGTATAGTGGATTGTGTTGTGTATGGAGGTCACTTTTTCTCTCTAAGGGGGAGATTATTTCCAGTAGAAATTAAATACTTAAACATTTAACCCCTCCCTGTCCTGTGACTATTACACTGCAGTAAATATGCACCTACAGAGGTTCTCCAGTGAAAACAAGTAATCACCTTTACGAAGGCCACGTGCACACACTGAGAATTCAGTGAGTTTTTTACCTCAGTATTTGAAGCCAAAACCAGGAATGGAAAAATCAGAGAAAAAGTGTAATAGAAGCACGAGCACCACTTCTGTATTTATCACCCACTCCTGGATTTGGCTACAAATACTGATGTAAGACACTGACCAAATACTGAACCTGTCCTAAGGATAAGTGATGACTTATTCATTTGTGGGGACCGATTGCTGGGACCTGCACCGATCGTTCAACTTTTATCCCCCATTACACTGGAGCTCGTGTCCGACTCGACCACTGACCCATTCATTCCCTCAGTGGCTGCGAGCGCTGTTCTTGTTATTATCTGGCTGCTCCACAGAGGATGAATGGAGCTGCGATCACTCATCCCACCTCACATAGGATGAATGGAGCTGCGGTCACTCATCCCACCTCACATAGGATGAATGGAGCTGCGGTCACACACCCCACCTGCTGCTGCAAAAAGTTCCCCAATCTTCCTATCGGTGCGGTTTCCACTGGTCTGATTCTACCGATCAATAAGTTATCACCAACCGAACCTGTGGATCGGTGATAACTTGTTTTCACCAAAGACCCCATTACTGCAAACTACTATAATTGTACATCCCAGATATGGTGCACAATATAGATGTTCAGGATCTGCCTGTGTATACAGTCAAAGCAACACAATAATTGGGATAACGCTAATGGGTGTTTATATTTATCTGTAGGGTGGGCCCCTGGAGTCAATTTCCCTGGTGGGCCCCAGACAGCCCAGTCCACCCCTGGGTTGAAAAAAGACTGTGCAGAGATTGGGGAGGAGGTGGGATGGGAGCGGATCAAGCAGGCAGGTCGTGAGATGTGATATTGAGAGTAGAGTGGAAAGATGATCTTCTGTCATGATGGAGAAGCTGGATTTGGAGGAAGAAGGCTGAGTAGTTGTGAGGAGTGGCTGTGGTGATTGTGGGCCAAAGCTCCCTCTGATGTTGTCAATCTTCTGCTTGAAGAAAGAGGCAAAGTCTTCAGCTGAGATGAGAGGAGAGGGAGGTGGTGTTGGGGGACGGAGGAGAGAGTTGAAAGTGTTGAACAGCTGTTTAGGGTTGTTAGATAGAGAAGATATGAGAGATGAGAAGTAGGTTTGTTTTGCAGCATAATAATAATAAGTTTTATTTCTATAGCGCCAACATATTCCACAGCGCTTTACAATTAAGAGGGGACATGTACAGACAATATGAGACAATACAAAATAACAAAATTAAGATACCAGGAGGAGTGAGGGCCCTGCTTGTAAGCTTACAGTCTATGAGGAAATAGGGGAGACACAAAAGGTGAATGGGGGGGAGAAAAGCTTGTCATATATGGTCCAGCCATCGATTTAATAGGGTATTCAAAAGCAACTGCATGAACCCGTTGGTGAGAATTTATACAGGTACAGGGGACGAGAACTGGAAGTACATTTTTTTTGAAGGGCAGAAAGGGACTAGATTAGATCAGGGCAGTGAGGTGATAGGCTAGTCTAAAGAAATGCGTTTTTAGGGCCCGCTTAAAGGTGTGGATGTTGGGAATTAATCGGATTTCTCTTGGTAGAGTGTTCCAGAGCATAGGCGCAGCTCGTGAGAAATCTTGAAGACGGGAGTGGGAGGTTCGAATTGTTGAGGATGTCAGTCTTAAGTCATTAGCAGAGCGGAGGGCACGGGTGGGGTGATAGACAGAGATGAGGGAGGAGATGTGTTGGGTGGTGCGGAACCGTGGAGAGCTTTGTGAGTGAGAGTGATAAGTTTATGTTGGATTCTGTAACGCATGGGCAACCAGTGCAATGACTGGCAAAGAGCAGAGGCATCAGTGAAGCGGTTGCAGAGGAAAATGATCCTGGCTGCGGAATTCAGAATGGATTGGAGAGGGGAGAGTTTAGTAACAGGGTGAACAATTAGTAAAGAGTTACAATAATCCAGGCGAGAATGAATGAGAGCGACAGTAAGAGTTTTTGCAGAGTCAACGGTAAGAAAAGGTCGAATTCTTGAGATGTTTTTGAGGTGGAAGTGACAAGAACGAGCAAGTGAACGAATTTGGGGAGTGAAGGAAAGATCGGAGTCGAATATAACCCCAAGACAGCAGGCGTGCTGCTGGGGCGTAATGGTAGAGCCACACACAGAAATGGTAATATTGGGTTTCGGAAGGTTAGGAGAGGGAGGAAACAGGAGAAGTTCAGTTTTTGACGGGTTCAGTTTTAGATAGAGGGAGGACATGATGTTGGAGACAGCGGACAGACAATCGGTAGTATTTTGTAATAGTGCAGGGGTGATGTCAGGAGAAGATGTGTAGAGTTGGGTGTCATCAGCATAGAGACTGGTACTGGAAACCAAATCTGCTGATTGTTTGTCCAATAGGGGCTGTGTATAGAGAGAAAAGGAGGGGGCCTAGGACTGAACCCTGAGGAACCCCGACCGTAAGGGGAAGAGGAGAGGAAGAGGAGCCGGCAAAGCATACAGTGAATGAGCGGTCAGAGAGGTAAGAGGAGAACCAGGAAAGAACGGTGTCCTTGAGCCCGATAGAGCGGAGCATAGTGAGTAGGAGCTGGTGATCCACAGTATCGAATGCAGCAGAGAGATCCAGGAGGATCAGCAGGGAGTGGTGACCATTAGATTTAGCTGTTAGTAAATCATTAGAGACTTTAGTAAGAGCAGTTTCAGTAGAATGTAAGGAGCGGAAACCGGATTGTAGAGGGTCGAGGAGAGAATTATCTGACAGATAGCGGATTAGACGGGAGTGGACCAGACGTTCCAGGAGTTTGGAGATGAATGGGAGATTAGGGACAGGTCTGTAGTTAGCGGCACAATTTTGGTCCAGGGATGTTTTTTTAAATAATGGGTGTATGCTGGCATGTTTGAAGGAGGAGGGAAAGACACCAGAGGAGAGAGATTGAATATTTTAGTTAGGTGAGTGGTGACAGCTGGGGTGACAGATTTAAGGAGATGAGAGTGAATAGGGTCACTGATGCAGGTAGTAGGGCGAGAAGATGCGAGTAGCCTGGTGACTTCTTCTTCTGTGACCAGATCAAAGAGTGAAAGTGAGCTAGATGAAGTGTAGGAGGGCAGACAATGTGTGGTGTTATGAGGCTGGGAGGAAATTTCCTGGCAGCAGTGAGTGCAGACTTGAAAGTGGTGAGGGCCTGTTTGTATGCGATGAAGTGCTTGGCGGAATGAGACCTCTTCCAACTGCGCTCACCGATTCTGGAAGCCTGTCTCAATTCTTTAGTCTGACTTGTGTGCCAGGGTTGCCTGTTTATGGTGCGGGTTTTGGTGTGTGTGAGGGGGGCAGCTGATTTGAGAGCTGCAGAGATGGTGGTGTTGTATAAAGTGGCGGCAACATTTCCATCGTGTGAAGAAGCAATGTCTGCAAGATGGAAAAGAGACTGAGAAAGTGCGTGTAAATCAACGTGATTGAGATTTCTGCGAGATAGATTAGATCCCGTGATCCCAACATATTGTTACCTGTCTATAAATCACTTGTAAGGCCACAGCTAGAATATGGGATCCAGTTTTGCGCTTCACATTTTAAAAAGAACGTTCAGAAGTTAGAGTCCGTTCAAAGGCGGCCAACTAAACTACTACAAGGAATGGAAGGCCTCCCATATGATGACAGGTTTAAAAAGTTAGATATGTTTAGCTTAGGCTAGGTTCACACTTCCGTTGTTTTGCATCAGTCACAGTCCGTCGCCTTGAGGAATTATGGTATCCTGCAAAATATTTTGCAGGAATCCAGTTTTCCCCATAGACTTCTATTAGTGACGGATTGCGACTGATGATGCTGCGTTGCATCCGCTGTGTCGCGGTCAGTCGTTTTTTAACAACGCTGCCAACTGTGAAACGACGACTAACATACACTGAGGAGCTGATCATGTGACCCCTGACTCCTCCCCTCCATGTGACATCATCACAGGTCCTGAAAGCACAGAGCAGCCGTATATCTAGTGTGCGGCTCTGCAGGTGGAGGTGTGTGGAGATTCCCCATTACTGGACACAGGCGGGATTAACCCCTTCAGCTCTGAGACCATTTGGGGCGGGGGAGGTTCCTCTCTCTTCTCCTCAGACATAATGGTGGCGGCTCTATCTGTCTCGGTCACATACGTTCTGCTGATATTTCGGCCTCTGTACTGGGAAATGTCGTCTCCATCTTGTTCTAGTCTCAGGGTTTTCCCTATAGTGAAGGAGATTTCTTGTATCTCCAGTAATTGTATTATTACAGCGGATTCTTTATGGTGTTACATCGTCATCTTCTCCCCATTCAGGTCCCTACAATATCGGATCCTCTCAGTGGAGATCTTCTATAGAAGAGAATTCTCCTGATTGCCCCATGAAGGATGGATATGGACAGGGACAAGATGGCGGAGAGGATATTACACCTCACCCTAGAGATCCTCTTCCGGCTTACTGGAGAGGTGAGAGATTCTGATGGCGTCACATTACATCATTCTTATCTATGGGAATAACAGATGGACAGAACTGGAGAGGTGAGGACTCTGGAAATGTCTGTAGTGAGATTTATTACTGTGTCTCTCCATAACCAGGATTACACAGTAGTGAAGAAGACCTCTAGTGAGCGCTGTCAGGACACTGTGTCTGAGGGATGGGGAAGACCCCTGAGCCCAATCACGGGGCCTCCACCTCACCCCCCGATACATGAGGACATCAATGACCAGAAGATCCTAGAACTCACCTACAAGATGATTGCGCTGCTGACTGGAGAGGTGACACTGCTGGGAATGCTGGGACATTATACAGTAACGCTATGAAGGGATCGGGGGTGACGGTATCATTGTATGTGTCAGGTTCCTATAAGGTGTCAGGACGTCACCGTCTATTTCTCCATGGAGGAGTGGGAGTATTTAGAAGGACACAAAGATCTGTACAAGGACGTCATGATGGCGGTTCCCCAGCCGCTCACATTACCAGGTAATAGACAGGACTAAATACACACGGCCTATAATTATCTGTATGTAAGGAATGAATTCAGTCCCTGTATGTGTCTCCTCCAGTTCTATCCGGTAAGAGGACAACACCAGAGAGATGTCCCCGTCCTCTTCTCCCACAGGACTGTAAACAAGAAGATCCCAATGTTCCTCAGGATCATCAGGTAGATGGAGGGAAGGTGCCATGAAATCTCCCTATGATGTGTAGACGGCTGTGAAGGTCTTGTGCTCAGTCTTGTTTTATCCTCCAGTATTATATGTGTTATACTTGTGTAATGAGAGCGGTGGAGATGGCAGGATTAGAGCTAATCATAGATGGGACTTCTCCATCTGTCTGTGACTTTTACAATATTTGTTTCAGGGGGAAGATCTGACCCATATTAATACTGCAGAGACCTATGTGAGGGGTGATGAGCGGAGTAAAGACATTCCTACAGATAACCGCCCAGGTGAGTAGTGACCACTAAACGCAGAGAAGTCACAGATTTTTCTCAGTCACCGGCTGTGTCTGCTTTATCAGGGTTGTAGTCCGTCCATATCAAATGGTCACCATTCTGCGGCTAGACCACCACATGCTCCTCCACCCAAAACTGTCCCCATTATTTTGAGCATTGGACGCCCTTCTGTTGGAGTGAGATCTATATCAGCCAGATCTTACAGGTAGGATACATCTATCCCCTGAAATTAGAAGGCGTTGACACTTAGCTTCCCAGGTCTCTAATCTGTAAAGCCAAATGACAGGGTATGTAGAATGTGCAGACAACTTAGAAAATCATGGGATGAAAAATCTAAATTGTGTGGTGGACCCCTAAGAGAAAGCGGAGGGTAATGATGCTGGAGACGTCCTAGTTTCTTAGGGGTACTTTGCACATTATGACATCGCAAGCCGATGGTAGCGATGCCGAGCGCGATAGTCCCCGCCCCCGTCGCAGCTGCAATATCTTGTGATAGCTGCCGTAGCGAAAATTATCGCTACGGCAGCTTCACATGCACTTACCTGCCCTGCGTTGCTCTGGCCGGCAAACCGCCTCTTTCCTAAGGGGGCGGGTCGTGCGGCGTCACGGCGACGTCACACGGCAGGCGGCCAATAGAAGCAGGGGGGCAGAGATGAGCAGGACGTAAACATCCCGCCCACCTCCTTCCTTCCTCATTGCAGCCGGGACGCAGGTAAGGCGATGTTCCTCGCTCCTGCGGCTTCATGCACAGCGATGTGTGCTGCCGCAGGAACGAGGAACAACATCGTAACATCGGTCCTTCCGAAATTATGGAAATGACCGACGCTACACTGATCATACGATTTTGACGCTTTTGCTCTCGTTAATCGTATAAAAAACGATTTACACACTCCGATGTCGACAGCGACGCCGGATGTGCATCACTTTCGATTTGACCCCACCGACATCGCAGCTGCGATGTCGTATTGTGCAAAGTACCCCTTAGTTTGGTGCTGTGTTCACCAGGTGAATAAAGATTGGTTGTTCTCAGTGGGAGAATCAATATAATAATCTTGTAGTTGATGAAGAGACCTAAGTAGTCTGGAAAGCTTGCTTTGTAACATCATTTATTATATTTTTTTTTGCCATTAATAAGTATCATAACTACAAGATTCTTATTGTTTCTCCCACTGAGAGCAATGAATCCATCTTCCTAGAATCTCGGCATCTTATTGATGGATCTTCCAGCTCATGTACCGCCCCGCGGCCTCGGCTGCGACCGCCGAGCCGCTTGGAACCGTGCTCGTGTACTGCAGGTGGTGGCTCGAGCCTCTCACGGACCCGGGGGTCACGTCGCTCTGCAAGGGGGTTGGCGTTACACGCTGGGATGTGGCGGTGTTTGGGTTTGAGGTGATAGTTCGTGACGCCACCCACGGGTTGTGCTGATCGTGGACACCACCGCTGCGGTGAAGGTACGGGGACTCCCGGGAGCGGTGTAGTGGCGCAGCTAGGTGTTGACCCCTCCGTGGGCAGGGGATGTTGGTCCCGGGGCCCGGTTGGCGAGGGCCGGGGTGCAGGGCGTGGTGTTGCGGTGCAGCGCGGTGCGGTGCCTGATGTCACTGGTGTACTCACTCTGACACAAGACACTGGAGTCGCTGGTAAACCAAACGGAGTGATGAACGGGGCCCGCAGCCGGCTGCAGCTTTTCCAGTTAGGGTGGCAATGTCCGCCTTTCTCCTGCACCTGTATGTGAATCTTGACTCCTGTGCCTGGGCACCGGTAGTCCGCTCCCCGGCGTATAAGTGTCGTAGGAGCCCGTTTGCCCGCAGACGCTGGCCCTTTGGCTCTCTTGCCTTTGGCGGTGGCACTTATCCGGACGGGTTGGGCTGTTGCCTTCAATCAGGACTTAGGTGGAAATGAACCCCTGAGGTCCAGACCGCAATCAGTTGATTTGACTATGGTGGTTGCTTATAGCCTAGTTCGGGGTCTGAGTACCCTGCCTGGTGCTCCGGTATCCAGTTGGCTCCCCGGTTCGGTTCCGGCGGGCCACTACCCTGCCTCGGTCCCTTACGGTTCCACTGGCCATATTCCTGGTCTCCACGACCGTCTGCCTCCTTGCCAATGGTGACTGGGCTCCAACCCAGCCACCGGAGTAGTCTTTGGCAGGCCTGAGCACAGGTCTGCTTCTGGACACAACCTCCCTCAACTCCCTCCAACTTGACTCTCCAGAGCCAGACTACTACTCTCTTTTCTGTTTTCCCACCTCCAGGCCTGTGAACTCCTCGGTGGGCGGAGCCAACCGCCTGGCTCCACCCCCTCTGGTGTGGACATCAAACCTGGAGGGTGGTGACAAGGTTTTTGTGTTTGACTGGTGTTACCTAACTGGAAGGGGTGTGATGTTGTGTGTGACTACCTGGGACGACCTGGATAGTCCAGGGCGTCACACTCACCCTTCTGATGAATGTGCTGATGTACCGCCCCGCACTTGGCTGCAGCCGAGCCGCTCGGATCCGGGCTCGTTGGTGGGTGGCTCGAGCGCCTCCGGACCCGGGGTCACTTCGCTCTGAAAGGATGCTGGTGCTACTTAGGGGGGTGGTAGGTTGGTGTACGGCCGGAGCCGTGTTTAAGTTCGTGACGCCACCCACGGGGTGTGGTGAAGTAGAAACCACCGCTGCGGTTACGGGGTACCCGGGGGAGATGGTTATGCAGCAAGATGTTAACCCCTTTGGGGGCAGGGATGAAGGCCCGGGACCCGTTGGGTGTTAGTAGCTGGGCGTTGCAGGGCGGTGCGCGGCCGGACGGCACTGTTGTACTCACTATTATTGACACACACAAGTCTCTGGTAAACAAAGTTGATGGTGGTCGGTTCCCGCAGCCGACTGCGTCTGGTCCCCCACCCGGTTCGGTGGTCTTTGCATTTCTCCTGCACCGTGTAGTGTATTTGGGCTGCCTGCGCTTCAGTGACGGGAGTCCGCTCCCCGGCGTTGTGTATGTCGGGAGAGCCCTTTTGCCTGCAGACGCTGGCCCGTGGGATCTCTCTGCCTGTGCGGTGGCTTTCTATCCCCCTCGGTGGGCTGTTGTCTTCAGTCGGGACTTGGGTGGGAAAGGACCTAAAGTCCAGACCGCAGTCAGTCAATTAACTCAGTCAAGTAGCTTCTAGACCTCGTTTCAGGGTCTGAGTACCCCCTGTGTGCTCCAGTTTCCGAGTCGGTTCCCCGGGTCGGTACCGGTGGGCCACTGCCCTGTCCCGGTCCACCACGGTTCCACCGAGCCATCTTCCCGGCTCCTGCAGGCTAGGCCACCGTCTGCCTCCTAGCCAAAGGTGCCCGGGCCCCAACCCCGGCACCTGTCAGACTCCTTCACTCAACTCCACTTCAGACTAATCTGACTCCTCAACTGACTACTCAACTGACAACTGTGTTTCCTGCCTCCGGCTCTCTGAACTTCTCGGTGGGCGTGGCCAACCGCCTGGCTCCGCCCCCAGGTGTGTTCATCAAGCACAGAGAGAAGTGACTAGGGTTTTTATGGTTGGCTGATGTTACCTTATTGGGGACAGGTGTTGTGCGGGGGTCTACCTGTGACTACCTGGCTAGTCCAGGGCGTCACACTGATAGGGGAGTTTTTATCCAAAGTTGGGCACAGGGTAACTGTAACATATGAGGGAGGTTAGAATTATCCCACAGTGGGTACATGGAGGCCGGGCAGCCCACACACATGATTTCCAAAACATAATTAGAGAAAAAAGGAAAGTAATGACACATAAAGTTTTGATATTTTTATCTTCAAGAACCTGAAAGATATTTTCTCTGCATTCTAAAAATGTCCATTATATAAGAATTTGTACCAGAGCCGTCCATTGTGGAGTTTTCTTCAAGAAACTCATCTCACAGAAAATATTGGCCCCTACAATAGTTTGGATTGCCGAGAGCCCCCGAGCCACATACTGTAATTACTCCAGATGTGTCCCCTCTAGTTACTAAATCACTGACGGTGAAGGCTGTCGGGGTGGAGGGCGATCATTTTTAGTAGATGTGTTATTGTCTATAGTCACAGTTTCTCTATAGTAGTTAGTACAAAGCCGCTCTTATTTCATGGCTTTCCACTGCAGCCAGTTTTCTGCTCCTATCCAGGCCCCATTTCTCCAATCTGACATCTGTCACTTTACATGATAACACCTTTATAATGCTGAATCTGATCCCAGTGTTTCTGAAATTGTTTTATGTGGCATATTCTACTTTATCTTAGCTGTAATGTTAGGTTGATTTGTTTTGCATTTATTTAAACAAAAAAATCCTGAAATTTACCAAAAATGTAAAAGAATTAGAAGTAATGAAACATTGTATTTGGAGGATCTTAAAACAAATAGTGATACCACAACATATAGTCAACAGATAGCATTTACCATATTCTGCTTTATTAGCCTAAATGAGTATTTTGACGCCACAGGAAGTCTCTGGAAATTTGCAAGTGTATGTTGTAGAGCAAGGGTATCAAATATGCGGCTCCTCAGGCTGCTTCTGCCGGCCCGCAAGCCCATGCTCCCCTTGATGATCACGGCTGGTGCAGGGGCCGCAGCCGTCAGTGATTTTTTATTATTATTATTATTATTATTATTATTACTATTATTATTATTTTTATAGTGCCATTAAATCCATGGCGCCTTACAAGTGAAAAAGGGTACACATTAACACTAGTACAACAATCATTAACAGTACAAAACAGACTGGCACAGGAGGAGAGAGGACCCTGCCCGCAAGGGCTCACAGTCTACAGGGGATGGGTGAGGATACAGTAGGTGAGGACAGTGCTGGTTGCACAGTGGTGTATTGGACTGAGGGTTATTGTGGGTTGTAGGCTTGTCGGAAGAGATGGGTCTTCAGGTTCCTCCTGAAGCTTTTCACGGTAAGAGAAAGTCTGATATGCTGGGGTAAAGCGTTCTAGAGTATGGGGAAGGCATGGGAGACATCTTGTATGCGATTGTTGGAAGAGGAGATAAGAGAGGAGTAGAGAAGGAGATCTTGTGAGGATCTGAGGTTGCGTACGGGTATGTACCGGGAGACTAGGTGACAGATGTAAGGAGGAGTCAGGTTGTGGATGGCTTTGTAGGTCATAATTAATGTTTTGAACTGGAGTCTTTGGGCAATGGGAAGCCAGTGAAGGGATTGGCAGAGTGGCAAGGCTGGGGAATAGCGAGGGGAGAGGTGGCTTAATTGGGCTGCAGAGTTCAGGATAGATTGGAGGGGTGCAAGAGTGTTGGAAGGGAAGCCAGAGAGCAGGAGGTTGCAGTAGTCGAGGCACGAGAAGATGAGGGCATGTACAAATGTTTTTGCTGATTCTTGGTTAAGGAAATCACGGATGCGGGAGATATTTTTGAGTTGTAGTCGGCATGAGGTGAACAGGGCTTGGATGTGTGGCTTGAAGGATAGAGCAGAGTCGAGGGTTACTCCCAAGGCAACGAGCCTGTGAGACCGGGGAGAGTGAGCAGCCATCACCTTTGATGGACAAGCTTGGTGAAGGAGTTGAATGAGGAGGAGGAAAGACAATGAATTCTGTTTTGTCCATGTTAAACTTTCGGAATCGCACAGAGAAGAAGGATGAAATAGCAGACACATTGTGGGATTTTGGTTAGTAAGGCAGTTATGTCAGGTTCAGAGAGGTAGATCTGCGTATCCTCGGCATAGAGATGATACTGAAAGCCGTGGGACTCTATGAGCTGTCCCAGGCCGAAGTTGTAGATGGAGAACAGCAGGGGTCCAAGAACAGAACCTTGGGGGACACCAATGGATAGAGGGTGGGATGAGGAGGTGGTGTGAGAGTGGGAGATGCTGAAAGTTCGGTCGGTTAGGTATGAAGAGATCCAAGATAGGGCGGTCAGAAGCCAGATTGTAGCTGGTCAAAGAGGGAGCAGGAGGAGAGGCATAAGGACAGTTCAAGATGGATATGCTGTGCCAGTAATTTTGAGGAGGGAGAAGGGATATGGGGCGGTTGCTTAACACAGAGGATGGGTCAAGAAAGGGGTTTTTGAGGATGGGTGTGATCGAAGCATGTTTAAAGCATGAAGGGAATACACAAGTTGATAGTGATAGGTTGAAGAGATGGGTTAGGGCTGGGATCAGGACTGTGGTGATGTTGGGAATGAGGTGCGACGGGAGCAGGTCAAGTGCACAGGTGGTTAGATGTGATCTTTAGAGTAGAGTTGAAAGATGATCTGTCATGGGAGAGAAGCTGGATTTGGAGGAAGAAGGCTGAGTAGCTATCATAAGGGGCTGTAGGGATTGTGGGCCAAGGCTTGCTCTGATGTTGCACTTTATGACAAAGGGAAGTGTTACATAACAAAAAATATAACCCTTAAAAAGTCAATTTTATTAATGTAAGCTTAAAATTTATCCAAAAACCCTGTGCAAATACAAAAGAAAAAAAAAAGAAAAAAGGGAGGAGGGTAAAGTTCTCACCCTATTAGATACACCTCCCTCCTGTCCAATACCTACCACGGAGGTTGGCACCCTAATAATAACGTAATTGGCACCCCCACTCAACGACGGCTGTCCCTAATAGGATTCCCTATTGTACCCTCACAAAAGTCATGAAAAATAGAGGGCAAGAAATAAAAGGGTAGGGCACAATTAAAACAGTGGACAGGGTACTACGGACAAACACACGTATAACAATCTGGTATGGAATCCAGATTAAGATATGGGTACACACAGATTCTTATGCTAATGGGAGGGAGTCCTAATGTAGATATGACCCCTCTTATCCCTAAATCAGGACGGGACAATACCCTAAAAGGAAGAACCCAGTGACCCTAAACTCAGACTGACCTCACAAAAGAGCCCTGGCACACCCTGAGATGATAAAAAGCCATAGTCAATAGTAACAAGGTGCACAGTAAATAATGCTTACAAAGTCAACACACTATGCATACTTGATAAAGTGCACACAACAGATAATCAGCCAGATAAAGTGCAAATGCATTAAAGTGCGCAAAATATTCATTCACAGTCTAGTTTTTAAAGCAACTAAAGTGCAATTAGTCAGACAGTTCATATGCTTCAGCAAACCAAGGTTCAAGTAAAGTGCTGATGCATAATAAAATGCAAATGCATAATATAGTGCAACCAAGTTCTGGGCAGACAAACTGATAAAAATTAGGTAGTCAGAACACTTATCGTGCAGATGTCACATGTGTGTCCCAAAGATGCCTCAGAAATGCGTTTCTCCAACAGCAGATCATCGGGAGGCTCAATAAGGAAATGCCAATTGTTATCAGGATAGCATGATATCTGGATGAAGAGGGGGGACCCGATAGACTGGGGTCTCCTTAAATAGTATACCAAGCAGGACACAGCCCCCTCACCATCCAAAACCCACCCCACCCCGCCCCAACACAGCCCCGCCCCCACCCACATAACAACACCCCAAAGCATGAGATAATATTATATAAAGATCCCAGTCGGTTTAGATCAAGATCCGTATCCCCATTATTTATTTGATAAAACATCACATAAACTGGCAATAATAGATATAAGTGACATTCCAAGCTCCGATTACGTGATGAAAAAACCGGAAGCGGATGTGACGTTAGGGCCAGGGGAAAACCATCCCTCACCCACGTTCCAGGTAAATCATCGCTTACGTTCCATTATAGCGACGCACACTGAAAGCGGAAGTGACGTCGTGCATATACACACCTCACGCTGGAAGGGGGTGGGTACACTAGATGCTTGTGTTCCACACTGGAACGCACCACCATGTAATAAGACAGAAGATCAAGGTCTGGACGCAGATGCAGTAACAAAAAGATATGTTTTATCTATTGCGTACTCATTGTTAACATATTTAATTAACAGAGTATTACGCAAACCAGCATAAGTGAATATAAATATCATTCCAGGCTCCACTCACATAATGAGAGAGCCGGAAGCGGATGTGATGTCAGGGCCAGGGGATAAATCCATCCCTCATCTGCGTTCCAGTTATATCACCGCTTACGTTACATTACGGCGATGTACAACGGAAACGGAAGTGTCGTCATTCCTATACACGCCTCTCATAGCAAAAGGACAGATACACCAGACGCTTGCGTTCCATACCGGAACGCACCGCCATATAATAAGGCAGAAGGACAATATCAGCCTCAGCCTAGACGCGGGTGCAATAAAGAAGGATATATCATCCATTGTGCGTTCATTATTAACATGTCCACCAAGATGCATCATTCAAACATCATATATAAAGGCTGAATATAATGATCTCCCCATTCAGGATTATCAAACATGTTAAATTAAACATCTGCGTCCTCCCTTTTACCATCATAACATAGATGTGCTTAAAGATGGCAATGATAGGGACCAATTCAAAAACCACAAGACATTAAAAATGTTTTAAATAAGGGAACACATCCTCCCCTCCAGGTGTACCGTAATTTCAAACCCCATATCCCATAATAGAGAAAAGGGATGGGGGGAGGGGGGGAGGTTTTGGGGGGAGGGCAGACGGGCAGGCACGGGGGAGGGAGGGGGAGGGGAGGGCAGGAACTGAAAGAAAGAACAAAGCCACATCGGGCATACATATTTTACTGTCACCATTACATTATAGTATAGATTAAACAAATTTACCTCCCTGTAGCAGGATCTAGACCAGCAGACCACAGGGACCAAAAACATTAACCTAGGGCTTCAGAGAAAACAGGCATAGGAAATCTGCTCGTTTAATCCCCCAGGGTGCACTGATTCCATTCTGAAAATCCATTCACATTCTTTTCTCAGGAGAGCCCTTTCGTGATCGCCACCTCTGGGATTGCCCTTGACCACCTCCAGAACCCGAAAATGTACTTGGTGGATATCACCCCCATGGTAGCCATTTACATGTCTCCCCAAGGGGGTATCCCGTTGATTACGTATGTTGCCAAGATGTTCCTCCACTCTCCTGCGTAATTCCCTCTTTGTTTTGCCCACATAGACCATGGGGCATGAGCATGTGGCTACATATATCACTCCTGGCGTTACAGTTATCAAAGGACCTTAAGAAGAAATCCTTCCCATTCTTCGCACTCCTTACAGATTTTGATGGTCTCATGGAGTTACAATACGCTTATATTCAACCAAGTATCAGGATGCTTTGGTCTCGTGTAGCAGCTATGGATTAATCTGTCCTTCAGAGACCTTCCTCTCCTATATGTGATACTAGGTTTTTGAGAGATCATATGCCTCAAATCTGGATCTAGAGTGAGAATGTCCCAGTGCCTCTCAAGCACCTTACAAACTCTTTGGTTCTGGCAATCAAAGGTGCCGATCAGCCTGGTAATATCATCCTCCTCTTTTTTCCTCTTACCACAACCATGGAGAAGCGCCACTCTGCTCTGCCTCTCTGCGTGATCCCGGGCACAATATAACACTTTTTGGGGATATCCTCTATCAATAAAGCGCCTAGTCATATCCCTTGCTTGTGATTGATAGACCTCCAGTGTCGAACAGTTCCGCCTCAACCGGATATATTGGCCCTTTGGAATGCCACTCTTCAGCGGGAACGGATGATGGCTGTCCCACCTTAAAAGATTATTGGTGGCCGTGGGCTTCCGATATGTACTGGTGGAGAGGACGCCGTCCGGCTCCTTTTTGACGTTTACGTCCAAAAAAGGCAACTCATTCATATTCACTTCCGAAGTGAAATGAAGATTCAACTCATTGATATTCAGCAAATCTACAAACCTCTGAAAAAGTTTACTGGACCCTGACCACAAAATGAAGATGTCATCAATATATCTTGACCACAATAAAATGTGTGGTTTCCACCAGTGGTCCCCATCCATAAAGACGACGGTTTCTTTTCACCAGCCCAGGAAGAGGGTAGCATACGAGGGAGCACAAGGGCTCCCCCTAGCTGTCCCCCTGAGCTGGTGGAAGTACTTACCGTCGAATCTAAAGAGGTTGTGATGTAATAAGTCTGGTAAATCAAGAAGAAACCGATTATGGTCCAGATGTTCCCTGGTTCGGGTATTAAGATAATATTCAGTTGCCTTCAATCCCAATTCTTGAGGTATATTACTGTAGAGAGCTTCTACATCAATGGAAACCAGAAGCACGTCCTCTCCCACTGTAATGCCATCCAGTTTTCCCAGTAAATAGGCTGTATCTCGCGTATAGGACGGAAGCGAGGTAACGAAGGGGCGTAATATCTCATCAATATAGATTCCGCTATTTTGTATAAATGAGTTCACGCCTGATACAATTGGACGTCCCTTCAATACCTCGAGTCCTTTGTGAACCTTGGGTAAGGCATAGAAGGTTGGCATAATTGGAACGAAGGTTTCAGGAATTCAAATTCACTGTTAGTTAACAAGCCAACTCTCCTTGCCTCCTCAAGTATCACAAGCAAGGATAATTTATACTCATTGCATCTAATAGGGTGAGAACTTTACCCTCCTCCCTTTTTTCTTTTTTTTTTCTTTTGTATTTGCACAGGGTTTTTGGATACATTTTAAGCTTACATTAAATTGATTTTTTAAGGGTTATATTTTTTGCTCTGATGTTGCCAATCTTCTGCTTGAAGAAAAAGGCAAAGTCTTCAGCTGAGATGAGAGGAGAGGGAGGTGGTGCTGGAGTAGAGAATTGAAAGTGTTGAATAGCTGTTTAGGGTTGTGAGACAGAGAGGATATGAGGGATGAGAAGTAGGTTTGTTTTGCAGCAGTGAGTCTAGACTTGAAAGTGGTAAGGGCTCTTTATATTCAGGGAAGTGCTCAGTGGAATGAGACCTCTTCAATTTGCGCTCAGCAATTTTGGAAACCCGTCTCAGTTCTTTAGTCTGGCTTGTGTGTCAAGGTTGCCTGTTGATTGTGTGAGTTTTGGTGTGTGTGTGAATTCAAGAGCTGCAGAGATTGTAGTGTTATATAAAGAGGCTGAAGCATCTGCGTCGTGTAAGGAAGCAATGTCTGCGAGAGGGAGAAGGGACTGAGAAAGTGAGTGTAAATCAAGATGATTGAGATTTCTGCGAGGGTGTGACTGTTTGTGGAGGGGGGGTTGTGTATTTGAAGAAGAGAGGGAAGAGAATGTGAGTAGGTTGTGGTCAGACAGGGGGAGTGGTGAGTTAGAGAAGTTAGATGGGAACAGAGGAGAGTGAAGATGAGGTCCAGCGTGTGGCCATCTTTGTGAGTAGCTGCAGAGGAGCATTGGGTGAGGCCAAAGGAGGAAGTGAGTCTTAGAAGTTTTGAGACAGCTGAGTGAGAGGTGTCGATGGAAATGTTGAAATCGCCCATGATGATGGTGGGGATGTCGGTGGAAAGGAAATGTAGTAGCCATGTGGGGAAGTGGTCAAGAAAGGCGGTGGCTGGCCCTGGAGGGCGATAAATGACAGCCGGTTGGAAGGGGAGTAGATGCGGACAGAGTGCACCTCAAAAGAGGGGAGAGTAACAGAGGGTGGTAGTGCAATTAATGTAAAGGAGCATTTGTCAGACAGGAGCAATCCAACTCCTCCATTATGCTTCTTACTGGGACGGGGAGTGTGAGACAGATGGAGACCACCATAACAAAGTGCAGCAGGAGAGGCTGTGTCAGAGGGGGTGAGCCATTGTTCTGTGATGCCGAGGAATGAAAGTTTATTAGTGATGAAAAGATCATGGATGTGTGACGCCCTGGGCAAGCCAGGGGTCACAGGTCACAACACCACATTCCCTGCAGGTACACCTAGCTAACCCAAAATCCTTGTTGCCTTCCTCCAGGGGCTGATGTCCACACCAGGGGGTGGGCCAGGCGGTTGGCTCCGCCCACCGAGGAGTTCACAGCCCTGGAGGCGGGAGGAACCAGGCAGATAGAGTTTGGAGGAGGAAGTGGAAGGAGTAAAGAAAGTAAGAGAAAGTAGAAGGAAGTGAAGTGGTAGTGGAGCTAAAGAGAAAAGCTGAAGTGACAGAAAAGTGAGAGTAGTAAAGCCTGAAGTTGGTCCGGGTGTGTGCCCCGGACTGTGACAGCAAGGTCAGCAGACGGCGGTGATAGTCTGCAGGGGGACTGCTCGGAGGTTGCTGGAAGGACCGCGGACGGGTAGTGACCCGGCGGTACCGGAGCAGTATACGAAGAACAGTCAGCACCAGGGCAGGGGCCTTTCGGATCCCGGCAAGGCTAGGAGTCGCCATAATTTGCCAAATCCGTCAGTGAAGGGGACCTCTGTCTCCTAACAACCAAGTCCCGATTGAAGGCAACAGTCCGACCATTGAGGGGAGACACCGCCACCGCCAAGGCACCAGTTTCCCAGGGCCAGTGCCTGCGGGCAAGAGAGAGGCTCTTCCGGCCCAGATTGAAGCCGGGGAGCGGGTAACCGGTGGGGACCCATCGCTACCAAAAAGACTTTACATAGGTGCAGGGAAGAGGCCGTCACCGCTAACTGCAGGGAACAGCAGCACCGTAACCGTCCGAGGGACCCGTCCAACCAGCCGTTTGTTTACCGAGAACTGTGTCGTGTTTACTGGCTGAGTGAGTACCTCCGTGCCGTGTGGCACAGCGCTGCCCCTGCGCCCCTGCACCTCCACAGGCCCCATACCCGCCTGTCCACCATACCAACCCCATCACTGGGCCCCGGGAGCACCAAAACCCCTACCCACGGAGGGGCAAATCAACAACTGGCTGCTCCATACCATCACTCCCGGGATCCCCACACAGAGCAGCGGTGGTGTCCACTTAATCACCACAACCGTGGGTGGCGTCACGGACAATAAACTATCCCAAAACACCCAATCCCCTTTTCACTCACGGGCGAGGAGCGCCGCTCGAGTCCCCGGGATCCGGCCCATCGCTCGAGCCACCGAGCAGCAGAGGCAGCAGCAGCGGCAGCCGGACCCGAGCAGTAGGGAGAGCGCGGCGTCCCCTCCTCCGCCCGCGACAACTTGGCGTCACGAACAGGATCTTACTGCTCTGCCGTTGGGTAGAGGTGCGCCTTGTGACCGCCGGAGGTATCCGGCCGGAAAATTTCAGAAGTCGCCATCTTTGGCGCGAAAAGTTCCCGCTCGAGCGTCTTCTCGAGTAGCAGAGGCGCGAAGGCCAAAACCCCGCCCCGATAGAGGAGGGGCCGGAAAGAGGCTAAGGGGGACGAAATGGCGACTGGTCGCATGTAGCCGCGGCTATAAAAGCAGGGACGCCAGGACTCTGCAAACATCTTGTTCCTGGGAGAAGCCGCCAGCAGCATGTGGATGCTGTCCCGCAGCACCGTAGCCCCCGCGCCTGGAACCGCGGCGTGGGTGGAGATCCGGACCGCGCAGCTCTACCAAAGGCTGCAGGTCAAGATGCAGCTTCTCATGGAGGAGTGGGAGACCGACATGGCGGATGTTATAGCAACCGTGCGGAGACGCGAGGAGGAGGCGGAGGAAGGGAGGGTGAGTGACCCACGCCCCTATGTCCCCGAGGGACCGGCCGCTGCGGCTGAGGGACCCGGTCCAAGCCCTCTCCCCCCGCTGCCTCCCTCGCCACCTGTCTCGGAAGCCGTGACCCCGCCATTAGGCCCGCTACCACTGCAACCGGTAGCGATACCCAGCATGCCCGCCCAGGCGGACCGACCTGTAGCCGGAGCTCGCAGCCGACCGGAGGTGTTGCCCTGGAAAGCCCCGAAAGCCGAACCGGAGGAGTCCCCCGAGAGAGTCCCCGACCCGGAGCCGATGACCCGCTCCGTGCCGAAGGCCCAACTGCGGAAAGCCCCTGTGCCCATCCCCCACACCTCGGCTGAGGTTGCACCGGGTTGCCAATGCAAGGCAGCGTCTAAGGCCACGTCAGCGCAGGACCTGACGCCCAGAGTACCAGCGGTGGGCAATGTCAAGCAGGTCTTGCGGGGCCCGACCCGTGCGCCGGAGCTCGCAACAGCGCCGTACTGGGACAGGGAGCCGGTACCGTTGGGCCCGGAGATCGGTGAGAGGGAGAGGAAGAAAGCGGAGCTGGTGGCCCGTGCAATCCGGGAAAAGGAGAACCTCCGTCAGGCAACGTTCTGTGTCCGGGGCCCGCTGTACGAAGGGCAGGTGAGGCGGTTTGATGTCCGCCGGGGCTATGGGTTCATCTATGAACCGGGCCTGGAGGCCGAAGTGTTTATAGCCCGGCGGGATGTGAATGCCCACCTGCCTGAGGAGCATCCCGGTCGTAACTTGATGCCGGGCGACATCGTGCAGTACACCCGGCACTGTGGGGAGAGGGGGTGGTTTGCGCTGGACGCTAAGCTAAGGGGCAGCCAGGATTCCCGTGTGAGCACCGCACCCCCTCCCTCAGGTGATGTTGAGGACTCGGAATAACGGCAGTGGAGTACCGTTGCACCGTCCCCGTTGGGGACCACCAGTGTGTTTGTTTGAAAGTTCTGAAATTGAAAGTGATCAACTGATGAAGTAACCTGATTGTCTTACCGTGATTTGAAACCGGCCGCTGCCGGCACCGTTGTCCCCGTGGGGACCGTTTGAAAGTTTGCATGAGGAACTGCCATGGACAAGCCCGTGAACTTGCAGGGCAACCACAGACGCTAGTGGCTTGTAAATAAGTTGTGTTACCGTTTCCGCAGTTACCGCCTCCGGAGAGGCAGGTTGGAGGGAGGGCCCGCAGCAGAGTAGGCTGGGGCCCAGCCACCACAGGAACTGGTGGCTACCCTCTGGAGGGGAAGGACAGATCCCGCTCGGGTAACTTGTGCTGGACTGGGGTCAAGGGGTGCTGCCTGGGCTTTAGGGGCAGCATCAGGGCCAGGTTACTTGGGTGGGAGAGAGCGGAGACCGTAACCGTTAACCGTGTTAATGTTTGCAACGTTTAAGAAATGAACCTCCCGCTGTGGGATGATGCCATAAATTGTAAATATGTTACCGTTTTTCTATATTTTTCAGAAAACAAAAAGGAAAATAAAACCGGTGTTGGACGGGCAGCCCGAGGACGGTCTGCGTTTTGCTAAGGGGGAATGTGACGCCCTGGGCAAGCCAGGGGTCACAGGTCACAACACCACATGCACCACATTCCCTGCAGGTACACCTAGCTAACCCAAAATCCTTGTTGCCTTCCTCCAGGGGCTGATGTCCACACCAGGGGGTGGGCCAGGCGGTTGGCTCCGCCCACTGAGGAGTTCACAGCCCTGGAGGCGGGAGGAACCAGGCAGATAGTTTGGAGGAGGAAGTGGAAGGAGTAAAGAAAAGTAAGAGAAAGTAGAAGGAAGTGAAGTGGTAGTGGAGCTAAAGAGAAAAGCTGAAGTGACAGAAAAGTGAGAGTAGTAAAGCCTGAAGTTGGTCCGGGTGTGTGCCCCGGACTGTGACAGCAAGGTCAGCAGACGGCGGTGATAGTCTGCAGGGGGACTGCTCGGAGGTTGCTGGAAGGACCGCGGACGGGTAGTGACCCGGCGGTACCGGAGCAGTATACGAAGAACAGTCAGCACCAGGGCAGGGGCCTTTCGGATCCCGGCAAGGCTAGGAGTCGCCATAATTTGCCAAATCCGTCAGTGAAGGGGACCTCTGTCTCCTAACAACCAAGTCCCGATTGAAGGCAACAGTCCGACCATTTAGGGGAGACACCGCCACCGCCAAGGCACCAGTTTCCCAGGGCCAGCGCCTGCGAGCAAGAGAGAGTCTCCTCCGGCCCAGATTGAAGCCGGGGAGCGGGTAACCGGTGGGGACCCATCGCTACCAAAAAGACTTTACATAGGTGCAGGGAAGAGGCCGTCACTGCTAACTGCAGGGAACAGCAGCACCGTAACCGTCCGAGGGACCCGTCCAACCAGCCGTTTGTTTACCGAGAACTGTGTCGTGTTTACTGGCTGAGTGAGTACCTCTGTGCCGTGTGGCACAGCGCTGCCCCTGCGCCCCTGCACCTCCACAGGCCCCATACCCGCCTGTCCACCATACCAACCCCATCACTGGGCCCCGGGAGCACCAAAACCCCTACCCACGGAGGGGCAAATCAACAACTGGCTGCTCCATACCATCACTCCCGGGATCCCCACACAGAGCAGCGGTGGTGTCCACTTAATCACCACAACCGTGGGTGGCGTCACGGACAATAAACTATCCCAAAACACCCAATCCCCTTTTCACTCACGGGCGAGGAGCGCCGCTCGAGTCCCCGGGATCCGGCCCATCGCTCGAGCCACCGAGCAGCAGAGGCCGCAGCAGCAGCGGCAGCCGGACCCGAGCAGTAGGGAGAGTGCGGCGTCCCCTCCTCCGCCCGCGACAGATGTATGAAAGTTTTTTTCAGACAGAGTGAGCGTTCCATCCTGTTAGAGGGACTGGGGTAGCGGGGGCTGGGTGAATGGGTATGAGGTTATAACGGTTACGAAATTTTGTCATAGATCGTGGATGAGGTTTCGAAGTGACAATGGGGATGTGCTGAGGAGGACCAGGATTAGTAGAGATATCCCGAGCAGAGAGCGTGTTAGTAGGTGGGAGCAGGAGAGGCCATGAGGTGGTTGTGTTTGTCTAGTGACACAGGGTGTAATGTGGAGTAAAAGATCTGAGGAGGAGGTTAGGTGGGTGGGAATGATGGCGGGAGAGAATACCAGGTCATTACTGAGTGTAGAGATCAGAGGCGTAAGGAAAATATGAAGTGTTATAGAGGTGAAAGTGAAACATTGTTTACAGAGTTTATGTATCTAGTTACCTACAGGTTCCTTCCGGTCCAATTCATTGCATTAGGCTATGTGCCCACGCTGCGGATTTACCGCGGATTTTGCCGCGGATTTGCAGCGGATTTGCCGCGGATTTCCCGAAAATCTGAAGCAGCGGCACTTCCAAGCCATTTCAATGGCATTTTGGAAATGCTGTGTCCATGCTGCGGATTTTTCCACTGCGGATTTGCCGCGGATTTTGATCCGGAAAAATCTGCAGCATGTCAATTGTTTGGTGCAGATTTTGTGCGGATTTTTGGTTTTGAATGGGGAAAAAAAAAAAAAATCCGCATCAAAATCCGCGGCAAATCCGCGGTAAATCCGCGGCAAATCCGCGGGTGCGGATTTGCCGCGAAAGTCGCGGATTTTCAGGCAGAAAAATCCGCAGGTACATTCTACCGTGGACACATAGCCTTATGCTTATATGGTGCAGACTTGTATTCATGCAGACTAAATCTCATGCAGACTTAAGAGGAACAATTTATACATATGCAAGTGCAATCAGCTGTGAAGGGGAGGGGTCGTCACTTATCTAAATCACTCACATCAAAGCTGAGCCCAGATGGGGGATACCATAGCCAGAGATAACGAGGGGGTCATAAAGAAAGTGGTGAGATTGTGATGGAGGGGTCAGTAAGAAGCAAATTAGATTGATACAAGAAGCAGAGAGAAGGGAGATCAGATCATGGGAAAGTAGGGTGGCTGATCAAACATACCAGATATCAGCACAAGCAGCAGAGACAAGGGAGATCAGATCATGGGAAAGTAGGGTGGCTGATCAAACATAACTGTGGGAAGATAGACCTGATGATTAGATGATGGTAGAAAACTGATGATAGATAACCACGTGCATCATAATAATAATTCAGGTCTAATTCATTGCATCATACTTATATGGTGCATAAGTGTATTGGTGTAAATGTTGTAGAGAGGCTACTACCAGTGTTGTTGGAAACAGAGGTCTACGCCTGCCACTGGCAGCTAATGCATGTCTTGATTTAAAAATAAAAATACCGGCTCACAGCCTGTGTTGCATGGACCGGAACTCCCTGATATTTTAAAGCCCTATGGGGAGGGGGGAAATTGATGGTATTGTACCGCTGTGTCCCTGGAAGGAGCAATATTTGATTTTTGGAACACAAATTTGGCAAAAATTGCGGGCACCATGTTGCATTTGCCAGGCCCGTAAGGTACCTAAACAGCAGAAACCCCCCATAAGTTACCCCATTTTGGAAACTAGACTCCTCAAGGAATTTGTCTAGATGCTTGGTGAACACTTTGAACCCCTGGATGCGTCACAGAATTTTATAACGTTGGTCCGTAAAAATAAAAAAAATACACTTTTACCACAAAATTGTTACTTGTAATGAAAACACTCTGCATCCAAAACGCTGCAAACCCTGATCATGGGCACATAGCCTTAAAAGCTAGTAATGGATGGATGGATGGATAGATAGATGTCGAACACATATATAATGTCCCATATTGTAGCATATTCTAAGCTGGCACCCTTTAGTGACTTTCATGTGGCATTAAAGGGTGTTCAGCCTTGTTTTAGCCAAAAAATAAATAAATAATTAAAGGGAACCTGTCACCACTTTTTTGCCCTATTAGCTGTGGCCACCACCACCGGGCTTTTATATACAGCATTCTAACATGCTGTATATAAGAGCCCAGGCCACTTTGAGAACATAAAAACACTTGATAATACTTACCTAACGGTTGCGCGGGGGGCCTAATGGGCGTCTCCATTGTCCGGTGCCGGCGTCGCCTCTTTCTGCCATCTTCGTCCTTTTTCTGAAGCCTGTATGCATGACGCGTCTATGTCATACACACTCGCCGATCCTGCTCAGGACCTGAATGCCGGCGACTGTGGATGACGTCGGACCCGTCATGCACCATGGCTAGAGAAGAAGGAGCACAAAATTGGTTGAAAGAGGCGGCGCTGGACAACGGAGACGCCCATTAGGCCCCCCGCATGACCGTTAGGTAAGTATTATAAAGTGTTGTTATGTTCTCACAGCAGCCTGGGCTCTTATATACAGCATTCTAACATGCTGTATATAAGAGCCCGGTGGTGGTCGCCGCAACTTATAGGGCAAAAAAGTGGTGACAGGTTCCCTTTAAAAATAAAAAAAAAACAGGGTAAAGCAGAAGGCAGCAGCCTGCAGACCACAGCTAGCGGCTTCATCTTGACTGGTAATCCAAAAAGGAGATCTCCCCACGCAGTTTTTTTAATTTATTTAGAAATAATTAAAAAAAAAAAACAAAAACGTGGGCTCCCCCAAATTGGATTACAAGCCAAGATAAAGCGGACAGCTGTGGTCTGGTATTCTCAGGGTGGGCAGGACCATGTTTTTTTGGTCCTTCTAAGCCAACAAATAGGCTGCAGCTGCCCCAGAAGTGATGCATCCATTAAATGCGTCAATCCTGGCTCTTTGTCCCGGCTCTTCCCATTGCCCTGGTGCGGTGGCACATTGGGTAATAAATGGGGTTGGGGATAATGATGTCACAGTGTCTATCAGATACTTGTCATCACTAACCTAGTCAGTAATTAAAAAAAAATAAAAAATATTTGAAAAAACACTCCCCAACACATTCCCTCTTTCACCAAATTATTGAAATGAAAAAATAAATCCGGTACACCGTAATTCATTTTGGAAGTCCCATGAAGACTCTGGACCATACAGAATATGGGGGGCATGCTCAGAGAAAGTATCCCCCTTTTTCTGGATGTGCAGACCTTCTATGTGAGGAGTATGGGTGCAGTGATGCTGCACTCACACTCCCTGGGTCCACAGCATGGCAGTGTGAGCTGCAATAAGCTCAGTGTCACTACTAGCAGGGAGCCGGCTGAGAGCCGCTCTGCACATGTCGCCAGGATCTTCTGAGAAGGAGGAGGAGGGATTGTGGGGGATCGTCGCTGCAGGAGGTAACGGGTGACCAGGGATTGACAGGGGGTGACCTGGCTGGACCTGGAGAGAACTTTGATGTTCCATCTGACATGTCAGATGCGACAGACCTCAAAGGATGAGGAAAAACGCAGTGTGCGCGCCAGCCATTTTATCTCCCATCTGACATGTTTGATCATGCCAAGTGGGAGATAAAGCATTTTTTTAAGGGCTTGAATCGTGATCTCCAGGGTCTCGGCTACCCCCGGCAGCTGAAACCCCAGAGATTTTCCGACGCTATACACTTTTTTTTTCTCTTTTTCTTGCCGCCGTTTTAATCCGTAAAGCTGTTATAAAGAGGTTAAAGGTCTGTGAAAATATTTTTTTCTTGTTCGGATATTGAAGTAATTTGTCTTTTTTTTTTTTTGTGATTTGCTCGGCTTCATTTTCATGATACTGTCATCGTCTTTATTGTTTTTGCTTTAATCAAGAGGCTGAAGTCGGTTTCTTTGGCAGTTTTTATTTGTTTTTAACAGTTTTTAGCAACAAAAATAAAAAATGACAAAAACATAATACACTGCAGTGCGGAGCCCGGATGTGAATACACTTAAAATGATAAAACTGGCACAAAAATGGGCATCAAAGTGGCACCGAAGTCCGTTATAGAAAGGGTTAAATGGTCTTGGGCCACTGATCTATATAGGTAAAACCATAATAATTTGAGAATAGACTGAAATCAGAGAACAATGGCGGCTTTCCCTTTGTGATTACACGTTAATGCCAGAAACCCATTTACATCAGCCGGAAGTGAACTTCACAAAAGACCAGTTACTTATTCACATCTGAGTGAATTGGCTATTTGCTCACTTTGGTGCCATTTCTCATTATAAAACTCATTTTGGCCCGGCTGGAGTGACCTGAGTTTGATGCGGGCGCTACTATGCCTGTAATAGTGGTGTGAAATCAATGGCCCAAAGTCATTTAACCCCTTAAAAACACCAGTTACTTAGCCAAATTTCCCATATATAAATATTTGCTCACTTTGCTGCCAGTTCTGATGCCCAGAACCCTTTTGATGATGATGATGAGGGTGATGTTTTCAGCAACAGATCTACAATGACCCTCTTGAAGGCTTCCATTGTGGAAAGGAAGAAGGAAATTTCTCCTTGTACCTTCGGTCCAGTACGGTGGCCAACTAGTATAGGTTGTAGGATAAAATGTGTATCACGTGTGGGTCTTGCCACAGACACTTATACATGAACTGTGCCATGTGGGCCAAGCTGCAAACAGGCAAAGGTTCTGTGTCCTAACCATGAGGAACAATACCCATCCTCTCCTCACGTTGACTCGCCTCCTCCTCCTCCACCTCTTCCTCTCCAGCCCATCCATGCTGGACAGATATTAAGCTGGGGTTGTGAGTACCCTGAGTAGTATTGGGAATCACCTCGGTAGCACAGAAAAACACTTCCTCTTCCTCCTCATCACCCAATGTTGCCACAGAATATTGGCAGGGCTGGGTAGTATCACCCATTGGGAAATCTGGCTCCAAGCCATATGCTGGGCACTAAAAGCTTCCTCTTTGAGATTAGGCAGTGATTGTTTCAACAGACACAGCAGCGGGATGGTTAAGCTGATAATAGCCTGATCACCTCTCACAAGCTTGGTGCAGTACTCAAAGTTCTCAAGAACGTCACAAATGTCAGTGATCTACACACACTCAACACTCAACAGTTATGTGTGGTGGCTGACTCTCAGTCTGACGGGCATGTTGAAGCTGGTATGCAGCTACTGCCCTCTGCTGCTCACTAATCCTCGCCAACATATGACATGTAGAGTTCAACCACGTGGGCAGGTCCCACATGATTTGGTGACTTGGCAAATTCAAGCGCTTCTGCAGCACTGTTAGACCAGCAAAAGCAGTAGAGGAATGGGCGCTAATACCGCGAACCTTCTTAAGTGAATATAAGTTTACTAGTTGCATGTTCACCAACTCATGCTCCGGCTCACTTTTTATTGTTTGATTTCTTTGTTTGTTTTTACCTACTGAAGTAGGTACGACAAGTCAGGGTATGTTTTGAGAAGTTTATGAACAACTAGGTTCAGCACGTGAGCCATGCATGGCACGTGTACCAGCTTGCCGACCTTTAAAGCCACCACTAGCTTACGCCCATTATTACAGATGACCAGACCAGGTTGGAGGTGCAACGGGGAGAGCCACTGATCGGTCTGCTCTTTAATACCTTACCACAACTCTGCTGCAGTGTGTAGTTTCTGACATAAACAGATCAGCTTCAGCAGAGCATGTTGCCGCTTTGCCGATGCACTCCTGCACATCTCCCTGCTTGGCAGTGATGGGGAGGGTAATTCAGCAGAGGATCGAGCAGGAGGATGCGTAGGATGTGTGATGTAACAGTTTGCAACTTTGTCCCAGCCGCCACCAGGTTCACCCACTGTGCTGTGACAGATATGTATTGTCCCTGTCCACAACAACTTGTCCACGTGTCTGTTAGGTGGACCTTCCCGGTTGAGGCTTTGGTCAGAGCATGGTTGAGATTGTTTAACACGTGCTTGTGTAACACGAGGATTTCACACTGGGCAAAATAGTAGTGCCTGGGAATACTGTATCATGAGGTAGCCACAGCCAAGAGATCATGGAAATATGACGCCCTGGAAAAACCAGGTAGTCACACAGTATAGGCCCCCGCATAACACCTCTCCCACACAGGGTTAAACCAACCGACAAAATCCTAGTCACCCCCCTCAGGGAAGGACAGACACACCAGTGGGTGGGACCAGGCGGAAGGAGAATGCCCACCTAGGGGTCTGGAGAACCCGGGGCGGGAAAACAAGCAGTTAAGCTCAGTTAAACTCAGTCAGTTGAAGTGAGAAGTTCAAGTTGACAGGCGTCGGGGTTGGAGCCCCGGCGTACTGGCTAGGTGGTAGACAGTGGTCAGTGTCAGCAGGAGACGGGAAGATGGCTGCCAGAGATCCGAGGTGGACCGGGGCAGGGTTGTAGCCCGCCGGTACCGACACCGGAGAACCGACCCAGAAAGCGTGCACAAAGGGGGTACTTGGACCTTGAAGCCAGGAGCGGCACCAACGGCCTAGCTAATTAACCAATTGAAGGCAGGATTTTAGGTCCTGTCCCAACCTAAGTCCTAAAAAGACAACCACCCACCGAGAGGGATTGGGCATCCGCCAGGGCCCGGTAGATCACACGGGTCAGCGTCAGACGAGCACGGCTCCCAACTAAAGGACCGGGAGCGGACTCCCGCGTTACACACCAGGAAGTCCATCACAGAAAACACAAAGGGCAGAGGAAAGGGACATTGACCACCAGCCCGGGTGTGGGACCAGAAATACACCCACGGCCACGGCAGCCGGCCACCATCACCTTGGTTTACCATTTACCAAAGGACTTGTGTGATTTATTCAACCGTGGGTAACATCCCCGGTCTGACCGGGTGCGCCGGCCCTTGCCGTCACCACCCCCAGCACAGAGACATTGGGCCCCGGGGCATCCATCGCTACCCATGGAGGGGTTAGCATCCAGCTGCCAGCCCATCGCCCCTGAGAGTCCCACAACAGCAGGGTGGTGCTACACCTCACCACATACCGTGGTTGGAGTCACAGACAGTTTTCAACAACACCCGTACAAATACGTCCCCTTTTTATTAGAAGTGTTTGCGCGACCCCCAGGTCCGGTAGAATCCCTCGAGTCACAATACGGATCCGGATCCGAGCAGCACCAGCTGCTGACACGGGGGCGGCACACCTCGAAACTTGGCGTCACGAACAGGATACTTACCCATCCACTTACCTAGTGGAAGTGCGCCTTGGTCCAGACAGTCAGTGGTGCTCCGCTGCAAAATTTTGAAAAAACGCCATTTTTGCCGCCATTTTTAGGCGCGAAAATGACAACCCAGCGTCTTCTTCCCTGAGAAAGGGTGTGAAGTTGAAGCCCCGCCTGGGAACACGGCCGGAAGGAGTACCCTGAGGCCGAAATCGAAACTAGCAAGCCACGTCTAGAGACTGCTCCTGAAAAACCAAGGGGGAAGAGAGGATGGAGCGGCATGTAAGTAGCGCTGTAAAGTGCAGGGATGCCAGGACTCTGCAGCAACCCGTTCCTGGACACCAACGCGCAAGATGTGTCGGAGTATCCCAGCACAAGCCCACTTCATGCTGGCGAAGGGGGCGTCGGAGATGAAGGGCCTGGCTGCAGCTGTCCGGGCGTGCGAAGTGGAGATGATCTCGGAGGAGCGGGTAAGCAGTAACCCACACCCCTTCAAGTTCCCCAGGAACCAGCTGTCCCAGCTGAGGGACCCGGCCTGCTCCCGTCCGCCACGCCGTCTCCCTCATCGTCTGTGTCTGCAGCCAACGCCTCGACCGACCCACTGCCCAAGTCCGTGGCAGCGGAGCCCGTACCATCTACGGGGGAGGACCCAGCTGCTAGGCCCTCAGGCCTTACCGTCACCATCGCTCCGGCACTGCGGACGACATCCCACTCCACCCAGACTCACCAGTGATGATGTCGGCTCCGGCAGTCTGCCCGGCCGCAACGTTAATGACTATAGCTCTGGCAGTGCGCTCGGCAGCAATGGAGGCGACGCCCGACCGGAAGTCGGCACCAGCAAAGACACCGACAGCTCCCCAGTACACGGTCCTGGCTGAGGTGCAGCCGGGATGCACCTGCAGAGAGGCGCAGCAGGCCACTGATCGGTGGGGCCCACGGCAGTATGAGAGGCCGGTCGTAGTCGGCGCCAAGGCCACCCGAGTGGGCCTGGCTCCTGAGCAAGAGGCGAAGCACGGAACCCGTGCCCCGTACTGGGAGTGGCAGCAACAGCAGCTGCGCAGGGAGATCGCTGCCCGAGGAAAGGGTAAAGCGGATATGCATGCCCGCATTTATATGGAGAAAGATCACCTGCGGCAAGCTACTATCGGGGTCTGGAGCGGTGTACCATGTGGAGGTGGTACTGGGAACCCGTAAGTCTATCTATGAAAAGTTAAAAGTTACCAGTTACAAGTTACAAGTTGACTGTTTAAAAGACCCCGCCACCCTTGTTGAACATCCTCATGTTCCCGGAGAAGGCTATCTGCACAGCATGTAGAGGGTGGTAGGGCAGTTGAAAAAGTTGACAGAGCTCCATTCTTGTTGAACGTCTTCACCCCTGCAAGTTGAAAGTGAAGAGGCCATCAGGGGTTGGAGCCCCTGGTGGAGGATGGAGCCAGGTCCGGAGGAGCAGCTGTACCCGCATCGCAAGCAGCAAAAAGACGGAGTCTTTTGGACAGTGCCGCCCGTGAGTGAAGGTGGCATTGGGGACCCGTGCTGTCCAGTGGTGGTCTTTTGGGAAAGCTACAGAAGGAGGCTGTCCCGGCAGCGGCGTTTTAATGTTGTAAATAAACTCCGACCACCCTTCTTGTCCCGCCGCAGTCTCTGGAGAGGCAGATTGGAGAAAGGGCCTGCGGTAGAGTCGGCCGAGGCCCAGTCACCACTGAAACCGGTGACTACCCTCCAGGCCAGGGGCCCCCCCGGACTTTGGTTCTGTGACAAAGACTGCCGGGTAAGGAACTTTTTACCCGGCCTGTATGGGCGTCACCCGGACCCACGTTCAAGCTATGTGCCTCCCATAATGGGAAGAAATGTACCACTGTTATTATACTTGTTACTGTGTTTTATTTTTCCGTTCCACGGTTGCTGAAAAAAATAAACGGTGGTGTTCGGACAGCCCGCGGACGGTCTGTATTAAACAGAGGGGGAATGTGACGACCTGGCAAAACCAGGTAGTCACACAGTATAGGCCCCCGCATAACACCTCTCCCACACAGGGTTAAATCAGCCCATAAAATCCTAGTCACCCCCTCAGGGAAGGACAGACACACCAGTGGGCGGGACCAGGCGGAAGGAGAACGCCCACCTAGGGGTCTGCAGAACCCGGGGCGGGAAAACAAGCATTTAAGCTCAGATAAACTCAGTCATTTGAAGTGAGAAGTTCAAGTTGACAGGCGTCGGGGTTGGAGCCCTGGGGTACTGGCTAGGTGGCAGACAGTGGTCAGTGTCAGCAGGAGACGGGAAGACGGCTGCCGGAGATCCGAGGTGGACCGGGGAAGGGTTGTAGCCCGCCGGTACCGACACCGGAGAACCGACCCGGAAAGCGTGCTCCAGGGCCCGGTAGATCCCACTGGTCAGCGTCAGATGGGCATGGCTCCTAACCAAAGGACCGGGAGCGGACTCCCGCGTTACACACCAGGAAGTCCATCACAGAAAACACAAAGTGCAGAGGAAAGGGACATTGACCACCAGCCCGGGTGTGGGACCAGAAATACACCCCCGGCCGCGGCAGCCGGCCACCATCACCTTGGTTTACCAAAGGAATTGTGTGATCTATTCAACCGTGAGTAACATCCCCCGTCCCTTGCCGTCACCATCACCAGCACAAAGACATTGGGCCCCAGGGCATCCATCCCTACCCACGGAGGGGTTAACATCCAGCTGCCAGCCCATCGCTCCCGGGAGTCCCACAACAGCAGCGGTGCTGCTACACCTCACCACACACCGTGGGTGGCGTCACAGACAGTTTTCAACAACACCCGTAGAAAATACGTCCCCTTTTTATTCGAAGTGTCCGCGCGACCCCTGGGTCCGGTAGAATCCCTCGAGCCACAATACGGATCCGGATCCGAGCACGGGGGCGGCACAGAAACACTGTGTTCCAACAAACCTAAACGGCAACATCTCCACGGCTAGCAATTTGGCAATGTGCAAGTTTAGATTCTGTGTCTGTGGGTGCGTAGCTGGGTATTTACGATTCCTTTCCAAAGTCTCAGGCACGGACAACTAGACGCTTCGCTGGGACAAGGAAGTTGATGTGGGTGAAGTTTGCTGTGTTTGTGCAATCACAGCTTGTGGGCAGGATGTATGAGCGCCTAATTCCAGGAGAGCAGATTGTGAATGATATAGCACAGGTGATAGGAGTGGTTTGACACACAGACAAAAATATGGTACCCTGGTATTCTGCTCAGCTATAGAGTGGATCGAACCCGCCAAAAACCGGGACCACTCCGGTATTGGGTGCCCATATAAGTCAATGGGGACTGGAATCCAGAGATTAAAAACGTTTGTAGAGGGGATAGGGGGGTAGGAGCGAGCACGGCATGCTCACAGAGGCTGTGTCATGGTGGCAACTCATTCCGGGTCACGCTTTTCCCTTCCGGAGTCGACAATTCAATATTCACTACTTTGCCTGCCCACCGGCGCGTGCAATTGGTTGCAGTTAGATGCGCCTCCACCATGAGTGGCAGTGTGTCAGCTGACTGCAACCAATCACAGGCAGCAGGACGGCCAGTGGGCGGGGAAAGCAGTGTATCCTTCGCAAGTGTGACTCCTTTTTTTTTAATTTTTATTTAAATAAATAATTTAAAAAAAAAAAACAAACGACATGCGGTCCCTCCTAATTTTCAACCCCAGCCATGATAACGCCGGCTGTGGACTGGTAGTCTCAGCCCGCAGCCGCCCGGTATTGCCGAATCTATTAGATGTGACAATCCCACTGCATTACTGGCCCTTCCCGGTGGCCTGATGAGGTGCCAATTGGGGTAATAAGGGGTTAATAGCAGCGCACAGCTGCTACTAAGCCCTAGTTTTGTGATGGCACAGGCGTCTATCAGTTACCTGCATCACAAACCTGTAAACAAATGTAAATAAAGACACACACAGAAAAATCCTTTAGTTGGAATAAACTATAAAACGCACCCTCCTTCACCACTTTATTAACCCCCAACACCCTTCAGCTCCGGCGTAATCTACACGAGGTCCCACGACGACACATCCAGCTCTGCTACGTGTCACAGCTAGCAGCCATAGAGAAGACTGCCAGCTCTGAGTGTAGCCTATTACTGAGCTGCGATGAGCAAAGACTGCAGCAGACACTGTCACAGGCTGCAGGGGCGCGTTTGTCTGCAACCAATCACACCCGATGGGCGGAAAAAAGACGGAAAGCTGTGTGTATGCATGCACACCACAGGGAGTAAATGCGCGACCCGGAAGCAGTGTGTCGCCATGACACCGAGTCTCGGTAAGTATGAAACTCTCCCTTATTTCTTCTTTTGTTTATTTTTACTTTAATTGCTGAATCCGATTCGTGCACCCGGAATTCCGGGCTCGGGTCCGGCACACAGATATCGTTTAAAACGCGTGGATCCGGACTTTTACAGTCCGGATCCGCTCAGCCCTACTCAGCTACTGTCTGTCTGCAGTTTCCAACATCATGTCTGCACTCTATTTGAAACTTAACCTTTCCAAAACTGAACTACTTCTATTCCCTCCATCTTCTAACCTCCCTAAACCTGACATCTCTGTCTCTGTGTGTAAGTCGGGTTCGCTGTCTGGGGTTATGTTCGACACCGATCTGTCCTTCACCCCTATATACAATCTCTTGCCCGCTTCTGTCACTTGCACCTCAAGAACACCTCTAGAATCCGCCTCTTTCTTAAGATGGGAACTACAAAAACCCTCACTGTGGCCCTCATCCCCTCCTGCCTTGACTACTGCAATTCTCTATTGATTGGTCTCCTCCTAACTAGACTCTCTCTTCTACAGTCCATCTTTAATGCTGCAGCCAGGGTCAACTATCTGACTAATCGTTAATCGGATGCTTCTGCTCTGTGCCAGTCATTACACTGGCTGCCCATATATCACAGGATCCAATTCAAATTGCTTGTTCTCACCCACAAAGCTCTCCACAGTGGGGCGCCCCCACACCCCCCACATCTTCACCATCATCTCTGTCTATCACCCTACCCTTATTTACACTCTGCAAATGACTTTCGACTAACATCCACACTAATCCAAACCTCCCACTCCCGGATCCAAGACTTCTCCCGAGCTGCACCAATCCTCTGGAATGCTTTGACCCAAGAAATCAGGATGAACCACACCTTACTAAGCTTCAGACGTTCTCTTAAAAACTAAAAACACATCTTTTTAGGGTGGCCTATCACACTCCCTAATCAAATTAAATTCACATAGTCCATCCACGACTTCTCACAATATAACTCTCCATCAAGCTCTACCACACCCAAAAGTATCTCAAAAATTGGCTGACTGATTCAGGCAGCATTTATCTATCCCCCATTTCTTTGAGATGACTGGATTGTCATTGGAAGTGAGCACCTGTACCTTCACCCCCCCAACACCACCTCATTGTAGATGTAAGCTCTCATGAGCAGGGTTATCATTTTTACTATAATTATTGTATTTTCTATAACTGTTGCTTTGTTCTGAATTGTAAAGTGCTGCGGAATATGTTAGTGCTATAGACATAGAGATAATAATAATTACTGGGGTGCTTGACTGCCATGTGGTTCTGCATACTGGTGGTGGTCAGGTTACCGGGCCTCTGCTCAACTTGGTATGGTAGATGCTAGAGATTACAATGTTTTTCTCTGAAGGACTTTCAGAAAAAAAACTTCCAGACTGCAGCTGAATGCCCCCTTGCCCTGACGTGGGCCATAGTGGGGGTGATCTTCGGAACAGTTGACCCAGTTCTCACTCAGGGCAAACCACCACCCCTTGGTGCTTGTGTTGATGCTACATATCCAGCTTCCTCTGTTTTGCTGTGCTGGCTATGCACATTAACGGTCCTCCTCATCGACCACCTTTTCTTCCATCTCATCCTCCTTCCCAGTTGATATTGTAGGCTGACCTGATGGCAACTGTGTCTTATCATCACCAACCTCTACCTCTGGAGACAGTAAATCAGGTTCCTCAAACTGGATTTCTTCTGGCCGTAGGTCCTCAAATACTTGCGCATCAACTCACGTCACCTCCTCACATCCCTCTTCAATGCTTCACTGTAAGAGGCCAGAGCCAACCAAAGGATACATCCAAAACAGATCCTCAGAGTGGCCAAGCTTGGGGTCATATGTCTCCTGTGACTGATGATGGGGGGAGGAAAGAGGACCAGGTTGAGGATTAGATGGGCCAGCCTTCTGTGCATTCACAGTTGACTGTGTGGTTGTGGAAAATTTGTTGCTGCTTGAGAAATGCAACGAGGCCTTGTTGTCTGTCATCCAAGACAGAATCTTCGCTCGCTCTTCTGATTTACACACAAGTTTACATTCCAGACCAGGAAATTTGAGGAGGAGGAGGAGGGTACACAATGGACACATTGTCAACTTCTATGGAATATGTATTCCACTACCTGAGTCTCAATGAGGGAGGGACTGGCCAAATATATAAGTAACAGCAGTCCCTCCAAAATGTATATGTTACAGGACCACTTGAGACCCTTCAGGTCAAAGATCTACATACCAAAGGGCACGTTCTAGCTGGCCTTGTAAAGTGCTGGGGAATAGCTAACTAGAGATTATGTATGACAGTGGGACCTACAAAATGTATGTCAGACCCCTCCCAAATGTAAAAGAAAAAAAACCCCAAAACACTACTTGTGAACAAACGCTAAAACGGATATTTTTTTTCCTCTGGTTTAATTAGCCTTATATACAAGTGATTATGCAGGAAAAACTGTTTCTTAACCTTTTTGCCTGTAAAGTGCAATTTAGGTTAGGCAAGGTAGGTATTCTTGTGCATCTGTAAAAGTGGCATAAAACTGTGACATCCTTATTCCCAGAAACCATATGTGCGTCAGAAATGCATGCAGGCATATCCTCCAGGCTCTCCCCATTCAGTTTCATCACTTTCCCATCTATTTCATCCTTTTCCTCAGGCCCCCAGACCTCTTTGTTGAGTGCAGCAGAAAATGACTCGCATTTCCCCTTGACTTGCATTGTACTCGTTATTCAGAAAGAATACAGCAGGACTTTTATCAAAGAAAGCAGGCACCCCCAAAAGAAAGCGGAGACCCTCAATAGAAAGCAAATACCCCCCCGAAAAAAATAATTGCACTCCCCAGACCCCAAGAAAATTACAGTTGGCAAGTAGCGATGGTGGATGGGCTCTCACACAGAGCTCTGTGTCACTGTCAGGTCCCTCACCATTCCAGCTGCATTGCACTACAGAGCTGTGTATACAGTGACAGAGAAGGCAGTGTGACTCCCTGGCCTATCAGGTTGTCACAGGGGGCCGTGCAACCTGCCCTTCTGCATGGTACCCGCTCCTTCTTGGTTAAGGGTCCTGTCAATTTGGTGTTGCTACCAACAGGTGTACACAAATCCTGAGGAACACTCTGCACCACACCCACCAACCACCCATTGGGCAGCCTGAGGGGAATAGGGCCACCCAGATGGAGGGATGGAAGAGGGAGGGCAGAGATGTCAGTTGAAGAGTAGTAGTTGAGCAGTGAGCAGCAGTGACAGGACAGGTCATGCTGCGGAGCTGGGCTCCTGTACCCGTCTCAGGTGCCAGACGTTGGCCTGGCCAGAAGGAGCTGGAACCCCGTTCGCTGGGGGTAGTGACAGGGGGCACGGTGCTGCTACAGAGAGCAGGCCGGCTGCCTTGTGCTACAACTGGGCAGGGGCCAGGGCACAAGGGGTACGCGGACCCTAGGCTGGGAAGAAGCTTCATGCAACCCAGTAATTTACCCGACGGGAACGGAATCTTCAGGAACCGTTCCCCACCTGCTCCAAAATCGGGGTACTAGCGCAATGAGGGGGATAGGACTTCCCACAACCGTCCAGAAAATCCCAAGCGTGAACCCTGAGAACAAGCTCACCCTGCTAGCCACGCAGGTGAGTGGGACCCGAATCGCTTCATGTGAGAGGGATCCATACGTAGGACACACAGGGCCAAGGGACAAGGCTTCAGACCAACCTGCAACACCAAAGGGGCACGGACCCAGCATACTCGCCCAGAGAGAGCAGAATACTCAAGAGTTTGGTTTACCTGGTGTCAGCGTCAGTGACTTTGGACTGTGTGAGTACCCGATATCCCTTTTCACCCGATGGGTCCCCCACTCCATAAATCACCAGATCCCGGGACACCACTTGCCCTGCCCACGGAGGGGTTAACATCTTGAGCTGCCACACGCCATCGTCCCCGGGCTCCCCCCCCCAAGTGGCAGCGGTGGTACCTCACGTTACCACACACCGTGGGTGGCGTCACGAACATTATCACATTCACCAACCAAAACAATCCCCGCCTTTTTATTTTCGAGGTTGCCGCGCGACCCCGCCTCGGATCCGGAGACCCCTCGAGCCTCTGCTGATCCGGGTCCGAGCAGCCCGTCGGCTGTTGCAGAGGCAGCACAGCAGAGGCAGTAATAAAATTTCTGTCTTATGTAGACGGATGGATTTCTGCTACTGATGCTACATGATTGTGTGAAACTGCGCGGCTCTTTTATTTATTTTTTTCCGCCCAATTGGTTTGTTTGTTTTTTTAAGTGACTCACTGTTTTTAATTTTACCATAAAATGTACTGGAGATTAAGGAAAATTTCAAAGTGTGGTAAAATGGTGGAAAAAAAAAAAATTCCATATTTTTTTTATTTTTATTTTATTGTTTTTACTACATTCACGATGTGCTGAAAGTGAGCAGTCAGCGTGATTCTCCAGGTCAGTGTGATTACGGCAATATGAGACTTCCACGTTTCTTATTATCTCAGTGATGACTAGAGATGAGCGGACCTGTGGACGTTCGGCTTCTGCTGGTCCAGCTGAACATTTGTAAAGATCGGTTCTGGACTTGGACTTGACCTGAACTTTATTTAATGTCACTGATTGGCAGTTCGGGTCTCTGTCCACATGCAGCCATAAACAGATAACTAACAGGGGAGGGCGGGTTTTTTCAGTTTTATTTCTTGGTGCACAATACATCTGATCACACGAGAGTAGTTTGCATACGTGAAGCTACCGAACTCCAAACCTGAACTTAGCTATCTTGGAAAAGTCTGAGTTTGTACCGAAAACCGAACTTCAGGTTCCCTTATCTCTATTAGTGAATAAAAATCAGACTTTTGTAAAAAAAAACAAGCCAATAAAAAATCAGTTTGTGTCTCCATTTTCCGACATCTTTGTTGAGTGAGGACTTGTTTTTGAGCCGACATTTTCATTGATACCCTTTTAGGTGCAATACTTTTATGGGTCGGTTTTGCTACTTCATTTCATGTTGAAAATTTTTTTTCCTACCCAAATTATATCTTCCCTCCATTATTATCTAAACTAATTTTACATATAGGCTCATCTCCTTCCCATTCAGGTCCTTATAATATCGGATCCTTTTCAGTGATTTTATTCTGTTTCAGAAAATTTCCTGTCCACGATGGATAAGGACATGGACAAGATGGCGGAGAGGATATTACACCTCACCCTAGAGATCCTCTTCTGGCTTACTGGAGAGGTGAGAGATTCTGATGACGTTACATTACATCATTCTTTTCTATAGGAATAACAGATGGACAGAACTGGAGAGGTGAGGACTCTGGAAATGTCTGTAGTGAGATTTATTACTGTGTCTCTCCATAACCAGGATTACACAGTAGTGAAGAAGACCTCTAGTGAGCGCTGTCAGGCCCCTGTGTCTGAGGGATGGGAAAGACCCCTGAGCCCAATCACTTGGCCTCCACCTCACCCCCCGATGCATGAGGACATCAATGACCTGAAGATCCTAGAACTCACCTACAAGATGATTGAGCTGCTGACTGGAGAGGTGACACTCCTGGGAATGCTGTGACATTATACAGTAATGCTATGAAGGGATCGGGGGGTGACGGTATCGTTGTATGTGTCAGGTTCCTATAAGGTGTCAGGACGTCACCGTCTATTTCTCCATGGAGGAGTGGGAGTATTTAGAAGGACTCAAAGATCTGTACAAAGACGTCATGATGGCGGTTCCCCAGCCCCTCACATCACCGGGTAATAGACAGGACTAAATACACATGGCCTATAATTATCTGTATGTAAGGAATGAATTCAGTCCCTGTATGTTTCTCCTCCAGGTCTATCCAGTAAGAGGACAACACCAGAGAGATGTCCCCGTCCTCTTCTCCCACAGGACTGTAATCAAGAAGATCCCGATGTTCCTCAGGATGTGTTTCCTCCAGTTCTATCCTGTAAGAGATATCTACTCATGTACTTTCTGCATTAATTTTGTTTACATTTTTAGGCTTTCTGCTCTTGAGTTTTTTTTTCAGCTGTATTTTCTTTGCTTCTGCTTTTTCTGCTGTTTGTCTCTAGTGCCTTCTCTATGTTGTTATGAAGGCAACTCAAAGACCTGCAGAGGGTTCATGAATACCCTGTTTCGACGAAAAGACGACCTACACCAAAAATAAGACCTAGCAGGATTTTACGGGATTTTTGGAGAATGCTTGAAATATAAGCCCTACTCCAAAAATAAGCCCTAGTTACAGTCAGGACTAGTGTTGGAAGGAGTCAAACTGCGCAATTTCTCAGGAACCCCACACTCTTAGGGACCCCATCAGTTGTATTCTAAGGTTGATTGTTTAAGGACCTTTGATGACTTCAAAGTCATGTGACATGATGTAACCAAAGGTCTCTTAATTGCAGGAGTCTAAATGAATTGAACAGAAGACAGGCTGGCATGCAGGAGTGGCATTAGGGTAAAGGGAGTTCAACTGAGCAATTTCATATCCCCATCCTCCTAGCGGCCCCACTGTTTATATGCCTTTTATAAGACTACTTAAGTTACTTTTTGACAATGTCTTTGAACACATACTGTAGAGGAGAAAGTATCGCTGAACTATTTAATTAATGCTTGTTTAAGTTTACCTATACTGGTCTGGTGAGGTGTAGTGATCCAAACTTACGGGTGGTTGTTGTGTATTATTGCTGTGAGCTGTTGTGGTGTTAACCCTTGTTGTCTTTTTGTTGCTGTCTTTCTGCTCTTGCTTTTCTCCTTAGTCTCTCACTGCTTATTTCTGTGAGTTTGCAATGTGTTCCGTCTGTCTTAATCTGTGTTTCCATCATATTCCTGTCCCTTCCTTCCCCGGGGGGATAACAGATTAGATCTGGTCTGGAGAATAGTAAAGCACAGGACTCCAGCATCTCCATCTTCAGGGGTAATCCAGAGGTTAGGAATAATTTGGGGTCCCCTAGTGTGAGGGACAGTATAGGAGCCCCCTGTCCCTCATTATCCTGCAGTCACAATGTGACAATCAATCAGATTATTTACTGTAGCACATTCCAGAGAACTGGTGCTATGAATGAGAGATCCGAATTATTGAAGATGTAACTCTAAAAGCCGCTTTACACGCAACGACATCGCTAACGAGATAAAAAAAATCGCTGGGGTCACAGAATTCGTGACGCACATCTGGCCTCGTTAGCGTCATCATTGCGTGTGACACCTACGAGCGACCGCTAAAGATCAAAAATACTCACCTCATCGTTGATCGTTGACACGTCGTTCATTTCCCAAATATCGTTGCTGGTGCTGGTCATAGGTTGTTCGTTGTTCCTGAGGCAGCAGATATCGCTACGTGTGACACCCCGGGAATGACGAACAACAATGTACCTGCGTCCTGCTGGCAACGAGGTGGGCATGTCGTTAATGCGGCTGGTCTCTGCCCCTCCGCTTCTATTGGCGGGCCGCTGTGTGACGTCACTGTGACGGCGCACGAACCTCCCACTTAAAAAAGAGGTTGTTCGCTGCCCACAGCGACGTCGCTAGGAAGGTAAGTATGTGTGACGCGTCCTAGAGATAATGTGCGCCACGGGCAGCGATTTGCCCGTGACGCACAAACGATGGGGGCGGGTGCTTTCACAAGCGACGTGTAAAGTTGCGTGTAAAGCAGCCTTTAGATGTCGAAATTGGACAACAGATTCAGAATACATTTTTTCCTAATTTAATTATGTTATGGTTTAAAAAAATGTACTTTCAACATAATATTAAAAAATAATAATATTGTGTTTATTTTTAGCAGATGACAGTATTGGGAGTTCAGATGGAAAGCTAATACTTTCATCATCTGTTATAAATTCTGAAGATATCAAATATGAAGAGCATGCTGTTGTCCCAGATATACCTCCAGTCCTTTCTCGGAAAGCTCAATCATCTGATCTTTGCAAACAAGTCCAAAATTCTGATTTATCACAGAATTGTAAGCAAAATAATAGTTACAGAAGGGATGTGGAACATGAAACGGTTCCTACAAGAGAGAAACCATTTTCATGTTCAAAATGTGGGAAATGTTTTACCAGGAAATCAAATCTTGTTGACCATCAAAAAGTTCACACAGGGGAGAAGGCATTTTCATGCCCCCAATGTGAGAAATGTTTTAATTGGAAATCAGAATTTGTTGTGCATCAAAGATCTCACACAGGGGAAAAGCCGTTTTCATGTTTAGAGTGTGGGATATGTTTTATTCGGAAATCAGCTCTTAATAGACATCAGAAAATTCACACAGGGGAGAAGCCATTTTCATGTTTAGACTGCGGGAAATGTTTTAATCAGAAAACAGCTCTTGTTAGGCATCAAAGATCTCATACAGGGGAGAAGCCATTTTCATGCTTTGAATGTGGAAAATGTTTTAGTCAGAAGTCAGATCTTGTGGACCACAAAAGAATTCACACAGGGGAGAAGCCATTTTCATGTTCAGAATGTGGGAAATGTTTTAGTCAGAAATCACATCTTATTTCGCATCACAAAAATCACACAGGGCAGAAACCATTTTCATGTTCAGAGTGTGGGAAATGTTTTAATTGGAAATCAGAACTTGTTGTGCATGAAAGATCTCACACAGGGAAGAAGCCACTTTCATGTTCAGAGTGTGGGAAATGTTTTAATTTTAATTCACAACTTGTTGTGCATCAAAGATCTCATACCGGGGAGAAGCCATTTTCATGTTCAGAATGTGGGCAATGTTTTATTCAGAAATCACTTCTTGTTTGGCATCAAAAATCTCATACAGGGGAGAAGCCATTTTCATGCCTGGAATGTGGTAAATGTTTCACTAGGAAATCAAGTCTTGTTGACCATGGAAAACTTCACACACGGGATAAACCATTTTTATGTTCTGATTGTGGAAATTGTTATTCTCAGAAATCAGATCTTGTTAAACATCTGACGAAGCCGCACAGGGAAGGAACCTCTTTCATGTGAATATTTTGAAATTTTTAAATGGTAAATCAATTCTTGTCGACTATGAGAAAACCCACATAGTAGAGGAGCCGTTCTTGCATTCGGAATTTTGCAAATGTTGTTATCATTAATCAGGTCCTGTTGTCAGATGGGTCACATGGGAGAAGCCATCACGATGTACCGTGAGTCAAAGGGTTTTATCCAAAAATCAATTGCTCAAGCAAGAATTGATCATGGAAAGCACCATTTTCTCTCTTTTAAACTTACTGTAATATTATGATCATAAAATACACCTCGGTTTTAGAGGAGGAAAATAGGAAAAAAAATGTAAAGAAAAAATGTAGTCATGACCCACTATTATGGGGGGTAATCTGCTGCTGACATTGTTATAGGGGGTAATATGCCCCAATTCTGTACTAATGACCCCCATCCAGGGCCCCTTACAGTTATGTGTCTCTCATCCTGGTGTATAAGGCCTTCATCCTGGTATATAAGATCCCCATCTTGATATTTACAGGTGAAAATGGGCCCCTTACCTTTTGGGCTGCAGGTTGCACCAATGATATGTCTGGTTCTGCTGACATCCTGCTATATATGTCCCTCATCACACTGCAGACATAAAAAAATATGATTATACTCACCATCCCTCTGCTTCCCCACTGTGCGGTGTTGTCTCTGATGTCGGCAAGTGAATTCAGTGTGTAAGCATGACGTCGCTTCCATATAAGTGCAGTTACACGAGAACATCAGCTGTCGGAATATTCACTGCTCCCCACACCCAAGATTATCTGCTTTGGGAGCAGTGAATATTCATTCTCTAATAGCAGACACTCGTGATCACCCAGCCGCAGCATTAAGTTGGCAGCTGGGATATCATGTGCCTGTTATTAAAGAGAATGAATAGTCACTGCTCCCCACGCCTTCAATTTCGCCCACCCCTCGATGCCGACTTCAGTGGCTGGAGGTAGACGGGATTATGGGAGTGAGCAGCAGTGAATATTCACTTTCGCTATTATTGGGCGCATTGTTAGCCCCGGCGCTGGTTCCTGCCTCCTGAGACCTACTCCTCCACCGCTACCCGTTCAGCCTCATTCGGGGGCATTCGAACTATGAGACATCACCCCCCATTCCTACACATTTTTTTGGGGGGGGAGAAATGTCACTTTAAGTCTGAAAAATATGGTAATTGGTTAACAAATAGTAAAAGTAATAAAAGTACAATAGTCAAAATCACATATCATAAAAGGGCACAAATTATTATGAACCTGTCTGACCGTTTCAGGCACCACCCTCTTTCACTAAACTCCTCTGACAATTTTAAGAAGTGTCCCTAATGTCCCCCAAAAGAAACTTCCAGGTTGTGAGATCCCACAACCCTCAGTGATCACTCACAGTGAATGAGTGAGCGCCATGACCCCAGCTGTGCGGCATCCTTCTTAAGCAGTTTAGTAAAATCTTAAAGTATGTGACAGCGCTGGATTTGTTAAGAGAGCAATGTCTCATGCTTAGAGCAGCTGCAGAGATTTGTGGGAACCCGCTCTGCACACTGAGATCCCACAAAATGGAAATTCGGGGTCAACTTTGCTAGTAAGTTGGGTATTTCGAGAGCCTTTAGGATTATTTGTGAAAGGTTTTGATACTGAATTATATTTAGATAATTCACTAATTTCAGATTGCCCACTGCTTTATTTACAAAAAAGTGCAGCCCCAGATTGGAGATAGGAACTCTTAAGTATATCACATTGTATATAGTTGCATTTCATAGCTTGTTGTTTTGTTAATAAATGCTTGTAAAATATATATTCTTCATGCCTATCTTTAGCTATTGTCTAGATGTGATGATTTTGCCTCAGAACCTCTGGAGTTGAGCAGAGCTGTAGACATTTCACACAAAAATAGTGAGGGAAGAATTTAATCACACTGCATCCTAGTGTCATCCTAGGTACGGGGAAGTGCCAAGTGTCGCGGGCGGGGAGGACGCCGCCGCTGCTGCATGCTCGCTAATGCTCGGGTCCGGCGCTGCTGCTGCTTTTCGGTGGCTCGAGCAGTGGGCCGGATCCGGGGACTCGAGCGGCGCTCTTCGCCCGTGAGTGAAAAGGGTGGTTGGTTTGGGGGATTTAGTCCGTGACGCCACCCACGGGTTGTGGTGAAGATGGGCACCACCGCTGCTGGTGACGGGGATCCCGGGAGCGATGGTAGGGAGAAGTTGGGATGTTTTTTTCCCCCCCTTTGTGGGTAGGGGTCGGTGGTCCTGGGGCCCGGTGGTGTGACGGGGAGGCAGGGTTGGTGAGGTGCAGGGTTGCAGGGACAGCGCGGCGCGATGCCGGATGGCACAGGTGTACTCACTCAGTAAGAGATGCACAAAGTCCTCGGTAAACCAAACGGCTGGATGGACGGGTCCCGCAGCCGGCTGCAGTGTCTCTCCCCGGACAGGTGATGGCGGCTGTCTTTCTCTGCACCTTGATGTACTTGATTGACTACGATGGATCCCCAATGGTAGTCCGCTCCCCGGTGTATGGATGCCGGAAGAGCCCGTTTGCCCGCAGGCGCTGGCCCTTGGGTCTCTAGCCTTAGGCAGTAGCTGTATACCCTCACGGTGTGGGCAGTTGCCTTCTATCGGGTCTTTGGCTGTTAGGAAA